>NC_057890.1:3132891-4332891 GCF_019740435.1 Gambusia affinis
CGACAATGATACATCTGCTATCAGAAACCTTAAGCAAAACCGATCCCAACACATAAGGACTCCTATGAAGTGATGCTGGTTATTGTGCAGTTGGTTGAAGTTTGAAGTCACAGGATTTTTTCCCGCCGGACAAGCTGTGTCTGTTTTCTGATTCTGAGGACTCAGTAAGCTGTTTGTTTGGTTCTGTCGCCTTCCTTTACACAGAAAACAGGAAGGCCCTGTGAGGATGTTATATAAAACCCAGACTCTTGAGTTTTAATCTGAACGAGGTGGAGACCCTCAGTGCTCACAGTGACCACTGCAGACCAGCTCTCTCACTTTGATCATGATTGACAGATTTATTCTGTAGCTGTCATAAAAGCTCATTTAGCTCATTCCTTATGGTTTTCAACTAATTCATTTCATTTCTCTTGTGCCGTCTCTCTCTCTCTCTCTCTCTTTCTCAGCCTGCCTTCTGCTCTTCCCTCACAGCTGCTCCCTGTCTCTCCATCAGTAGAGTCCATTGTTCCAGCAGTCCAACCTCTACAACCTCAAGTCTCCCCGACTCCAGTTTCTCCTCGTTGTCGTGAGTCGCTTTGCATTCTTTACGCAGCAGAAACTTTGACATATTCTGACAGAAACTCAGAGAAATCTTGAGTTTCTTTGATAAATCAATGTATCAAATTTATTTGTAGAACACATTTCAGCAACAACGCCCAAGTGCTTTACCTCGTAAAACTACAGAGTCATAAAAGGCGCCACACAGTAAACAGAAGCTGAATGCTGCTTTCTGGTGAAACAATTTGAAAGCACTTATTAGAAGGCATAAAAGGCTCGATGTAAAAAGTCCAGCAAAGATGTTTTACAGTAATCTGAAGAGTCTACAGTTGGAGCGGGTAAAGAGTCAAAATGGAGCGGATCACCCAGTGGATCTGGCTCTCCTCTTTTCCCACAGAGGGACCAACGTTCTCACACTGACCGGGGACAGAGTCCCACGTGTCGTCCGTCAGCTGCTACTGCATCGGTCCTTTCTTTCCCACTAAGTAAAGGGAGACGAGCCTCACAGGGGAAAAGATTGACTGTATGATGACCATCTCATGCACATTACTGACACGTCCTGCATGTATGATTGAAAGCAGCTTCCAAATGCTGACAAATACATAAAGCTGTTGAGTTAATCATCAGGAAGCGTGAACACCTCTGTCTCATTTATGATGGATTTTTCTACGTCAAAATTCCCAATTTCCAAAATAAAACTTCTTTAGGTGCAGGGTAAAGTGATTTTCTCTTCTTAGAGAATCTATGAAAACGTTCCTGTTTTCGTAGATTATGTTTTCATAAAACCAGCAAGCGCCCCCCCAACCTTTGCTGGTACGGGAAAAAATCAAATAAAAATCCAGGACAACGTTCCTCACAGGCGTTTTGGAAAAATATTGACTTGTCATTTAATACAGCAGCTGTACAAGACCCTGTTTATATTTTGGATCAGACTATTTTACTTTATTAAAACATTATATTTTTAGTTTATTATTGAGGAGATTAAAAACAACTAACTAACTCCCTGTCAATTTAAAGTCTAAACCAGTTTACATTAAAAAAATGAACAAAAACGGCATTGCATCCTAACATAATGTCTAATTTTTATTGTCATATTTTCAGTTTCTTTGCTATTTTTTTTGCATAATGTCGTTAATATAATGTTTTATTATTCTTCCATTATTACTGTTTCACTTCCTAATAGTTTGTAGTTGTAGAAAAGCCCATCTCTGGAGAAGTGCTGCAGATTAGCTCTTGCTATTAGCACCATGATGCAGGAATGAGACTGTTAGTCTGAACCTATCAAATAAATCTGATGAAAACATGGATTAAGAAATTAATTTAAAAAAAATAAAATAAAATAAGAGTCCCTGAAGCTCTTTCAACAGTTTTGTGTTAAAATGTTTGGACAGCATTGACTAAATGTTCGACGACTCTCCTATATATTGTACAGGTTGTTTGTAATGATGGTATCTGACTAATAGGAGTCTCTGTAGGACAGATCATGCTGAGTTTCCTCCTTATCATCTGTTTCTAATGTGTGTCCATGTCAGAAACAATCCCTTCGAGTTTTACTTTGATTGTTGAAGGATTTTCAGCCGTTGTGTGTCGACGGTTTGATGTAAATATCCAGAAGGGATCCAGTATCTTTCCCATTGGCACTCGCTGCCATTGTTTACGTGAAATACGTGCCTCTGCGCGTCTAAATCAGAACACAATCCCCTGGCATCAGCGGAGATTCTTCACGTAGCCTCTCCATGTGGGAAAATATTTGGAAGCTATTTCCAGACTTCTTCTTCCTCTTCCCAAATGTCATGTTTTTTTTTTTTTTTTTGATTGATCCACAACGTTCAACGGGTTAACCAAGGGGGCCGTGTCTAAATAAGACGGAGAAAGACCGTTTGGTTCAGAGATTAATTCTAGGAAGAGCGATCGCTTTTTCGTGTCACTTTAACTTTTTTTTGTGGATTCCAAGATGACTTTGTCAACAGTGAGAAGACCGGTCCCAGGACTTATTTTTAAAGTCCTATATTTCTCTCCTGGGAAATAGCAGTTTGTCATTTTCCCCTGCAAACCAGGGCTACTGTGTGGCACCAGTGATATAAGGCTATCTGTGGTTCTGAAAGTTTAGTCATGTGAAAAGGTGCTCCCTTCTAAGGTTTTATGAATCATTACCTACTAAAAAAACCCCCCTGATTTTCCATGTTTTTTTTTGGGGGGGGGGTTCAGTTTTTGCCCATTTTCTCCCACAGTCCAAATAAATTGAGTCTTAACCTTAATCTCTCAATTAGCCTTTATTTTGGGACAGCATTGTCTGTCATGTCTGTCCCTGTTTTTCTCTGGGTTAGAATACCAAACAGGAATTCTTTAAAGGCTTTTCGAAACCCATTGACTGAGGTCACTGTCGGTTTCCTTCCAGAAGCTTCTCACAATCGTTTGCTAGAACTCCGGCCCATTCCTCCATTTTGTCGTCTTGCTCTCACACACGTTGTTTTCTGACCGTACCCATCTATTTCATACTTCGATCGAGATTTGTGACGGCTGCTCTGAAAGGCGTTCTTTTCGTTCCATGCCGTCTCCTCCCGTACCTGCCCGTTAGCGAGGAAGCTGACAAAAACATTTATCTAACCTTCACCTTTAGCCAAATAAAAAAAAACAAATAAAACATCCCACCTGCTGCGAGACTTCCTGCAGAGAGCTGGCAGGACCAGGAAACCCCTCATTCAGAAAGCCTTGCTGACTTCTGATCACTGCAAGTTGAGAAATGTTCCCTGATTTCAACACTTTGACTGAGGTGATTGTAATTCCAGTGTAAAGTTTGGCAGAAGAGCAAAAACCGCTTAAATATTTGATTACACACAAGCCGGTTCAGCTTGTTTGATATTAATTATCACTGTGAGAGTTTTTAAATGCTTGACAATAAAAAACTAGAATATCGGATTTATTCAAGGACGTTTAGCGTTAAGATGCTAATTTTAGGCATGAATAGTTTGAATAGCTCGTAGGCTAACTAGAGTTAGCACAACCTGAGCATAACAACAGTGTTTACCGGCGTGCAGTTTGATCGTTTTGTGTAGCTGAAGTGAATCTCCAGCGGCCTTGTTGTCTGTTGTTGTTGACGCCTGTGCGTCAGTCTTACGGGCGTACCAGAAACGTGAAAACAAAGGTTCCGGCTCAGAACTTTGGCATGTTTAACAAAATAAATAAATAAAAGCGTAGGTGCGTGAAATTTTTTTAACACTTTAAAGTCCAAACCTTAGTATTTATTCTTAGAACTACAAGCACAATTCAATGCCACTTTTGATTTTTTATTTTTTATTTTTCATGAAAATGAAAACAAACAGGAAGGCTGGTGACTGTGAAGGAGGTTTCTTCCATTGTTGCCACATTCAATCTGAGCTTTTTCTCTTTTTTTTAATTGATTTTATTGTTCTGATTTTGCGTAATAAATCAAACCAGGCGGTACGCCGTTCACTTTTGCAGCACACGGTGCTGATGTCATCGCTGGTAACTGTAACCACATCCACTCAACGTCCACAGTAATGGAACGGATTTAGTGAAAATGGCCAGACTCTGATCTGAGCGCCGCCTCTGCGTGCTGCTGCTCCCCTCCGTCTCCATTTACATAACACAATGTGCTATTATGACTCGATGCGAGTTAGGAGGAGATTGTGTTTTGGCTTAAAGTGCGCCCTTTCAAAAATCCTGCATGTTGAACAAATAAGCGAAAGAATTTGAGGCCGAGGGGTCGTGACAAAATCTCAGTGTCTGATGGATTGGGAAAGATGGAGATTGATGTTTAGTTTAAAAAGCTGAGATTAAACATCGCTGTGGTCCGCACAAACGCACAATGCCAACATTTGTTTTATTTTATTTTTTCTGACATTCACCCAATAAAATACCCATAAAAGGCTACGTCTGCAGACTGGTGGGCTTTTCGTGGTACGGTAAAAAACTACCGAGAGAACGACTGTAGGTTTGAAATGGCGATGTGTTTCTACATCACAGGAAACGTGTGGAGAGCCGTCCGCCTCTTACACACTCCTGTCTGCACACATTTCATGCCGTATCATGTGGCCCGGATTAGAAATATAAGAGTTTGATATGTTTGAAAGTTTACTGGAGAGAAATTCCACTTTACAAAATAGGAGGCAACTGCCAGTTAATGATGCATGCATATGGAGACGCTGACACCAAAGCATGAAGCATTCCGACTCTTTCCAGTGAGCTCAGCTTCTGAAAGCACTTATAGGTGGGCTAGTCGTCCTGCGGCGGCCCCTACCAGCTGGCTTCAGGAGCCACAACTCGTTCCGATTCCTTAAAGGGACGGTCTTCTTAAAAATCAGCTTATTTCTTTTGCTTTACATCATGTTATAATGTCCTTCTCTTATCAAGGACATGCATTGACTCATCCATGCATGTTTCAGGAATCCTTGAATCTCCCATGGCAACCATTTATCGCCTGCTCAAACAATGCACCACCTATTTCCCTCCAGTCTCAAGGCTTTTGGCTCCACATATGGGCGGGAATGCAAAATTCCACTATCTTAGATCTGCGATGATTTCTGGAAAAGTCATTGCAGAAGTTTACAATAAGCGAAATGACATCTTTTCTAAAGAACAGGACAAGAACGTTCCGAGGTTTTTCTGGAGTTGACATGATTTTGCATCAGATCGCTTTCATCTGTGACACAGATCCAGTCTGGACATTCACATGCCGTTTGTATTTAAATGCAGTTGTTCAAACTAATGGTGCTTTCCTACGACGGCGTATGAGAGCCATTGCAGATGGTTAGAAAAGAGGAGTAGCTTTTCACCAAAGAGCTCAAAAACATTTTCTTGGAAAACGCCTGGAAATTTGAGTTTGAAACGTCACAAGTTTTCAACTTGTCAAACTCAGAAATTTCAAAATGAATTTGAGTTTGAAAACTCTGGAATGTTTTGAAATTCAAAACATTTTTTTTTGAGTTTTGAAATTCTGAAATATTCTAGGCAGTTTATCATAGTCATTTTAAAATTGGAATTTTCTCTAGCAAATTTTTTGACTTTTGAGATTCAAAAATTTCCCAAGTTTTTTTTTTTTTTTTTTTTCTAGAAAACTTCTGCGATTAAGTTTTTATTAGTTTGTTCTTTTTTTTTTTTCATCTACAACGGAACTGTGAGGTACTGTGAACAACGTCTACATGGGCGTCGCCATGTTCAAACCCAGCTCTGAGTTCCGGCCACCTGGAACATTCATCCATCAGAAACTTGCATCACTTGTGATTTTTGTATTAAAGTTAAGGAATAAAAAAAAAATCATAATTTTAACTGATCTAAAACAGAAAATGTTTACTTTTAATAAAATCTACATCCTAATTGAGCATACAAGCTTAAGATGGGATCTTTTGCATGTGATAAATCTCTGCTGTCAGTTAAAACATGACGGAGAGGAAAGAAATGGGTCAAAACAACTGATTGGGAAATTCAAAAAGGAACACAGAAAAATAAATCATCTGTGTTTTCCTCCCTGACTCGGCTCCTGTCTGAAATGCTAATTCGGTAACCGATCCTGAAAGGTTGCACCAGGGTTACTCTTTGCACTGGTGTCTGTGAGAGTGTGTGTGAGTGTGAGGTTACCATCCCTCTTGTTCTGAATCAGGGATGTGAAAAAAGTGGAATGTTCTCCTCCTGGGAACAGACAGAAGAAGAAGACAAGATTACGCACAGAGTGGATAACAGTCATGTGAGCACTGCAGTAGGACTTACTTTGAAGGTTGTATCAGTATTTATGTCGACAGTGAAGGGTTTATGTTTTCTTATCGTTTAGCCCAATACATTCTGAAGAAAGTTTTTGAAAGCTGTTTGAAACCTTTCACACCTGATAATCCGGTAGATTCGGTTCTATTTGAGACCAAAATTGCAACAATTTTTAAGTTTTCACCTGACTGTGTTAACTAAACCAAACCCTTTGAAAAAACCCCCACTGTTCCCCTCCTTGCCTGTGGGGGCGCTGCACCAAGAACCACTGAAGGAAACGAAATGAAAAACTCTGAAAAAGACATCTCCGCAACTTCCCTCTTCATAAAGAGTGACTAAAAATGGCGTGGCGTCAGATTTTAGCGGTTGCAGGATTTCACCAGAAAGTTTTTGATCACTCGCATTGGACTTGTGTGTTTGTTTTGGTTGTATTTACCCAGAATTCCCTGCGCTTCAGTCCGCTTCCTGCTTTTGGAGGAAGTGGACCAAACTTCAACCAAACGGAGGCCGAGGTTTTTAGGGGGAGCATAGTTCGCTTCTTTGGATCCATTGCGTGTTCACACCTCCCCAACCTGAACCGGACTTTGTAGACAAACAAACTGGAGTTAAAGTGAACCAAACAGAGTTGGCATGAACACAACCTTAGTTTCCTTCTGGTTGTACTGTAAACAGCAAAAATGTATCGGTCTGTCACCATGCAGCCTGAATGGGATGAGGAAGGCAGTAAGACGTTGCTTGTTGGAGAACGGCCTCTCTACAGCTGTAAGACATCTGTCCAACTTGGTTTGAGCTCAGTATTTTCCAGGTTTGGGTAAATATGGAATCAGAAACAGTACTGAGTATTTTCAGACTTTAGTAATCATCACACTGTCTGAACCTTGTGTCCTTCCTTTCCCTACATATTTCCTTCCTTTTCTCATTCATCCCTTGTTATTTCTTCTGTAGTTTTTCCTTTAATCCCTTCCTTCTTCACTCATGTCCTTATTTCTTTTCATCCATGAGTCTTATCTTGTTTCTGTCCTTCTATTCTTGTGATGTTCCCTCAATCATTTTGCTCAATAATCTCTTGGACTACTTCCTTGAGCCCACCAACCTAACCTGTCAGCCCTGCTAGAGTTTCACCACACAGACCAACGCCTCAGGCTCTGCTCAACCCTCTCTACCTCCAAACCGCCCTCTTCAACCAGTAGGACCATCCAATAATCTCCTGCAAATATCTGTCCCTTCGATCCGCTCACCTCTCAACCCCTGGACCGACGTCTCCAGTGTTTCCTGCATTGCAAGCCAGAAAAGGTTCCAAACAGTTTGGCCTGGGTTTGTGTTTTGGGAGAAATTGCCTCAGCGGCAGCTTGTCAACTGCAGGCATGCTTTAGATCATCGATAGAGACAACAGGTCTAGCTTATGGGGCGTACACCAGAGTGTAATCATGTGTTTATGTCGTAATCGGCTTCAGGAATCTTTTCCTTTGATTTATCCTCATAAGGCCGGATTGTTTCTCCATGAGAATATTGATTTAATGAAGTGACAGAAGACCCTGCAGCCTTGTAGACTTCACACTGTAACCACTAATGTCATTTTAATAAAATACCGGAGCTGTCAATTAATTAAAAGATTTGATCAGGTTAATCACGACTAATCACTGTGCTTAACTTTGTAAGCAAAAAGTATAAATATGCATGCATTTGTGGTTCTTGCAGAAATGGCAATTTCTGCAAGAACCACAAATGCATTTTAATTGGCTGCTGCACCCAGCCAATTAAAATGCAAGAGATGATTTGATTGTTTTTTTTCTTTTTTGTTTTTTTGTAGCAGCAAACGGGTAATGTCGTCTCCCAGCACTCGACAGCAACAAAAACAAACTGACCAATAAGATCTATTTTTTATTTTCTAGGTCTTGGGTGCCACGCCCCTTTCTGATGCCTCCCCGGGCAACTGCCCATACATACCATATCAAAAACTGACGCAATATGGACATTTTCAAATGAATTTTAATATTTAAAAATATCAGTATTTATATGTTTTACAGTCTCAAACCAAGCATGCCTGAAGATTCACAGTTTTCAAGGTTTTTATATTCAGGAAGATTTGATCTATAAAGGAAGTCACTTTGTTTTAAACGTTAAATTAGAAATGTCCGTCGCTGTGGAACTTGTGCGATGAGGCGACCGTTACGAGTGACCGCCGTCAAAGGTTCAACTGCATGTGAACCTTTGAGCTCGCGCACGTAGATGTTTGCATGCGGGTTAGCCACCCGCCAAGAGAAAGTTGATAAATGTTCGAGTTTTGCTGCTGTCGCGGAAAACTTTCACTTATATATTCCCACCTCTTCAACATGGAGAAGTTTGAAGAGGTGTGATTATTTTCACCAGCTGCTTCACGTTGAAGTAAAGGATGAAATAACTGGCCCATAAGAAAGACAAAAAAAAAAAAAAAAGACTTTCTGAGAATTTTCTTTGTTGCTAAGCTCTGTCGCAAGCGTCACGTAAACCTCCTCCAGGTTCTGGTCAACAACTGCAGAATGATCGGACTGAGGCGACGTGTTTGGCTGTTATACTCACTTTGATATGTCCGGGAATGCGTGGACATTCCAAACGGGAACACGAACCGAGGGTTTTACCTTAATAGCCAGAGGCTCGGGAGGGGTCAGAGGTCAGGGTCGTAGTCGGGCTCTTGACAGAGCAAGAGAGGATTTATGGTCACCTGCAGGGCGAAAACATCTGTCTTCCATCCACACCAGCATGGCCGACGCATTTTCTGAAGGAATCCTCTCCGCCTCACACACGGCGGCCGGGCGTCGCGGTAACAGAGACAGCCGTCGCTCCCTGTCAGCACAATATAAATTAGACGAGTTTGTAATTCAGCTTTTGAAGAGGTGACCCTGAAAAATCGGTTTCTGTTGCTGCCCGACATCTGTGTGTGTGTGCGCGTGTACTCGTGTGTGTGTGTGATTGATCCAGAGACGGAGAGGAAAACAAACTCCTGACAGACAGAAGTAATTGTGGAGGTCAGAGCTGAAAGTGAAAGCTAGAGTTTCATTTTCACACACATGCTGGAGGTCTGGCGATTCACACGTGGACAATTCAAACAATTCAGCCCCTCAATTTCATCCTAATTCCCTTATTAGAGAAAAGCCTTTAACTGACCTGAGCTTTCCATATTCTGCTTCTGTAAACACGGGAAATTCAAAGCTTTGGGGGGGGAAAACTCACACTGTAACTTGTATTTGTGATTTTAGTGATGTGAAAAAATATTTATGCTCCTTCTAGATTTCTTGTCTATTTTTGTCTAATCAAAGATACAAAAAAACGTTGTTTTTTTTTGCCTGCTGTCAGTCCCACTGCCTTCCTAAAACACAATTTAACTGTAGCTGCGTTTCTGTGGATCACATAAATATGCAAATTGTAATCATGTAAACAAATTTGTTTAATGGAAACACAGCAATTAAAAAAACAACCTCACATTTTTCAAAAACAAACTTTTGGATAAAACAGTTTTGCGCTAGGATGAGGTGAGTTTTCAGCTGTCTTGAATTCAGTGTATTTCGCTAAACTTCAATGGGAACTCGACTTTTTTTTTCACATGATCAACCAGCAGATCTTACTACTGGCAAAAACAAAGACGACAGGAAGTGATAGGAGGAGGATGTTTTTTAATGACTTATCACGTGAACAAACTTATTCGTGTGTGATTCTAATTATTTAACAAAGTACCTGCTAATGCAAAATTGCATTGTTGTTTTTTTTTACATTAACGCGATATGGACACAGTTTTGCACATATTTGTAACGGAAACAGCTCGTGATAAAATACAGTTTTAGCGGTCTGACTTTCAGACCTGTGAAGACGCAGCTGCAGTAATACACGCAACTAAAAAACATGATGAGTTTCTCTAGATCTCGCTGAGACATTAGTCCTCTAATTCAGGCAATGTTCTGTAGGTGATGGAAGGCTGACTTTGTAGCCGTTTCTATGTGGCTCTGAAATTTCAGGTCTGAGTCGATCACTCCAAACCAGCCATCTCCAGCTGTAACAGCTGACTCTTCATCATTCCTGAGTAATTGCTTCGGTTTCGTTTCACTTTGCAAACTCCAGAGGAAGCATAGTCAGACATTTTGGAGCCAACATCAAACTTCTGGAATGATTCTGTCTGGATATTTGAACAATCTTCTCTCAAGCGTTTGGAGTTGATTAGTTTCCAGATACTGTCCTTACGTTTAGCTGATACTTCTAGGCTTGACTAAAATTTGTAACTGTCTTCAAGGACGAGCCTAATAAGTCAAAATAGCATTAAATGATGAAACGGAGGTAGCAAATCATAAGGAGGTCCAAACGTGTTCCTTATGATATTTTTCCATTCATTTTCGGTGGTTTAAGACAAAGACGGTTTAGGACCATTGCAAGTGGGGAAGGAGGGAGAAAATGGGAGAAGTAAATTTCTGCCAAAAAATAAATAAATAAAAAAAATCCAGAATATTTTCAGGAAAAAGCAACAACATTTCTGAACAATTTTCTAGAATAAAACCCCCCCCAGAAATTTTGAGATTAATTTCAGAAATTTTGTTGAAAAAATAAGAACATTTCATGGAGTTTGAAAACCTTTTGGACAAAACCCAGAAAAGTACTTGCTGTTTCTAAAAAAATATAACTTTCTGAGAATAATCTGACTTTTAAATTAAAAGTGGCGGTTGAATTAATCCAAAACATTGACAACACTGAGTTGGTATCAGTATGGCGTTGATCCTGGCATGGTAGGTTTTAGATTCCCTGTTGAAGTTTGATTTTAGTTCTTCTTTTTGTCTTCAACTCTACCTCAGTGAGGTATTTACTGTATTTACTTGGTATCGGCTTGATATTAAAATATGTGATATTACACACCTTTTTGTTATTCGCCTCTAAAAACTTTCGGCGGAATTTTTTTTTTTTTTTTCAGTCTACATGGGCTCTAATCCATTTAGTCTTTGCAGCTGTCATTGGTCAATAAAACCTCTTTTGTTGTCTTCAAAATGTACTTCCACGCTTTTCGTAACTTGTCTGCAGGTTCTGAATACTTCGCAGCTCCGGTTCTCGTTGGTCTCCTCGGCTGTCTGGCCATTCATTCCACTTTAATTCCACTCTGCCACAGCTGGCATGGTTTAACCGACTGTTATAAGCCCAACTTTTCTTTAATAAGACTATAAAAAGACAAAAAAAAAAAAAAAAACAATTATCAAGTCATTCATTCTGCGTCTGAATGCTAAACTAAACACAAGGCCAGCTGCTTTTCAAGAGAGCAAACTGCTGAAAAATAACACGCAGTTGCCAACAAACACAAAGAACCATAAAATCTGGCTTTAGACGCGGCAGCTTAAGGATTTTACTGCTTAGCTGCGGCTTTTGTTTGCAATCAAACGCAGGAAAGGAACAAGTCTCCGACTGACAACGTTGTGGCTACGGTTGCGGCTAACAGGTCAGGGCGCATTCCTGCGGGGACGTTTAGAGCTCGACCGATAGGATGAAGCCTGATGACAGATGACGGGCCTTCAGAGCAAATCCAGCTTCCGATAAGCTCGTTGAGTGTCAGCCGGCTTTACGTGGAACATTAACCGACTTCCTGCGGGCGTAGCTAATAATCATAAGCAGACCTTCTGTCAGTATTTCACAGATGTCGCCTGGCACAAGAGCAAGAAAATAACTGACTCGTCCCTGAAACATCTGCCTTTGCGATGACGTTGAGTCAGGATTTCAAACTCTCCAAAACTGCCAAGCGGCAATTTGTGAAGTTTGTTTCAATCTGGTGCTGTGACAGATTGCTCAGTTGTTAGCAACGTGAATAAACGTCCTGAAAACACTCATTATGCAAGCATCATAGACAAACCCATCTCTGAAAGGACAAAGCGAACTCTGGTGTGGTTTGATTGCAAATGTGAACGCCAAGCGGACCGGTGACTGCTCCAATAAGCAGGAAGCGGAGGATAGCGCATGGCATTATGGGTAAATGCAACCAAAACAAACAAGCTTGCCCAGCAGTAGTAGGAGAAATAACTCGTTGTCTTTTACCAAAGTCAAACGCGAAATCCTACAACCACTAAATGTACATTTCATGGAGAAGGAAGTTGCGCTCAGTGTCTTCTTCAGAAGCTTTTCTGTTGTTTCCTTCAGTGATGCTAGGTTCAGCGCCACCACAGGGAAAAGGTAGAACAGGTTTTTCAAAGGGTTTTATTCGTTTCGATATAGTGCAGTGAAAACAAACAGCACCAGCTGAAATAATGGCCTGGTGCCATTTTTATTTTTGCCAAAGGTGACTGTTTTACTTAAATTGTCTTTTGGAAAAAGAAAGGTGGAGATTTTTTTTATTTTTACAAAGAATCACTTGTGGTAAAAAAAAAAATAAATAAAATAGTTAAGTCATTATTTTAGGAAGGTGACTAAATGTTGTAATTTTGGTCCCATTCGGAACAAGTCTACCGGACTTTGAGTGTGAAAACAGCTGACATCATACGTCCTACCGGAGCGTTACTGTTGCTGACCACATCCATCCCTCTACCATCAGGGCTCGTCTTCTGATGGCTGCTGCATCCTGCTGTGTTGTCCATCATGTTCTAGACTAAAATATATTTTTGATGGGAGACCCAGATTATGTGTGGCTGACACCTTATTGTCACACAGAAAAAAGAATTAAGGCAACCCTGAAGGTAAAACGGGGTCCACCTTAGTACCTAACAATTAAATGAGCCGTTTTCCTAAGCTAACTTATTGCTGAAATGAGAAAATGAGAAACAACACATCATCAAAAACCTACCTGGAAGCGTCCACAAGCGAGGTGGACTTTCATCAGCAGAGCAAACAAACCAGGAAGCTGCAGCAAAGGAATGAACCTTTAACTTGCACATAATGTCTTTGTAGTTAAGTATTTTAGTGAACTATGACGGTACATATTTATAGTTGCTTACATTTCGTGTATAATTTAATTGTGTAGCGTGGAATGTCAACACCTATGGGAATTGATTTTGCGGCTGTGTGTGTACGCCATGGTTTCTAGTGCCGCTAGAAACCATGGAGTGTCTAGCAGAGATCAGGGCCCATGTCTGTCCAAACTTGTCACTTCCAGGGTAGTGAGAAAAATACTGCACTAGACAGAATAGTTAGCCTGCTGAAGAACTGGGAAGTATCCAACTGACTGGAGGCCTCAGCTGCAGCCTTGATTGCTCCCCAACATGTGCGAGCTAACCACACGTTTAAAACCAAACCAGCCAATTACCTCGTTTCCCAAATTGCTTTTCCCAGTAATTGGAGAACTGCGGTGGCCATAGTGTTGTGTCAGCTTTAGACTTATCTGCAAGTCTTCTGGAAATCATGTGTAAACTGATAAGAAGGCAAATAAGATACAAAAAAAAATAAAAAATTGCAGAAAAGATATATTTTTTGAAAGCTAAATGCATGTTAGCATTTGGAATGTTAATGCTTTGCTGATTTTTAGTATTCTATATTTAACATCTTGTCTGACGCTACCAAAATGCCAATTCTTGAAGTGTCAGAGGGAATATTAAAACTTGTTAATACTAACACACAAACTCTTTAACAATGTTATTTTTAAAAGGTGGTGAACATGGTGCATCTACAGCACCACTGTTCTCAGATTGACCCACATCAAGGGCAGTGCTTTAGTAAAACGCTTTGTAAGGCAACGATTTAAAACGTTTTTTTAAATTATTTTTTATTTAATGTGGGGAAAACTTTGTCAATATTCCACTAATGGCGATAAACACAATTTTGCAATTGCTGTGTTTCCATTAAATAAGAAACAATTAGATGTGGATAAGTTTATCTTTGCGGTTTCCACCAGTGGTAACATCCGGTCGCTGGTTGTTGTTGAAACAAGGGTTTCCATTACGGCTTTGGGAAATAAACCAATTTTGATACAGCCTGGAGGGAAAAAAAACTATTTTCTTTTAAATTGGAGTGTTTCCATTTAGCAGGTTTATTTTTTAAATGTCAAATTGTGCAATTATGTGGTCAAATGTAACATCGTGTACATCTAGAGACATTTCTGGGAATTTCAAGCTAAAAACGATGCATATTGTTGCTCTGCACCACCTGTGTGAAGCTGACACCAAGGATAGACTTTAGGAAACACCCTGCGTGAGAAATAGGGTGTTGGTGGAAAACATTACCTGAGCAAATATCTCTTGAAAAGATCTCTGTCAATAAGACAAAGTGATTTCTGCAGAAGTAAAAGACTTACGTGCACAATGTGGAGGCGTTGCTGAGTCTTTTCAGTCGCACTGGGGAGAAGAAAAAAGAAAAAGAAAAAAAACTGTCAGTGAAATAGAGTGGGAGATCCCTGTGCCTTTGAGAGTCGGCCCGAGGCGTCGAAAGCTGCAGGAACGGCGTAAGAAAAATAAACTCAGAAAATGCCCCGGAGATTATCGCTTGCAAAAACATGGCAGAAAATACAAAGCGTCAGATAAGAAGCCGCAAAAAACAAAACAAACATTTTGTTTTGATGAAAGGTAATATTTGTTGGCTTAGTCACCAGGTGTAATTATGTGCTTGCATTCCTCACGCACAGTCATGATTCGTCATCGGTATGGTAATGGCTGCCTCACGCAGGGAGCAGAAAGCAGCGATCTGGTATTAATGTACCACCCAACGTGAATCGACGCCTCCACTCTGCTGGTTACCAACTCTTAATGGATGACGTTTTGCAGTACTTGGCGTACAAGTCCTCAGTTTGAAGATCAAAACGTCAACTTTGTATGCAGAATTCATTCATGCAGGAGGACTAAGAATGCTCTGCAAAGACTTGTCCAACTTATGCAGGTGTGTCGTTCATTTGCAAACACGTAAGTATGCCTTTGTTCTTTAACTAAAGGAACATCTGATTAGTGGGTGAAGGTAACAATAAAAAGGGATAGAAAAAAATAGAAACGTACACCGGCTATAAACCCCCAACATTTATGTAATCCCTCTATGAGGGCTCATTTTTCAGAGAATACTGTTTTAAGGTAGGTGTCGAGTATAAATGCCACACGCTAACTCGGCTCACCCTCGCTCGCCGTGAACTTTCAAAGGCATCACTGAAGTTGTTTTCCCACCTGACAGTCCAGTAGACTTCTGTCTACTGGGGACCAAAATTACATTTGCTCCATTTTCAGCTGATGCGGTTCTCTTTCACACTACAATGTGATAAACAAATCAAAACTCTTTGACAAACCTGTTCCCCTCCTCGCCTGTGGAGGCACCGCACCAGGAACTAATGAAGGAAACAACACAAAACCCTCTGAAGAAGACCCTGAGCGCAACTTCCTCCTTCACAAAATGTAAATGAAAGTGGAGTGGATTTCTAGGATTTTTCTTTTGTCTTTGGAAAAAGTCACCGAGTCATTTCTCCCGCTAGTGCTGGACTCGCACGTTTATTTTGGTCCTATTGACCCAGAATGCCCTGTGATGTAATCCACTTCTTGCTTTTGGAGCGGTCTCCTGTCCACTTGCATCCATATATGCATCCAGAGTTCACTTTAATCGAATTGAAACCGAGGTTCATAGGTGGCCCAGAGTTTTCTGTTTCGGTGCGTCATCAGAATTGGTTCTCAACAGAAGAACTGGACGTTCTTGGCAAACCAGCTAGAGTTTGATTAAAGCGTACTGGACAGGACGGGTGCAAGATAATAATCAGCAGGTGATCTCTTTAGTTTCACTTTCAGTTTCAACCATCCAGCCTTCTAATCCATCTGCACAGTTTAGCGTGAAATGAAGCTGGTATTGGGTCAATCCTGCAATTTATGAATCAAAGCTGCCTTGTTTCTTTAGCAGTGGTGTGTAAGTACAGTATGCTGGGCGCTCATGGGGCAACATTGTTTTGCCATGTCCAAATAAATCCAAGACTTATATGGTGAAAACATCAATTTGAGGACTACTTCACTGTTTAAAGGAAGTAGTTCTAAAATTAGAACTACAGCCCAAAACAGGAGGCAGACTTCAACTAGACCAGAAATCTGGTGGCATTTTAATATCGCAAAATCTTCTGCCACGAGATCTCATTACAATTAATTAGAGAACAGAATCTACTGACACAGTAACTCATTTAATATCTATCAGAAAACCTCTGTAGCCTTTAGAGTAACTACCTTCAGCTGATTCTGGTTTTGGCATTCACATGTCTATAACTAGTGCGTCACTCTCTGATAAAAGCTCCGGATCACATGTGGTAAAAAGCGCAGAGTCTTTCTGCAGATCAAAGGTGTGACCACAAGGAGTGCGTGAATCACACGTTGAGCAAAGCCAAATAAAACACCTCCCCACTGCTGAAGTCTGTCAGTGCCAACTTTAACAGAGACAGCTGAGTACGCTCCAGGAGCAGACTGAAGAGTTAAGCCCCAACACAAACTTTTCCATGCTTTGCTGAGAACTGTGAATGCTACAGATCCATCTCGTCTCATCCGTCCATTAACATTTCTTCACAAACCCATCTGCAACTTCTGATACGTTGGTGAGGCCGAGTGTTTAGCGTACTGCAGAGTCTATGTTTGGTGAACGGCCAGGTGTGGCTTTTCTGTCACCAGACGTTCATTCACGCTGGCACCGGGCAGTTTCCCCCCCGGCCCTCTTTTCTCACAGGTGCACTTGATTTTTGCATGATAAGATCTCTACCAACAGGTGCTGCTTTCCTTCAGGTGGATTGTGCTTTGCTGTTTTTGGCAACGGGGGAAACGAGACTCGCAAAGTACTTTTCCCAAGACCGAGCAAAAACAGAACAAACCAAACACAAAGAAGCAAATACTATACTAAGATTTAATTAGACTATATACAATTTTCTAAGACATGAAATAGAAATTTTTGTATTTCTTCTATTTACATTTTTCTATATGTTTTAAAATTTTTAAGTTTTACAGACATAACCCACACACACACACACACGACAGTCACCAAGAACTGGCCTTTGAGGGAGGGATGCTGCCCGTTTGTTAATAATGACAGTAGCGCCTGCAGCTGTACGGCTGTACGCTCTGTGCATAGCTTGAGATTTTCCTTTAAGTAATTTTTATTATCTAACCCTCTGTATTATTAAGAAAATTGTGGAGACAAAAAGATCTTTTGTGTCAGAACATCTTGTACATAGTCCACACGTGTCTGATTTTCTGTGGGGGTTGGAGCGCCAAGGCCTAACTGTTATTGGCCAGTTTACTTTTGTTTATTTGGTGGCAAGGCACTTCTTCTGGAAGCTAAAAATGAATAAGCAGAGTTTAAACCCTCCCACAGTTCTAAGAGCGGCCGTTTGGACCCTGCCGGAGCCTTCTACCGTGTGTGCGGTTCTGGCGGGGTCGCCGGTTTAACAGCTGTTTTTGTGTTTTCACGAACTGAACATTGTTCTATGTCTGACGAAGCCAAGTTCAATTCAAAAACAGTTTGTTTTTCCAAAGATCTCATTTAAACGTCTTTCAGGTCAGTGTGGACAGTTGTTCCTTCTGAATTGGTTTAAGCCTGATTTTCTCCTTGTTGTTTCTAATATACGTTCATCATATTTTACTAGAAAAGTTTATTTAGTTTTGACATGTTTCCAAGTTGAGTCATTAACTTCTTAGAAAGTTTTACCGTGACACTTTTAATTAACTTCACTGGGAACTGAACTCAGTCACTCCATGGGGATTTTTCTTTTAAGGCATGAAGTATCTCTAATTTATGCATGTGATTTTCATAAAATAAGTAAAAAAAAAAAAGTAAACAACAGAGTTGGACCAGGAGACGGAAATCAGAAGATGTACAGGCAGATTTACTGATGTGGGTCAACTTGGTTCCATTCTCATGACTTTCAACCAATTTTACCCCAGTTCATTTTTCTAAACCAAGAAGGACGACACACACACACACACACACACCAGGAACAGTTGTTACAGCTGCAGATGGAAAACACTGACAATGATCATTTTAACCGTTTTTCTTTTCATTACAAAAATTGATTTTGTCCAAAACTCTTGATTTGCATAAAAAGCTAGAAAGTTAAAGGCCATATTTCCTCTTAACAAAATGACATTTATTCTCCTAATAGACCACCATTTTGCTTTAGGTTTGAAATTGCAAAACACAATTGCAGTTTAATTGCAAGCTAAGAGACTTTAGAAAAAAAAATTCTAAATATATATATATATATATATATATATATATATATATATATATATATATATATATATATATATATATATATATATATGATGCACTTGAACAAATCTCACATTCCCTCAAAACGAACTGAAGCAGCAGAATTTTGTTCTCTCAAACGTTTTTGCGCTACATTTATCTGACTGACGTGTCTAATTAATTTATTGTAGAAGTGAGGTTGTGATGATGGTTTCCTAAAATAGCAAAAGGAAACCTTTTTATTTTTCTCATGTTAAGAGCCTGAGCAAAGAAGCAGTAAAAACCAGTGAATGACTGAAGGCTAATGTAGAAATAAATCAAAGTGTGGTTGGTTGAATAGGTGATAAATCCCTCCCAGTGAGTCCCAGAGGACACAGCATTTGTCCTCGTTTATTACACCCTTCCTGCCTGCATTTACCTCCACTGTATATGACCAACTGTTTTGTCACTCTAAATTCCCATTTAATTCTCTGCAGCCAACTCCCTTTTCCTCTCCATTGTATGCTTTCCCCGTTCTCACCAAGCTCTCCATGCCCTGCCTCTTAATTAGAACAGTTAGTGTTTATATGTGTGACAGAATGGACATTAGAAGTATTACACCCCCCTCCCTTTTTTTACTTTACTTTATTTAAAGACTTCTTTTGACCGTGCCTTTGGGCTGCACTTCCCCTGCTTGAGCTGGGATGCAGTTACAGCAGTTCGCCACCAGTTGGCACATGGAGCACGGTGAGCACTCCTGACTCAGCGAGCCAACGGCAATTTAGTGCAGTAACGGCTGGTCAGCGGAGGCGCTCACTGTCGCTCTTGTCTGTGTTAACAGTGTAAAGAAAATAAAGAACCTGCGAAAAACACACTGCCTAATCATTAAAGTGTGCAACAAAAATCACATTACTTAAAAAGAGAAGTTGATTTTCCTCGTCTGTGCATATAGACTTCAACACTATCAGCACGCCCATGACTGGAAGAGGATGGCACCGCGGGGGCGCCCCTACTCAGCCTACAAGAGGCTCCCCTGCAGGACGCGCCAGAAGAGGCAGGACTCCCTCCAGCGGCGGAGCCGAGGGCACGGGGCCCCGGGAACACCCTCGAGGCGCCGAAGGGCGAGGCGGGCCAGAACCCTCTGAGCGAGACAGCGACGGCGACCGGGAGCAGGAACAAGGCCGAGGGCATAGAGGGGTACCCGAGGAGCCCGAAGACAACGGAGGAGGAGGGTCTGAGAGAGGATCGTTCACGTATGAAGAGGATCCAGAGGAATCAGATGAGGAGAGGGGCTCAGAGCAAGATCATGTGTTGGTGCGCAGGTGGGGGCCAGCAGACAATCCTGACATCTTTGCTGCCTTGGTACAAGGAGGTGGTGTTCTGCCCTGCCTGTTCCCCTACCTCAATATTGAACCATTCTCGTTAGAAGTGATGGCCGGCCAGGGATTCCTTGTCGAACATTTGGCCGTAATTGGTGTGCTGTGCGCTCTTCGGGTGGACAGAGACCAGCCAGCCCTTGTTCGGCAGCAGATTATCGCCGAAGCCATTGCTCCAAACCTCCCAGCTCGACAGTTCATGGAACAGGAGGAAGCTCGCGCAGAGCTAGAGCGGGTACTGCGGGACACCGTAAGGTTAAGAGATGCTGGGTGGTTCTCGGATGGTGTGGCCCGGCTGTCCAATGAAGATCTGGCCGGTGTGTATGACAAGGCCGCGGGAACCTGGGCCGTCGACGCCACCTTGGATGCTAAACTCAGGTTAATACAGCGATTAATATCTCACCCGGAGTGTCGAGAGCGACAACGGTGCTTATACGGTGTGTTCATCTTATTAATATCATTTGCGACCCGGGTGACCCTGAGCAACAGGAAGGCGGACCGCATCATGGGGGAACTCAGGCAACTGATGCCGACTGTGGTGCAGATGTTTCAGCACACCGACGTTGCACTGACCTACCAGAACTTTGGCCATCTCATCCATGAGGAGAATGCCCACCTTATCATGGCGAGATGGTTGAAGCAGGTCCCGCAAGCGGCAATCCGCCTTCGCGTTTTGTTGGCTCAGGCAGCCGGTTCGGGGATTACGGCTTTGGACCTCGTGGCTCGCGCTGTTCACCTACATCCGGGGTTCGGATGGGTGGTAGTTCGGCGACTGTACCCCGACCAATGGCAAAACGTGATGTTAGCCTTCCAAGAGGTGGACGGGAGAATTTACTACGGGTTCAGGAATGACTTGGGAGCGGTGAGGGCTCCGCGATTTCGTTCAATAACCTGGGTAGCCCACAAACTTCTAACCAAGCTCGGGGACCAAGAACTAAGCGGCTACAGGGGGATCACTCCGGACAAAAAAAGGGAGGGGGGTGTAATACTTCTAATGTCCATTCTGTCACACTTGGAAGCAAACTCATCTTCCCCTTGTGACTTGATGTAGATCATGTCTGCATTGAACAGAAGGAGCAATTTATGGTTTAGTGCTCAGCTTTCTTAGATGTATGACACATGTTGAACTCTGTGCTTCTAATTTTGTCTCAACCCCATTAAAACTTTCCTTTTTAAGCAATAAGCTACAGGATGGACCAGTTTAAAGGAAATTGAAAGCGTGAAGGTATAAATCATTATTACTTTTAGAGGTTCCCACAGTGCTTAATTTTTAAAATTGGGCTTTGTGGGGTTAGTATTAGCTTACTAAACACTTAAACCTAGCTTACAGCTAGCCTGGAGACAGTGAGGCTAGCTCACAGTTAGCTTCACCATCTCCTTTCTACGCAATTTAGATTCTCATCGTGTGCTCCGTCTGGGATTTCTCCTGTTAAATTTCAACCCGGCCAATAATTGAACAGAAGGGTTGTTGCTAACGGTGACGTCAATTGTCTGTGCCGTTTTACAACTGTAGTCCGCCTGTACAGGGCTGTAGTTTGGCAATGAAGTGAACGAAGCTATTCTGCTCGTGCTAGCCATGCTTCAAAATATTGAGCGATTCGGAACAAGAGGAATGATTCAAACATTTTATTCCTGGCAAAGACGTCACTCGGCTCTGCACTTCTCTCTTCACAGTGGAGGATCGGATTTCCGCTAAGGTTCATAGCATAACTTCTTTCGTGATCGAGCTGGCGTACTACCTACGTCACGGCCAAACATGGGTAAAATCAGATTAAATCATTTCAAACTTCAAAAGGGCTGCGCCTCCAGCAAGCTGTTGTTCTTAATAGCCAAGGGCCAAGACCCTCTGAACAAAGCAAAGCGTATATTGGTTTTTACCAAGCTAGTGTTAAGACAACTTTGGGTGTAAAAGACGAAGAAGTCATGGTTGAGTAGCCTACGCCACGTTTTCAAACGGGTTCCTTTTAAGTGATTTCTTGATTATATTATGTTTTACTACAGAGGCTGTTAGTTTTTTACAAAGTACACAAGTTTTTTGTGGATTTTGTCTGGAACATTTAAAGCTGCAATATGAAACTTTTGCAAAAAATGCTATTTACATATTTGTTAAATGTTGGTCACCGTGTTGTGAACGCGCTGCTAAATGTGTTAATAGCAGAGAGAAAACTTTCCGTTACAGGAGAAACCATCTATCCGCCATCATCAGTGGCCTTGTAACTAGCCTTAGCGTTCAAGTTACATACTGCAGCTTTAGGTGTGATAGAAAAGCAAACACTTTTTCACGTGTTCAGCCGTGTGAATTTAAACAGGATGCATCTGTACGGTGAGTGTTGTCGTCTCTCTATCTTAGCTGAATGGACTCAGGAAATCCTGAAAATGTGCTTTACAGCACCTCCCTAGTATATATGTAGTTAAATCCATGAGATTAAAAAGTGGATTTTATTGTTTCAACTGGGAGGCAAACATTTACTCATGAATTCACCAGTGAAGCTATGAAACAGAGATTTCCAGGGACTTCCTGGAAGTGAGGATTGTGGAGAGCTGTAACGATTCTCTTGGGAAGAGTCCGACTCTTCAGCTGAATTTGGTCTCGGCAAGTTCAGAAGAAACTAAACCAAATTTCTGTGCTAACTTGTAACACCCCAAACTGAAAATATTTCACCTCAATACGTGTCCTTTGATGGCCGACTCCCTGAAACCAGAAGGCCTTTCCCAGCTTTATAAACGTTCCAGTTGTCTTCCCAGTCCCACTTCCCCTTTCTAGAAGAGAGGCCTTTATTTACTCCACGAGGACCACTTATTCTAACGTTACCTGTTACCGTCCTGCTCCCATATGGGAACTGCCGGGTTATCTCTCTGGGCAATCTAACCCGACAACTCTCCAGCACTCTTGTACGCTCACACAAATGCGGATTACATATAAAAAAAAAAAAAACACATCTCCTTTCCTCCTATCTGGCTGAGTGATCTAATGCAGCGGCTCTCCTGCCGTCTGGCTGCCACGGCTGGTAAACTAAAGCTGCGGCTTTGAATTACTCCCCGTATTTTTTACATTCCCTCTGCCTCTACCTGTCTTTCCCTGCTTCTCCTGCCCCTTTCTGTTCGACACAATCTCACGCTTTAGGGAAGTGATCCATGCTATTGCGCTTGCCCTTACAACAAGGGCTATATAGTGTATAGTTTCCCCCCGTGTCTATGTAAATATGTTAAAGCTGACAGGTAAAGAGTGCACCGCTAGGCCAAAAAGGTACATCTTGTGGAGGTTTCCTGTTGCAATCGAGATGCAAGAATGAAAATTCAGGCATGTTTTCACGTTTTTTGGTACAGTGGACCCCCAAGTATTCACGCTTCAGAATCACGAAATTGTTCGTGGAAAATTCGGCCGATTGCAAATTTTTTTCTTTTGTAGAACATATCTAAAATATTTGAAAGAAAATGCAGCATATTTGGTGTTTGTACTGTTGCAGTTTCATGCATCTCTAAATGTAACTGCATAAAAATATTTTTAGCAATTCGTGGACAGCTGTGGTCCCTGAACCGCCGCGACTACTGGGTGTCCACAGTAGTCTTAAGTCTTAACTAAATATCGTAATAAATCAGTATAAGTCTGAAAAAGTTACAACAGCCCAAAAATTTGCTCACTTTTTTCTATGCTGTAATAAAACTTGATGAAAACAGTTGTAACACCATTGGAGTGCCTCTTTATGGCCCTTGAAATGGTGCCACATCTGTAAGAATAAGGCATTTGTGGGTCATTAATAAACTTGCCAATACTTCTTATTGCATTGTTTATTGTTCTGAATTAGATTAGACGATTTACGTTTGAAGAAATAAGATGTATTTACAAGTGAAGAACTTATTCATACAACATGTGGTGACCTACATAATGTGTGGGGGAGAGAAAGGACCACAACACACCAACCACTCCCCAAGTCCTGGACGTGGTCTCTGATAAACTCCACTGTGTGGGTGACGTCCAGGAGCATGGACATCTTGGACGTTGGAGTTAAGTTATGGGTTTGTCGCTGTTTGCAGGATCTGATGTTGACAAATCACAGCACTGAGATTGTCTCCAGTAATGACAGCAAAGTCCTGGATATACAGAGATAATTAAAAGCAGGAGTCTTTGTCATGTTATCCCTCCATGTGAAACCACATGAAGAATGAAGCCGTTTTTATGTATGTTTTTTCACTTCTTACTCACTTTGTCCTGTCTCTGTTTAGTGTAAATGGCTAAATTAAGCTGACAACATTAATTATTGAGAAGAAGAGCTAAACCTCGTCAGGGAAAATACAAACGTTTGTGGTTCTGGAAGAATCTATTTTTTATGCACATTTTATTCTTTTATATTTACGATCTCTAGCCTAAAAAATTTGTCTAATTGAAACAATATTTTAATACAAAGCAAATTGGAAAAGTGATGTATTTACATTTGCATTGATCATTACACTGTAAATCATGAAAACTTGAATATGTGAGGGGATCCCCAGAGATGCGTTTGGCACATTTTAATTACATTAACTAAATTGAGCTTTTCTTTATTAATTTGTGATTTTCTACCCAGAATCTTTTATGGACATGAAAACAAAAGCTGATGAAGTTATTGTCAGATCTCTGAAGTAGTTGATTGAATGTGACGTAGGGTCATTATACAGCTAACGAAATAGCTTAGATAAAAGCTTGGTGGGCGTTAGACGTGCGTTGGAGAAATGCAGAGCTGAGGAATTGCGAGGCCACAAGGGAAGTTCTGTTCCCACAGCTGCTTGTTTTTCAAAATTGGTTTTAATTGCCAGTTTTTGTTCCTTTAATTGTTCGTTGTGTGTGTGTGCGTATGTGTGTTTTTTACAACCACCAAACTATTTTCAAGTTTTCATCATTGGTTTCCTTTCTACAAATTCATGTTCATAGCACTCCCATGTTTCTAGTCGTTCTTAGGGAGGGAATTTTCTTTCTTTTTTTGGTTGTATTTTTATGGATGTGTGGGAGAGAGCGACATAAAACAAAGAACTTTTAAAAAGCGGGTGGAAATCTGATCCAGATAACTGTAAAATCTGTCCTGCTGCTCCTTTCTCTGTCTTTGCCTCACCCGTTTCTCTGATCCTCTGCTTGTTCTCGGCAATCCATCATTTTGTTTTTTTTCCCTTTCTCTGTCCCTTTTTTTCCGTGTATTGTATGTAACCCCTCTCCAAACAAACTTACTAGCGTCTTCATGCCTTTCTTTGTGTTCTTCTGCTTTACATTACTCCCCTCCCCTACTCTCCGTTCTCACTCAGCTTCAGGCCAAGGGATCCCAGCCACACACATTTCCTCAGTAACCTGTTACAAGCAATGAGGTAAGAAGAGAAGAAGCCTCGTGGTAATTCATTCAAAAGGGGGTAAGTAAAAGATGTGGCACAGTAATGTCGTAAATTTAATTGTGCTTTTTATTACAAAATGTCATTCAAAGCAGATCACTTCACTTTGGAAGATGGATGCTTGCATTGTTTTATTAGATAGACCTAGTGGCCACCGTCCTGTTTGTACCATGGCATATGCTTGCTAAGGTGGAGCCCTTGGGTTTGATCCCAAACCCAATGGATCTTGGGATCTCAAGAGATTGAGAGTCTTGATCACAGGTTTTGTTTGGTACGTCCATCTATCAAACCGAACCATCTTAGTGTATCCACGGTTTTAACGACTGGTCTGTTTTGCTGAAGGAGGTCAAGACCTGTTGTGGTCCTCTCATCTTCCAAACAAATCAGTGAGGGTCACCCTGATCATGAACGAAAGAACAAGATTTAGCTACAAATATCCAAAATTATCTCCCCCCATTAGGTGGGTGGGCTCGGCACCAGAGACAGGGTGAGGAGCTTCGTTATCTATAGGGGGCTTAAGGTATAATCAGCTGAAGTAGTTTGGGTGTCTGATTACAATGTTTCTCTGGATCTAAAACTTGCTACAACTTAGTTTTTCTTTTCAGATACCCCTTGGAGAACCACACAACTTCTCTGGGGGGGAAGGGATAATGGTGGGAAAATGTCATCCTTTGATATTTACAAACCCAACCTGCGCTGAACATCAAACTGAATAAACTACTCTTCAGTTAGGACAGTGGTTCCCAAAGACTTTCTGGAGCCCCCCTATGGATTACAATAACCCCTCTGACCCCCCCAAAAAAGAGAAAAAAAATCAACTGGACACACGCATGGTCCAACCAGATGTAAACCTAAACACATATTTTGTTTTCAAACTCCACTGAAGTTTTTTTTCACACTTCAGGTTGCAACAAAACACACTACAAACCATCGTTACACTGAAACCCTTTAATGCAACTGTTTTTTTGTTGATTTTTTCAGCTTAAGCCCAAGTGGCAGATTAAGAGAAGCGTGTCGTCACCAGAAGAAAAATCCAGTTTTGGCAAGTTGAATACAAGGTTTAGTACTAAAAAAAGAATAAAACGTGTGTGCTCACATAAACAACGCGAGAGAAATTGTTCCAATCTGATTTTTAAAGGACATTTCAGAATCAGATAGTAAGGGACATGTTACGTAACAAGACTCCTTTAAAGGAAGATGTTAAATCAGAAGCTGACTGAATGGTGGGAAAAGAAGCTATCAATTAAAAAAACGGTTCATGTGTCAGTAATATCCTGTGGCTCTTTTTCTTGTTAGAAAACAACCTGATCGCCTCATGTTTAGTATCAATAAACATTAGTAAATGCCACAGCATATTCGAATCCTGGATGTAAATAAGCGGCGGGTTCTGCTGCCAGACAAACTGTGTGGGAATGAAAAACGTGATGAACTTGAATCAACCAAAGAAATAAACAACAACTGTGTACTGGTAGATTAGTCATCCTAATTAATTCCTCTGATAACATTTTTATGGCTTTCCAAAAAAAAAAAAAAAAAAAAAGCCAGTGTGTTTGGTTTAGATGTACACATCTGGCTCTTTTTTTTGTTTGTTTTGTTTGCAGTTTAAATGCCATTATTATGTTGAGTCTGTTGGTTCTCTGGCCGTCTGGGTCTCGCTGTCGTGTAGGTGCTGTGGAAAATATTAGTGTTTACTGAGATATGGTAGATGTTCCGTGCGGATCAGCATCTGCGGCCTATTAGGCGAGTTAAAGCAAACCCACTTTGATGGATAGATAGGATGGCCGACGGACAAGAGCCACAACAAGAGGAAGACGGGATGAAGGACTTAGGAAAGGAAAGCTGCTGCACGGTGCGCTGCTCACCAATAACACACACTCCTCCCCCCAACCCATTTCACTGAGGCTTGATTACATTTCGCAACTAAATGTACTTGGCTAAAGTCAGGAAAGAACTGTTGCTGTGATTGAGAGAAAGCAGGAGACTGGATATAAGGAGTAGCTGCCATGGAAACCTGGAGGCTCGGCTAGCCCTTCGTACTAAATACTAACTGGCAAACTACACAAATACGTGTTTGTAATCTGTATAACTTGTTTTTTTTATACCTATATAAAGGTGATATGTTCCTTCGTATTATAATTTTATTCCCTCTTCAAAAGCAGACTTGGAGTGTTGCTTCGATTCTTTCATTCATGTTTGAGAAATCCTTTAATCTCCATGGCAACCATTCAGCTGTGCAACGCTCCTGCCTTCGAGACGCAGCTCTTCCTCTGAGCTCTGAGTTTCCAAGCTTCTGCCTCACAGAGCAGCTCCTCCCCCACTCGGTTCCTTCAGACTAGCCAGCAGCAGTTAGCAGACTCCTGGTGGAACTGTGCATCAGCTGAGCTTACCACAAGAGCTTCTTATCAGTGAAATGCTGGTTAAAGTGTTTTTAAGGGGTCAACAGAAGAGTGATGTTGTGATGACGTCCTGAAGGCGGCGCTTCAGAAAGAGCAGGCGATTTTAAAGAGACAGAGGCCCAATATCAAGACATTAAATTACTACGTCAAATTTCTTTTAAGTAATATTTAGTATTTATATTTCATTTTTATAGCAAACTTATGAATCAGTACAGAAGTCTTGAAACTGTCCAATTAGCAAAACGGGTTCACACCAGGTCTTAAAAGCAGGAGCGTCAACAAGTGTGTTCTCATGTGTTTTTGCTTTTGTGGAAACATAAACTGTAAGCTCATTAGCGAGGACCTCATGGCTGATGAAGACTGTTACTCTTCACTTCTTCATACAAACACCCCGAAAGGAAAAATAATTGCACCCACCCACTGTCAGAGGAAGCCCGACGGTCCTCACGCCACTTCCTAAAGACCAGTGGTCCATTATGAGCTCGTGTCAACACAAACACGTCCCCTCAATGGGAGGTCTGTGTTTGCTCTGAGCTGTTAAACACGTTCCTCTCTGTCTGAGCCATAGGTAGTGTGTTCACACACACAGACCACACTGCTCCCTACTTCCGCTGTATATTTGTCTACATGTCTGGGAGGCAGCCGAGCTGAGAGAAAAGCTCCTCCTCGCCCCACTTCACCTTGTTAATTATGTAACGGATATAAATCATATTTGGGGACGGGGAGATTTAGCAAGGATTTGAAAAGAAAATATGAATCTAAAACAAAGAGTGGAAGGCAAGGTAAAGGGGAAATCAGTAGGGATGGCAGGTCATACTTTATATTCATGGACAGTAAAAAAAAAAAAAAAAAAGTACCCCCCATTTACCTGTAGTACCTCAGACTTCAGTGTAAGCGTTTGGATCCAGCTATTGATTACATATTACTTTTAATTACAATATTCCTGATAGTACTTTACACCTTATGTCTCTACCCGTAAATGTGTGAAAAACTTTCAGTATTCCTTTAATGTAAAAAAAAAAGCAAAACAGTTTCACAATTGTGGTGTTTCTATTAAAGAAGAAGATCAATAAAAAATCACACATGAATAAAGTCATTACAAACAAATTTCACCATTGTCCTTCTACTACTTCCTGTTGTTGTCTTCTTCATGGTTTCCATTAGTAGTAACATCCGGTTGTTGGTCATGTGACTCGTGTGATGGGGAGGAAAAAGTGTTTCCATTGCAGTTTTGCATATTAAATCAGTACCAACTTCACCCCCCCAAAAAAACTTCAAAAGTTTTCATCGAAAATATTTTTCTTTTCAAAATTGTTATGTTTCTATTAAGCGAATGGGTTTTCGAAATGTCAAATTGTGCAGTTATGTGGTGAATGGAAACACAGCCACAGATTATTATAGTTACGGACTAAACCCTAACACCGTCTCAAACTTCAATCACAACTAATTACAATACTCAGCATATTGACAACAACCATCGAAATTATTGGATCATAACTTCATCATTTGTAAATCAACAGAAAAGATTTGCTTTACATCAGCCAGAGCAGCATATAAAAAGAGTTCTAGATGATGGTCAGCTGTCTTAACCAGGTAAAGACCTTAAAGCGGAGATCAACCATCAACGTGGAAATGTGAAACAGTCATAAAGCCATTGAGTCCTCCGCTGTTGTCGTTTTTTTTCGGCTGGCCCTGAAGATGCATCAGATGGTGACTGTGTTGTTGGCATTGATTGGTTTAGACCTGGTTTGTCCACAGACACATGAATGATGGACATTACATCGCTGATAGTACCAGAGTTTGATGCAGTTCTGTCTCCTTAACTCTCTTTGTTTTTGATGGATGAACATTACATTGTATGGATTCAATGTATTCCAAACTCTTGTCTCCTGAAGTTTGCAGTTTAATTTCTAACAGAATTATGAGCGCTATGAATGTTAATCTTCCCTTTTTAGCGTGTTCTTCCATCTTCTGTTCATTTTTTAGATATTCATCTCCTTTCCAAGCTCTGTCTCACTAAAACTTCCCCTCCTCTTACATATTTAATGACTTCCCATTCGGTTTGGGGTAATAACACGGTTGTCATGTCTTGTGAGGGAGCCTCCAGCACCTGCTAGCTAAAAATGTTAGCTTTGTAATCATAAAACATTTACAATAATGCATTAAGGGACTTCTTGTGATGTATGACTAATGCTTAGTCATACGCAGGGAAAAGAAATAGAGTGGCAATGATTGTCGGGGAAAAAAAGTGTGTCAAGTAAAAGTGTCTTTGAGTGTAAGAGATGTGCAGCTTATAGTTAAAGTCTGAAACCCTCATTTAAAGGGGCAGTATTGCATATAATAGACTTTTTTTAGTTTTACATCATATTACTCCCTCATCAAAAACAAATCGGGAGTGTTGCTTTAATTCTTTCATGCATGTTTAAAAAAAAATAGGTTAATCTCCATGGCAACCATTCAGTTGCGTAAAACGCCTGGTTGAACCTAGCCCCGCCTTTGAGACGCAGCTCCTCCTCAGAGCAGTTTCCAACCTTCTGCCTCACAACGCACTCCTCCGTCACTCAGCTCCTTCAGACTAGCCAGTAGCAATTAGCAAACACCTGGTGGAACTGAATATCTGCTGAGCTCATTATGAGCCACGTCTGAGAGCAAAGCTGGCAAAAACGTTGGTAAAGGGTTAACAGAGGAGCCATGTTGTGACGACTTCCTCAAGGCGGAGTTTCGGCAAGAGCGGGAGTTTCTTAAAGAAACAGAGGCCCAAGGTATTAAATTACAAAGTCAAATTTCGTTAGTCATATTTGTTACTTGTAGCATTTTTACAATAACTGAGTTCAACATAATTTCTTGACTGTGCCATAAAATGACACTATATAATGCTGTCCCTTTAAAAGCTTGATGTATTTGACACAGTGACATCTAGTGACAGAAGCAGAAAACTGCAACTAACTGAATATTTTCTACTGATTCCAAAGTTACCAGAGGAGTTAAAGATCTGTTTTTGTCGTCCTGCTTTTGTTATTTTTCTGAAACAGTTTAAAAAGAACCCGTTATCAAGTGTCCCCATCACAACCAACACGAATGCCTAACATCCTGCATCATGAATTAGTAATACTGTTATGCATTGTGCATCTATAGAGGACTTTCAGAGGCAAATATATAATGGATTTCTAAACCCATTTTGTTAACCAGGTAGGGGGTTGGAAATGGAGCATGCATGTGTTTCTCAGATGTGACGGAAAAAAGAACACCAGATGTTCTTTATGGTCAGAAACAATAAAGCGAGTCTGTGCGACGATAAATAAACAAACCGGTCCATCATGAATCCATAAACCAGCAGGAAAAGCTGCAAGATGCATGTGGTAGATCGGTTCTGATCACGAAAAGTCCAACTTTATGTGACGAACCAACACAAAGTGGTGCAAGGTGTGTACTGCACTACTTTTTGTAAGTCTCTGTTGGTGGCCTCCCATAAGTCACAGCTCGGGGCCTCCGACAATCTCTGATCGCCCCTGCAGCCAGTCGCTCTGGAAGAGCTCCTTAGCCATAGGTGTGTGTTGTGTTTTTGTTGTTGTTTCTCGAAACTTTGAACTTTTCACCTTTTGCGATACAAAAAAAAAAAAAAGGTCACGTGCGTGACTTTTTGGTTTCATCCGATACGCACGCCCTCACTCCAAACACACGTTTCTAATTCGGTGTCCTAATTTATGTCAGCTGGCTCTCCAGTGACACAACGGCCAGAGCTGCATGCAAACGAGACTCTCCTGCGCCAACAGCCATCTGTCTTTTAAAAGAGAGAGAGAGGGAAAGAGAGAGAGAGAGGGAGGCAGCGAGAGAGAGAGTTGCGCACACCCTGAGCCTCTCCTCTCCCGCACAGATCCAGTGTGGCGCACTGATAGGCGGCAGTCCTCAGAAAGTGGGAAGTTTTCGCCAAAAGCTTCTGTGTGAGAATTAATCACCTTCATGTCGACTCTGTTGGATACTAACCCGCCGATGCTATGGTTACCTTTATTACGGTAGGAGCACTTTTTCTTTCCCTCCCCCCAGCCCCCCACCACTCTCCTCTAATTATGGTGCTTTTTCCTGTGCACAAAGTTCTTCTTCTTCTTTTTTCTTACTTTTAAGACAGAAATTTGATCCAGCAGAAACAAAGACAATGAACCGAATCCTCCAACAGCTCCGTTTCCAAAGTTTCCAAAGACGCGCTCTTTGCGTTTTAGGCAGATTTGGAGCTTTTTTTCCCCCTTTTACGCTGAAAAAGTTTCAGAAACTGTATATTTCGCTCTAAAGTCACATTTGACAGTTTAGTTCCTGCAGAAATGGGCAAACCCGCTCATTTCTGCAGGTCGCAGTTGAATCCCAGGAGGAAAACGGAGCAGAACGTGAGACGCGCACCGTGCGCTCCCTGAAGGCAGCGCAGCGTGGACGCACTCATTTTACTCGCCTCTCTTGCTGTGTGCAGGTAGACAAAAGGGATGGGTATTTCCAAACACACACGCACACACACACACACACCAACACACACACACCGACACATGCACATGAATGTCAGCAACTCCATTAGTTCTTAAAAGTCTTAAGCAGTCGGAAGGCAGGTGCTGCAGGGAGTGCGCACCAAAGCGGTTCAACTTGCGCCTTTCGGGCTCCCCACGCGCTAATTACGTGGGGGGCCCCAGTGCGCCGGTTTGTAGGTGTGAAAGCTGATCTGTAACAGATGAGTCCCAAAACAAAGGCGGGCTATGTCTTCAATGGGGGGTTATTTGTCCCCCTCCTCAGCCGCGCCGCCTCCTACCGCATGCGTGCATAATTGTTTGGTGAATGCAGAAGAGTCCCGCTCAAAAATGATCAGACTGAACGTTCTCTGGGGGAGGTTAGCGATTTGGAGCCAGTGGGACATGGCTGGAACAATTAAAACGGACTAAAATAAGTGAAAGTTGAACAGTTTTTTTTTTTTTTTTCCTGCTGTATGTGCAGCTGAGTGGGCGCTGTGGGCCCTTTTGTCGGGAGCCTTCCTGCTGCTGCAGAGGCCGCGAACGGAGTTGACACAATAATGCAACTTTATGAACACTTGAATCCGGTAGTGGCTTCCGGCTGGCGCAGAAAGAGAGAGAGAGGGAAGCGCTGCGTACCTGCAGCACCTGGGAGTCGCTTAGATAAACAGATGGAAGGAAAACAAAATGGGGAGTCAATACGATGAGGGTGGAGCTAATGGGAGGTGTTTTTGAAGTGTAATGTGGACATTAGTGTGTATTGTTGACATTTTATGTAATAGAGGAACACGGAGCGAAGGAAGTAGCTGGTTCCGTTACAAATGTCCGCGAATGTAACTAAAAATAAAAGTTTTGCATAAGCAATGTAAGCATAAAGTGGCGTTTACATTAATAAGTTTGTTCATGCTACAAGTATTTAAATATATATATATATGCTGCGCCATCATTCTCCAACTACTTCCTGTTTTCTTCTTCGTGGTTTGCGCCTGTGATGACATCCGGTTGTTGGTCATGTGACTCAAGCGTTTTAAAACAATTTCCATACAACAAAAAGAAAAAGAGAAAAGAGGGGGTTAAAAACACCTCACCCTAGCGCCCAAACTTTTTCTTGAAAAAGTTTTTTTTTTTTTTTTATTGCAGTATTTTTATTAAGCAAATTTATTTTCAAAATGTTAAATTACTAAACTGTGTTCAATGGAAACAGCTAGTGAGAAGAGGCTCACATTTTTAAATAAATGAGAACCTGAAAACTGCAGCATGTTCTAGTATTCAGCCTCCTCTGAATAAACACCTGTGTTTGATGATGGGTGATCAGAACACACACGGCGGTGGCTGTATCATGCTGTGGGCTTGCTCTTCTTTTGCAGGAAAAGTCCAGTCACACTTGTATGCATGTCACATTTCAGCAGCAGAGCAGTTCAAAGCGCTTTACATCATAAAAACATCATCAGTTATGAAACAAGTAATGAACACTACAGTTTGTCAGATGTAATTGAAATCATCAAGCGAATATACATGAAATATTGATTAATGGTTCATTTACTACTAATCAAATTTGAGAGAATGATTCCCGCAGCATGATGGAGCCACTCCTGAGTGTTAAGATTGACTATGTCACCAATTAATCCTCTGCTGTCTGTTTTAAACAGAGGCATCAGAGTTAAGGCGGCTGAATACAAAAGCATGCCACACTTTTTAAGTTTTCTTTAAATAACAATAATAAATAAATAAATAAATAAAAACACTATAATTTTCATTTTGCTTCACAAGTGTGCAGTCTGAATTAAATGTGCAGGCGCTTGTGGTTTTAGGGTGTGAATACTTTACAAAGGCACCATGAAGCTGTAAATCCTTCAGTCGACATAAAGAGAGAGAGAGAAAAAGGAAGGTGTAACTTTCAAACTGATTGTGCCTGGAAGTTAAAGGTCAAAGATCAAGAGCAGTGCAAATTCGTTCTCAGAAGAACCGATGTCAGACTCTGAACTTTGCCCGTACAGTAATGGACGTATTTATTAGGGTGTGGTTGGGCTTTGAAGCTTTGTCTTTGCTTAAGGTGTTGTGGAAATGGTCACGTGTGACGGAAGCCCGCTCCGTGTCCGACCGGGTCAGCGTGCGGCGCAATCCGCCCACTGTTCACCTCCACTAATGAGCGACGTTCGCTTGCACGATGTCACGACCCCGCTTCCAGGAATTGGCGAGGAAAACGTCCGAAAACGAGGCGAAGCGGTTTAGGTTGATCGCTGATCATGACGGGGGGAAAATCGAATCTCTTTCCAAGATTTTGACCTCATTCAGTGGGGAAGTCCCCTTTAAGAAGCTAATTGGGGCGAGCGCTCTGAAGTCCCAGCTTCAAACAGGGTTAGCCTGATGGACATCATGCAAGTGAGTAATGGTCAGTGAGGTTGAACTTGAGGTCTGGGATATAGCGGGAGGTCAGGTCCAGTTCACTCTGGTCAGAACAGACAGACAGACGAAGGAATGGTTCAGTTTAGAACGACTGAATGAAATGAGAATTCATCAGTCCATCAATTTGTTTTCTAATAGACCACGACTTAAATACAGGGTTATAAATGAACAAGTATGAAAATGAAGGAGCAAAATGAGTCACTAATTCTGTGGCGCTACCGTACATCTCTGTGCTACATTTGTTCCTCCATTAAACCCCTTCCATAAACCTACACAAAGAAAAAAAGATGAGGAGAAAATTGCAATCAGACAGACTGGACAAACATTTTTATTTTTATTTCTTAAAGAACTTAAACGTCGCTCTTCATATTGATTGCAGACAATAGCTTGATATCAAGTCAGGCCAAGGAGGAAGTGTGGGAAAAGTAAGAAATACCGCCACCTGCAGGTGGGAGTTGGCAGTCATGTAAACCCAACGTTTTGACTGTTTTTGATTTTTTTTAAAAATTGCAATAAACTCACAATTATGAATTAGCTCCAAAATAAAATAATAAATAATAAAAATAGCTCCATCACAAAAAACTAGAGGGATCATTATAGTAGCAGATTAAAAACAATGAAAGGGTTACTTATAACGTATTTGATGGAACAGAAATACCAATATAGTGCTCTGAAAATGCTTTCTTGTGTCATTGCCTTTGGACATGTCTAACTCTTCTCCATTCACTTGTAGAGTTCTTCAAGGCTTTGTTCTCGGCTCTTTGTTTTTCTCTTTTCAAAGGTCAAATGTTAGAGAATAAAAACCCGTCTTTGCTGATGATCTCCACGTCTATCTGACTGTTAGCGGGATAGATTAGATATTTGGAAAATGGGAATGTCGTATTCGTGAGTAGTAAATATTTCAACTGTAACAGATAACTCTCTTCCTTAGCTGATTAGCGTTCATGCTAACACCTGGTCAAATAAGTCCGAAACCAAAGACATTTATTGTAAAATGTCAGTTTAACTTTCATAGTGGCTCACATTTATAAACCCTTGCACAACTGCCGCTTTTAGATTAAGTTATTTCCATATACGTATATGAGTGTTACTATGACGATCGCTGTCGGTTGTAGCTTGTAACAATGACCTTCTCATTTAAAACAATACAAAATTTTTTGCCAAAACCACGTTTGGCAGAAAAATGACAAAGTCTAAGTCTAAGCAAACCTGAGGAAACCTTCCTGCACAGCAGCAGGGCTTCACCCATCTCTCCTCTGAAAGCACTCAGCCCTGTTTCTTGTCAGCTGCCTTTGCTTTTAGCGGCTCTTAATAATAAAGTCAAGTGGGACTCGAGTGTTTTAAAACAATACGAAGATTTGTGTTAATGCGACGTGAGGTCAAGAGCCTAAATTATGACGGAGCTTTAAGGTTTTCTGACCCGATCTTTTATGCTTTCCTAAGTGTTGCGGAAGTCGGAGGTGAAATTCCCGGCATGTTCTCGACACTTCCTCTACTGTTTGCTCTTCCTCCTATACTGTATGCTTTGCAGACTGACAGTCCTGGCTGCTGTGGGATGGTTTACACATTGAGCGGAGTGTTTATGTGCTGCACATTCTTATGACTAGTTAGAGCCAAACATACTGCGGGGATGTGGATGAGTGGAAGTGTGATCGGACGCAGCTCTGTGCAGCCAGTCTGGAATCATCAGCACTGCAGCGACCAAAAGTCTCCCTGTTTGTCTTTTCCTTACACTTTCCCAGTGACACAACGGACAGGGAACATGCGATCCCTTAAACCCGCCGTCCGGATCTTTACCTTCCCTGGTTTTCCGACTCCGTTTACATCCAGCCTCTCTCTGTTGGACTTTTGACCTCTGCATAAAGTACTTGACCCTGATGCAGCCAATACCTGGCCTGAATTCCAACATAACCCAATTTATCACGCCATGCAAATGCAGGTTACGAGGATATATAGAATCTTGTTGAAAATTAGACTTGTTATGGGATGAATCCCTACTGAAAAAACTCAATTGCTCATGTTTAGGCAGTTGGAGAATGTGGATTAGTTCTCCTCTTGCAATCGGAAGGTTGTAGGTTCATTTGGTGTGCCCTTGGGCAAGGCAGTTGACCCCATATTATCTATGCAGTGTGTGTGAGCGCGGCACTGTAAAGCGCTTTGAGTGGTCAGTCTGTATGAGGAACTGTAGAAATTCAGTCCATTGACCATAAAGCAATCATAACTACGACTTTTAATCTGCAGATGGTACAAAAAAAAAAAAATCTAAATCAACCGACATGTATGGTGGCCCTGAAGTTCAAACGACATCAGCAAGTCACTGCACACAACTATAAAATTGAAAAACACAACTATATGTTCAAAAACACAACAGCATTGACAAAATTTAAGCGACATGTCTCAGTGGGAAACCAAAGGGATCGCTGATTGGACGATATCATTTTTGATGATCTGCCAACAGACTGACTTTTTTTTTTAATTTGTAGTTGAGCAACAACTACAAATTAAGGATGTTGTGTTTCCCTAATTTGTAGTTGTTCCCAGCTCATTTTGTCTTAATTTGTTCTTGATCTTAGCTAATGTTGTGTTTTTTTAAAATATCTTGTGTTTTTCCATTTTTCCTTGTGTTGAGTGATTTTGTTGATGTGGTTTGCACTTCAGGGCCACCGTAGATATGTTTTGTGTTTTGTTTTTTTTAACCCATCTAAAACCAACTCAATAAGAAAGGTGCTGTATGTGGCCAGAAGTTTCCCGTTTTGCCCTTTCGCTCCTCCAGCCTGCTGGCTTCCTGCCGTCGTCTCACCCAGCTGACCCCTCACCGCGGCAACACCTGACGTTCAGTTTCCTTTGAGCTAAAGCATCATGCTAACAGACTGCAGACGGACTCGCATGCCTCCCACCAGGAAGTCCCACCTCATTATCTCCTCAGAAGGAGAAACCTCGGAGTGACATATGCCTCACACTGATGGACCCACCTTTGATATTTGAGCCGGCAGATGTTCCGATGACCTGGAGGCAAAACCTGCTGCTTTTAGACGCATTCTGAAGCTCAACCCGCACAAATCCAATCACTTGTCCGCACATTTGGTTTTGACCTTAACGCTAACATGATACTAATCCCGGCTTGAATCTCTACCTGGAGGGAAACAGAACAGAAAACCGGCGTGGTGGGTTAGCCCGGCTGATTTTAGTGTTTTAGACGTCCGTGTCTTTACGACGGCATGATTAGGCTGTTGTAGATAGAAAGAAAAAAAGGAGCAAATTTCTGCCAAAAAACACTGACATTTTTTAGGTTAATCTCATGAATTTTCCAGAAAAAACTGAGAAACGTCTTTGTTTGTTTGAAAAGTCACAAATTTGCGCAAAATAACTCAGAAATTTTGAGATTCATTTCAGAATTTTTTTTTCAGAAACGTTCAAAATTGGATTTGATCAACACGACGATATCACTTAATATTAAATGAAAGTTGTCAATAACCTCTGTTTTTTTTTGTTGTTGTTTGTTTGTTTGTCTCATTTAAATGTTTTAGTGAGACAAATTTTAATATCAATATTGGACTCTAATTTCCAAGCTGTGATTTTATTAATTAAGTGAAAGATGTTATCAATCTAACTTATCTTTATGTAAAAAAAAAAAACAACTCCCTGAACCCGATGCTGATGCGTTAAAGGATCAGACAATCTTCTACATTACCTTTGGTGAAACTTTGACCCACTTTTCTTTGTAGGATTGTTTTATTCAGCCACATCGAAGGCCCTTTTTAAACTAACTCCACTTGACTTTATCCAGCCTGGACTTTGACTAGGCCATTATTTAGCTTTTTGATCCATTTGAAGATGAATCTACTGGTTTGCTCTGGATTATTGCTGCTGGAAAGCTTTTTTTTTTCTTTTTCTTGAGGTTCATGAAGTGACGTTCAGGCTTGTTTCTCCTTCAGAGTTTTCTGTTAGAGCTGTAATAATGGCTCCAGCAGTCACAGGAAGTGATGAGGTCATGGAGCAGTAAAGCTCCCCCACACCATCACACTGCCACTGCCGTGTCGGACTGCCAGTATGGTATTTTTCCAAGGATCTGTGTTAGTTTGAAAACAAACTGACATGAACATTTCACAAAGTTTCTCTTATGTGAGTCCACAGAATATTTTCCCAGAAGTCTTTGGGCAGAAAAGGAGAAAATCAGAATTAGTTGTCAATTTTAGAGCTCGTCCACCAAAGAGGTCCTGCCACCAGAGCCTGTTTTTACTGGTTTGCTTTAGCACAACCTCAGATTCAACTCTGATAATTTGTCACCCAATCTCTGGCTGTGTTTCCACTTACCATATAATTGTTCAATTTGACATTTGAAAAAAAAATGTGCCTCATTGAAACACTTGAATTTGGAAAAACTTCTCCAAAGTTTTTCAACAAAAAAGTTTTCCGGATGGTCCTTTAAGCCGAATCAAATTTTGTGTATTTCGCAAAGCTGCAATTGAGACACTTTTTTTCCCCCCATCGTACACGTGTCGTCATCGACAACCAGGATGTTGCCACTGGCGCAAACCACCAAGAAAACGATGCCAGGAAGTGGCGGGAGGACGATGATGCTGCGTGTTTTTAATAACTTATTGCGTGAACAGACTTACTAACGCCGGATTTTAATTCCATTTCTTATGTAACAAAAACACACCAATCGTGAAATTGTTTTTCTTTTTCTTTTCTTTTCTTTTTTTTCCAACATCAGCAGAACATCGACAGAGTTTTTCTGACATTTGTAATGGAACCGCAGCTCCTTTGCTTCACCGTAGAACCTCTCTTCTTGAATTTCTCTCGGCCTGCACACGATGCGTCACTTTTTTCGACCTTTTCTGAAACCTGCAGGTCTGGCAGTAATCAGGTCTCAGTGAGGCTGGGAAAATTCTGCTTTCTTCTGAAATAACCGCAGCGCAGATAGCTTGTGAAAGAACTTAGAAAAGTTTAATGGCAAATAAGCGGCTTTTCAAAAATACAGTTGTTTATGATCTGTAAAGGTGGCATATTCAGCAGTTTTTAATGAATCTATGACACAGTGACCACGCTTGAATTCAGCTAATGATGTTTCATCTCTTATGATCAGTGGAGAGGCAGCTTGTACCCCAAAACTCACTGGTTTTTACACCTCTGATTACCCGAGATAATTACTGCATCGCAGCTCAATCTAATCATAAATCCTCAAATCAGATTCTTGTGAGACGAGTAGAGTCTTGTTTTTGGGAGCGCTTTACACTTCATAGCTTGGCGGGAATATTTGCTGTCTAATTGCTTTATCCTAAAAACGCAGTAATGAAAGAAGCTTCCACACCTTTTCTTTTTTAATTCCTATCTCATAGTTCAGTTATTGGATTTACTTTCTCTGCTTTGAGTTATTTGGGGAACTAGAAGGCAAAGCCGGTCCTATTTTGACTTCCTTGTTTGTGCCTCGTTTGACAAAGACCAAAAGAGGAGCTACGTCTGCAGCCATGTGATGTGGATTAGTGTTTGTAATGTGTTTGTTTTCACTGAAACCTTCTAGGGTGGAGCAATGCACAGTCACAAGTCGTCTTCTTGTCCTTCAATGCCGTCTTGGATTATATTTCATGTAACGTTTGAAGTTATTGTGCAGACTGGTGCGGTGAGCTAGTGATTCATTAATTGCTAAAAGCTGAAACGAATACCCATTGGGGGGATTTTCTACCACTGTGCAATACAAACTCTGCTGTTGTAATTTTTCACACTGGTGCTAATTTTGTTTTTTCTCCTAACTGCCTCTCCACCAAGTACACTCCGCTTAGGTGGGCCTCCTTGTTGAATGTCATATGAGTGACAGCAGAGTGAGGATGGGACATGAGAGAAGCGATTAAGATGCACAACATTTTGTTTTATGGACAGAGAGAGGCTAATTAGAACAAAGAATCTAACATTTGGGTTTGTTGTAAATTGAATAAGGGATCATGTGGATGCAGCATGATCTCAACGTTTCATACATGCAAGCAAATCACAGTGAGCAAGAGAGGAGATCACTGTGTTTGCGCAAATCCAAATATGGATGTTTTTATGTTGACTGTATAAAACCTGGGATTTGATCATCAGGATTGTTTTCGTTCTGATACTCAGGTTGGTCTTAATATGAAATTAAATCTGACTCGGCAAATGCTCCTGCCGACAATGTGTTCACAAGGAGTAGGTTTTTTTTTAAGTGCTAGGCTAATGCTAGTATGGCTTCTTTGCATTTTGATAGGACTTGTTGATAATTCAGCTAACATGAGATGAACTCTGAAAGCAGCTCTATCTGACGCCGCCAGCTGTTTCAGCGCAGCGTGCAAATCAGGTCACATGCGACCATGTGATTTAGATTTTTCTTTTATTTTTTATGTATTGTTTGTATCATGGTAAACTTTTGTGCTTTATGGCTTTTTAGTCTTTTTGAATTTGTAACTTGATGTGTTCTTTTTATATAAAAAAAGGTCTTCATTTATCATTATTTGTATTTTCTTATTTTGTAAGAATGTAAATTCATCTTTATATTGATTGTACCTTGAGGGACGGCAGATGAATGGCTAACTCTGGCATGTTATGTTGTTCATTGTCCCTTTTTGCCAATTTTCTTCAGGAAAACAAAGATTTCATAGATAAGCAAAATCATATGAATCACCCAGACTAGTTTTACAAGCACCGCATGCAAAGCTAGGCCATCATTTTATTATACTTAGCACACTCTTTATAGGTCCATGAATTACGGACAGATTCACAGGCAGGCTTCAATGATAATATGTATAGAAATGTCAATGTATTGTCAATCTAGGTTGTTGTCTTGTTAGAGGAAATGTGGTGCATCCTTTGCTTGAAGGAGGATTGTAAACAGTTTTGCCATCTATACGTCATGCAGTTGACTCATTTAACAGTAATTTGCCAAACATGTGCATCTTCGGATTTGCCTTTAGTGTCTCCGTAACGTTCCGTTTGATTTTATGGATCTTGCCCAACTTGCTTGTTTGCCCCGGGGGTGGTGGAGGAGGTGGGTGCAGTAACCCGCTCTGCCTCCATTAACCCCTATTGCAAGTTGGCACGAGAGACAGCAGGATTTTCTAGAGATTAGCAAGATCACAATCACAAGAGAATACAGATTGAGTTGTGCGTAAGACCACAATCCTCCTTAGTCGGTGGTGGAGTGTGGCCTCGTCCCAGATCTGCTATGTGAATTAGTCAGGACCATCAGCGGCCACAGACCCTGCTGGGTCTCCCAAAGTCAGACCACCTACCAAACACCAGAGCAGAACAGATGCTGGTGGACTCTTTGTTTCTCTCTGCAGAAATGGATCTTGCAACACGGCGTACCAGAAGACGACACTCCGTCAGATCATGTTGTTGGATGAAAGTGTTGCTTAGTTCGGAAAGATAAACAGGAAGAAACTGTGTGTAACATGCAAATTTAGGGCGTGTTTCTGGCATTGCCTTGATTCTTGAGCAGTTATTCACTGAACAGGCAGCCACAGAGCTCCTTCGTGACTGAATCAATCATGGACACGGACGTGTTCTACAAGCCAAACGACTAGAGGGGGATGACAGACGAAGTTCCACACGTTCCACATTTCTGATTGTCAATATCAATTCAATATCAATGATTAAAGTAGACCTACTGTTCTGAGAGACGAAACGTTGCTTGTTAATGACATTGAGCCATAGAGAAACTTCTTTAGTTAAGAGTAACATTGTCAGTATCCACGGACTATAACAATGCAAAAAAGTCCTGATGTAAGCTCAGTTTTCTCAAGAACTAGAAATATATATCAATCAAGAACTCCAGTTTACCATCATTCAAGTCAAACATAATGTTGTTTTTTGGTTTTACAGCCATTTGGGAGTTTTGTGAGTGGTGTGTGTGTGTGTGTGTGTGTGTGTGTGTGTGTCCAGGATGGTGGAACGCTCCACACACACACAACAAGCCAAAGCCTCTGCTGAGCCCTGCAGTCTATTCCTGCTTCAGTGATTGTATTAGGCTTGATGCTGGATTAGCTCCCCTGATCTCTTTGTCTGATTTTGTTTGGTAAACTATTACTGCTCTGTCCCTCTTCTACCTCACACAACCTTTGCTGGCAATCCATTTACCTCATCTTACCGAGTTTGCAGATAGGACATTCCCCGATCGTCAAACTTGCTCCTGAGCTCCGTGTTTGTTTGCGCTCCCACCAGGAGGCTCGGCTGGAAAGAGGCGCAATGGGTGGGGATGAGTTTGGGGGTGGGGGTGGGAGGGGGACATTGTGGGACGTAATCTAAGATTTGTCTAGATGTGACTGCAAATCAAAGGGGTTGAGAAACATCAAAAGAAGCAAAAGATCCATTTCAAAAAGAGGCCAGCCAGAAGGGGAGACCCTTACCGCTGATCAGTGTAGGTGTGTGGGGTGTCAGTCATGGTGCTCTCTGTCAGATGTAGAGTACAAAGAGAACCACATCAAGGTAACACAGACCTCCTCTCCTTTGTACCTAAAGAAACCCAGGCGGAAATGTTACCCCAACCAGCCATACTGCGTCTGTCCAGAAAAAAAAAAAGTGGATTAAGGGCCTTCGCTTTTCTGTTACTTCCTCTCTTTCACCCAAGGACCAGACCAATAACCACCATGTTTGCTTATCCAATAGACCAAACTGTGGCAATCACTCTCAGCTTGAGTGCGAACAGACTCCCAGCTCGCATCGCCACACAAACAATCCCGCAGCTGCTTTCACTTCTGAGATCGCCGTCTCTGTTTGAAGTGTGACAGCTGAAATATGTTTTCTCCCGCGCTGTGCTCTGTTATGATGATCACTTTCACGCTGTCGAGGGGTAGTAACCTATTCCTGATTCTCTCTGTAGCACATGTAAACTGTGTGCTTGGGGATGGGGGGGGGACTCTTTACGAAACAGGGATCTGTGTCCAACTTGGCAGCACTGACAACGTGGGAATTCAAGATCCTGAGTTTCAGAAGAGACAGTTGGAAAGCGACAGTCGAGGATCCGGATGCTGTTAGAACAGAAAGTAGTTGCAAAACTATTCAGACCCCTGAAGTTTTTTTTTTGGGGGTGGGGGGTGATTTGATGGGCTCGCATTTTGCCCAGGAACTTTCCAAACTTCAGTGTGTTTTAATTAGTTTGAGACCTACGTCAAGTAATCCTGAAATTTCAGCAGCAGTTCTGTTTGTGTTGCTACCAGCCCCCCCGCCCCCCAGCTCTCTGTGCAGAATAGCTCAAGTTCAGACAACATCAGCAGGAATGTTTGGGGTTGTTTTGCGGCTGGAAGTTGAATATCTGCCCCAGGCTCAATTCTTCTTCAACCTCTAACAGGTTTTCCTTCTGTCTTCCCTGTTTTTAGTTCCATCCATCCTCTGATCATCTCTGACCGGCTCCAAATTTTCCTGACAAATCGGCGTTAATTAACAAAAAAAAAAAAAAGTGACTAAACTCTCTTGGGCTATTAGCTAACCAGCATGTCTGGTTCTGTGACAGGTGGATTTTGTATTTACAGTTTTGCTTCACTTGGCCACTTTAAAGCAGCTGTCACTGCTAATGAACACAAACCTGAAGCTGGGAATGTTTCTTCCCAGAATGACAGAATAAAGGATCGGAAAATGATTTAACTTGTACTGGGGGATGATGCGGCGTTCTGTACAATGACGATATTATTTAGCCTGAATAACTGACTGAGGTTCGAGGTTTCCGACCGACTCAATTTGTAGATGGGAACACACCACATCTGCGTTTCTACACAGATGTGGTGCCAAAATGTTCCCCAAACCCCAAATTGAGAATTGACTTTTACAAGAAAGAGCGTCTCTGTGTTTTAATATAAATAGAGATTATCTTAACCACCTGCCATTACATCACAATGTTGCTTTTCAGATTATAGTTTTGCTATTTGCTGATCACCTGTTACATAAAAAACTGTGCAGAGTGTTAACTTCATTTAATACTAAAGTTTCAGGTGATTTTCAAAGCATGTAGGATACATGCACATCACAACATGATGTGACTCCTACTGGCCAGTTTGGGTACTACAGTGACTACTACAACCATTCCTCTATAATTGGCATTACTGTAAAGCAGCAGACTGCAAGCTAGCTGCCCTAACAGATAATCTGACAAATTAACCAGTTTAATATAATCTGAGTGTTGGTAAAAATACAACATTGTGCACAATAATTGACATCTAGTGTGTTACTCACAATCTAAATAGCAGTACAGGATATAAATAATTATAATCCCTGTTATCAATGGTAATTGAGTCATTTTATCAGCAGCAATTTCAGATTTTTGTTCAAAGTAAAGGTTCACAAAGCTATGGATGAACCGATATGAACATCTGGGTCAATGTCGATATCCGATATTTTCCTATCCTCTCAACACGCTGGGAAAAAATAAATAAAAAAAAAAATTTTCTCGCTGTCCAACACTAAATCAGAATAAACGTTTCCTGGCTTGGTTCAGCTTGGATTATTATTATTTTGTTAATTACCAGAATAATGAAAGAGTAATACAGAAACTTTTGAGAATTTTTTTTAAGTTTCCTTAAATTCAGAAGTTTACACACGTCTGTATATTTGTCAGAATTGCCTTTAAAACGTATCATCCAGCTCTGACGTTTTGCGTCTCTTTTCCTTGCGGGTTTTTTTTTTCTTACTGTACTTTGCTGAAATTTTGCCTCATTTCTCAAGACAGAGTTGCTTTAACTGAGTCAGCTTCTCGTCCTGAGATCAGGGACTCCCAGAAACATTGAAGTTGTTGTCCTAAAACCTTTTGGTTGTTCATTTGGCTTTATGTTTTAGGGGTAGAAGCTTTACCAAAGCTTTACATTCTAGATGTTTTGAGATGCTACTTCAGAAAGAATTGTCTTTTAAAAAAAAATCTATTGTTATTATTATTATTATTATGGTATTTACCAAATAGAAAGATTTTTTTGTAAAACTGAGACAGACATAAAACAGGAAATGTTCAATGTCAGAGAAATAAAAGAAAAGTATCTTATACTGCATTAAAAATTACTTCAACTGAATATGGAGGAAACGTTTTGTAAACGTTCTGCGTAGAGCAGGATGTCGTTTTTTGTAATGGTGTCACTTTATGTTTCTTATTAGGAGGTTATTCTTGGGTTTCCTTTTAATCCTGAAAGGTGAAATTGTTCAACTCCACTGGCAGTTTCAGACTTTTCCAAAGTAAAACTGTGTTTTTTAAGGTCACATTATAAATCACTAGGAGAGAAAAAAAGCAGTCGTCTTGTCTGAAACATTTACAGTATGAACATGTGCTCATTTATTCTAACTTAGCATTGGTTTCTGCTAATGGGTGAACCTGCTGATGGACAGAAAGCAGCTATAAAGTCCAAACTCTGTCCAAGACACAGACGTTCCCATAAACTCACTGTTTCACAACCTAATGACGGAATATGAGTTGATGCAATTCTCCATTAAATCGTCCACTTCTGTAACTTCAGTGATGTATTCGTTATCATCTCTGGTTAAAAATGACACTAACTGAATCAGTATGAGTCTCATTATGGTTTGCAGCGTTTAGAGTCAACAAGAAATTTGTCTTCTGCCGCCTTCTTAAAGTCAGACCACTCTTACTTGCGCTCCAAGGTGTGGGTTTTGACATGCGTGAAGGAAATGTACCTGTAGGTGTGTGTGTGTAGACAGATGAACATTCTGTCCTCACGCGTTTCACTTTGACCTAAACCTTCTCAGAAACGTTCCTTTGCATAACCTGTGGATTCACTTTCTCCCCTCCGTCTCAGAAAAACCCTCACAGCAACAAAGCCACTTTCTTTCTGCGTCAACACATGCACAGGCACAAACCCGTTTTTTAAATTTTATTTATTTATTTTTTTTAATTTTTATGAGAAGATAATCAGCCGTGAATGCCGATGAGTCACCTGGCTCAGGGCTGCGAAACATTCACAGGATAATTCACTGTTATGACTGGAATTCTGCCCTTCCCTGCACTCACCCTGACAGCCTCTGGGGTTCAAAGACGGGGTGGTGAGAGGTGGAGGTGGCAGGGTGAGCTACGCGCCTTAGCAGGCTCATCCGTCGACACTTCAGGGTTATTCGAAACGATGGAACGTATTATCAATTACAAATCAAATTTTGACAACAAAATACTGTAATTTTTATTGAGGCTTTGATTGGAAAACTTACATTTCAAATCAGTGTGAGTCTCATTACGGTCTGGTGTGTATGAAGAATTGATTCATACAGATGGCTGATGTTTTGGACACCCTTTGAAATAATTTCTCTCATCTGAAACAAAAATATCCAATTTCAAAAACTGAAATTCATTCATTGAATGAATTTCTAATATTCTAAAAAGTTGACATTTCAAAGATGTATCTGGCAGTCTTTTATATATATGACATATATATATATATATAACGGAGTATATATTTAACTCTTATTCAAGTTAGCCTTTGATAATTAGCTTCTGCTTCATATTGGCAACCAGCTGAGTAAGAGAAGGCCTTTTCCCAGGTCAAATGTTTATGATTGGTGCTTGTAAATATTTCAAATCACTAAAACATTTTAACAGTTAATGTGTGGACAGATGAGACATTCAGATTCTTATAAAAGTAAAAAAATTAAAATTTAATAGGAAGCAATAGACTGTACAGAAAGGGCAAATTTACAGTGTAGGACAAAAATACTGTAGAGTTACAATGTGAAATGTCTTTACTTGTAGACCCTGTGTGGGTCTTATATACGTAGCCGTATACTCCTGACTACGCTGACCATATGGACAAAAGAAGTCATGTGCCAGTTACGGGTATCAAGACATCAATGTTTAAAAAAGTTGACATTTCAAAGATGTATCTCAGTCTTTTTTTAAAGACATACTGGGGAATGTAACGGAGTTTCTGGAGTTTTCTTTTAGCTCTATGTAGCACAGTGTTTCCCCTCCCCCACATGTTGGCAACCAGCTGAGTAAGAGAAGGCCTTTTCCAGGCTTTCAAATGAGACTTCATCTGTTTGTAAATATTTCAAATCACTAAAACATCAACAGTTAAGGTGTGGAAATATGAACAACTTATCACCCGTCACATGCATTACATTTGGCAAGCTATAAGGACGTGTGTGTGTGGGTGTGTGTGTGTACCAGGTTTTCATATTCTTATGGGAACCGATTTCTGTCTACAATGTGGGGTTATGGGGACCATTATATTGACGTTATTATATTGACGTTATTATCACCATAATGAACCGCTGAATTCCTCATGTCATAAACATGTTTTGTTTAGTGAACCAAAACTCAAAGAACATCACAGCATTGATTAGCACCAGTTTAAAGTGATGGCTTTCATCAAAATATAATGTTTGTTCAAATGTTGAATGTATGCTGTTTTTTTTGTCATGTAAAGCACAATTAACTGCCTTGGAGCTGAAATGTGCTACATGAATTGATCTCTCCGACTAGAAGTCAATAGAGCAGGTGTTTTAAATGAGCTCATCATCCACTGCTGTGTTCAGACATCACTTATTAAAAATTGTAAAACAACCATCGAGCCTGAAACGTGATACTTCAAAGGGACAGAATGTTTGTGTGGGAATTGTTTGTGTGTTTTATGGGGTTCTTTTTTTTACCCCTCCAGGGGGTCTTTTTGTGGGCCCTTATATGTCCCTTATATGACAGTAGGCTGACAGGAAACGGGGAAGGAGAGTGAGGAAGACATGAGGTAAATGTCGCCTGGTCCAGGAATCAAACCCGCGACGGCCGCGTCGAGAACTCAAGGCCTCCAAACATGGGTCACGTTATCCCCTACACCACCACAGCACGCCCATTGCATGTTTTTTCATGTCAAATTCTGATACATTAGTGGAGCTGTTGTCAGTCGGTTGCTATGGCAACATTTTCCAGTAATATATGAATGTGGCTACTTGTAAATAACTTCCAAATTACATGGGACCGTCGGGGGTACTGCCAATTTTTAAATGACACATGTGGATAGATGATTAGGGTTATCGCTTCTGACTCATACAGTGTTTCTATTCTTTTTGTAATATTCTGTCTGTGTTGGAATAATTAGCATTTGCGGGGGCATATGCGTGGCTGGAGATCACGCTGCAGACTGACCTGGATGTGGCTTATATGTGCAGAAACATCTGGAGTCAGTCGGACAGCAGGGATCGGGCTCAGACATTGCTGGGTGAAAATCCTTCTGGAGGATTTGCCGGGTCTGGCACGCTGCTTCACAGCGCTAAGCTGTCACTAAACGACCAAGACTGGGGGTGGGTGGGTGGACGGGCAGGTGGGGATTGTAACCGGGTTCTCCATGGCAACGCCATCATCCCTCTCACAGCCTGGGAATGGTACAGCTGTGGTTTTTCTAATGCAACAACTTCCAGTGGAGAACCCCCAAGGAAAGTTAAACTCCAACAAGAGGGTCAAAGCTGTGTGTCTGTATAATGTTATTGTTTGATGATAATTAATATTGACTAGGGCTGTACAGAACACACATGGGTTTCATTACTGGTCTAATATCTATTTTGGGTTCAAAAGTTTGAAATGTGACACTTTTACAATATTGCCTCAGTTGGATAACACCAGCCATTTCTACCATTGGCTCTTCATGTGTGCTATGATGGCTACTAACTTATTTCTCGTCAGCAATGCTTTGTAACATGTAATTGACTAAAAATGGAAGCGTATGTGACCTTGAGCACCAGTCCAGCCTCATCAAGAGAGATTTATCCCCAACAGAAGTAACCGAAGGGATTCTGGTGGATAAACCTTCAGCTTCCTACCAAGGTTTTCTTATAGGCAGCCAAACTCATCTATAAGAGTTGCTATCAGCAACTCACCTATTTATTTTTAAGTTTATGAGTTTGTCATTTCTATTGAAGTCACAGATCAGCAATATTTAGCTTTTAGAAATACGTGAACATTTATTTCAGTTCAGTACAGTCAGACTCGGTTCAGGTCTGCTCAGTCTATTACATAAATCTAATCCGTTGTAATACAGAAAGATTTCCAACAGCTGCAGACTGGGAATGTCATGATAATTATTTTTTTGTTCCTAATACTGATCTAAGTCACTTAATACTCTCGTGAGTGTAGTCCTACCTATAAAGCTTAACTGAGGAAGTTAAGCTAAACTTAAGCTTAAGAAAGCTAAACAATGTGTTATTTTAACTTACCTACCTTAGGTGTTCTAAAAATACTTCATCAAAAACATGCATAGCTTTAAAATTTGTCCTCAAAGATACATCAGACTTGACTCGTACATGTTACAGTATTCTTCAACTAAACGTCTTACTCCTGGTGATTCATTGGCTGTTGTTGGAATGTCAAGCCTCTGTTTTGATAGAACTCTTTGATAACTCTGAAAATCTGGGTTTTTGCAACAATTAAGATGTTTAAATCTATTTAGGTTTTGTTTTTGTTTTTTTATTTTGTCTAAAGCTTTGTCCTCCTAATACAGCTAGGATTCTCAGTCGATTCAACTTTTCCTTACTTACAATGTTTTACAGTAGTTTCCTGAAGCCGAAGACTAGCATTAGCATGTTCACGTTCTGATTTTGATAGGAATTGTTGATAATTCAGAACTTAACATATTTCTATTACCTTCAAACAACACTTCTTCCAAACGTTGATCTGCTTCATCTTAATGGTTGTGATGACCCAGACTTTCAGATCAGTTCAATAATCTGTCTCAATACTGTTGAGACCACAAATTTAAGTGCATTTTGGGGATTCTAAATAAAATAAAAGAAGGACAATAAATATTGACTCCATCAGCATCAAGAGTAAACTTGTGACTTCAGTAGCATTTGGAAATGTTGCTACCATGTTCCCTGTAAGAAGTGACATACAGTTGGAAATATAACCTTTTGAATTTGAATTCCATTGATTTGCCTTTTTCTTTTTTTTTCTTCTTTTTTTTAGCACAGAGTGATGATGAATCAATCTTAACAAAATATAGTTCCTTGGTAGGATCGCTGGTTTAGACTTGCTTCTGCTCTGAACACAGTCATCCATTGCTAATTTGTTTGGGGCGACTGCCTTTACATATTTAGGATGAACAACCAAAAGCTAAGATTCATAGTTAAGTCAAGCTTGAACATGACAAAAATAAGTCAAATAATGGATGGTAAAATCCAACAAAAACATAGATTTGTTCTGGAAAAAACAAACAAACTGCAAGTCAATCAGTCTATGACTAGAGGGAAAGGGAAAGTTTTGTCTTAATATTCACCGCTGCCATACTCTCTTTACTGAGTTTAATACACAGCTGGTTCTTAATTTAAAGCTGCATCTGGAGAAGCTAACCAAGATGGCCGCCTTAAGTTCAGAGGTTACACAGTGATGTGTTGGTCACAATCCGTTCAATCCCAACATCTCAAAATGCTTTAATCCTCTTCCACACAACCCTCTGGAAACATTCAAATTATTATTTAATGCCATTATCAGGAGATTGCCAATTATTCATCTATTTATCTTAACACATTAAAGCTTGTTTTATTGTGATAAGTGCATCTACTTCAGGTGAGGTTAGGTGTAATCAAAGGAAGCAGAAACTAATCTTTGAGTTTCAAATATACAACCTGTGAAAACACTGAAACACTTGGCCTAATTGTTGTCTTTAACAAAAACAAACAGTAGGCGCTAAGGATTGCTGGTTGATTGGTTATCTGATGTTTGGTTGAATTGTTGCTCAGTTGTTGGTTCTTTGACTTCTTGGCTGGGTGGTGGGCTGATTAGTTGGTTAAGCATTTTATTGGTTGTCCAGTTTGTTTGGTTAGTTTTGTGGCTTGTCGGTTAGCATGTTGGACCTTTAGCTAGTTGGATGGTTTAATTGATGGATGATAGGGATTTGAACTGACCATTTCAACAAATAACCCAGAAAAATCACCAGTAAAATCACCTGGATGCTGAAAATGCTGTTATTCTTTTTGTTGCAAGCTGCAAACTTTATATTAACATTGTAATTAAACCGTCCTGTCAGCACTTCACTGCCAAAAGATATATAACCTTATTGGTAGTGGTCTAGGCTATTGTCTAGACCACTACTTTCTGAGGGCTGTTGGGGCCTATATATATCCATACTTCACACAGACAAAGTAAACTATAAGCAAACCTTCTTCAAGCATTATGATTCAACAGTAAGAACAAGCAAGCAGGGAGAAATTCTTCTTCTTATTATTATTTTTTTGAAGTCTGATTCTTTTTGTTGCCAAAGAAAATCCTGTGAGTAGGAATGTCCCGAGTCGTGATTTACAGTATTTTTACAGCAATTCTGGGATATTCCTCCAGCAGCCTGCGGTGAAGTAACCGCTCCAATTTGCAGTGATGATGTTGCCTCTTTGCCAGATTTATGCCAGTCTGCTGTGATCCACCACCGTGTTAATTAGACCGATGTGTGCCAACTTGTTCCCTTTACTGCCAATAAACTGATTTCTTTCATGATAATATCCACATTTTACTGGTGGGAGTCAGAGTTGGCAATAGTTCGTGACTTTATTTGAATGTCAGACAATCCAACATTTTTACGAGTGTTTGGTGATGCTTCCACAGTAGCGTTGTAACATGGTGTGCAATGTTCTTGATAGACGATTGTCTGTGTTTTGTGAAGCAATAATAATGGTAATGATCTATTTGGTAATGACATCTTCTTCACGGGACAAGACGATGCATGTTTTATTGGGTTTAAGAGATTGAGAAACGATTTTGCCCAAATTTCAGGAGAAAATTTTGTTTTAACGAATAGAAGGTTTTATATTACAAACTGCTTGAGAGACAATATGATTGTAGAACAACCTGTTTCAGGTTTGATTCACCCAGAGACTGAGGTTGTTATGCATATTTTTTATGAAATTCATGCAAAGAACTTAACGCTGCTTCCAAGAGCAAAATATAAAGCTTTATAAATCTCTAACTGTGCTTAAAAGAATAAGTATTCATTTGTCACAGTAAATATTTTAGATTAACTAGAGAAAACAGAAAAAGCTCTTCTGTTTTCTTAGAAGCTAGCTGTTAGCCGCTAACAACGCAAATTCTTAGTTAACTCTAATTAGCCAAGAATTAGCATTTTTAGCTGATGCTCAGCTAATTCTAAGTTGAGAATGAAAAGACTTTGTATTCTTAACTAAGAATGAGCTATTTTAATTAGTAGGAATTAGTAGGAGTTTTTAGTAGCTAGCAGTTAGCCAGTCAGGGTTCTGTCTTCTCCATCTCTCTGACTTTTCCTTCTTTGCCTTTACAGAACTCAAATCGATTCTACATAAAGTATTTAAAAATTCAATGAAAACTTCTTCAGATTGCTTTTAACCATATTTTAGATGAACGGTCAAACTTTTTGAGCCACCACCATCATCATCATGGCATCAGAAGAACTTATTCTTAGAACATGTGATACGTTGGCATGTTTATTGCAGCGCAGATACAGATTACACACACATTTGAAGATATGAACTTTTGGATCTTTAACAAGATAATGGCGTACCAGTCCCTTCAACTCTTAATAATTGGGCAGATGACCTGACGGAAGTGACTGATTGTTTTTACTGTTTCTCAGAACCAGGTGATTCTTCTGGTCAGTCGTAGCCCAAGGTATGGGTCAAGGATTTCCATCCTCCCAGAGCTTTAACGGATCACACCTTCTGGGCTTTCAGTGGTTGCTTCATGTTTACATTCTTCGGCTGCATTTCACTTCATTCCAATTCCAGCGTAAATCAGCAGAAGTGAATCCACCGAGAACAGAAGTGATCCGTCTTTAACCAGGAACAGCTGAAACGTCGGGTTGAGCTTCGTCTGATTAAAGGCGCAGCAGCAGAAAGGGTTAGGATTAGGACAATGTTCAAAGTTTGAAAGGACGTTCAACTTTACCTAAATTGGAGCACAAACATACATTTTGCGGAAGAAAAAAAAGAAGCACCTGTTTAACAGTCACAATAAGCTTTAAGTTTTCCAAAAAGAAAACGTTGTAATGATGGGGTACATTTTGGTGAACCGTTATGTATCCCAGCACATATTATGTTGAGATCTAATTTTGTTTGGTCAGTTTGGACTTTGTCATCGGTGTTTGTCATGTCAGACGCTCATAGTGTTGATAGGGTTGATGCCATGAATCTCCTGGGAGAATCAGTGAAAACGGAATGGTTTGGGGAAAACGGTGGAGTAACCAGGAGAGGTTTCGTTTTTGATTTCCTCCATTCAGGAGGTTAATGCTCTGATCCGGCTTTGACTAGATGTTTTTTTTGTAATAAATGCAGCACATTGGCTCACTTGTAGAACCTGTATGTATTACAATTCTTGCTTTGCAGCTGATTTTCCACAGATCGCACTGTGAAACATCATGTTGAACGTATGCCTCTAGCTGTGTTTCCATTAACTCGAAAATTGCACAAATAGAAATTACGAAAATACATTTGGTTAAGAAAAACTCGGCAACTTAAAAAAACAAAAACCCGTCACGTTTTCTGATAAAAAGGCGTTGCACTAGAAGGAGGTTTTTCAGCCGACAGACAGAGACAATCACAGCGGAGGATCCTTCCATTCGCCCACTTTTACTTGTTCTGGCCTTGAAGTGACGGCAAAAACAAAAGTAGATTATATTGCAAGAAAAAAAAGGACATGAAAACAACAGGCAAAACATGAAACAACTATGCAGAAAAGCGTCCAAGAATCCCAGCCTTAAAAATTTAAGCAAATAGGTCCAACCATCCTACAAGGGTTAAAACGAGGAAAAGAAATGTCGCGCTCACCGGACCGGCACCTGCACTTCTGCTGCAAGGAGAGAGCATGTGAAAGGTACACTGACTTCACTGGAGGAGTGATGATTCATTCTGTGGGATTCAGCAAGCAAACATTTAAGAGCTACACACAAGCATCCTGGAATCACACACACACACACACATGATTGATGACACATTGATGACATGATGCGACTTGCGTTGCCACCGGCGCTACAGAATGGTAAATTTGGTATCTACCGCAACCGCAGGAATTTGCAAAAATATTTCTCAGTGTGTTTACAAAGAAAAATCTCAACGTTTGCTGAATGAAACCACAAGACTGGACATTTAGAGTTTAACTGCTGCAAGTGAACTGGCTGCGGAAGTCAAAGTTGTGCGATCTGCTTCAAGTTGCTCAGTTGATGGATTCTTCCACCTGAAATTCTTCCACCATGGAGATCTTGGTTGTTACCCTGATCAATGCTCTGCCAGCCTATGTTGGTAAGGTTGTAGTTTACTGCTGTCCCATTCTGAGCAAAAGGATCGACCAGTATTATGTGAGAAGTTTAAAGCTTTGCAAATAAACATTAACATCATTTTATGCCAAACAACAGTAAAGGATACGCTGTAAAGGAGCACTATTATATAAAATCTACCTTTTCTTAGCCATTTGTCATGTTACTAATTTATTCCCTCATCAAAAGGGTTGATAGAGAAGCCATGTTGTGATGACTTCCTGAAGGCGGAGTTTCAAAAAGAGCAGGAGCTTCTTAAAGAGACAGAGGCCCAATTTTAAGGCGAAGTAAAATTTGATACATGCAGCACTTTTATAACAACTGAAGTTAGCATAGTTACTTTGATTGATTGTGTTATAAAATTGCACTATGTGCCTGGAAAACAGGACAGTGAATACATGTGACCAGCATGTTTACAGGATCCAGAAGAGATTTCAACCAGTAGTGTCAATTAAATCTACACTATCTTATGCTTGAACTGAACCACTGAAAACAGCTCAAGCATAAAATAATACCACTCTCATGATGCGTTGCACACGAACACACCGCTAGCTGAGAAAGTGACGTTAACTTGTGATCCACGTCGTCCAACAATGCTTCGAGGTGATTGCGTGTTGATTTTATGGCACGTTCCACTGGCGTTCTCCACAGAACGTGTTGGCACATCCTAAACACCTCACCATATCAATGTTTGATTTGCATAAATCCAGGAACTCGAGTTATGTCACCTCTCATTAGCCGAGGCAGCGCGGTGACGAGGAACTGAGGAAACCTGAGTGTTCCTGCTAACACGTTGCCACATTAAGGGTGATTATCTGCATCAATCCTCTCAATTAGGTGTTAAAAGCTCACATGGTGTGAAGCTACAACATTAGCCTCTAACCTATTACATGCCTGAGACAATGTTGCTACACATGCTCTTCTCTGTTAGAAACCTGCCCTTCCTCTCACAGGTGTGTCTGTGTGTGTGTGTGTGTGTGCATGCAGCCTCGGTGTGTGTAGTTGAGGCCTTACCGTTAAATAAAGCTTTGAATGCAGTACTTAGAGAACCAACTACAAGTGGAACAGTTCTGAGAGTTGCTAGGGGAAACGAGTGAGGCATGTTGGAGGTGTGAGGGGAGGAAAATCTAATTTGTTCAGATTAAAGACTAAAGATCTGCTAATCGATGGCCTTCCGCTGTAAGTTTGGGTTTCACATCCTGTGAAGTTGACGTCAAAGTTATGATAGTTCACTAAAACTAATGAAAACTGAAATCGACATTAATAAACTGAAATTAGTTTGGAGGAACTATACTAACTTTAACTATGTTGTGAGTTGATAAAAAGTAATTAAAACATACTGAAGGTATAGATAGCTGTTGGTGAACTCCTGGCAGTAATTATGCTAATCTGTAAAAGTTGGGAGAAAACTCCAGAGTCAGTTGGTCAGCAATAATTGAATACATTTTTTTGAAAATGTATCTTTTGAGTATTTATTACCGTGTACCCATTATCACAATGCAATACTTTTGACATTTTGGAATTCTGCACCTAAAAATGAACCTAAGTATGAAAAAACTAAACCATATTTGACTAATAATATCTTATAAAAACTGAAACGGTTCAATGTTGACCTTAGAGGTGTGTTTTGTTGTCGGTCTTGTGATGGAGGGTTGGGTGTGTTTTCTGCGTTGTCTTCCAGGGTCAGTGGTACTTCCTCTACATGCTGACATGATCAAATAATGACCAGTTGCAGTACTGATGGTACTCAGGAGAAGTATTTCTAAATCGCTCCAGCTGTCAGTGAAAAGAAACATCGCCATTTTTCATGTTTGGAAACTACAGTTTTTTTAATCCCAAACAAATAAAAGTTTCATTTCATTTTTTTCCCCAATCGGACTTTGAAGCTATCCAATAATATGTCATCTTCATTTAGTAATTCATTACGTAGCTATTTTGGTCACCAAAATGAGATTAATTAGCGATAATAAATAAATAATCAAATAGTGCACATATAAATCAATTCTTTGTCATTTTAGTGCAGCTTTACTTAAACTCATGCTACCGACGCTGATTAACTCGCCTCAGCATTTTTATTCTACACAAGGAACTATTTCCTTCTTAATTCAGTTAGCAGCTCTCTAAACAGTTTAGTACATTTTTAAGAAAACTGAACTTTATCCCCAGATATAGAGTGGAATAGAAAATAAAAAATGATGACTGTATGTATCCCTCAGAATACTAGACTTAATGGCTAGCTGGTTCCTGATGAGGTTGAGTATTCTTCTAATTCTTCTTTAAATCTGTGAAACATATGTATCAATCAATCAAAATTTTCCAGTCAACTAAATTGATGCGTTTTCTACGGTAGGTACTTGCATACGGTCAGTACCGTACCTACAGCAAACGGCGGTCAACTGTTTGGCATTTTCTCATTTACAGTTTTTGATCTGAATCTTCTTTAGCGCTTTCTCTAAAATCTAGTTGTTTAAAAACAGGCTGTACAATTTGTGGCTCAACTTTTCTTTTCCGAGCTACAAAATTGAAAAAAGCTGAAAGTTGAAAAATGGCAATCAAGCTCTTTGAGTTGTGTTGGCTGTAGGTGTTCGTTGTAATTGAAGAAACATACTGAAGCACTTTACGGAACCAAAGAAAGCTTGTTTGAGTTATTATTCATCTCGTTTTAAGACGTGTAGGTAAACAGTCCTCACCTGTTCATTTTCACATACTTTCCTGTAAGTCAGATAACATTGTACAATTAGCGTGGAGTTTAGCACATCCCAGAATGCTAATCTGGGATTAGCAGATTAGCTAATCTTCTCTTAAAATCTAGTCTGTACGCGTACCGGATATGCTACGATATATTAGCAAAGTTGGAGAACTTTTATTGCAAATGAAGGTTTCTCGCCTGTAACATGCTGACAGTAAGAGATGGTAAGTCGATTCAGATTTGCTAAGTGTCATGCTCTGTGATGAGGCGAACTGTTATTACCAAAACAAGCCAGGAATGATGTGGTTTCTATGCGATTGCAAAATTAACAACATGGTCAAAAAACCACAGTGTTTTCAGATACACACTGTGTTGGTCTGCGGTGGCCATTAAACACCTTATATTAACCGGTAGAGTGTTTCAGCGATGTTGCTGTTGTAATTGATATGTTGTTTGTCTCTGCGGTTTCTCTGGGGTTTTTTTTTTTTTTCTGTCTCTCTTTCTGCAGGTGTAGCAGCAGACTGGTAGAATGTTTTCTTGTGGTCTCTATTCTTCTCTCCTCTAGTCCTTCTTTCCCTTTAAACTAAATAAATCCAAATCAATTTCTAGTTTTCAGTTTCTTCTATATTTACATACACATGCATTTATACAAGTCAAGTGAAGTCAAGCTGCAGTTGTGAAAGTCAGTCTGTTGGCACTTAGACCACAACCAGAAGAGCAAATAAAGACTTTATTAATTTAACTTCCATGATCTTTTATATGAGCAGTCGCCATATTGGATTTTGATATTGGAGTTGATTATAAACCTCTAGAATGCCAAATTCAAAGGGGAATTCCAGTTGAGTTTTCATAACTATTGTATTTGTCCTACATGTTGTTCTCACTGTGCATGTTGCTTTTAGCAGAGAAATATGTCATAAATTTTAAGACATGAATTTTTCACATTTCTTTTAGACGTGTATCCGAACGCAGCGTAATGTCAAACAAATAAATGAAAAATTTCAGTCATAATTAAATTTAAAGTTTTTTGCAGATGCAGTCACGCCGCTTCCATCTTTTCATATTTCATCACTGTATAACTACAAGCGTTACGATGTTTCATGAGACGTTTACGACTGACCAACACTAGGTGGCGCTTCACTTTGAGGTGTGAGGGGGGAAAATAATTCATTCAAAGATTTATATCAATCTAAACAGACTTTCTTTCAGGTTTTTTCCTGTATTTTCTCAGCCTCTTTGCTGTTTCTGTCATTAATGTTCTCTTTCCTGGTCTGTCAATCCACCTGAATGTTGGGCTGGACTTTATTTAGGGCTCTCAGACTAAGGAGGAAGTACTGTTGTTCTCAGTTATGTGCTACTTTGTGAGGATCTCATAAAATAAAAGAAAGCTGTACGTTCTGCTTTCCAGTTTTTCGTCGTGGTAACCAGTGTGGTGGTGAAGAGAGTTGACGTCAGACAAGGTGTTTCGTCGCTCCTTGTTTTATTGTTGGATTCCTTTATCTGCTACTTTAAAAAAAGGTCAAAGGTCAAAGGTCCTACTCAAATAATCTTATGTAGAAAAAGAGTTTTGAGTCGTTTCCACCTGAGCAGCAGGTCCTGTGCCTCTCATTGTCTTGAACAATCCGGGTCATTTCTGCTTTGTCTCTGCTGCCAGGACCTTTCCAAACTGCTTCTGTCAGAAGACAAATGGTGTTTAAACAGGCTGAATGCTTTTGGTTGCTATATGTCCGCCTTCCTTGTGGATCAAGCTAGCGGCACTGATGATTTATTCCAGTTATATTCTATTTTATGTATTTTTTTTTTTAAGTATTGTGTCAAAGGAGTGATTGGTGAGAGGAAAGCAAACCTGAAAATCCAGCATTCAGTGACGGAGCTGCAGCCTCTCGTCACCCTGCAGAAAACTGTCCACACTGTGAAATGATTGAAGATTAAATATATTTCATAGGGATTTTGATGCGATAGGCCAACATTTTGTTCTATTTAGTTGTATTTTGTTATTTCTCCCCAATGGGGGAATCATGAAGTTGTTTCTTATCTCATCTTTTATATATATTTGTTTTTGAATTGTCTTTGCTAATGAAAAGTGTGATGTAGGTTTGAACTCTACGGTGGCCTAGGAAGGTCACCAAAGAGCCACAACAGCAATGCTGAAAGAGAACTGATACTTCATCACCATTTTTTCTGTAGGGTCTCTTCCATTTTAAATTCAATTTAATATGACTTACATTTTCACAAATATCTTTTAACATAAAATCCGTTCTAGCATAGCTTTTGGTTTAGTATAAAATACTTTCACCATTTTGGGATAAAATCTGTTTTAGCACAACTTCTAGTTTAGTTTAGCTTTCATTTTGGTATAGCTTAAATTTTTGCATGAATGTCTTCTTATCATACCCTCCTCTTTAACTTAAACTCCATTTTAGCCTAAAATCTGTTTAAGCAAAACCTGAAATCCATTTTAGCATGAAATCCATTTTAGCACACCGTCTGTTTTAGCATAGCTTTCATTTTAGTACAGCCTCCCCTTTGGCATAACTTTAGTTTTTGTATAAATTCTAAGTTGGCCAAAAATCTGTCTTAGCATACCAGGAATTTAATTTTAGCATAACTTGATTGTGGCTTTTTCCCGTGGTGTTGTGGCTTTTGCATTTTGTTGACCCTTCTGGGCCACCGTACTGTTTCATTACCCTTTGCCAAAAGTCAACTTAAGAAACTCAAGTGCCTTCAGAACACTCATCCTCTAAACTTAGTCCTGTGTAATGTGGTAACTCTGATGGAGCTGCAGAGATCCGTTACTCAGGCAGGTTAAGCTGTCAAACTGGAAAACTATTGATTATGGGAAAAAAAAGTATGAAACGTGTGACCTTGTTCGGGACATTTTATGGCTCAACTAGAAAGAGAAGTCGGATAAAAACGTCTCTTTCAGCTGTGGCACATTGAACTCGGGATATGGCTTTTGCTCTATTTACTTTTCATCAAGGCAGCGCTTTAGCTGGAGAGCCGCCATGGAATAATCTTCAATAAGGTCTGTGCTTCCTTACAAATCAAATTAGCATCACGGTTCACAGTAAATTAATCCAAGTCATTTGTAGTTAGGCCGGTTGATGGGATTTCAAAGGCCTGTTTTCCAGTTTCACCCAGTTCTGGGACTATTTTCAGGTCTCGGTTCCATCTGAATTTCACATGAAAAATACATTTTCCCCAGAACAATTATCCAGTTAAGTGTGGCGTACACAGCTATTATCCTGTAAACAAGGCTTTCTGAAATCACTTGACGGTAAAATGTGAGGGACCTCCTGACAGTTAACTGGGCCTTAAGTGATTCGTCTTGTTCCTGTTTGCCTCTTATGATTATACAAATCATGTCTTTGCCACTTTTCCTCAGGAAAGTAACAAACACTGGAACAAGGCAACATTTTGGCTATTTGGCTACCTCTGCAATTACCGTGCCTTTTTCTATTGCAACCCATCGACCAAAGAATTTGATTTCAATACTTTTAGACACCTTGATGTAGACAAGGCTGCACATAGACTAATTATCTAATTTTCAATGATGGGGTTGAAAATTAGACATTGAAATTAATGAGTGACATCCCATTCGTGGCTACAGAAGCTTCAGCTCTTCTGGGAACAATTTCTGGGGGAAAGACTGACGTTTGACAAGAAGGACTGGCCTGCAGTGCCGCTCTAATCCATTCCAAACATGCTTTGACGTCAGAATTCTTTGAAGGCCAGTCGGTTCTTCAACAGCATACATGATCATCCGTGTCTTCAGGGGTCCATGCTTTGTGCTCTGGCGCAGAGTCACGTTGGAGCAGGAAGGAGCCTTCCCCTAAATCCGTCCCCAAAGAGTTCAAAGCACAAAACTGTCCAATGTATCAATGTTTTGCTGCAATGTCGCATTAAGAGTTTCAAACCAAATTTAGATTGAAAGATGTTCAAGTTTCATGGTAGATGTCTGTTGACTGTTTTGGAAACCAGGGTTCCCAAAGACCTGGTATACCACAGGTGTTGGTCTTTCCAACACACCTAAATCACATGAATGGTTCAACATTAAGGAATTAATTTAGTCAATACATAATCTGTGTTCATGGGATACATCTAGAACAAGTGAATATTCATGTTTTAGCCCTGAGGAACATCAGCGTTTGAGGACCAGAAGTTTAAACATATGTTCTCGGTGGAGCCATCTAGAGCCACTTTGATTTTAGACTGCATCCATATCTTCAGATCAGGACTATATATTGAAAAGGATCATTTTCCAAGTTTTAATTCTTAACTTGTTTCTGTTCTCATCAAACTTTTATAAAATGCTACCATTTGCAGCCACTGGGCTCAAATAAACAAGAAAAAAAAAACACCATTTTATAATGCTTAAAAAAAATTAAGATCTTTAGGTCTCTGTTGGGCCCTTCTAAGCAATTTATGGCTCAAAATCCATTTAAACCATCTGGCATCTATTTTGATGCAATTGGCGATTATTTAACAGCCAAATTTGGTTTAAAGTCTTTTACTGGAAGTCTAAATGTAGTGACTGATGAGCAGGAGCAACCGATGCTGTTTTGAGTTTCTGTTAATAATTCCTATTATTTATGCTTGATTTATAGATGATAATGAATTACTAGTTTTAAGCATGAGTTTAGACCACTTAATCTATTCTGTATTGATCAGAATTATTTGTAAGCTTAACATTGACTCATTTCTTACTCACCTAAACACAAATTAGATCTACTGCTTAGAAGACATTAAGCATCAATATTGATAGTATGGAGATGGTAGTTAGTGAATTCCCCTACCTGCTCCGGTGTTCTCCCCTTTCCTCCCACAGGTTAAAAATCCTTGCTGGCATAAAGGTTGACGTGGAATAAAAATATTACGGCGCAACATGAAGCCTAATTGCAATTTTTAAAAATTGGAAAACGTCTGCAGAACATAGTGTTAATCTTTCGTTTATAAGCGGATGTTTTTCTAAAAACCGGGGCAGAACAAATGAAACAACAGTGAGGAATGTCTTCTCTTTTCTAGAGATGAAAGACTCTTCGTGTTTTTAATTTTCCAATATTTACAGATGCCTGTTTTTAAGAAAGAGGTTTACTTAGCTTGTTTTTGAAAGTTTTATGTATTTACATTTCTGGCCCTCAAGACAGAAAGCTTAGGCGTTTTAGCTTTTTGCCCGTCTTAATGGAGACGAATGACTTCAAAGCTCATGATTCCAGATGCTAATGCAGTTCTGCTTCATTAGATTTTTTTTTTTACCCGTTTTGAGCAAGGGTTAACAATGGCTGTGAAATGTATTTATTTTTTTTTTAAGTCCTATGTTTTTTCAAACACCTTTCCGAGAATTCAGAAATATGAAATTCGAGTTTCTCAGATAAATAAAAAAACTGAACAATTACCAAGACGACACGAAGCCCTCAAGATTTAACTTGAGTACAAAAAGCAGGTCAAACTTTAAACTTAAAGTAAAAAAGTAAAGTAAAAAAAACAAAACAGAGAAACTCAAGTGGAAGCAGTGCATTCTGATAATATTGTTCTGGTTCTGCTCGTTGTGAACAATGTGCTGTATTGAAAGCATGGTTCTGTGGGAAACAACAGCGACGGACCAGGATACTTAAACTGGTTAAGATGCTGGAACAGACAATGTCAACAACCTCGTTTAGAGAGCCAGCGGGCAAAATGTTTTTCAGTTGAGGATGTTTCATGGAAGTGAGGTATGTCGCACAAGTTGCCACATGTTAATTCCCAAGCATGTATGCTTAGTCGAAGGCACGTCCTCGTGCCGTGAGTCTTTTGGATTTGTTTTTAAAAAATCCATTTTAAATGCTCGTGAAGCTGAAATCACCTCGTGTCTTGAGAGTAATAAATCCAAGCAAGTCTTTCGTTTCATGTGATTCTCTTGCTTTGAAAATGAAAATGCACAAAGTCGGTTTGATGACGTAAAAGGTGTTCTGAGCCCCATTTTTCACAATCTAGATTTAATAATTTACTTATTGGATAACAGTAAAATAAGGAAGTCAGACCCATTGCTAAGTAAATGATGTGTTTTCTTCAAAAGGTCAGCCTTACAAAAATAATTCTACCCTCCATGTTTTCTCATAGTATTTAAAGGATGAACACAAAATAGTGTGAATTTTTGAATTGGAAAGAAAGGTTCTCACTTTTATTATGTTCAATGATATAACAATTCAATCAACATTAATAATTTGCCAGAGGAACTAGTTCTTTTTCATGAATATTAAGTAATTATTGACTTAAAACAAGCTCCTATCTCTTGGTAAAAAGTTACTTGTAAATCAGTTTTGTCTTGTTTAAAGTGTACTAAGACATTTGCACTAGAAACTAGACCAAAAACTAGAGTCTGTTCACCAATTGGCTTGGTAGAAACTGTACCAGATGAATCCAAGTGAATGGGAGAAAGCCCAGACTGCCTGTGAAGCATAATTTTAATCAAGCACAATAGGACAGGAAGGCAATAGCCAGGCTAGTGGTAAAGCTATGAAATGATACAAACACTCCTGCAAGGCACTGTATATCTGTAAATGAAAGGAAATCCCAGTTGGACGTATTAAGGGTACAAACCTCATATCTCTTCTTTTTTTATGTTTTCACAGATTTTGCAGGTGAATCTAGTGATGTCCATCCTGCTGTATGTGATGGCCCTTGTGTACCTGTATGGTATTCAAGCATCTAGCATGAACAGCACCCACAAGGGACAGCAGCAGCACCCGCCGAGCCCCGACCCGTTGAACTCCCTCATAATCCAGCTGCTGCAGGCCGACCTGACGAGGGAGCGGACCCCGGGGAGCCACCGGCAGCAGGGGAGAGGCAGGGACGCCAAGCACCACGATCCCATCCTCCCCGTGTCGGGGCCAAGCTTACCGGAGGACGGCGAGCCGTGGGGCGCGGGCGGCCGCAGCGGTGGGAGCAGCGAAGGCGTCGTGGAGCAGCAGGTGACGCTGGTGAACTCTGACCTTCTGCGGAACCACAAGAGATACATTTCTCCGCGGGTGGTGCTGAGCGACCGGCCGCCGCTCCAGCCGCCTCCCCTGTACCTGGCGGACGACTTCGTGAGCGGCGGGCCGGAGGGAGCGGCGGCGGGAAACAAAACGCGGAAGAAGCGGCAGGCCGAACACCGGAGTTACCGCGGGGAGTATTCTGTCTGCGACAGCGAGAGCAAGTGGGTGATGGACAAAACCAGCGCCATGGACCTACGGGGAATCAACGTGACGGTCATGGCCAAAGTTAAAACCTTCGACAAGCGGGAGGTCAAGCAGTTTTTCTACGAGACGAACTGTCGAGGTGAAGATGGGCCGTCCAGAGCCAAAGAAAGGCAGTGCAGGGGGATCGACGAAAAAAACTGGAGCTCTCAGTGCAAGACGACGCAGACGTTTGTTCGCGCGCTGACGCAGGACCACAGCGGCATGGTGGGCTGGAGGTGGATACGCATAAACACTTCCTGCGTCTGCGCGTTGTCGAGGAGAAAACGCAAGACGTAAAATTCAAGTTTCTCTGAACCAGAACCAGTGGAGTTCCACTTTTCTTCTTCTGGGATTTTATTTCCACAGCAAACCGCACCGCAGGATTGGGTGCGGTGGTAGCGGACCACGACGTTCTGCTCCCGACAATCTGTCTGAAGAAGTCCGGGGTCCATTTGAATGCGATTTCAAACTAATGTGCTGTAAGCTGTAACGGAAGAACTCATTCGAGAGGGCGAGGACTGCGCAACGGAGAACTGTACATATAAATTATTTAAATTATATGAAATGCATGTAGTGAATACATGGTTATCTATCTTTATATGATGTATGAATATATTTGTGTTATTTATTGACAGAAGATTCCTTAAAATGGAAATGAGAAAAAAGAAGCGAAGCGTAAACCTGACTTTAAGACTATAATGCGAAGCTAAGGGGCTGCAAAGGTGCTTCACAGCGAGACTTGTAAGTGCCTTCACTGAAGAGTGAGTAGCAGGAAATGGCAGCGACAAACGTTTTGGCAACGAGTCCGTAGTAAGGCGACCCATCAGCAGGGACCTGTCCCGTCCCGCCGACCCGACACGAAGCCCGCACGAGGCCAGCGACACAATCAAGAGGTTGCTAGACAACCAAAATGCAAGATCTGTAACAAGAAATCTTTTCAGTTTCTTCGCCAGCCGTCAAGTTTTGCTTCTTGTGGTTTCATTTGTTTCATCCTTTGAATAAAAAGCCCATATATCCCGAAGTTGGACATTTTATATTTAAAAAAAATATATATATATATATATTAAGACCCATTTCAAATTGTTACAGTGCCAAAGATTAGATATGTAAGAGGATAATAAATGTCTTTATTCTTCTTTTCACAGCTTACCTTCCGAATCTGTTTTGATTTCACAGTTTTCACGGTTGGTCGAAGTGACTGGTGTTTGGTTTTACCCAAAAGCGACTTTGCAGGTTTGTCCATTTTCAACATCGTTTGAGGGGCAGTTGGCAGTGAGCCTGTTTAACACCTGATCATTTTATATGATTTTTTTTTTTGTAAGTAAAGGTTAGGTACTATCCTGAACAATACTTAGTCTAATGAACATAAAACGAAAACTGAAAGGAATCTCCATAACTGGGATTTTTTATTTTTTACATGTTGAGAGAAGTGCTTCTCCTATAGCCTCTCAAGTATATATTCTAAAATAGGTTGCATTTGCCAAAAAAAAAAAAAAGGCTTTTCATACTTAACTACTGTGCTGATGTCAGTGTCTGGATTTCACATAATGGCACACAAGACCTTTAGTACTTGCCCGTGTAAAGGTTCATTTCAAACGTTACTTTTAAACGAGACTCATCAGGACGTATAATTATTAATTTATCCAACATAACTGAATTTGGAGTTATGATTTTCAACATTAAACTATTTATTTCTTTGTTTGGAAGGTTTGATTCAAGCCTGCCTGGAAGTAACACGTGAGGGTTTCTTTAAAGAGCTTATGAGAATAAAAATGGTATGAATCATCCGCTGTGATGTTCTCAGCCACCAGCATGTAAACAGTGAATTAGAACCCGCAAAGTTACACAGAGTTCTGCAGCACAGAAGACATGCGCGGAGGGGATTCCCTTCAGAAGCGCGCTGAAAGATTCATTTCTCACCTTGTTTACATTGTTGGGATTAAATCCCACATTTCAGAGTTCCAAAAGAGTTTATGTGGTTACTTACCTTCAGGTAATTTCATAACAAACACAGGCTCAATGTGTATTAAATGGTAACACAGAAGCACAATCAGGTCATTTTTAAGACCAAATTAAAGACTATCGTGACCAACAGCTCAGCCTGTGAGAGTCTTCGTTTTGCTGTCAAAGATTGTGGCGTATTAAAGCCGACGTAGATAGAAAAAACAAAAGGAAGAGTAAATTTTTGCCAAAAAACTGAGATTGATCTCAGAGATTTTCTAGAGTAAGGACATCTTACTTCTAAAGTCAACAAAGTTTGGTATTACTGGTAGACATCAGCGATGCTTTTGTATTGATCCTCAGTGGAAGCTGGTGTTATACAAAACCATGCATTATCAACAAAATACGTTAATGTTGACTAATAATGTTTTCCAAGCAGGGGCAGAGTTGATTTGTCAAACTGGGTAATACTACAATTAATCATGTGACAACTATGATGCTTTTACTTCAAAAAATCTCACCAAGTGTTTTTAGTCTACTTCCTAGTGCAAACATTGATGGTGACCACCTTATGCCAAATGTTATAAGTGCAGATGAGCTGTTGATGGATTTATAGTACTTTTAAATTAATCCATAACAAACGTTTGTTTAAAATGTATTTGTACTGGCATTCATACAATAAGATAATGGAACACAAATTACTCGTCCCATTGGCAGATTATTGCACTTGCTAAAAGTTAATTAGTTAGTTTTGTCTTATTTGAAGTGTATGAAGATATTTGCACTAGAAACTAGACCAAAATTACTTGACACATTTTGTATTCTTGCAGACGACCTCGGCTTCTTTGATTCACATTGAAGAGTATAGCTCTAATTAGACACACCAGACTGGTTTTAAAGAAACGCAGCAGTTGTCAGAACTGTGAAATATTGCTTTGCCTCTTAGAAACCACAGGGTGAAGAAACAAACATGCTTCATTATGCAGAGGAATTTGATAATGACTGATTCACATCATTGTCAATCGTGTTGCTTCGGCTGCATGACTGAAACTGAGACCTTGTGCTTTTCTCTCTGCTCTTCAGCCATTTTCACTGCAGACATGAGACGTTGTGATTAAGTTTTTCCTGTCATAATTGGTCTAGTCATTATAGATCTTACAAAAACAATATATTTTCAATACTTTGTCTTATTTCTAACTAAAAACTTTGTGGCTCATTTATTGTACCTTTGAAATTACCCAAATTCCAACATTCCTTCTTATGTCAATGACTGTCCGTCATAGAAAATTGAGCGATAACTATCATTGACTTGTTGAATCAATGTGCCCTCAGGGACCAACTTCCAGTAATTTCTACAAACATTGCATCTAATTAGAGTTAGGACTTTTTAGACATTGTTTGAACGAAGGTTTCTGTTATTGACAAGTTTGACAATGACAGATAAAAACTTTCTTCTAAGGAAAAGCTTTTCTTTTTCTGTAATCCATCCAGTTAAGGAGTGTGTCCAGAGAAACCCATTTGTTCTGTGTGAGTACGATTAAGCACAATGTTTTTACTGGTACTGTATTTAGACGAAATTTTCTAAACATGTTATCTTATTATTGTGAGCTTTTGTTTTTCTCCTCACAAAACCGGCCAAATATATAATGTTTCCAGGACCTTGTCGGTAATTGTGTCGTTAATGGTGGTTGGTTCAGACATTTAAAATCTGTTCGCTGGCGAGAGTTTAACACGTTGCCTAGGGAGACAACGGCAGAAAACAATGCAACCTTCTACATCTGATTGTAACAATGCCAGTACAAATAAGCTTTAAATAAACAATTGTTATGGATCAATTTAAAAGTGCTATAAATCCATCAACACCTCATCTCCGCTTGTGACATTTGGAATAAGGTTGTCACTAAACACCTGAGTTGATAATGTGCACAACACAACAACTTCCTTGACAACAAGTTAGCGCAAGAAGCAAACTCTATCCACGTTTCCAAGGATAGTTACAGAATAATATGTACTGTGAGAATGTGGACAATTACAAAATGGCACACGCACATGATTTTAAGGGGAGTGAACTGTAGACGCCTGTTTGAGGTGTTGAACTGTGATAGTTCAAAGGGGTTTTTGGCTGATACCAAATTCAGGGCACTAAGCAGCTGGTTTCCTCACACGGCTCAAAGAAAATTAGCACCACACGTCCTCTCCTGCTCCAAGTAATCTTTATATATATTTGTGTATTTTGACGGGAATGATTCTTGAAATTTTGTGGTTTTAGATATTCAAAGTCACTCTGACTAACACTTTGTTGAACCTCGTTGTCTGTCCATAGACATACTTTATTCACTGCCACTTTGACTTTTGTAGCGGTTTTCAGGTAGAAAGTTTTGAGTTTCAAAAAATATAGCACCAGCTAGTGGCGTGGCAAGGGAATTACACCATTTCCACGTTTACTGTTGCTGTGTTTTTTACATAGTAAAGATTGTACTTGGAACATTGTTGTGTAAACGAGTTAATATAAATTTTCATTGGATTGTTGTGTAAACAGGGCTTTACGCCTTATGTTAACCGATGTAGATTTGTGGTTTTCTTTTTGGTCTTACTTTTCAATTCAGGGACAGTAGAACAGAATCTATGGTACTTGAACTGTTACCTAGTGTTTCTATGGCTAAAATAGTTTTTTTTTTTTTAAGTAATAGCAATGTAAAAGCTGAACTTAATTTAAAAACAAATAGTTATATCAAAATAGAGGACCTGAATATGCCATGCAAGATTTGTATAGTTTTTCTTTCAAAAGCTGAAAACCATGCATCATTTTCCTTCCATATCACATTTATGCACCAGTTTTGTGTTGGTCTGTCACATAAAATCCCAACAGCACGCTGCAGCTGAACACTTTTCTTCTTACTTTTGTCATTAAGAGTTTTATGTGGGAGGGGAAAAAGAGTTTTCATTCCTCCACCAAATGTTCTAAGCTTGACTAACTCAACCTACTTTCTTAAATAGATTATGGCTCGAATAAATCAAATCATGTGAAACAACCAAAACAATGAATGTGAGGGCGATTTTACAGCAGACTGTGAATAGTGAATGCTAAAATGTTTTGCCACATGTGTAATCCAGGATCTGTAAAAGTCTGTGCCTTAACATGAAGTGTTGGCACAGACCCTATCAAACACAAGCTCATACTGAAGTTTTATTAGTGCATAAGGGAGTGAGTGTAAGCATTTTGTCAGGGCCTTTTGCTATTATGACACTGAACTGTGTGAACTAGAAACACATGTTTCCTGCAGGCAGTTTTGATCTAAACTCAAGCACCGGATTAGTCACTGTTCAGCACTGGTGATCTCTATTTACCAAAAGAAAAAATGTGCTTGGAGCTTTGAACGGAAATGTGACTGTCTTCGTTTGGAAGATGGGCTAGATATGATCTAGTCTCCATCAGTCCAATGCTGAATTTAATTTCATCCATGCTGAACCTGCTTGTATCACGAGATCAAGGTTACACGATGAGTACACGTAAAGGATAGTAGGTATTTCTCCACAGAATCGTAAAATGTATTTCAAGAAAACATGAAATAAATGTGAATAAATGAGGCGTGTTTCCATCTACTGGTTTGGAGTGAGTCAGCCCAGATGTTGACGTTACCCAACAGCAAACAAGATGGAGAGGTTGCAAACTAGCATGGACCAACCTAACATCTCAGAAAATTCATGTCTGAGCAGAACGTAAAAGTTTCTCAGAGTTTCATGCCTCTGGTAAGGCACAGTGAATGGGAGCTTTCCACCACTCCCATCCCAGCGTGGAGTGCCTCTCGCCGGTCACTCTAGGCTACCATTCTTCCCTCCGTGTTGGAGGTGTGAACTTTGAAATTTTCAATTTTGTGCCTTACCAGAGGCACAAAACTCTACCAGTGGACAAGAGCATCCATCTCCCTTTTTTGGCATCAATTCTTTATTAAAAAACGGGGAAATAAAAAAAAAAACACCTCAATTGAGAGTGAAAGCCTTTTAGCAAAGTTGAAGAAATTATTTTGAATGTTGCCATTTCCATCAACCTCTTCTAATGCAATACTTCAAACGGCGCATGTTGATGGAAACATGGATAGTGCAATTGCAGTAGGAATTGTACATCAAGGTAGGGTTAGCGTAATTAATAATGTATTTACACAAATCTATATTTGAGTGTGATTCCTATACATTGAAGAACTTCAGTGAACTGAAAAATCAAGAACTGGGTGGAGAAGCTTTTCAGGAGCAAATACATTTGGATAAATGTTTCAGTCTTTGGATAAACTTTGGAAAACTTTAATGCAGTTAGGTGTGCCGAACAATGTCCATAAGAATCCTTTACTGTCAAGCAGCATAAAGGAAGAGTCTACTGCTCTACTGCGGAAGATTGTAATGTGTTGATGAAGTAATGACAGGAAGGAAGACAAACTCCAAATTCTTCAGCTTTTCCTTGAATCAGTTCAATCTCGGGGAAAACTTGCTGCTCCATCGGAGCAGGAATTCCAAACCCTCATCAAAACTGGCTTTTGAAATTGACCATGTAGGCTAACCTTAATCTTCTGGAATGGTTCCAAACTTGACCCTATTAAAATCTGATGGACGTTCAGTAACGAGCCAGGTCCAGGGCAGGAAACAAACCATTTAAATGAGTTTTATTATCACTTCACAGACAAAAGGTCAGACGTTCTATAGGAATTTTGCCTGGACCTCGTCGTCCATGTGGTATGTTACGAAACATTGAAGCAAATCAGTTTAAGATTCAAACTGAGGGACTGTTTGCAAGTGTTGTGCTAACAACAAGCAGCGGTCTATTTGTGGAGGTGTCTGACCTGGTAACGACGTGAAACGGCGGAGTGAATCGGTCGGGACGGAGCAGCAGAATGTGTTACGTCTAATGACCCAGGAGTTTTGCAGAAGGGTAAAGCTGTCTTAAGGAGAGGCACATACAGGCAGAGCTGGGATTTGCGGCTGTAATCTCCACTCTAAGAGGATCTTAACACTTTGTCAGGCTACAGAGGAGAACATATCAGCAACACCTACACTAGGTTGGCTTTCTGTGCGCTCAACCGCAAAGGTAGCTCCCTCCAAAAACACGTACAGAATGGTACGAGAAAGTACCGACGTTTTTCTTTGTGATTCCTGTGTGCGCCGCAATTAGGTGTCACAGTGGCAACTAAATTTGCCAACGACGCCAACTTGTCTAATCTCCATGACAACTTGGAGGTCCAATCAGCCTCATCTGGGAATCACAGTAAAAGGTCATGGTGGAAGTAGCCAAGAATGCTTTTTTTAAGAGTTTATAGAAAAGATTGGCAATGTTTTTTTCTTGTAACGCCTTTCTACCTTTGTAAATCCTTAGTTTTTATTAGCCTGCTGGTTGTGAATCCCTGCTGACATAAAACATAAACACGCCCAGCAAATTTTATGTTTTTTTTATACTTACTCCACTGGATGTGGTAGTAAAGCTGCTTGGGTCTTAGGCTCTTAACTCGCATCCCTGTTGCATGTTAGACAAATAAGAAAGGACAATGGATTAAAGCAGGAAATAGGATTCTTCCAGCATTTGGCAACAGGGCTTGGCAGACCTGGGTGTAATGAGGACTAGCTGGACTTCAAGAGGTTATTCCTCTCATTCTTTCATTGACACCTGTGTTGGTGCTTGTTTTTTTTTAATACATATAGGCAAATCAACTTATATAGTGGCCATTACGCAAGTTTAGTAAAGAAAAATTAAGTTTAAGGGTTAAAAAAGGAGGTTAGGGTAATGAGTTTTTTTGGTAACTCTCTATTTGAAGGGGTGTACGTCAGACTGACATAATACTGTCATAAACATGACATACTGAACATGAAGGGATCTTTGTGAATGTTATGACTGTTGTCATAAAGTGTCATTCGGTAAATAATGACACTTTAATGTAACTTTTGGTACAACTAGACATTCATGAAGACTCCTTCATCTTCACGACTGGTGTCATGTCAGTCTTATGCACACGCCTTCAAATAAAGTGTTACCAGGTTTTTTTGTTTGTTTGTTTGTTTTTTAGCATGTTAAGATTAGAAAACCGTTAAAAAAATAAAAAAAAGTCAGAATTTTTTTCCACAATGTCAGAAAAACGAGGCTTTGTGGTTCCAGACCATTTCTGCTAAGTGCTACCAAAGATCCTCAGCTTTACACTAAAATCTATTTAGGGATTTTTCAGATTTTTTTTTTTTTTGCAGCCTGTTGATCAGCTTCAAGTTGCAGGTCAGAGGTCAAAGGTGTTTGGATTGCAACCAGGAAACGCCTTTTAAGAGATTTATCAAGGTTTGATGAATAGGATGTCGGTCTAGCTAGAGTAGAGCTCGACCGTTAGATTTGAAATGCTGCGAGCCAGACAGTATGAAAAGAAAAGTTCTGTTGGTCTTATAATAACCTGTTTGTTCTGAAGATATCTCCAACTGTTCAGAGATCATTTGGAAGGAATTTATGGCCCGTGGCTCGGAGATAAATATGACGGGTGATTTCCAAAATCCCTTTCGTTTCCTTTCCATTTTAGCTGTAATTATTATCCTTGTCTTGCTGATTCAAATGCATTGACTGTTTGGTCCTTCTTATCATTGAGTCTGAAACTTGCCAACATCACTGATGTTTTCCTAGGACTGTTATGTAATCCTTCGTCCTGTTGGTCTCCATCTCTCGGCTTTGCTCTGTTTGTGACGACTAGAATTGAGAATGCATTTGGACCCACTCGTCTTGTAGGTCGTTTTCGTGTTGAATTTTTCTGTGTTGCTTTTTCAATGTCAACTAAGGCAGTGGAAGTAACCCAGAGTTGAGCATTTATAACATCCCAAAGGTGTTTTATTTTTAAATAATGAAGACGATCTTGGTATCATTTGGAGGATCTGTCAAACAATGTGTTGTGATGTGCAACATTTCCAATAATAGCAGCTAATATCTTGACTGCAGTAGCTAACACTCATTTAGCATCAATTTCATCCATCTTAAAACAACTTGAGTCTAAAAAGGTTGAATAATTTCATTCATTTTCTGAACTTCAGAAAACAGTGAAGTTCAGTTCCAGGTCCTTCAGAGTGTGACATCATTAACGAGGAAGCAGAACGCTGGGCGGCGATCAAACAAAAATCACTAATACAAGTTGAGTTTTACTTTATTTAGACATTATGCTAACTCTTATATCATGTTGTAACCAGTGTGATGGAAAAGTCTTGATTGTTTTCATTTCAATTTTTCGTAAGAATACAAATCTGAAAAATGGGCCACAGACTGAAATTATTGGCCATTCTTCTCTACAAAAAATCTCAAAATCAACTACATTTTGAACATTTTTTTTTAAATGTTGCCACAGTCTCTCCTGTGGATTTCGGTGTGGACTTTAACTGGGTCATTCCAAACAAAAGTCCTTCTAATGAACGCATACATGTTGATTTTTTTCTTTAGGATTGTTATTTTGTGCAACCCCTCTAAATGTAGCTCAACCAGGCTTCCCACAGTATGATGCTACCACCGCTTGCTTTACAGTGGATATAGTGTGATTAGGCTGAATTTTTAAATGTGTTTGGGTTTTTTTTTTTTTTTGCCAAGCATCCATTTATCTATCTAGAGTGTGTAAGGAGTTTTACTCTAAAAGGTCTGCAGAGGCCAAGCTAGGCTTCATGATGATTCATTGAGACATTTTAAAAAAAGACAAGCTGAAGACTTCTCAACCTGGCCAAATATGGATGTAGTTCTCTCCTTCTGGAAGCCATTGCTTTTAAAGACAATCCTCAAATCCTGTTCAATCCTAATACCCAGATGATGTCTGGATTTGTGGCTATGCCGTACGAAATGAACAGGATGGATGTTGGCACTAAGACTCTTGTTGTTATGGCGGCTGACTTATAGGAATTCCAGTGGATGCTAAAGCTGACTTAGTTTTTTTGCTCTGCTGCTGCAGCAGTGTATACGTGTATATGTGTGTGTATGCGTGTGTGTGTGTGCGTGTGTGTGTGTGTGTGTGTGTGTGTGCGCGCAGGTCTTTCCCACTGAATGTTTCTGACTTGTTTTCACTTTCACACTGAAAGTGCGCCGAAGTTCCCCGGCGGCTAAAACAGTGTCAGCTTTCGTTTTCCATGCCGGGACGTCAGCTTTAGCTTTAGCTTTAGCTTACTAGGTTACACACAAGCGACAGGCAAAAGGACAATTATCTGAAATAAAAAAGGTTCAAGCTTGATATGGCCCTAAAAAACAAAAACGGGACAAACTCTAGAAAAAATCAAATGTGAGTGATTAGAGGGTTTTTAGGCGTGTTGCATGATACTGTTTACTTATGGACATTCTGTGCGTGAGCAGAACGCTGGGGGCCAAAACGCCACGGTAGAATAACTAAGTAAAGAGTCCAGAGTGCCACAGTAAAGAGGAAATAACACAGAAAAAAAACTTATTCTTATTTTTCTCTGCTTTCTGTGCCAGCTACGCTACACTCAGACTCGTTGCCATAGCAACTGACTGACAACAGTTCCCCTAGTATATCAGGACTCAACAGTAATTAAGTAAGTTGATTAAGCTCATTTAAACACCTGCTCTACTGATGATGTCAGAGACTGATGCGTTCAACATAGCAAGCACACTGAGATGTTTTAATGTTACAAAAAGTGAGAAAAGGCCTGCAAATGTAATTATTAAATAAGAAATCCTGACAAAAAACCTGCCTCATGCAGCACAAATGCATACACTCCAATAAATCTGATTCCACAACAGCTGCTACTTTACAGAGCGCTGTAATGCATGCATGCATTTACACTGACTAACTCCCAGAGCGCTGATTTATGTAGCATCTCCAATGTGCCTGAAAACCTACTTTGCATGCTGCAAATTGTTTTTACAGGGATATTTCCCTCCATTCTCTTGAACTGTGTTGTATGATTTAACCTCTCAAAGCTGAGGCTTCGTGTGTTTGCTTTAAAAAAATAAAAATGAAAAAATTTGCAGAGAACTTGCTGAAATCTAAGAATCGTTTGGATTACTTTTCCACGCGTCAACTCCGACAGGACTGGTCACGCCACAGCCACCGCGCAGTCACGGTCGCGGCGCAGGACATGTTTGAACCCTAGGCCTCGGCGAGGACAGATCTTCTCAACAGTCAAATACTCCCACAAGTATTTGACTAAATGTTATTTCAGTCGCTGCTCAAGCAGAACGTTGACCTGGGAGCCAGAAATAGTTCATCGTTGGCTCTCGCTGCTCGGACGCCCCAGTTTGGTCATAAAACTCAATGTTTATCTTTTCTTTCTTATCGTCAACTTTCTCTTTCCCCCAAAAAGACAACGCTGGCCTCACGCTCGTCTCACCAAAAGAGATGTCGCTAACTATGTTTTACGTCATGCAAAGGCACATTGTTATTTTTCCTCTGAGGTTTGGTTCAAAGTTTAAACATTGTCTTCGGCTCTTTACTAAAAATTTGATGTTTGATGTTTCTACAGTTGAAACCAGATCTTCACATCCATCGCCTAAAAAGACGAACATCTTTCTCACTGTTTCACATTAAATTACACTAAATCTTACTTGAGCTTTTTCTACCTCATACAGATTTGGGTGTCAAATTACAGCCAATTTCACCTTTTTTCCAGCAACATAGTGGCATTTTATAGCACAATTAAGTAACATGTGAACTTCAGCTGTTATAAAAATGCTACACATATCAAGTATAGTGTGAAAGAAATTTGACTGTAACTTAACGCCTCTTGTCTCTTTAAAAACTCCTACCGTTTCTGAAACTCCGCCTTCAGGAAGTCATCACAACATGGCTCCTCCTTTAGCAACGTTTTTAACCAGCGTTGAACTGAGAAGTGTCTCCGGAGAGGGGGAGCTAAGGGAGAGGTCGCTCTGTGAAACCGAAGCTTGGAAACTGAGGAGGAGATCCGTCTCGAAGGCGGGGCTACGTCCACCCAGGCGTTTACCACAGCTGAATGGTTGCCATGGGAGATTGAAGGCTTTCTCAAACATCCAGGTATGTTTTAGATGAAGAGGGAGTAACACTACAACATGACGTAAAGCTAAAAAAAGGTCGACTTTACATAATACTGCCCCTTTAAAAGAATCTGGTTTGTCAACAATCCCAGATCGCCCCAAACATTATTACATCACTACGTCATTTTATTAGTTCTATTCTCATTAGTATTTTTATATTTGTATTTTTATTTTTTTTTTTTACTGTTTCACTTTTGGTAGTTTATTAATTTCCATTATTCTTTCACTTTAGTTAGTAGATTAGTTGAGTGTTACTAGTTCAGCTACTTTGTAGATATTTTACCTGGAAGTTTGAATTTTTTTTTTTTTTGTTCATAGTATTACCTAAGCTAAGTTTTGATAAGCAATACCTGAAACAGAACCGTCTGGCTATTATTTTCTACCAGACTGGTTTTACGACCCTTTTTTAGGTTAAAAAAAACTTAACCAAACAGAAATATGTTGCTGTTTGGCTGTAGGTTTTTTTGTTTGTTTGGTTTTTTTTTTTGCATAGTCACATCTGATCTGGAGATAAATGCAGGAATTTCTCATGAAACCTTCATCAGATAAACTTTGCAGGTTCTCTGTATTCCTCCACAGCTGTACAGTGAGATTTCAGATTAATTTGTTTTTTTACTATAATAAGTTTATCAATTTGCACTGTTGAGTACCAGTGTATCATAATAGCCATTCATAAGCATTTGTAAGAGTATTAAAAGTGACAACTACAAAGTGAAATTTATGGTTGTATAAAAGGTATTGCTGATCAATTTCTATTAAGTTAGCAGTGGTTCTAACATTTTTGATCCTAAAGATTTTTAATTTGTTGCCAACAAGGTGCTGGAGGCCTGTTATGTAACAGGTCACTTACAGATTTCAGCACAAAAACATGATACAAATTGCATTAAAAAAAATTGTTTTTACTGAATAAGGATAGATATAAGGGCACTTTCAGTTCTGTTTGAATAACGTAAACTGACTTTTTTTGTAAGTTTTTGATTTTTAAAACTTTCCCAAAAGTTAACTCCTGCCATAGAGCTTTTTTTAGACGGTTTGTTTTTGTTTCTGTTGTTGTCGGCTGATTTCGTTTCATTAAAGAAAAATAATTATTTAGCATTTCTTAGTCTTTCTACTGAGCCAAACTTCAAGGCAAGAAGCATTATAAAAGTCTCCTTAGTAAACCTTAACCCAACACCTCAATCCAAAAAACACAAGGCTAACAGCTAGCTAATGTTGAATTAGTATTCCCTTTTTTAGATCTCTCTTTTTCATAGAGTTAAACTCTTGTGTAATCTTAAAACAATGAAAAGAAACAAGATTATTATAATTATTAGAACATTTACAGGATGTACTTTTAGCTTCAGGTCTTATATTTCTCAAAAGAAAACATACTCAGATGGTTAGCATACTGCTAGCCTCTACACACAATGACAATATTTTCTGATCTGCTTCTTTGCTGGTTGTATTGCTTAGATTAATTATATCATGCTTTAGGTATTTGACTACATTTAATTTTAGTTTACTACTTTGAGGTTTTTACAGTGAGGCATGTTCAACGGTAAAACTACCCAACATGCTAAACATGTCTGAAGCTAATCAAAACTCAGCTTGAGGAGCTGAGCATTACAGCATTGAATATTGGAACATTGTTAGTTTGACAAGAACTAAGCACCAAATTAAGTCCAAATCCTAATCTAAAAATGTATCGTCACCTTGAGGATCGTGGAACGATCTCAACCCAAACGTACGCAGGGCAGGCTAACAACAGCTAACAACAATGTCTAGCACTTAGCTAACAAATCACACACACATACACGCACACACTTGCACACAGGCCAAGGAGAGATTGAGGTCAGAGAACTGTCCGTGTAGTCATGCCAACAAAGTATTAAAGTTATGACCCTTCTCTCTCTTTAACTTTAACCGGATCAGATTCAGCTACCAAATGGACAGAGCCCAAACACGATTAAGCCTCTTTCGCACTCCTTGGCTTAAAAGCAATAAGGGAGTAATATCCAGCATGTTTTGAGTTTTCATGACATAAGCTAACTCCATTCATCTAATCTTCTACTCATGCTATCCTGTGTTAGCTGGGCAGACTCATCCAATTGCAGTGTTATCTGAATATAGAGCATCTACAAAAATGGAAAACATTTTTTTATTGTTGCTCATCTTAAGATATGCAGCTTTTTTTTTTTGCCCTTTATGATTTTATCCCCTCCAGATTTTTTCTTGACACACTTTGTGTGTGTTCATTTGAACTGATGCCCAGACACTTACCTAAGTGCTTCAGGTACTTACCTGAAGTAGGTACCTCTAAGTAGGGAGGACATTTTCTTAGTAACCAGAATATTACAGAGGGCAATTTGAAACATTCTCAAGACAGCCACAAAACCATTTTACTGTTATTATATAGAAACACATGAATAATTCTCAAGCTGTCACCATTATAACAGTTCTTGAATCTGTTGCTCCCCATTAGCAACCTGCTGGAGATCCTGTTACCTCCGTTAAGACATGATGAGTGAAAAGATACCTGTGACTTCATTTACAAAGACATTTGAATCTGATCAATACCTGATCATTATTTTCCCCAATTCACTGCAACTTCTATTATTTGTATCCATTTTTATAAAAAAAGCAACCTAAAAAATGACTATAAAGATCACATCAAACAAAATCTTAGATTTTTTTTATTTATTATTAATATAGGTCACAAACAAAAAGGAGTGCCTTCTTATTAGGCTTCAGGCACAGCTAGCATATTGCTACATGCCACCATAATGATCTCATACTCTCTTTTAGCCGCTTGAGTTTTTATTAGTGAACAAGTGTCACTTTTGCCACTGTGCTGAGGAAATGACTGGAGTGGAAGCAGCGTGCGGTCATTGGTCAAAAACCTTCATAAGGTCGATCAGATGGGACGAACATCCACAACATCAGAGAGGAAGCCTCGAGGTTGTCACTTTTTCTGGTCAAACAGGTGAGCGGATGATTCTTTTCTTGGGCTCAGGATTTGCTCGAAGTAATTCTACGACTTAAAATAGATTTAAAAAATCACAACTGTCTGCATAACAGGGAGCTGTATGGCCATCTGCTGCAACGATGACTCACGTGAAACGATTCCAAAGTATCCCCATGTCTAAGGTGTGTAAAGTTCAACTTTAACTCTTATGAATTATGCTTTAATCCTGTAATAACTGTGCAGCAATGTGTTGGCTACTTGCCATGGCCTTCCTATGAAGGATGCACAATAATACGAGAGATGGCTCTCAAATTATTTTCAAGTGAAGATGTTGCTTATTTTGTTGGTAAATAAAATGTGAAAAATTGCGATTAACTACTGATGCTGCAATTAACTTGCTTACAAATTCTAATCAAGTTCCACCACTAATACTGTCAAATAAAAATCCATTATTAAAAAAAACAAAACAAGTTATGATGTGAAGTACCTCAACTTTCTATAGCAAGTGGCTGTGCGGCATTTCAAATTTTTTATTCATTTATTTTATGATCTTAAAAATTATAACGGCACAAACAAATTTTGTCGCAGCACAAACGCAGCACAGTTGACTGGCTCCGTTAGACTTTTTTTGTAAACGAGAACTAACTGGTTGACCTTTGATGACCTCTGGACACATTTACTGATGTTGTTTTTTTGGTTTTTTTTTTAATGATAGGAGCTCAAACACAAAAATCTGCTGCACAAACGCAACACAAAATGTTTGACACCAATTTCATTCATTTGAACAACAACAGGGGTCCAACTTGTAGAAGACATTTTACTTGACTTATTTTGGCTGAATGAGATATTTGGCTGGTTGGTTCTGAAGCAAGTTTTCCGGCTGATTCTAGTCAATGAGGGGTTTGTGTAAAGAGGAGGACTACGCGTTTCTGGGAGTGTCAGGAAGCTCGACCAGAGGTTCCCCAGAGGACCAGGGAGCTTTGGAGGAAAACTGGAAAGACACAAAGGAGGCGAGGGTAAGAGAAACGACAGCCACCAATCAGGACATGAAATGTCTCCACGTCGACATTTCTGATCGTCCATGTTTGCGTGCGTAAGGCCCGCCGGCGCTTGGAAGGGGAGCAGCAGGAAAAAGAACGACTCAGAGCAATAGAAGACAGCAAGAAGGTTATCAAACACGCACACACACACACACACACACACACGCAAACGAAACTAGTCTGTACATCTGTAAAAGCAAACAATAAATGTTTCCGAACTTCGGCTCAACGTGGCGGTTTCAGTTATTAAGCGAAATGAGCTAAACCTTGACAGCTTGTTTGTCATCACCAGCATGATGACAGACCACATACGTTGCCAAGACTGACACACAGGTTGTCTACAGCAGCCAAGCAGTAGTAGCTGAAGCTGATGGGTGTAATGACAGATCACTCTGGCCGTCGGCGCAGTTAGCAGTTTGCCAGGTTCTTTGGGGGGAGGCAGAGGCAGTTTGGATCGAAGCCCTTAACAGTTTAATCATTCTATTGATTGATGTAAGGAAGGAGAAAGCACCACCACCCCTAACAGAGTGGTGCTCTGGGCAAAAGTCTTACTTAAATGCAGAAATCTGCATTAAGCCAACATTTTTAAAACGTCAACTAGAAAGCTGCAAGGAGGTTGCCAGGCTTTTTAAAGTGATTTATTATCAGACGTTTCTGAGGATCTGAGACCAGCCCAGGTGAAACCTGGGTGATTTAACCAGTCGGCAAGAAGGAGCAGGCTGAACAATTGCAGCAGAGTGAACTTGCATCAAAGAGTGTTAATTTTCCATCCAGTTTCACTTTATAGCTGCCAGTTAAATCAGATTCACTCCCATGGAAAGATAACTCTGGCCCACAGTCAAGTCTTATCAGTAGTTCCTGCCTGCATAGACGAACACACACAAAGCAGCGGCAGGAACACATTTGGCACGTTAGGGGGGGAAAAAAGACTTCGGCGTGTGGATTCAAACAAAGTAACATACACAGTTGCCAAAACAGATGGTCACCCTCACGGATGTGGAATGTACACATACAAAAACCAGCTGTGAAGGCCTCGATTCTGACAGGAGTGGGTTAAACCGGCGAGGGACCTGGCCTGCTGTTGCCATCAGTGTTTCTGCTAGGGTCTCAAATTAAATAAAAACACATTTACCCTCAAGGTCAGTGTACTTTCTGTTAAACCCCCACCTAAACCTTTAGTCATGCACACTCTTGCTGATCGCAACAACTCTAAACCAGATTTGAACAGCCACCAACAATTGGAACTTCAGGGTTTTGGCAAAACCTCAGACTCCCAAATGTAGACCTAATGTAGCTAGAAATGCACTTTTAAGGTTAGTTAGAGGAATAGTCCGTTTCAGACATGAGAGAACAAAATTCCACCAGCCCTCTGGGAATGGAAAAAATGAGTAAATATAGCATATTCCTAAAACTTTTTATTATGCCACAAAGCAAAGTAGGTAGGTAGGATGATAGATAGGTAGGGAGGAAGGTAGGAAGGTTGGCTGGTTGATTGAGCATTCAAAAAAATTCAGAGTACTTTTGCTCCACAACATACTTTTAATTGCCTTTGCTATTATAAATAATTGTTATAATTACGACACTGGATGGCTAATCCAGTGTTGTAGCCGCTGACACTGGATTAAGACATAATAACACTGACATTATAAATCAGTCAGCAAGCTCAGTTAGGGTGAGCTACTCCAGGTTACATCTAGATTTTGCATAATTTCAATGGAGTATCAGAGGGTCCTGGCTGTGGTTGTGGGGGTCGGGTTTCATTGGACAACGCACAATAAACGAGATTAGTCTCCAAATGACCTTATGTAGTAACCTTAACAAGTTTAGTTGAGAGCGACACAAGTAACCAATTGGAATGCTCCTATTTCCATTCACCATGTGTGTGGCTTTAGCTGGTTTTTAGCATGGTTAGCAGTTCATCTCGGCCGATATCAGATCCTGTGATGCCAAGTGGTTTGACTGACAGCAGACTGTGTTCCTTGATTGGCACATGATTTATGTCGTTGCATGAACAAAGGGTTAGGGTTGTTTGCAAACTCCAAACAAGAACATTGCAGTAACTTAGTCCAGGACCACATGCATCAACCTTGGGTTTTCATAACCCATCTCTTGGAGGAAGAGAGAACCAGTGCAGCTGTGGTCAGCGTTCTGTCGGGGTTACAGTTTTACATTGGCCGGTGTGAGTTTTTCCTTTCAATGAGGCTCATATGTAGATATTTTGATTGCATGACCCAAATCCTAAAAGTTAGATTTGTTTGAGAAATCCTTTAATCTCCCATGGCAACCATTCAGCTGTGCAAAACTCGAGCGATGCCTTCAAGTAAATTAAGCAAATGCCCCAGTTGGAACCCAGCAAAAAGGTTTAATGTGTTATGCAGATGATACTTTTAATTTATTTATTAATCCGCAGCCATTGTATGTTTTTTCTTTTCAGTACTGAAGCTAAATCAACGTCACATACATGAACAGATTAGACAAGTTAGCATTATTAGAAAAAGTTCTACTGGCACAAGTAGCTCTCAAGTAAGTGCTTGAAGATGTGAAGGTTTGCCTGATTTCACCTCCGCCACATGTGTGTCAGCTAGCCTCTGCCTTAAAGTGAAAGTAAATGTCTCCCTGGCTCACATCAACTTCCTCCATCCTCTACAGCTGTTGAAACACCCGCCTGCATACACACAAGTACGCAGCATGACAGAAATGTTAATCGATGGCAGGCCAAGGTCATTTGGAGCAATCGCAACCGGCCATTTCACATGTATCCATGTCAAGTCCTTCTATGCAGAAGGAGAACATATTTCCAGTCCTCTCCATCTTTTACTAATTTCCCTGAAAAGCACACAAACAGAAGGGAACCGGATCCACGAGAGACCAATGTGAGGTCAGGGGTAAACCGCCAGCAGCCCCAGTTTGGGATCAGAACGTGTTTGCTGATTGTTGGACCGAGGAGACTGGGATCTTCTACAAGCATCACTCAGAGTTTTAAAGTTTGGTTGCTGTGGTTACATCGGCAACCAAACTGTATGATAAAAGAAAACTGACTTGGTTGGGTGGATACAACCAGGTGATACAACAGGACAGTGTAACCAAACAGGTGTAAATAAAACCTCAGCCTTTTTCAAAGTCTGTGAAATACCATATATGCATTAATAAATCGGCCCAGATGTTCTTAATTTTGGGACATCGGTTTATGAAAGATCATAAACCGATCTTTTTGGGCTTGTCAAAGGTCTAAAGATGAACCCCTGTCCTCTTTTGGTCTGACAGTCCAGCCCATGTCAAGGTCATGTCTGCACTGTTGCCAAGTCAACTATTTTTTGCTAGCGACATTCCAGACCCGAAAATCCAAATCGGCCAAAATTGGAATCGGTGGGTCAGACTTTTTACAGACTGCAATCGGTCCAAAAGGCCAAGAAAGTGCCAGGAAACCAATGAATATAAAGTCATTATATATGCACTATAGTGCCAACTGTACAAAGAAAAGTCATTTCGGTTCAATCACTCAAACATTCCAACTGATCCTAGATATCAAACGGTTCGTTAAGTTGAGTTTATTATTCAAAGTGGTTTAAAACGTTTAAGGAAACCCGGGTTCTGACAAGTTGTCACATGTTTACGAAGAATCACTCAAGTGGTCATCGATGGTCCAGGTCAGAAATGGAATCGTATTGATTTTTCACATCCATGTTGTAATGAATCCAGTTTGCAGTGATCTTTGTAACAGTGTATTTAGTAATTCATCACTGTTTGAACTGGTGCATGCCTGAAACTCTGGTGTTTCAGGAAAGAGAGCAGCAGTGGAGGAGGCACATAGCAGAAGTGACGTCCAGCCAGGAGAAGACTCTGCAGGACAGACGGACGAGACTCCACAGCTTCAGGGTGAGAGACGAATGGAAGAAACAAAATAAAACAAACAGAAAAGTCTGATTTTTGTAGTTAGATAAGATGACAAGAAGGAAATGATGAAGTTTAGTTCTGGGCAAGAAACAGGAATACTGAAAATTGGAACCGTTTCTTTGATTGTGCTTAAAAACAAGAATGAAACAACAAATCAATGAACCGTTGGCCGAGATAATAGAAGGAGGAGATTATTTTTTTCTTTCTTCACATTTTAATCTGCCTCCTGTCCCTTCTTTTTGATCCTTTTCTTGTTTCACTTTTATTCAAAGAGTTTTCCACCAAAAATAAAAACAAATAAATAAATCAGAAATTCTGAAGTTTGTCTCAGAAATGTTTGAGAGAAACATTTCTGACAAGGACATTTCTGAGTCTGAAAAGTCAAAACTTTGATAGAGAAAAAAAAAATCTGAAAACTTTAGATTAATCTTTTACATTTTTTTAAGAAAGCACTTTGGAAATTTCTAAGAGTAATCTCAGGAAATAAGATTTTTTCTAACAATTTTTTTTCTAGAATTGTTTGGGTGGATATTCACTCCTCCTTAGACTCCATCGTTCAGCCAGGTCCGAACAAGACCTGGTAATTAGAATCTGTGAAAATTGATGCCATTAGAATAAGTTTGATCTATTTTAGCAAAGAGAATTGGATAACTTCTTGTCTTTCTACTCTGTGGTGGTTTGTTCCATAAAATGTCCACAACAAACCCTGAGGTTTGTGATCCGTTTTCTCTATCGTTGCTATTCCACTTAGAGCTAAACATCCTTTAAAATAGAATCCCTTAACTTCTCAGCTCTCCCGTTTCGTCCTTTAGGAGTTCCAGAGGAAGGTGTTGGCGGAGGAGGGGGGGGCGGAGGGCGCCGCCGTCCACCTGCTTGTTACCAGGATGTAGACGCATCCCAGGCGACGGCGTGAAGAGTTTCTTTAAGAGTCATAGCTATAACTGTAACAGAGCATAAGGTTAGAATTTACAAGTTTCCGTACAGCGTTCCATTTATGAGACATGAAACCATTTTATTTACGTTATACTGAAAAATAAAGATGTGGCAATAGATCCAGTTTACAAGGTTTTTGAGCTTTCGAAATACAGCAAACGGTTATTATTATTATTATTATTAATAATAATAATAAAAACATTTCAGGGTCATCTGTCTTTGCTTTATTTCATTTTCTAGTGTTCAAAGATGAGCCTAAACCTAACTTTAGAAAGAAAATCACTTTTGGAAGAGTTCTAGAAAGACTCAGTAACCCTGGTTTCATACTTCACAGTTAATGTATTTGCACAGATGGATGGACAACAGGGTGTGTCCCAGCTGGGCTCCCTATACTGCGGAGCGTGGGTGTTGGAAGTTCCTGCTTTGTCTGCACTTCCTTTTATTCGTGGAATATGTGCAAATACACATATAGAGCCCTTTTCACCTGTACATCTGTGTGGATGTTTTATGCTGTGTGCGTTTAAGGTGTGACCTGGTCATGAATCAGACTGACATATGAAAGAACTTGTATCAGTGCTACAGGAAACGTTAAGCAGTGTACAGCAAGGTCAAGTGTGCCGAGAGACGTTTCAGGAATATTGGAACAAATAGATTATGCAAAATATAAAGTGACTTGCACACATTTTGTAGAGATTAAAAATCCTGTTTTTAAGTGATTCGTCAGCTCCAGAATAAACCCACTTATGAACATAAGTAAGTCATGGGGAGCCGTTTAAGTTACACACAAAGGCTAAACATTTTTAGCTAGCACAGAGCTAAATATTTAGAGTAGAATTAAATCTTTATTGTTTGCTTAATATTTAACTTCAAACTAAATTTTTAGTTAAGCTAAATATCTAGCTATCTCAGGCCTAAATAATAATTTAGGTTAAAGCTAAATATGCTGTTTGTATGCTAGATATTTTGTCAACCAAACAATTAGCTTGCTAGCTAAATATTTAGATTCAAATTAAATGCCCAGCTAGCAAGATAAATAATCAAATAGGTTATGCAAAATATAAAGTGTCATAGCTTGGAACTAGCCAAATATTTAGCAAGCTCATGGTTAAATATTTAGGTCAGAACTAAATAGACAGTCTACTTAGACAGTCTAAGTAGACTGTCTAAATAAGCTAAATAGCTAAATAACTTACTTGTTATTTAGCTAGTAAGTTACATTTTTAGTTAAGCTCTTAGCCAGCTTTTTGCTGGCTAAGAGCTAAATATTTATTATTGAGCTAAATATAATGTTTGTATACATATTTTGTCAAACAATTAGTTTCCTAGCTAAATATTTAGCTTCAAATTAACTGCCTGGTTAGCAAAATATTCTTTCACTAAATAGTTAGCTAGTAAGCTCAATTTTTAGTTAAGCTTAAACATTCAGCTAAATATTTAGAATAGAATGAAATATTTAGATTGTAAACTAGATATTAGCTTTTTCAATAAATATTGAGCTATCAAGCTAAATGTTTAGTTATTAAGCTAACTATATTCATTCTGCTAACTATATATTTATTCTGGAGCTAAACAAACCTCTGCTTGGCCGTCTTAGGACACGGTTTGATTTGATTGTGTAGAATGTAGGTTGGAGTTTAGGTTTTCCGGCTCTATCACATGGTTATAGTAGCTCTTTGTTTTTGACACTCATTCTCTGAAACGATATCAGCTTCACTTAATGGATTCCATTCATCTTGTGTTTCTCTGTTGTACTAAGTAGGGATGCTGGATGGAGCACTGCAATTAAAAATGAGCTCAACCCGTGTTCACTTGTTTCTACATGTTTGAGTGCCTGCTGTGTAAAAGTGGGGGAAAGAATTCAAAGGGCTAATTAGACACACGTGTTGGTGAACATGTACAAGCTCTTCTTGAGTCGTTGTGACGTGAATATTAATGGGAATATTAATGTGCGAGCTATGCTGAGTTGAAAGCTACGCTACGCTACGCCGCCAGTCACGGATGATTAAAAAATATCTTAACCAGTCATTGTAGATGTAGGATTCTGTTTTTCATGTTCAGTTTGATTCTTTTATTTCAGCAGGAAGCAGTCTTGGTGAACCTGTTAGTTTTCCAGAGTTAAATAGGAGTTTGGATGAAACGAATCTGGGCAGGCCAGGAATTAGCCGGAGGCAGGAAACAATATAACACAAAGGCATGGAAACGATAGAGATGGATGACGTTTCACTTTCTGATACTCATCTTTCTAATTAGGCTCATTTTGGAGTCGGCTTCTGTTCCCAAACAGATAGAAAATCCAATCACTTCAATTTAAAAAGCCATGTAAAGTTTAATAAACCTATTCTGTAGAATGCTTTAAATATTCTGCAAGGGTATGGAATTGTGTTTTTAAAAAAAATGAAGAAATAAACACTAACAACCACTTTTCTACATTCCGACAGAGGCCATTGTGAACATTGTGCTTTGTTAACATATACAGTAAGTCGACCAGCAGCAGCAGGTCCTTCCACCAACATGTCAGCTGAAAAGCTGTTAGCTTTACCCTTTAGCCTCGTCTGTCTGCAGAATTTTTTTTCCAAAATGTTTGCAGGTCAGGATGTTTGTTTGGAATTGGGGTTTGTTTTAGTCGACGGTGGTTTTGGTGTTGGATGCGGTTCCCATCCACTGTGTTAAACCATCAACAGTGACCATAACGAAGGCCAGCTTCAGATATTGCTCTGGATTCTTCTGTTCTTGGGTGATTCGCCAATGTTCCCTTTGAGTAATTTTGATTGGCTGACCACTCCTGGGAAAAGCTCACCACTGTTCCACTCTGTCTCCCTTAGTGAATATTAGTGGTGGAAATAGCTTTGTAATTCCTTCCAGACTGGCGGCTGTCAGGGACTTTAGCTTCTCATATATTATAGAATTTCCTCCTATTTCCTCCTATTCCTACACAATAACTGCTTTTCCACTGACTATATATTTGCGCAAATTGGAATTACGAAAATATATTAACTTAGTGGAAACATGTTAATTTAAAAAAATAAAATAAAACCTTTTTTTAAAAAAAATATGTTTCTGTGCTAGGATGCGGTGGCTTTTCGGCCATATTGAATTTTGTGGATTTCGTAAAACTGCAATGGAAACACTTCGTCTTTTGAGAGGAAGTCGACAGGAAGTGGCTGGAGGACGATGCGGCTGCACGTTTTTCGATGATGCATCACTTGAACAAACTTACTCACATGCGACTTTAATTGCTTCTTCTTTAAACACGTCTGTTTGCGAAATTGTGCTTTTTGGACGTTAGCGAAGAAGCGACAAAGTTTTACGCACATTGGTAAATGGAAACGCAGCTACTGACTCACCGGTGAACACAAATCGGGGAACTTAGGTTTTGTTCTTTTAAAAAAATAAAACCAATTGTGTGGAGACGTGAACTTGTAAAGCAGGGAAAATACCTTCTCATGGTTTGCTGTTTATTAAAGATTCCCTCTCGCTCCTGGTTTCACTTCCTATATTTCTACTCCAAGTAATCCTGTTTCTCAGAATTGTGTTTTCAAACAAGACAGATCACAATCACTTATCGGCTTGAAGTCTGTCTGTGTCTCATATAACACAATAAATATTCACATGCCTTCAGTCACTAAACGTTCGTCAGCCCACGTGACTCTTTCAAATCTTCGATGCTTTTAAAGGGTCACAGAAAGAGCTGATGGATATCAGAGCGGAAAAGAAAACTGCTGTACATCCAGATGTAGATTACAAGGACATACCAGCAGTTCCTGGGATATGACATCTCCTTCATTAGTCCATGGCAGAGTTCCTCCTACAGAGCAGTAAATGTCAGGAATGCGAGTCCCAGAATGCCACTTTCAGGATGTCGGTTTGCTCAGCCGCGGCAGCTGGTGGCGGTTAAAAGCGTCCCGCTGTAAAAGCAAAGAGCTCACGATGCGATGTTGTTGCCGCGGCGTTCCACATGTTGTGTTCACATCTGGAACCGAATCGCACACGGAGGCCGCGGCGTGAATTCACGATGGTTTCACTCTCATTTTCAGACGAGGAAGCAGAAATCTCCAAGACTCTGTCTCAGAGAGAGATGAAAATGTTTCTTTATCAGGGGGGGAAAAAACATCATGTTCAGAAGTTTATTTGACGGCTGGAGAAAAAAAAAAAAAAAAAAGAGGCCTGCCATGTTGTTGGAAAGATTGAACAAATTGTGGGTTTGAGTTTAATTTGAGCTATTAAAGAGGTAACCTTGTAAATATTAGATTACCCAATAAATGTTTGTATTTTTCAACATCTCCATAACAAAATGAACATAAGAGAAGGAAAAAAATGCACTTAAATCCATTTAACAAATCTGTATTTAGGATTTTATACACCAGCTTAGGTAAGTATCAACAACAGAAACTTATATAACAAATATACCTTTTATCACAATTTCCTAAAGTAAGATTTCAATACATGAAAAGATAACAGTCTGTGACTGAGTCCTGTCTGAACAGACGCATGTTGTCTTCAGTTGGAAATAAGGAACAGTTACCAAGGCGCGAGAAACAGAATCGAAGGTTTTACAGCATTTCGTCGGTTTGTGGAGTTACTGACGGTTCCCAGTCACCACCTCATCCACACTACAGCTACTTCACAAGTATATGTATGTTGGAGTAATCTTTAAGAGTTAACAGCCAGAAACCGTTAATGGAATGGAAGCCGGTCCTTGTTTTGAAAAGGTCAACGTTAACACAGCACCTGCAGTTCTAGTGTAAAATCATCCAATGAACTAAAGAGTTTGACCCAGAAAAAAATCTCTTTTATCAAGGCCATTGTTTTAGGAAGGTGATATTTTTTGTATTTTTAGAAAACCCATGTTTTTGGGGTTTTTTTTCCTAATAGACCAAAAACATGCAGATTAGTTTTAATGGTGATCTTAGTTACAGTCTTACTTTGTGCTTTGAACAGCAGAAATGAATTCCCTTGATGTGTCACATTGATCGGGGACATCTCAACACTTCTTGAGCACTTGGACGGACTGGTCTGAGTTGGACGGACTGGTCTGAGTTGGACATAGTTTTCACGAGATTCAAGTCTCCCACAAACTTGGGGATACGGTGCGTACGCTGTGAGCCATGCAGACTATGCTTTTGCTATTCTTCTCACATGAAATGAATTGCATGACTTGTGTCACACAAAATATCTGAGCTGTCTCAAGGCCAAAAGGGTTGCTGACCCCAGACATAATGGGCTTGACACATGAGAGGGGATGTCGTTTCCTCTCTATTCATTTCTAAAGGAACCTGCGCGATGAGGCCTCAACCACTTGCTCTCCTTCAGCCAAGCGACCAACAAAATCCATGCATGTGAAGTTTTAAGCTCCTACACGTAGACGTTCAACCACGGGCTAGCATCGCCACACAAGGAAGTTGGGAAAATGTTCAACTTTGATGCGCTGCTTATGTTGCCACCGTGTTCTGTGTGTTGGGTTCACCCCAAATGATGGAAAACTGTCGCGTTGTGTGCGGTTCGTCACTAACCATGTGTCGAGCCCATTAGGCCGTTGCTGTACCCGTACAGCACACGCTCTGATCCATTTGGTGCAAGATCCTCGACAGGATCCAATTCATTGTATTTCAAGACTTTCATCTGGGTGTTCAGGCTTGTTTGTCGATGAGCATATTCTTAATAATAATGATCCTTTTAGATAACAGTATTAGTGGAAGGTTCAGCTTTGTTTAAATATTGGTTATAGAGCTGATCACCTGGTCGTAAAACGAGCCTACTTCAACATAACATCGGACAATTAGCTTTAACATTACTCCATGAACAAACAGCACAGTAGGTTTCTCGTGAATACTGAGTACAGCAGAACGCTTCACAGACTTTACAAAACGTAATAGAAATTAAGAAAACATCTGCTCTGTCGCAGCCTGTCGAATACCTAATCATAAAGCTTAGCAATAAAAACACTCTTGCAACGGCTCCAAAGGGCCTCATGAACCGAACGCTGATGAGCGTCGCTGCTGTTCTGAAAAGCTTTTCCTTCACAATAGCTGCAGTATCTCTAGTGCTTACAGCAAAACTACAGCTTAGATTTCAGTTCCACTTCAACATACAACAACTATATCATATGTCATGTAATTCTTCTCAAAACCACTGCTGTAAAAATGTTTGCTAGAGAACTCTTACTAAAATTAAATGCCTTATGCTGTTCTACACTTGACATGTTATAACCCCCACCTTCAGAGTGCTTTAATGTGGTTTTATATGATAGACCAACACAGCGTTAGCACATTTATGAAGTGAAAGAAATATTATTATATGCAAGTATAAAAAAATGACTAGATGTTGAGATGCACCTTACAAGCCTTGCAGATAAATGGTTCTTTGGATAGTTTGTGGGAGACAAACTATCTATTGTCTTGTCCTTGCAGGATCATGAGGGGTTTATCTTCATTGGGGCAGAAGGTGGAGTACCCCTTAGATCAGTCTGGTCATTGTTTTCCAAAGCAATTCCACTCAATTCTCATCTCCCTTTAGTGTTTCTCTGATTGAGTTTGAATTATACAGATGAATTTCACTCAAGGCCAATCAGCGAACAGAAGGACTTATAGACAAAGTTGATTGTGAAGCTTGGCAAATGAGGAGGTGGCAGAGGAGGAAGTGAACGACGCATCGAGCAATTAAAGTCGGAGCGAGACGAATGTTTAAGACATTTTATTGCTGGCAAAGATGTCTTGGCATTACTCCCCACGGAGTTGTTTACAGCGCACACAATTTCTGGAAAGCTTGATCAAGCTAGAGCATTACATATGTCACAGCCAGACGACAGCGACTGGGTAAAATGAGATCCAGTTGTTTAAAAGTCCACTCCTCCAGCAAGGGATTGTTTCTCAACAGTCGACAGCCCAGACTCTCTGGACAAAGCGGAGTCCAGAACAAGGGGCTGGCTTTTACCAGAATACCCTTCGGCGAGTTCCCAGTACATCTCAGCGCAACACAAATGCACAGAACAGGGAACCATGGACACACTCATACCTAAGGGCAATTTAGAGTAAGAGTTCTGTTTCTGGACTATGTGAGGAAGTGGGAGTACCCGGAGAGAATCAATGCTTGAACTGCGAGAGCATGCAAACTCAATGCAGAAAAACATCTTCTTGCTGCAAGGAAACACAACAATGTGTCCTGTTCTTTCTTCCACTTCACGATTATGAATTGCTTTGTGTTGCTCTATCACATAAGATCCAAATAAACATTCAAATTTGTGGATGCGATGTGACAAAATGTGAAAACAAAAAACTCGAGGGGTGAGAATTCTAGGAAGAACCTGTGAAGCGTCTCTGAAGAATCAAAGACTTTGAAGTTCACCAACGCAACATAAAGGTCATCGGTCAGAACCCGGATCCCAGGAGAACTCCACTGCTTCATTACAAAGGAACATGGATGCAGTTTTTCTTTAATTTAGCATAAACACAGTGAGTGTAGTTCAACTCTGTCTCATTCACAAGTGGCCTTCCCCGTGTATTATTGTCATGGTGAGTACAGGAGAAGTTCCTTATGGCTCAGAAGAGATTTTCAGCCTCACAGATCACAAAGTTCTGATACAACAGCTTGGAAGGAGGTGAACGGCACCACAGTGTCCCACATTGGCATTTTCCCATTCCATCAGTACCTAGAGTGGGACGGAAAGAACCAACCAGCAGCCGTCATCAGCAGTCACGATCGGTTGGGTAAACCGCTTTTAAAGTTATTTCTAATTTATAAAGAGAATTAAAAACAGTGCAGAAAATATGGAATGTCGTGAGAGCTACAAAATCTGTAAACAAAAATACACAAAGTAGGAAAATCACAGATCAGACAGCCCTAAAGTTTAAGCCACGATGTTCGTCAGTCTGTTGGTGGGTTAGTGTTTCCTATCGAAGCAGTCTGTCGGTTTGAAGTTCTTCCAGGTTTCTGATCACTTATTCGACCTAATATAGTAATTATTGCTTCTCTACGCTATGAAGCTCATGTGCCTCACTAAATAGTTTGTAAAAAAAAAAAAGGAAAGAAATGACAACACTTTGTCAGGTGAACAGTCGTGGGAGTCGGAACAGCACACTCACACAGCCGTTCGTTCAGGGCTGACCGTTAAAGATCCACACACTGAGGCCAGCAAGGACCAGTTTATGCTTCTGCAGGAGACCTGTGATGACTTCACCACCGCACTACTGTGTCACGCACACCAGGACACAAACGATACAGGTAACACACAGGAAAAGGGCCGAGTCCGTTGGCTTACAGGCCCCCGTTTAAGCTTAATCCCTCCGCCCCGATAGGGACGGAACGCGTCACACCGCCGTGTGCTTTGAGTTTGCGTTTTCTTTCCTGGGCAACGAAGACATCTTGTCGCTGATCTGACTAAAGCTGGCGGCCCTGCACCTCGCCCTCGGCCCCCCTCCGTCTCCGGCCGTGGGGCCCGAGGGCAGGGTGCTGTATCTGCCCAGAACGGGGAAGGCCTGGGCCGCCGTGGTCGACTGGCTGTTGGGCTTGACGAAGAGGCTCTGGATGAGCTGGAATTTCTCCTTCTCCTCCTGCAGAAACAGATCCACCAGGAGCTTCTTTTCCCGTTTGAGCTGCTCCACGATGGTCTTGGGGACGTCTGGGATCACCCAGGCAACCATGAGGCTGAGGAACATCACCAGGTTCTGGGAGGGAGAGGGAAGCATGGGTTAACATACAGTTGAAATGAGGTATTTACATAAACTGAACCTTTTTTCCTCATTAGCTGCGTTTCCATTGCAAATGTGCGCAAGACTTTGTCAATATTCCGCTAGTGTCGAAAGAACACAGTTTGCAATTGTTGTGCTACCGTTACATAAGAAACACAATTAAAATCAAAGGTGAATAAGTTTGTTTCCATGACAAGTAATGAAAAACTGGCCGTGGCATCATTCTCCAACCACTTCCTGTCGTCGTCTTCTTCGTGGTTTGCACCAGCAGTAACGTCCGGTTGTTGATCATGTGACTCGTTTGATACAAAAACAGTGTCTCCATTTCAGTTTTGCAAAGTACTCCAATTTCTATAGAGAACCTTCCTCCTCCTTGTGTCAAAACGGTTTAGCGAAAAATAAATGTGAGTTCTTCTTAAAGGAAACATTGGCATATTCGGTAAGATCATTCTGTTTTATCCTTAGAAGGTTTCTCTTATGGAAATGGCTGGATTTGGAATCAACAGCAGCCTTTTAAAAAAACCCAGAATTGATGAAAGGATCTACAATTTCCATAGGTTATACGGTTGTTTACAGTAGGTAAGCTAATGGTGCACATCATGCTGAGCTCTAAAATGCTAAAGACAGTTTTATTCAACTCAAATCAATTAAAATATGCTTCATTGATCCTGAGAGAAAATTAAATGTTGCAACTCACATTGATTCAAAATACTTTTGAGTTATTATAGATATATAGACATATTTAAACCCTGGTGACTTGGCTCTCATACACACAGTGTGACATCGCCTCTGCAGATGGAAAGCCAGAAAAACACAGAGTTTTAAAGTGAAATTGGAACTGCATCTCTATCTTAAAGTCCTGTAATAGTTTGGCAAAAATAGTAAGCAGCCAAATATGTGTAAAAAACATTCTAGAGTTATAATTCCACAACATTTGGTCACCACAGACAACAAAAGCTGTTTACTGTCTGTCTGACATCATTAAGTGCATAAGAGCACATTGTGATCTAAACGTTTTGGATTAGCTATGCATGTTCTCTGAATCATTGCTGCGTGAAAGGCAGGCATTAGTGGAACACAACAAACCCGTACCTGGAACAAAATGACAAAGGCCAGTCTTGCAGACAGGACGGACCAGTACTGCTTGGAGAACTGGTACGCATCAGGAGACCAGGGGGGTTCCCTGTAGTCCTTGTACCTAAAACAAGAAACAAGATGCTGATTCAAATATCCTTCTCTGCTTCAGTCTGGGCTCAAAACACAGCCAACTTTATTTGCTTTCTTCTCTTTCGTTTGCCTTGTTGTAAATCATCTTTTCGGTGGCAGGCGAAAATAAACAGCAGACGACCTGAAACGCATGTTGAGAAAGAGCCAACGCGCTCAGAATGGAAGGGAAAAAAAGGGTGGAAAGGAGAAGAAAACGTCTGAGGCCGACAGAGAGAGAGAGAGAATAAAGAAATTCAAAGTAAAATGCTGCTTATCCACTTTAAGAAGATAAGATTAGTCAAAACTTTAAATCTAGAGATAATTATCTCTAGATTTCTCAATGGAAGTCTTTCACTTTGAACACAAACACTTATGAGTTTTATGTCACTTATCCAAACACTCATCATGAAGTATTTACAGTTCATTCAATGAAAGATGGTTAAACAGGAACGAAAGACACAACGGAATAGGCAAGTGAAAACTGTATTTATAGCTCCAACAGGCTGTTCATTGGCTGACCAAAAGTTTAAGCTCCAGTCGGTTCATCTCTGCCGAGGACACAGCAGTTCAATGAAGAGAACTTTATCAATGGCAAAGTGAAACTTCAACTTCAACTAGGTTTCCTCATTCAACCTGCACAATAACTGGAGTGAAGTCGGCCGGTCGGTTAGATGCATGAGAGAAAAACTACGGGATAAATACAGACTGGGTGGAAACAGAAGACCTGTTACTTATCACAGGTAAGCTAACAAAGGACTGCTAAAACCACATGCTGTAAGCTAGCACTTTAAATCTGAAAACAGACATATTTGTGAAAAAAAAGCCTGTTATTGGATCAGATTGGACTAGGACAGCTATAAACTAAAGGTAACGTCCTGAACACCTAAAATGTCCTCAGGACATTTTGAGCTAACGCCAAAGCTAAAGGCTTTTGAAATCTGAAATGTGGACTCATCTACGGCAAAAACACTAAATCTTATCAAGTTTTTTTTTTTTGTCTAGCCTCAAGTGCAAATATCTTCATAAACATTTTTTTTAAATCAATATTCAGGAATTATTGACTTTAAATAAGCTCCTGTATCTTGCTACAAACTCACTTCTAAGTTAGTTTTGTTGTGTTTGTAGTAGAAACTAGACAAAAATGCTTGGTAAGATTTTGTGTTTTTGCAATGTACCAATATTTTAATAGGAGCAGCATCAAATCAGTCCCTCAGCATGATGCTACAACCACCATGCTAGATAATTGGTGGAGCATTCTTGGCTTTTACCTTAAACTGCTTGAACTAGTGACCTTGGAATTAACAGCGTTTTAGAAAAAGGGACCAATAACTTTCATTAACTGATGCAAACATACAAACATGCAAACATGTGTTAACTTGATTTTGAGAGTCACTTATTAAAATATTTAGGTATGTGTAGGTATGTGGTTAAGGCAGTTTGCTTAATTTGGAGCCTTTTTTTGTTTTGTGATTGTCAAGAAAACCCCAATAAATGCAAACTTGTGCAGCCAGTTCCTTTTTTTTTTTTTTTTAATCGCCGCACTGTTACATTTACACATTAAAACATAAAACTGTCCAAATAAGTCGAACCAGTAATAAATCAATGTGCATAAATGACCTGAAATATGTACAAGAGCCTTTGTTAGTGAAGTCGAGGGTAAAAACAATCGGAAACATAAAAACATTCAGAAATGTTTATGTATGTATGAAAAGCTGGAGAAGTTGAAACAAAACGTCTAGACTGCGTTTTTAACAAATATGTCTGAAAGTTTCTGTCCTTCCCCGTGAGATGTGGAATAAAAGACGCATTTTTCCTGCCAAGGCTAACTTTGGCTCGGCTCGGCTCATTGTTAATCATAAGAGAATCTTTGGGCAATGAATCGTCTCGGAGTCATCAATACACAGAAGTTTCAGTGGTTATGAAACAAAGGCTGGCATTGTAAACCCTTTGCTTTCTACAGAGCAAACCGTTCAGCCAGCATTAAGTTAAATTACTGCATTGGGGGATACGAGAGGCAACAAAGGAAGCAGTTAAGACCAAGAAAATCAATCACAGAGAACAAATCCAAACTGTCTCACAATCAGCCAAAAAAATCACTTGGAAGGATAAAAATGAAAAGCATGAAAATGCAGCAGTTGATATGTTGTTTGTTTACAGATAATCGGCCAACAGAATCAGTGAAAAATAGAATTAGAGTATTACGTGTGATTAATCCTTTTTAGGTATATTTTCTCAGAATAGACGTGGATTTCAGTGTAGCAGGTGGTGTGTGTCTGGGTAATGATGGAGGGGTGTGGCCTAAAGGCCCCAACATACTCGGACGTCTCCCAGACATGTCTGGGCAAGGATCATTTTTTCATGACCGCGTACACGGTGTCGCACATTAAACTAACCGGTGGAAACAGTGTTCACATGGAACTGGTCTTCATGTGACACTGGGCTGGTAAGGTTGAGAATAAGAGATTTATGAGTTCATGTTGTTTCAAAGTTGACGTCAACGTGACATAAAGTTGTCACGAGGACGTGATAGACACGTAAGCGAAAATGCTCAACAGCAACAGGTTTTACATTTTCACGCAAATAGTGACATGGTGAATTATAAGAACAAAAAATAAGACGTCATCCCAGACTTCTTTATCAGCAGCGGAGCAGAGAGGAGGTCCGATAAGACGAGTCTGACTTTTCCTTTTGTTCTCGAACAACGGCAAGGAAAGGATGTTCGGGTATGTGCTCATTTTTGATCGCTGCACAAGTTATTACAGCGATCACAACTTTCGGAACATAATAAACAAAGCTCATTGAATGGGGATCTACATTTCATCCACATTTCTTGACTGGGACTGACGGAGAAAAAACCAGTTAGAACCACATCTTTGGAGCAGGGCTTTAGATGTACACACACTCGTTTACTATGAGACTGAATCATCACTGGTGTGTTGAGCAAACAAACTGTTTCATACTCTAACTCTGTTCTTCTCAATAAACTTGTATGATCTATTTTTGTAACTCACTGTTTTACACTGGCATTCGCACAGGATTTGAATTAAATGTTAAAATATAAAATGATGTTTCCAATCATTTTTATTGCTACTCAAGTTTCCTGTCAAGCCAAGTCAGGAAAATAAAAGGACTACTTTCCCTTTCAAGCAGTAACCACTGTCAAACATTTCAGCTTACATCACAGAGCTCCTTCATTTCTTCTGTCATCCATCAATCATGTTTCTCAAATGTATTAAATCAAGACCATGTTCTCTCCGAAACAAACCCCAAAAAAGGTTGTGTGGCCCGACATGAAGCTCCATCAGGTTTAGACAAAGTCGCTCGCAAATAAAAGACTCTTTTGGCGAGAGTCGGCTGTGGTGACAGGACACAGGAAGCGGCTGACCTCACCAGTTAACCACGTCACATTAATGTGAGCGCTCGGATCACGGACGCCGAGGCGCAGCCTAGAGCGTCGCTCACATGTACACACCCTGCCATGCAAAAATTCCTCTGAAGATGAAACACTCTGAATGAGGCGTCTCACATGAAGAGGACGCAGCTAACAGTGAGGAGGATGAACACTAAGCGTGTGTGTGAAAGTGTGTGTGTGTGTGTGTGTCGTAGCAGGGTCTTATCATGGCTGACTCCTTCTCCTTATACAGTCATAAATGAGGAATGTTTCTTGAGAGACTGAGCTCCTCTCCCCTCTTTTCCTCCTTTAATCTATTCATCTTTCACTGGACAATATTTTACAGTGTTTTACTCGAAGGTCGGCTTCTAATGTGATCTGGACTTCACTCCCCGCCCCTCTCCTAGCATTTCAAGCTGATCTGTCTCAACTGAATTAAAGAGGAAATGCATATGTTTCTGTCACAAAAAAAATAAAAAATGATAGGACCTTTATTCAACTAAAAGTTCACAAAAAAGCGCCAGATGCCAAACAAAATAATTAGCCGTGCTACTAGCATTTTTAGCTTGTTAGTGGAAGTGTCCCCGCCACCTGTGGAATGTCATTTCATAAACTACAGTAATGTGAAGAATTAGGGCTCCATACAACAGCTTCAATTAAGCATCATCTGTTATATTATTTCAATCTTTTTATCTGAGATTTCCGATTTGAAAGACTGAAGCAAGACTGAAGCTAAGATCTACAGCTCGGTTACTGGAGCTCATCTCTTAGCTAAGAAATCACTTTGTTTCCATTGTAATGAATATTGTAAAGAAAAACGAAAACAATGTGTGTCTGTCATTTTACAGTAAGATACAGAAAATGACAGACAATCCTGACCATCCTTTCTATGAAATATAATAAGTGTCTTCAGTCAGAGGCTTCTTCAGAACTGCTGTAATACAGACTTCAATAGGAGATCCGTCCTGCCCACAGCCATCAGCGTCTAGAACAACTCTTTCAAGATAATTGTATAAAATGAGTAACAACATTTACTTTCCCTCTGGGATTAATTAAGTACTTTTTAGATTTGAACTGAATTGAAATGTGATTATGGTTTTTATGATTCATGGATTAAAGGTTAAATATGTGAACCTCATGTGTGAGGGTGTGTGTGTGTGTGTGTGAGTTACTGCTTCCAACATCGTGCCTCCTGGGATTGTATGTCTGTAAATATATTTACAGACATACAAGGGTCAAAGCATTCCCATCCCAGAAACACACACAGGCGAACACACACCCCATCAGAATACATGGCTTCTGTCAGGGCTGATTCCGCCTCCTGATGGATGAGCATGGATTTTTCATTTGGTATGACAGATCTGCCATCCGCTCTCATTTCTTATTTAGAGATTTTCCAAGCAAAAAAAGGAAAAGCAGAATTAGGAAAGGAGAATAGTATGTAAAAAAAACAAAAAAACTAGCAAAAAACAGGTAATACGTCATTCTGCTTTAGTCCCATAGTTTTTAAGATTTTTTTTTTTCCAAGGATCTCTTGTCATAGTTACGTAGATGGAGGAAAGAAAGATAATCCTGAGCTACTTAGTAATGCTGGGAACAGTTTGCATTAATTGAGCAGCTTTATTTTATTCAAGTGGGTTACTGTGACCAGTGGTGGTTTTTAATGTGGGCCATATGGGCAGTTGCCCAGGGCAGCAGAAAGGGGAGGGGCAGCCAAGAACTAGAAAATAAAATATTTGCTACATGTGAGCGACGCTCTAGGCTGCGCCTCGGCGTCCGTTTGTATGGATTATTGTCGCCTTTTTGCCAAAAGTAACTTTGGGGGGGATTGAATTCACCACCTATTTACTTTCAAAAGATATTTTAGGCAAAAATAAAGTTTGTTACTAGCTCCCCACAAATTATTATTTTTGATAATTGCATTTTAATCAGTTTGGGGGCCTCACAAAAACGAAGTTTTTTTTTTGTTTTTGTTTATTGAGAAAATTTGAGAATTTTCAAACTCAGACATTTTTTTCAAGAACATTTCTGAGACCAACCTCAAAACTTGAGTTTTGTTTTAGCAATTTTCCACTTTTCAAACTCAGAAGTTTCCAAGTTTTTCGAGAAAATTTCAGAGATTTTGTGACAGAAATGTACTCCTCTTGTTTTTCTAAGTACAATACGCCGTGGTAGTTTCTGGTGCTTCTTCAGCGTCGTTTGTGTCGCCTTACTTGGCGCCTGTACTGAGATCCAGGTTTTGAGGCCTTGTTGATAAAATCAAAGTACAGAGAAGTTGTCCTTCAAGGGAACCAATCTACTTACTACGTGGTTCAATTCGTCTCCTTTGGAAAGGAGTTTTGTGCGTTTACATCCACTGCGTGCCCTTAGTGGTGATCTTCAACAATGTCGTGCTTCCTCTCTCATCTCAGCAGTGATTTGTAAAACATGTAACTCTAAGTGAACACAAGGTTCAAATTGAAGGAAGTTGCATGCGAGTTTGCAGATTAATTCCAAAAGCCTTCTTACAAGTGTTTTTGTGGATAATGAAAAACGCAGACATCCATTTTCTGCCAGTCTCAGATAATGGGAATCAGCAAAAACAGCAGCAAAACACATGGTTTTAAAAAGACAAAAACGGGTCACGTGAACCCTTAACATCTGACCACTGGGGTTTTTGAACGTTAAAAAGGATAAAGAACTCACGTCAAAACGTCCCATACACGGAAACAATTTAGCAAGTGGAGCAAAATCCAAAATCTGCGGCATGATGCTTACTGGATTCCCTCTTATTAGTTCTGCGGTAATAATTTTCTGAGCAGAGCTTATCTCCGCAGCTCATGAAATGAAGAGTAAATATTTTTGCCTGGTGCACAAAGAACAGATGTCCAATAATAAACCTCCCAATAATCCTTCACATAGCTGCTTGGCCCTCGGTTGACTTCAGGGCGATAAGAACACAAACACAGGCAGCCTGATGTCAGAGCAGTGAACTTTACACAATGATTTATAGACGTCGACGAAGCCAGAAGAAGAACCTTCATGTATTGTATCTGTCACTCTGTATCTGCTGGAGTAGCTCTTGTTGAAAACAGGAAGCAGTTCATAAGTTGCTATACAGCTCTATCACGGTTGCTTGCCAAAAAACAGACGGTCATTTGCAAAAGTGTTCAAATAGGACCCACCATGTTTTAAACTATTTGTGTGGCAGTAGTTTTGATACGTGACCAAAAAAAGAAGGCAAAAATGTCCGTTCGAAATCCACAAAACAGAGAAATGTATACTTTCGTTCGAGGCGGTGGGAGGTAGAACAACGTTCTTTCTGGTCAGGATGTTTCACACTTTATGAGAACTCCAGTATAAAACCCTTGGGAAGCCATCAAACATCCTTCTCCATAAATCCCAGAAGATCTGTCGGACACGATGCGTGCGAGAGAGAAAACGTCCTGACCAGAATACGCCTCAGTAAAAGAACTCCTAAACACGGCTACGAGACCAAAACAATGTTTTTCTGTTTTGTGTTGGTTTTTACAGCATTTTAAATGCTGATGTTTTCTTTTGGTTTCTTGGTTGGGTCTACTGTTTTCAGTGGTTCTGAGATGTGGTTTTTAAGCTTAGCCTCTAATACTAGCATAGATTTCATATAATATTAGAAAGAAGGTGGAGGAATATTAAAATCCTTAGCTTCTTGTAAATGGAGAAGATGGGTGATGCTATCTCGGTATGCTATTGCTAAGCTAGGTCACTTGAAGATACCTGAGTAGAAGCTGAGCACAAAACCTTCTAAAACACAAACCTACAGGGCAAGTGAGTGTATTGTAAATTAGCTGAAAGACAGAGATGAGCTTAACTAAGTCTGTACTGTACACAGACGCACCAACAGTTTGTCAGTAATTTAGAAAGTAGCACTAAGCTAATCAGGATGAACGTCACCTACAGATTCATTACCACCAACTAACAATTGTAGTGAAGAATTACAAGTACAGAGCTCTCTTTAAGCTGAGCACACACACACACAAACACACACACACACACGGAGCAGTTAGTTGGGTCTAAAATGTACACGTGTACATTTGTAATCTATTTTAACTAACAAATTAAGTAATTGGCTGTTTGATTGACGTCCACGGCTTATGGAGCACACCATGCTGAGCTCCGTGATTCAGATGACCACTTTAAGTATTCTTTTTCCAAGAAGACCTACTTCTAGTTAAGCTTCTCATATTTACCATAATTCACATTTCTACTCCTTTATTCTTACAACATTTTTCCCTATTTTTTGTGGGAGTGCCGCAAAAGACAGGATAATTGTGAAGTTAAAGGACAATGATAAACAGTTCTCAACGTTCTTTAGAAAAACCTTCGGCACCGAACTAAAGCCACGAGAAGCTTCCTTCTACTTTGAGCCAACCGTCACGTGAAAATCACGTAAAATGTCACGTGAAAATCACGTAAAATGTCACGTGAAAATCACGTAAAATGTCACGTGAAAATCACGTAAAATGTCACGTGAAATCCCAAAATAATCCAAAACGTTGGGAGCTTTGACGACAACATTACTGAAGAGATGTGCAGTCCACTGATGCAGAAATGATTATTTCGTCCGTCACACTGCTGCTTTTAAATCTGATTAAAAATTTAAGCGGTTCTGTCACACCGGTTATCTTTTTAAAACCACCCAGAGTGGCTACGTTCCTCCTCTGCTGTCTGCCATGCCGGTATCTTTCCATCGTGCTAAGTCTCTTCCTCCTTATAAAAGAAGCCTAGTTTCTTTGTCTTCTTATCTGATCATTTCATCAATGCTGTCAGCCCCCCCCCACCGCCCTTCCTTTCTACTCAACTTGACACTACCATGCATCCATTCATTCGCCTGTCCTGTGACATGCATTCATCCATACAACCACAATCACAACATCAACGTGGGACGACAAAAGGGATATATAAAAAGACATTAACTCCATGGAGTTTTTGCCATCAAGAACTGGATGACTGGCTCTTGAACCAAGAAACAGCTGTTGTACACAGAGATGTACATATTGGACACAAAAAAACCCTTCTTGGGACATTTGCTACCAATTTCACGCCTAATAACCGTTACAGGCGTAAAGCGTCTCGTCATACTTTTGCCGTGACGCATCACGGCGCTCCAGCACAAAGATGGTATTCTTGCTTCGCCGACTTATGTAACTGCAGGTCGGCCTTGGCTGTCTGTGGCCGCCATCATCCGTGACCTTTCCCACTACAGTGCTTTATTTTAACATTCTAAAGGAGATTCTTGCCATTGGCACCAGCAAAAATGTGTGGAATATACAATGGTGGACTGTATTTGGCAGTTATTGACATTATTGAATTGAAAACGCTGTACTGTTGGCAGTAAGGTGTTTTCAACCTTAAACCTTTTATGTCCCCCCCCCCGGTAAAACCCGGTGCATATTTTCCGCAAAAAGGTCTAGACCATATTTAGACTCTAGATGCCAAGGCTAAACTCCATGTTTTTTGGTTCTGGCCAGGAATTGTGCGCAAGAGATTTGATTGGCAGCAGACTACATTCCTTGATTGGTTCATGGATTTACATGATTGGATGATCTAAGGTGGCACTTGTAGCTCGTTGCAACTGGACGGGGCAACTCGCAACGAACAATTATACCGAGAGATTTTTTTCCAGAAACTGGCCGCCCAAAGTTACAGACGCAAAACGACATCTTCAAGAGTCTCGACCACAGATCCCGTGTTCTCACGTTCCCACATTTCTGCCCAAGTTTCTGTCGGTATTCACGCCCACATAGTGAGGGACACGCTTCCAGTGGAGAGGCACCAAACTTGGCTGGGACTGAGCCATAAATGAGTCTTGACAATGGAGAGGGAGCTTCAGCAAATTGAATTAGTAGACATTCCGTTTAGGTTCCAACACTTACAGGATTATAACTGTAACTGCAGCTTTAGAAATAGTGGAGTACAGCTTCTATATAAAACACAATACACATCACATTCCAAAAATATGTCGTCGTTATTTTCTCCCAAGCAGCTCACACCGGCAGCATTGGGTCTGTGGCCAACACTAAGACTATTGAGAAAAGTTATGGTGGTTAACAAACAAAACAAAAATGTCATAATCTTGTTTTTATGGAATTGCACATTCTAATTTCCTGGAGTTCTGTTACCACTCACATTTTTAAGTCATTTTGATAACATTTCCATCCCCCACCTGTTGCTGCGCACTGCTTGTCGGTTGCCTGAATAAAGGGTTGATGTTTTTCCCTCACTTTGAAGAAACCTCAAGAAAACTCAAATTTACGGAATATGAGCTAAAAGAGGACAAACCACTTTCATTAAAATGACACTGTTTTAAAACTGCAGTAAACAAACGACAAAGGCTACAAAGTCATGTAAGCAGTGGTTTGCATCTAGCTGCCAGAGAAGCTAACAATGCTAATTACCAAGCTAATAACAGATTGTTGTACTTATTTTACATTCCAAAGAGCAGAATTGCAAAAAAATAAAAAAGTATATTTAATGCAATAAACATTTGAAAACTAAATAAATGCATGTTTATTTTATTGATTGAGTCTGTAACTCAAAATTAAATGACAATGAATGAGTGCTTTAGATAATATTTGAAATCCTTTGAAATCCAGTTAAACCAGCTAGACATCTCAGCATCTGCACAAAGCTGTTCTGGACTGCAGATTATGATGATTGCCCTTTTATACACCAGACCATAATACACATACATTTGCAAGATTACCCTTGTTTTTAGTATGACTTTTAGATTTTCCTCACAGAATGACTTGGAGGTTCCTTGTGACACATAACTGTCTCTTTGAATAAAGTTGCATCCAAATCCTAAGAAAAGGTTCCTCCCTTGACAGAAACAAGATAATTACATTTTCGACATGTCATCACATTAATTCCTCTATCCATTGTCTACTCCTCATTACTTGAGAATGGCTAATAATCATGTTATGAACTGGCCTATTTTTAATATTACAATACAAGTAAAGATCTTTGTCATACATGTAAAGAGTGTTTCGTTCCTGAACGCCAAACATTGTAACCACTGGGAGTATCTGATAAGACATAAGAGGCCTGAGTGTTTTTATTTGTGGTGGGATTCGTACCGGCAGACGGTGATGTCTCCGGGGTCCGAGCTGTGTGGCGCGGTGCCAGGCTTGAAATTGGAGACGTTGAAGAAGGAGAGCGTGTGGTCGATGAATCCGTGCATGGTGCCCGTCTGGCTGTACATGTACTGGTAGACGAGCCGAGGGACGAAGTCTGACGTGAAGGAGATCACAAAGGCCTAACCAGAGGAAAATAACTGAGTCAGACTATTTCATTTTTTATGGGATTATTCCTTTAAAACCTTAAATCAATCATGAAGTTGGCACTGGCACCCTACTAGACCCATTTTAACAGAATTTGTATATATAAAAAATATATATATATATATATATATATATATATATATTTCTTTGGTTCTTTGTTTTGTCTGGATTGAATTCGATCTCTGGCTGGTTTTGTGCGTCAGTCATCAAAAAGGGCGAGAACTTTTTAAAGTTACGATTCGGGCAAAGGTGTCCACAGCAGAGCCAACGCAAAAGTATGATAGAGATTAAAACACGTTAGAATTGGTTCCAGAACATGTCTAAAAAAGTCTTCCAGTTGAAAACATTGACTAGACATCATCTTATCTAGACCAGCTGGGTTTCCGTAACAAATCTGTGCAAAAACCCTGTCAATATTCCGCTAGTCTTTTGCAATGGCTGTGTTTCTCTTAAAAAAGAAACGCAATTAAAATCACACAGTTTGTTCACGTGACAAGTCATTATAAAACATGCCGTGTCGTCATCCTGGTCGTCTTCTTTACGGTTTGCACCAGTGGCGACATTCGGTTGTTGATCACAAAACTCCTGCGATGCGGTTTTGAAAAATAAACCAAAAGAAACCCACCTCATCCTAACGGAAAACTTTTTATTGGAAAAATTAGGTTTTTTGAGGGGGGTTTTCAAAGTTGTCATGTTTCTATAAAATTTATTTTCGATGTCAAATTGCGCAATTTTATGGTCAATGGAAACGCAGCTACCGTCTCGATGGTGGGTAGTTTCTCTTTGCCAGTCCAAAAGAGGTTTCCCTTTCGAGAGAGGGCCACAAGAAGCAACTTAAGACTTAAGACACTTACTGAAGATTTATGAAGGCGAATAGTACATTTACACAATTTGGAAAAGTCTTCTGAACAAATTAGTTGGCGACAATAAAAAAGGAAACAGGCTCTTCAACTAAAACCTTCACACTTAACTGAGATTTGCTGAAGCCTAAATGGACTTTGAATATGGACGGATGACCTGTGTTCCCTCTCCACTGCATTCCATCTCCTTGTTTTTACAGCACAATGAAGGACTGCAGTCCTTTCGTCCATCTCTCCAGCTTATTCAAACTCCTGTCCTTTGATTTGGAACCCTTCAGAAATATCTTCAGTATTAAAGTAAACAGAAAAGGATTTGGTTGGTTGGACAATCCCCAGCCCAAAGCTGACCTCACCAGTTTAACATTTCTGAACGCTTCAGCAGGAGAGCATCATATTTTAAATGACTAGCTGACTCACGCTTAGCTAAGTTAGCTATTGTATGGTCCCTCTTGTGAATTCCAAGGCAAATGCATTTGACTCCAATCTGAGCTCAATATTTGGCCACAAAGTTGTTTTTTTTGTCGTTTTTATTATCCGTAAAAATCACCATCAACTAACAAATCCACTAATAAAAGGCAAATGCATTTTTACTGTTTGGTTCTTCAGGACATTTTACCTTTCGATGATTAAGCTTCTTAATTTCATCATCTTTGTTTATCAAAAGGGGGGGAAAAAATAAAAACTCATTGGCTTGAAGAAGCGACGAGTAAGAATATTTACCAGCAGGTCATGTGGGAAAACAGAGAGATTCCTCCCAAGTTCTTATTACTTAATTACATCGCATAATTGTGTTTGAAAATAATTTATTTAACATGGAGACTGAACGAACTGAAAAAGGAATGCTAATAGCATTAAGCTAAAGTAAGATTATGTGATAGGGATGTTGCTTCCGGAGCTTCAGAGGGAGGTTTCAACTTTTACAAACCAGCTGTTTTTAAAAAGGCTGCAGTTATGTTCATACTTACATTTATTATTACTGACAGTTTTCCCATTCCGCTCAAAATGTTGTACCATATGCCTGGAGAAGAGAGAGAGAGAAGCAGCAGAAGAAGAACAACGACGTCAGCTTTACAGTAGTGTGATCACCGTTTAGAGTATTTTTATTCAGGTGAAATTATTTCCAAGTTGTTTGCGATAATGCTCTTGATTTCTCCGAGTGTGTGTCTGCCAAACTTTGAGAGATATTTCTGCTAAAGTGGGGTTGTGTGAAGTATTAATGAGTAGTAAGTAGGTCAGCCGCGCTCGGAGGAGGTTTTAACGCGGCAGGCGGAGGTTTAGTGGAACTGGGCCAAATGTTAGAGATGTTATGAACATGTTGAAATAATACAAACTAAAACCGATATGAAAAACTGATGCAACAAAAACTTCATGAGGTTTATTTTGCTTACAAGCCGAAACATTTCTCTCTTTGGGGGCTGCAAAGAGTGTGTGTGAACAGTAGCTTTCAAGTATCGCCACAGACTGGAATTGGATTTAGGACTGGCCTTGGATGTTCCATGACAAAAATATACTCTAAGCTGAATTATTCCCGTCAGATCGTCAGTTCCCGAAACTGACGGTCTGATGGGAATTTATGTTTGACTCCAACTTTTTTTTTTTTCACACATTGGTACCAGCCTGTTGGTAAGTTAGATGAGCTTACCGATGTCTTTAGCCCGTGCAGTGACTGGCCTGCGTAACTCTGTGACGAACTTCCTGGCATCTAGCCGGATCTCAATGACGTTGTTCAACAGGGCGAAGAGCGGGGCCAGGGGGAACGACGCCACGAACAGAGACACAAAACCAAACTGGATAACTGTGGAGAGACGCAGAACAAAACCAACAAAAACCAAAACAATAATTATTTGCTTCTGTTATATACAGTTAAAACTAATTCACTGTGTTATGGGAAAGACAGTTGTAGATCCATGACACTTTTATTCCACTGGAGAAAACACGCAAAGAAAGAATTTAAACACTGAAACAAGATGGGAGGATTCATTTTCTAAAACATGCTGCTTTGCCATATTTCTCATAAATCCAACATTATGGATTTTCTGCAGTCTACGTTCCTGAAATTCTTTTAAGCTTCCCTTAGAAACACTGAAATAGCCCTTTAGAGTTTAGCACCAAATTAAAATTATGAACTTCATTCAGATACAATTTACACACACACACACACACACACACACACACACACACACACACACACACACACACACACCTCAGGAACATGTTTGTGATGAAACATTTCTTTTACATGTTTGTGTGCCCCCCACCACCCACATGGAATGTCCTCCTGGGTGGAGAGCCATATAACTCATATTGATAAAAAGCTCCAGTCAAAGGAAGGAAGCTGCATTCATATTCAATAAATCAGAATGTGTCTTGATGAGGCTCATAAACAAGTACACAACCTTTTGAAAATTGACAACATTTAAGCAGGTATTAAAAATATTTTTCATAAAAAAAAAAATATTTTTGTATTCAAAAATATTTATATTAGTCTGAAGTAACATTTCAACTTTAAATGAATTATTACGATTTTTAAATTATAATAATTAACAGGCATAAAGGCATTTAAACATCCATCTGTGTGTAATGAATTTATAAAATGTGTGAAAATGATCCTGAAATAAATAAACTTTTCAATAAAGTACTAATTTATTGAACAGGAAGAGCTTCATTTCTATTTTTACATGATTTCGTTCTAAATGTGAACGGTTCCTATTTTCTTTTAAAGGCAACACGTTCAGCCGTGAACTAAAATAACTGCGTCGGATCTGTGATTCTTTTCTGCTTCAAAGTGAAACAACTGAATGTTTTGTTTCCTCCGAGTTCTCCTTCAAAGAGCAGAAAGATTGGATCTTTCTTGCAGAATATTGCTGGTAAATATCAGGTGCTAGATTTCACCATGATAAACGTGAATATTTAGCATCTGTTGCCAAAGGGGGAAGCATATCTGATCAATGAGAACGTTGTGTCTCTCTCGGCTGATTAACGATCGGTTCGCCTCCTTCTTAAGAACGACCAGAAGGAAACCCGAGACGGACGCACCAGTCGGCCAGCCGGGGCCCCCCGACGCGTTGCTGCGACCGGAGCGCTGGAACCTAAGCAGTGTGGGAACGGGGATTTCCAGCGAGCCGGAGACTGACGGCTTCACCTCGGGACACCACGCCGAGACAAAGAGTGGCCGGGAAGAGAATACGGCAGCGGCGCAGCGAGCGCTACGGGGCAGGCTCAGAGTAACCTCGCCGTCTACCTGAGCCGAGGTCGCCGGGTCCGGCCCAGCCACACAAAGGCGGCGCAGGAACAGACAGGCCCCACGTAGAAAAATCCCTGCAAACGGCAACAGTCCTCTCGTAGTCATGACTGTCAGAAAGAGAGAGACAGTGTGTGTGTGTGTGTGTGTGTGTGTGTTTTCCATGTGGAGTGCAGACATTTCTGACATTCTGCGATGCGCCCCGAGGCGGGTTTCCTCCCACCCTCCTGTGTCAAACAAAATCTCCCTGTTCAACACATAAAATTGACTTTTCAAGCTGTAGAATTTGGAATGCAATTAAAGACCTGAAACGTCTGACTAACGCCGCCACGCTTCCATGTTACAAAACGCTTCGCCACGTGGGTTTGCAGGTTTTTGCACGTTGTAGTTCGGAGAATAAAAACAAAACAACAATTTACATTTAGATGTTTCTGCTGTCCTGTTGCTGAACTTTGACCCCCGTCAACAAGGAGAAAAGCAACAAAGACATCAAGCTGTGGCGGCGTCTTTTTTTAACGTGACAGCGCGCAACCATCAGTCACCGCTCCATTTTAACGTCTTTCAACTAAATCAAACGTCTTCATCCAGCCCGGCTGTTGAATGAAGACGTCATTCTCCATCTTGAAATTTATGCTGTTGAAAACATTCCTTTAGTCCACTGAGGTCACAGCATCCTAGTTGAGTTGAGGTGTAACCACGACAGGATAGATAGGAGTCATTGTACAAAAAAAAACAAAAAAAAACTTTTTACCAAAGAAAAAAAACTCAGAAATATTAGGATTAACCTAAAAAAAATGGTCTAGAAAAAACCGAGAAAATTTCTGAATATGAAAAGTAAAAACAATTTGCTCAGAAATTTTTAGATTAATCTCAGAAATTGTCGAGGAAAAAACCTGGAAATTTCTGAGTTTCAAAACGTGACATTTTTCAACTTTTGAAATAGAAATTTCCGAGTTTGTTCTAGTGTCCCTCACTATCAGGTAAGAAGACTCCCTAATTTGGCAATGAAGTAAGAATAATTACTAACTGCAAATCCGTCACAGTTGGCAAGTTTTCAAATGAACCCAGTATCATTTTTCAAAAATCTGTTTCTATTTACTCTTTAACAGCATAGACTGAATATTATTTACAGAATTCTTTATGAACAATAAAGAAACTCATAATAACATTACAGCAATCAAGCTGAGCAGCATTTTTAAATGTCTCCTCTGGTATTTCTGATTTTACCATGAGGCGTTCTCAACCCTTCTAAACAAATTATACTCCTCTAGGCTTTTTCTGAGGAAACAGCAGCTGCAAGTATAGAAACAGTAAAGTTTGGTCCAAACTGAGTCACATAGCAGAACAACAGTGTAACAGCTTCTCTACAATAGAAAGTCTTAAAAATGTAAAAAAAAAAAAAAAAAGAAATCATGTGAAAGTCTGATCGTAAGAATAAAACTGTCCAAAATCTATAACCTACAACCTCAGTAAACTGAAGCAATGTCAGCTGAAACTCCTACACAAACAGAGACTGATAAGTTCACAGAGAAGACAAATACTTCTTCTGATCCTCCTAAAGTCTTTGGTTGCATGTTGTTACTTGTAATGCAGTTAACCTATGAGATTTGGATACTTGTTGACGGATCGCAATAGTTTCTTGGCTTCTGTTCATAACACAGAGACATAAAAAGTGTTTACCCTCTGGCGGCTTTCCTCTTTTTATTGGCTTTTGTTTAACTCTTAAATGTTTCAGATTAAAAATGTTTTAACATCAGACAAAAACATCCAGACCAAATACGGAATAAGGTTTAAAATGATGTATATATACAGTGAAAGTGAAAGCTTTCATTGTATTAACTGTAATTACCAACATCGTTAAATCAACAATGAGATAGGAAAGCTGAGCTAATCTTTATTAGCCTCTAACCACACCTGTTCATTCGAGAAATTACTTAAATAGAACCTGTCTGACGATAAAGATCTCATCTCATAAAACACCATTTAAAACAAATGAATTTCTTAGCGATTCTAGAAGTTTTGGTCTTCAGTGAAACCACAATGAATATAAATTTGCTTAATGGAGCAGTATTATGTAAAATTGACTTTTTTTTTTTTTAGCTTTACCATCATGTTATGATGTCATTTTCTCATCAGAAACACACCTGGAGTGTTTCATACATGTTTGAGACATCCTTTAATCTCCCATGGCAACCATTCATCTGTGCAAAACGCCTGGGAGGACATAGCCCCGCCTTCCAGACAAAGCTCCTCCTCTGAGCTCCTTCAGACTAGCCAGCAGCAACTGGCAAACACCTGGTGGAACTGCACATGCTGAACGTTTCACATCTCAGTGAAACACTGGTAAAAACATTAAAGGGTTATGATAACTTCCTGAAGGCGGAGTTTCAGAAAGAGCAGCAGCTTCTTAAAGAGACAAAGGCCCAATTGTAAGGACTTTATAAATGGAATCATGTGATGGAAACTGCTTTGTTCTATTTGTTGTTTGCACTTTATATATTGTTAGTTTATTTGTCTTTGCCCTCTAACCATGTGCTGCTGCCTTTTTCAACCAGGTCACCTTTGTGGAGGAAAATCTTAATCTCCATTACTTTCTTTTTTTTTTTTTTATCTGCTTATATAAAGGTGCCGTAACAATAAATAGCTACAATTCAACATTCGTTTGATCATTATTTAAGTGTGGCAAACAATCAAAAACACTTTTCACAGAAACTATTTTTACGTCCCTCCTGAACAGAAAGTTGAGATGCTTTTCAAATGACGCCAAAAAACACATTGTTACTATTTAACAACAAGACCATGAGAGTGAAAACTAACTACCATTAGAGCAGGGGTGGGCACTCCTGGTCCTGGAGGGCCGGTGTCCTGCAACTCTTAGACGTCTCCCTGGTCCAACACACCTGAATCCAACAGCTGAATCACCTCCCAAGTGCAGTCAGGTTCTCCAGAGTTCTGCTAATGACCTCATTATTTGACTCAGGTGTGTTGAAGTAGAGAAACATTTAAAAGTTGCAGGACACCGGCCCTCCAGGACCAGGAGTGGCCACCCCTGTATTAGAGAGATGTTAAGTCATTTGTCTCAATGAACATGTATCCGTGAGGGAAAAGAAAGCTTTTATCTTGCCTGTGTTTATGCGCCGCGGTTTCTGGCTGACATGGACACACTGTGGTTCGGTGTAAACACCGAGCCTATCTGCTCACTTAGAGCTTCCAGAAAGCAGCACGTATACGTGGTTGAGTATCTATTACTGTTTTCTCTCTCTCTCTTTTTTGTTTCCTTTTTGAAGATTTCACCATTTGCTTAGTGAAATGAGATCTAAACAACTTCCACAAGTTTCAAAGAGCGGATCCCATCCAAACAATTCCAGAACATCCTGGATCCATAAGCTCTTCGGTCCGACTGCGTGTGTTTACGAGCGGGTTGTGTGTGGGCGTGTTGGCGTGTGCGTGTGTGTGTGAAGGAGGTTGGATTATGTAAGAGCTCTCTGTGATGTTCAGGGAAACTCAATTAAAATGATTGTTGGTTTCTCATTGTCCCCGAGGCTGTTTCCTCTCTCTCTCTGTGTGTGTGTGTGCGTGTGTGTGTGTGTGTGAATGCAGACTCACTCATCTCCATGTACTCTGGTGTGAGGCCCTCAAATGGAGCCAGAGCGTAGTCCAGGTTCCACTGCTGGGGAGGCCGCTCCTCGTCCTTCTTCTTCTGAATCGTCTCCTTCTCCTTCAGCGCGTGGATCAGCTTCTTCAACTTCCTGTTCAGATTGAGCCAAAGACACAGAGAACTGTTCAACGCAAGTGTTAAAACTACTCCACTTTGCAGGGATTCTGTGTTTCCCTGTGAGGTTTAAGTATTTCTGACTGTTTGTAGACCACACTGTTAGATGGAAATTCTGATAAAAGACTCGAGCTAGCATCATCTAGCATCATGTTGCCATCTTAAAAAAAAAAAAGAAGAAAAAAAAGTTCAACGTCAAAAAGTCTGGTACTTGTAAAGTGAATGTTATGTGAAGCCTTTTATGAGACGTGATGTTTGCATGAAATATAGAAGCTTAGGACGTTTCCTGAGGCATCCAGAGGAGTCAAGAAGTTCAGTTTCTCTTAAAACTGGTTTTTGCTTCGTGACATGAGGCCTGAATGAAGCTGCTGTGTGTCTTTGTATTCCAATGGTGTCTGAAGAGACAGCTCTGGAAAAAATTAATAGACCACTTAAAATGATCAGTTTCTCTGACTTTACTTTTTAAAAGTATATGTTTGAGTAAAATGAACATTGTTCTTTTATCCTTTGAACTACTGACAACACGTCTCCAAAATCCCAAGCAAAAACTTTTTTATTTATTTGCAGAAAGTGAGAAATGGTCAAAATGACAGAGAAGATGCAGTGCTTTCAGACCTCAACTAATGCAAAGAAAACATTAATGTTCATTTGGAAACAACAATACTAATGTTTGAATTCAGGAAGAGTTCAGAAATCAATATTTGTTTCACTGCAGTGGGCTCTTAAGTCATTTTTTTCCAGAGCTGTATGTGGCATGTAGCATGTGCAATCTAATCTTTGTCTAAGCCAGGCTGCCACAAATTGTTTGGATGTGTCGGAAAAGTAAGCATAAACAGAATGTTACGCTGACATTACAGCGCTACACGGAAGCTAATCTAGTGTGCTAATCCTCTAAAATTGCCGCATTAGTGAGAACTGTCTCACATTGATTTACCTTTACAATTTGACAACGAGAGGCTGGGAGTGAAAATGAAATAAAATGAGGGTAATTTAGTTGTGCATACCACTAACTCAAAAGTTAGCTCTGTTTACCCTTAAAGCCCTACACAAACACACAGATTTAACGGAGGCTAATGCTAACGCGCTAAATCGGTAAAATCAACCATATTAGTGAGGATTACCTCACAATGATTCACACCCCTACCATTTCGACCAATCGGTAACAATCCCAAATTGTAAATGGCGAATTGAACTTTAAGAGCAAAACGGTCAAGCCGTTTGTAATTTCTGAAAATGAACAGGTATGTCCCTGCAAATATTAACTTAGTCTCTACATCCAACAAAAATGTTACCTTTCCTCATGAAGACACACAATCACTACGCTAAAGCTTGAGGGTATTTCCTTTTGTAACATTTTGACCCAATGTGTTAGTGATAAAAAGCCATGACGGTTTGTTTTCCCTGATACTTTCAGCATGAAAATATACAACAATAAGACACAAAACTCATAAGGTCAGAAAACATTAAGATTCTGACAGTTTCAAAGTATGTTCCTAGTGGATTAAACTTATCCTGCAAGACACTAAGAGAAATTTGTATTCAAATTTATGAACATTAATTGAATCAAAAAGCAAAGACTTAACAGAAAAACATGTAATGTGTGTTTTTGCTCATGTCAACATTGTTAATATGTTGCATTAACTGTAAAACATTATTTTCAGCAAAACATAGCAGGTCTGCAGCACTCCGTCATGAGCTAAGTCTAAATGTTTACAGCGCCTCACAAGCAAACATCTAAGTGGAATCCCATCGCTCTAACAACCAGAGGCTAACTGCTTCTAAAGGCAAGTTACGGCAGGAAGACTGGCTCATATCAGACACGCAAACCTGAATCAATGCAACAGAAATTACCAGGGGAAACGGAGACAGGGGGGTGTCATTACTTTTGATTCTTCTGATTTGAACGGCGCTAACAGAAAGACCTGCTCTCACTGAGTGTGAAGATGTATTAATAATCCCTGTGCAAAGTCACACACGTCTGACATTGTGTGCAGGCTGTATGGTGGGTTTGTGGCTGGGTGTTTGTATGAATTTGAAACTTGTAAAACCTGTAGTGAAAATGGAAAAATGTGTGGTTGTTCTTTTTACAGTGCGTTCATACACAATCAATCTATATTCCTCACAGAGGAGGAGGAGAAACTGAGGCTCTGTGAGGATCATTTCACCTGTTTTCTCATTCATCAGACTGACGTGGCTTTAAGTTAGTCAATTTCAGAGCCATGATGGGTCTCAGAAGAACGTCACTGTGAATATTCCACAGAAACATATCCTCTGGGAGGACACGTAGGCCATGCCTAGCAACCATATGTTGCCTTGAGAACACACTCTCCCTTATTTGTGTTCTGTGAAGGGAATGTGTTGTTAGTAGCTGTCAAACCAAGACGTTCATTCTGCGGTGGAGTTAAAAGATTTCAACTCGCATGTAACTTGTGTTGCGTGAAAACATTGCACTTCCAGCTTTTATGGTGACTGCATTGTTTAACTCTATAGGTTATTAAGATGCAGATTTTTACTTATGTCTGGACATTTAAAACTGACGTTGTGCCTCCAAGGAAACATGTTTCCATAGAGCTATATTGTTTTTGCCAAAAGCCTCATCTTAATGTCCCAGCCGAAAGCTAGACTCACTGACGAAGGAGACATTTTTCCAGTCTTAGCCAATCTGTTTCAAGGTGTGCATTTCAAGTGTTGATGTAAGAGAAACATTTTTCATAATTGTTCAATTTATCAACAGGACACTCAAGGTCAAAATTCTGCTCTGGAGCAAAAATAGACCAGGTTTGCATCCTTCTCCTCTAGCTCACTCTTTGCCATCAGTTTGGCATTGTCTTGGGGAAGTTCTAGCAATTCAACAAATGGACCTCAGTGGACCTGAGCTTGATCAGATGGCAATCCAAGTCACCTCTTTGTTTTTCTGAGAGACAAAAAATACAAATATTCCACAGAAAGAGAACGCACCTGAGCATGCAGGGAGCAAGTTTGAGCAGGAGAAAAATGATTAATAGTAGCAGAGGATATTTGAACAAGATTGCGTGAACATCTTTGTGAAAATCCCCGCAGATCAAAAGTGTCTCGCACCAACAATGCTGTGCGATGTTCAAAGCCTCATTAACGTCTTTTCTTCCCCATACCAATAAATTGCTGTTTTGTGATTGGCTGAGTCGCTCTCTGTGCTAACAAGAAACCGAGTGTGTGTACATCAAAAGGAGGTTTCCTACTACACTTCAAAATATGGTTTTCCAAGAACGCCAAGAAATTCAAGTGGAGGGGTTCAGATGTAGAGGGTTGCAAGAACCAAAGTAGTCTACTAGATTTTGCTGCCACCAGTGCAAAGATGCTTATTACTGGCAGCAGGTCTCTGCAGGCACAGTGAGTTGAAAACGTTTGGACAATGGCCATAAGATGTGAAGGGAAACGCTGTTCAAGAAAAACATAAAGCAGAGACTGAAACTCTGCAGAATGTACAAGGATGGACAGCAGGTCAAAAGCTATGTTCTTAAGTTAAACTTGTTTTCGACAGGAAAATTAGTTTTCTGTAAAAGAAAATGTAAACACAATGATGAGTCTTATGTGTTACTAACAGTGAAGCAACCTAACACTATCCATGTGTTCAGTAGATTCTCATTTAATGGGGCTTGTTTACTCACAATCCTGCCTGGTCCGGTCTTGGTGTTCAGATGTTCAGTCTTGGTCTTAGAAGGTCTGCTCTTGGTTTTGGGAAGTTTGGTCTTAGTCTTTATTTTGGAAGGTCAGGTATTGGTCTTGATTTATCAAAGGTCCAGTCTTGGTGTTGGAAGGTCTGGTTGTGACCTTGATCTTGGAATGTCAAGTGTTGGTTTTTGAAGGTCTGGTTTTTGAAGGTTTGGTCTTGCTCTGAGCCTTGGAGAGTGCCTTCTTGGTTTTGGTCTCAGAAGAACTGGCCTTGTCTCCTTGACTGTTTAGCAGGTCAACTAACTCTAAACATCGTCCAAAACACACAATCCCTTTGTTGAAACACAACAGTTCTAGCATCATCCTGTGGAGCTTTATCAGTGGCTCAAATGTAAGAATATTTGAATTTTGGATCGTTGGAAGTTTCCCAAACCCTGAGTGCTTATATGTTACAACATATTAGTTCTAAAAATTCAAGTGGACAAGACGCTGTGTTCAAGTCCAAGCTCTTATCAGACAGGAAGTGACCACCATTAATTAGAATTTGGTGGAGATTATATAAAGCATATCAGAGTAAAATCAAAGTTCTGGACAACATCCCAAGGATGGACATTAGACTCTAGAATAAAAGAAAAGATTTTGAACATTTTATAGCCAGAGGACACATCTTTCAGCCTCAAAACATTTGGCCATGACTTCACAGGCTTGCTGAGTAGCTTAACTGTAACCCCTGAATTCCTCTTAAACCAGAACTCTGATGTTGAGTTCCTCAGTAAACCACTGGATGTCTACCAGGCGTGAACAGTTTGAAGCATATGAATGTGACACAGACCACTTGACGGAACGTTGTAAGTCCTGTTGTGTGTGTCACGGCTTGTTGACCACGCGTACTAGAACCTTTGATGAGGCCAATCAAACGGGTCACAGGGTTAAATCAACAGTAACAACGCTGCCTCTGGCCTGGTGCTGTTATAAACAGAGTTGACCTATGACCCTGTGGATCTGCTTGTAAAAACTGAGCTACAATTAGACAAAATGGTGCACATCCGTTCTGACCCAGAGGAAATGTTTTTAGAAGGAATCGTATGCAATACTGTGATCGAGCACGGGTGAGTGAGTGGGAGCTTCATGGTAAGTGCACAGAAACAACAGAGACATTGTTGGGTTACAATCAGAAACACAATTTTACTCTGAATACCACAGAATAAAACAAAGTGCAACAAACTGCCTTCAGGGAAGCAGCCAAGAGGCCAAAGGTGTGGAGCTGTTCCATCTTTTCCTTTCGTAGAACAAGTATTAGAATCTAATGTTCGTAGAGGAACTGGGTTGTTCTGTCTCAATGGGAAAAGAGTCGGGAGGTTTTTAAGTTCAAGTCTAGATTCTTGGCAAGACACTGAACCCCAAGTCGTCCACCAGAATACATTTTGGTGTATGGGGACTTACCTTCTGGGACAGAAAGTCAATATGACTACGCTATTGAATTTCAGATGATTTGCTTTTAAGAGCGGCCAGAAGAAAGCCATCATTGAAAGAAAACCATATTAAGTCTTAAAAATAACAATGACAACAATAGCATGACGTGGCTGGCAGGATGCTTTTCGTCTGCAGCCACCGAAAATGTTTAGCTCTTATGGAAAACTGTATGACGCTACATACAGTGGAATCCTGTACTTAAATAGAACAATCCCTTCAAGCAGGACAAACAACAAGATCCTAAAGACACACCTCTTCAGTTTAGTTCTTGAAGTCAAAGTATCTTCATGTGTTAGAGTGGTTGCAGTCAAAGTACAGATCTAAATCCAACTGAGAATATGTTAGGATTTGGAAACTGTTGTTCACACACTGTCTTTAAAGCTGACAAAGTTTGAGCCACTTTGTAAATGTCAACTGCAAAAAAGCAGATGGATGGCTGGATCATTTTCCATACATTTAAAAATTATGCACTACTTCGCAATGAAATGCATTAAAGTTTGCAGTTGTAAAGTGACAAAATGTGAAAACAGTCACTTGGTGTGAATACTTCTGCAAAGGTTTTGTCTCACAGTTGCCCTCTTGGCTGGTTTAGACCATCAGACTTTTAAGTCTCAGGTCCAACGATGCCGCAGAAAGCAAAAAGAAAGCGGTCGACTCACGGGATCCCAATTTCGAAGATGTTGTTCTGGATCAGCTGCTTGCCCAGCATGATGATGCTGAGCTGAATGCACAACTCGATGAGGCAGCCTCCTGGTGCGCACTAAGGGAAACACAGAGGGTCAGTTCCAGACCCGAGCAGGATCCTCGTACGCTTGACCTTCTTAGCTAAGATTTTACAGGAACAAACCTCCTCCATGCGATAATCATTGAAGACGTACACGTAGCTTCCAGGTCGACCCGCAAACCTACAGGAGCAAACAAAAGACAACATTCATGTTTATTTTTGTTTTTACCAAAACTAATGAATCATTTCTTTTATTTGCAGATATTTAAAAAAATAAAACATATTTCTTGTTTAAGAAAAGTCTTTTATTAATCAAAGACAGGCCTTTTTTTCCCCTCTTTATTAATAATTTATGTTTTTGCATGAATGCACGGTTCTCACAGCTCAACATCATGTCATTCTAACACAGGAACATGCGTATGAGGACTCGTGTCTTACCGTCCCTTGAAGAAAGCCACATAAAATATGGGAGCGTACGCGTTCATAAACTTGAGCAGGAAGGCCTTAAGGATGAGGCGCTCTTCGAAGTTAGTTTCCGTTTTAGGAATCTCTGAAAAACAAAAAAAGAAAAGTTAATATTACTGTTTATGTAAAGTTTTAGGAGGACAGTACTTTAGCATGCACATTGGCTTTTGAAGATAAAACTTAACCCCAAATCATATTTTAATTTTATTTGTGAATGACGTTTCTAGCTCCATCTGCCTCGTCTTTGGAGAACAGTTTTAATTCACCGACATTAGGGAGGTTTTTAAGCAGGAGCTGCTGGTTTAGGGTCACCCTTAACCTTTCAGAGGTGTACTTGGATGCTGAAGGTCAAAAACCTTCCAGATTTTCTGGTTGACTGAAGAATTCAAGATTCTGTCGATTACGTGTGAAGTTCTTTTCCAAAAGGCTGGTAGTTTTTAGATGTAGCAAGATGCCACATTCTAGAAAGTTCCACTTTTATCTCATCCACCCAGAAATATTTTTCACAAATATCTCGCTTTGGCAAAACGTGAGACGGGCTTTTGGTCGACGGCACTTTTGACGTTGGAACTCTCTCGTGGGTCGCCAGTCTCTTTGTTATAGTTAAATATTGAACATATTGAACAATCACCCTTAATTAATTGTTTTGGGTTTTTTTGTGTGCGAGACATAAATAACATTATTAACTTTATCAATGATTGCAGAGACTTTGCAGAGAAAGAGATTATCAGAAGGTGCGCGATGCATAAAGTGGTTAGAAACCCTTCAACTCCAAAGTCAGACCAGTTAGGGTCTGGGAAGTAGGAGGAGTCCAGTTGGGCCCCGTATGTTCTGGGTTATTTTGTACTCTCGGACCTAAGAGCCTTAGAATTGGCATTGTAACCATTCTCAGACTGATAGATGTCAATAACTTTGCTGATCTGCTCTTGAATTTCTTTAGATCAGAATACGACGTGGTGCTTTTGAAACCTTTTATCCTACGTAAAGATGTCAGATAGGTTCCGTTTGAGAGATTTCTTCATTCAAGTAGTCTGGCGCTCATCAGGGCAGGTGTGGCTGCAGAAACTGAGTCATAAAATGTGGCTAATTGTAATTTTGTTTGATGATTCAAAATGTCAAAGTATGACAAAACTAAAAAGAGTCTGTAAATGGAAAAATACTTTTCTTAGCAGCACACACATCAGTGGAAGTAGGTTAGCGTACTGGCACTTCTCTATTTGATTACACACACACACACACACACACACACACACACACACACAAACACACCCTCTTTACACGTCTGAATTCTGCCTCTATTTCTGGGGTTGGGAATATCGATGTGAATGTTGTAGAAACCTCTGGGGACGACTGATGAGAGAGCTGGAGCATGAAAACATCAAAGTTTTATCACACTGTCCAAGAAGAGGAAGAGGAGGGGAGAAAAAACTACATTTCGCTCAAATATGCAGGCACATGCTCACTGTGTAAAACAAATGTTGAAAAACATATTTTGCAGTGTGTGTGTGTTAAGATTTTTTTAAGTTCAGTTGGCCATCTCTTCAAACTTACATTTTTTACTCTTAAATAACAAAGAAACAGTTAATTAGTCTCTGTAGATAAAGGCATTTCAAGAATTACTGCAATCAGCAGCAATAAAACTGACCCACTCCCAAGCATAAGTTAAGTAAATTATGTTATTTCCTGAAAATCTTGTATCACGCCCTAATATTTATTTTGATTCTGATTCCCGTTTGTGCCAATTATGCCTCCTACTCAAGTAAAACGAACTAAAAATACGTAATATATCAAATATATTGGCACCAACATCGGTATCGGCTGATGTTATTCATATTGGTATCAGCCCGATGAATAAAACTCAGTTTAAGTCAGCAGTGTGGTCAATTTTTTAAGGCGTCAAAAGGTAAATCATATTGTTATATGATATTGGTAAATACTGGTTATCGGCCATAACAGCAATATCAACATTGGATATTGATATCAGACCAGATTTTCATATAGGAGAATCCCTAAAAATAACCAACTGACATCCTGATGTTATTTTTTTTTGGAGTCATAGCAGTAGATTGTGAGTGGCTACATATTTGACAGAAGAAGTAATCAAACTTGTGTTTTAGTTATTTTTTTGCTGTAACATTTATAGGTAATAAATGTTAAACCATTGTACATCTTCAACGAGTGAAAAAAGTTTGTATGTGATCATTTTTACACTGTCTCTGTAGCTGACGGAGCTGGGCTAACAAATCTTTGACTTCTTTTGCTCGTGTGAAATTGCAGTAAATATGTAAATTAAATCCTAATTTCAAACTGCATTTCTTTTGTTTTAGGTAGATTTTGTCTATTATTAATATGTGTTGAATGACCCCACCAAAAACAAAAGCAGATGTTTAAAAAAAAAAAAAAAAAGTTTTTCACAGCACCTCTGTACCTGTATTTTTGAAATTTCTTGAAGAATTACTTTAGAAGTTTTTATACATTTTCTATATAAATCTGGCTCCGTTGGAATAAGGAGCAGGGCTTGTTTATTAGTCCAAGTTTGCCCGATTTTTAGCATCAATATTTTTCATTCCTGTTTGTTTATGAAGATAATCTATTTTTAAAAGATGCAAATGTGCAGACAGAAGTCAGGAGAAAAGTAGAATCTAAACAGATTCTGGTGTTTTTAGATAAGATCCACGTTGGGCTGCAGTTGCCACCATTTATATCTTGTATTAACAGATCCTGTGTACTTTTCAGTGATGCTATCACCGTTACAAAAACACATGATATTTGTCCTTCTCTGTTTTTTTCCCCTCTTGCTGCAGGTGTAGAAGCAGACTTATACAGTGTTTTCTTGTTTTCTCCACCTTTCTCAATTTTCCCCCATTTTTTTTCTGTCTGTGCTCATTATATTCAAAACAAACTCAAAGGATTTTTTTATGTTCAGGTTTTATATATATATATATATATATATCTCAAGTGGAGTATATGGAAAGCTCTACCTAGACAGCCCTACTTGTGTGATTGTTCTGAGTTGCCCTGATTTGAAACAGGTAGGATTTTCGTGTCCTGCATGACTGAGAATTTACACCAGTGAAAACTGCTTCAGATGTGAGGTCAGTGGGTCTTTCCGTACCTAGCTCAGTCAGCCACAGTGCCACGGCGCCGTAGATTTCATCCAGGATCAGGATGACCACGAGGTTGATGATGACAGCGGTGGCCGTCACGGTCACCCGGACATTGGACTTGGTCTCGGGGTCCGGGCTCATCGCCATCAAGGCCGAGATCGTGATGCGGTAGATGATTACGCCGAAAACTGCTGAAAACGTCAGCCCAAACTGACAGCAAAGCGAGAAGTAAATGCTCTGATAATTCGTTAACGTACGGTGAATACCAAGGAAGTGTACTGTAGACAGCACAGGTCTTGTACTCGACTTGCCATGAAAAGGATAGAGGAAATGTTCATGAAGTATCCAGGGAGACGGTCTTTCCACGTCAACTTCTCGGCGAACGTCTGAGTGAAAAGACGAGAGGGAGACAGACGAGAAAAAAGAGTGAGAGAGTTCCCAGTTTGGCAAGCAATGGGTCAAGGTTCTGGAGTGAAGAAAAAAAAAAAAAAAAACAGCTCAAATGAAGAAGATTCAGACAAACAAGTGCAGACCTCTATTTCCTGAATCGGCGCTAGATAAAAAGAAGGTAAAGGAAAGATGGAAGAAAGGTCAAGGGGTGTAAATAAAATGTACTTACTAGTTATGATAAAGATAGAACTAAATAAAGGCGTAGTTCTAATTAAAAATAACTTCCAAAGAGATAATGAAGGGAAAAAATGACAGAAACAAGAGAAAAGTCTCAATTGAGCCTCTATTGCCATTACTTTAATACAGAATGTTCTCATAGTATTCAAATTTGGGGATAATTTCTTTAAAACAGACAAAAAAGTCATAATTTGTTTCAAGTCAACTCAACTCATATGACCTGATTCACATCATAGAGTAATTTCACATACTTTGAATAAGCAGGAATAGCAAGCAAGTGATCACTCCTAATGCAACATCGCCATCTAGTGAACATAAAGGAACAGTACAACCAGCAATGGATTTCACTCAGAAGAGAGCATCCTCACTTGGACGTAAACCGCTATATTGAATTTGAATGAAAAACTGGAAGTTCAAGCTTTTGCTTTTTTTTTTTTTTAAATCAGCAAGCCACAACCAAGAGAAACTGGCACAAGAGGACAAAGTCAAAAGAGGGGGACTTGGAACGACAAAGTTATAGTGTGAGTGTGTGTGAGCATGTGTGTGTGGTGGGGACAGCCATCAGCGGGGGAGGCAGTAAATTAGGTCAGGTGTTATATTTGGCTTGTGGAGTCCACTGAGGAGAGCCCGACAAAGCTCTCATGACGGAGACCCAGGGACAGGTTCTTATTTCCTCTGCTCTCTTTCCCTGCTCCTACGCTGCCTTTTATGCAAAACAGGAAGTCAAAAGAAACATTTCGTTCATCATGTAAACACTGAACAATTGCTTTATTTCATTCTGAGACCCAACAGAAATCTGCTAATCTTCATTGGGGATTGGGGGGGTGGGGCTGTTGGGCGGATTTGTTTCATCTTCACTCCGGCATGTCAAATTGTGAACCAATAGCCGCTCTCACAAACGCATGTCAAAATGCTTGGTTTTTGAGGGTATAACACTTTTTATACATCAATTCGGAAGTCCAATGAGTCCAAGTAGTTTGGCTCATTTCACTCAGCAAAGTGTGGAAGTGAAATTCTAAGTCACTTTTGCTCACTAAAATGAGCAAAAGTGACTTGGAATAAAAAAAACTGCTCCATTGTCTTAAACACAATACTGTCTTTAGATGAATTGGTCCGACCCCAAAAATAGATGGCTGGCTTTATTTGTACCGAGTGCTGAAAATGTTCTGCACTGATTCCACGAAGCGGTGAAACATGCAGCTCTGTCTGACTTTTGAAAGCTAATTTGGCTTGAACTTATAACACAATTTTTGTGTCTCAGGTAATAGAGCCAAGGGCTGCTAAGTGTGCGTGAGAGGGAGAGTTGTGTGTCGCCATAGTGACGGTCACTAATCTTACCCCTGGCTTCCTGCCCAGCATGCATCACTCCCACTCAGGCGCTCTCCCTCTGTTTTTCTTCCTACCTCCACAAGCCTCTCAGTCTCTTGTGCTTTGTGTTTTTGTCTTGTATCTCTCTGTTCTTTTGTTTTCTTTTGTTCACAAATGAGCACTGACTGACAAGCTGTAAGGTGATGTGGCAAGTTGAATAACCTTTGAATAAAGCTTGAGTGCCAATAACAGCGTTCAGAAAAAATATATTTCACCTTCTTGCCAATAATTAATTTATATTAGCACTTGATTTTATGTTTACTTTTAACCTTTGTTTAATTTTATTGTCTAATGTAATCAATTTAAAATGAAATTAGCTGACAGCTAGCTTTTTGTATAAGCGATTAGCATGGTTAGCACTGCTAGCAATAAACATGAGTCTTGTGGTTTAGCTATTAACGTGTAATACAGACCTTCATACTATTAGAATCTCTATCAGAACTCTGCAAACATTTTCTAGTTCAGAACATCCCATAAAAACACAGACTGAATAAACAAAAGTATAAAATAGACAGGTTAGCTGTAAAGTATTTTGCTAACTGTAGAACTGGGTCAATTCACCTCTTTTGACTTATGCTTACCTGAATGTCACTCAAGTGGGTACAAACTACCGTAGTGAGGTTGATTACTTTTTTGTGTGAGGAAAAAACGACCAAACTTTGCTTCTTTGTAAAGGCAAAGAAGCTAAACCATCAGCATCTGCTGAAGCTAAGCTCTCTCTAGTGTAGCAGCTTGACTGAAAAACCTGACGATTTAAGAAACTTCCTGTTACCAAAAATAGCTAACTCTGAGTCTCCAACCAATAATAACAACCTTAGCATTGACTTGATAGCCTCTATAAAAAGTATTTCTTTTCTTTTTAAACATTTTTATTAGTTCTGTGTTTTAAAAAATATTTATTGATTCTAGTTAGCAGCCAGAATGTACTGAAATGTAGATGGACCAACCAGCTTTGTGGCTTTCAGTTTATGGATGGGTCATATGGACTAAAAAATTTTACCAAGATATTTTAAGATGCTATTGTGATAATAACAAAGATGATGATTAAACCTACACTACCTCTTTGTAGTTTTCTTGTTCTTTTTCTTTTAGCAACAACAGACCCAAAAACTAACAGAACTATTCCTCTTGAAAAACAGAGCTTAAAATTTTAAACAGGCTTCTTCAGGACTCCACTTACATAAAACAAAACGTGAATCTTATCACTGAGCCACACAAAGTCACTGTATCAAATCATATTTTGAAATGTTGTTGATAATGTAAACACTGAGTTTTTTTGTGGTTTTGAAACATTAACTAGAAGTTACTATGGTCATGATAAATAAAAAAAATTCCACAATATACAATATGATTAATGCCCACCCCTAATCTCAGTTGGGTTTTCTGTTCAGTTTTGACTTGTGAAATCAGATTTTTTTTTTTTCTTTCATATTTCTGATTACAGAATTGATATTTTAAACTGTCTTCAGCCTCTTAAGTGAGCAAGTTGCCTGTGGGCAGTTATCAAAGCGTGGGTAGCTTCAATAACTGACAGGCTACATGTGTGCTGCCTTGTGTGTTGCATAAAAATAAAAAAGAAAAACTGAAAAGGATGAATAGTAAATTTAGGACCATCAGCAGGTTGGGTTAACCAAATAATAAATGAAAAAAGCAAAAGGAAACAGATACCTGGGCAGATGAAACCACAGCAGCCAGAGGATGGGACAGGAAGAGAAGAACAGAGAGACAGAAGCCTGCTGGAAAGGAAACGAAGGGAGAGGAAAATGGGGAAAAGGAGGGAAAAGAAAAAAGGCCTGCTAAGGAGAAAAGAGGAGAGGAGAGGAGAGGAGAGGGAGGGTTACCGGTACTCCTGCAGCCATGGCAGACAGCAGTTTTTGTCTCCATCTGTCCTTCCCTGTCACTGTCCCGTCCTCCTGCTTCTCTGGCTACGAGACAGAGGGACGAATCACAAACACACAAATAAGGCTTCGCATCAGCCACTGGGGCCAGGTTGGAGCCGAAAGGCATCCCCTATTCATCCTAACCTGAACCCACACCCATCAGCTATAGAAGCGCTAACTTATTTTCGGAATTATGAATATAAGTTACAAAGCAAAACTGTTTTGTTTTTGTTTTTTTGCTATAAGGTTCTTACACTGGGATGTGGTGGTTTTTCAAACGTGTCGAAATTGATGTAAGTTGCAAAACGGCCATAGAAAGAAAAAATTTTTTTCGCATCACACGAGTTACGTGATCAACAGCCGGATGTTACTGCTGCCAGAAACGACAAAGAAGGCGACAGGGAGTGGCAGGAGGATGACGGTTTGTTTTAGTTTTTTTCCAGGCCTTGTACCGCTGGCTCCACCGGAGCTCTCACAGCCTCACACAGTTCAGAAAAAGCTGTGTGTCATTCCAACGTGTTGAATCCATAGCTCTTCTGTAAAATGTCCGACTACAATTTGCCCAAAACACCAAATTTTAGCCGCTCCAAAGTTTCTCGCTCCAACCTGAACAAGACACCGATGTCTCTTCTGATTGGCTGATAGATGATGAGCCCTAAATGTGGCTGCTTGGCCTCTTTAACACTCGAGTTAGGTTTCCTTTAAAGGGATCGTTAAGGAAACCAAAAAGCAAGCTGACAAGTTGGAGCATATTTGTGAAGGGCAAAGAACATTTCATTAAAGCATCTTATTGTGTTAGAAATGGTTTAGTCAAAGCCCAGACCTGAAAGACCTGCAGCTGTATTTGCATCAAAATGGCGATTTTTTAATAAAGTATTGAATGAGAAGTGGCATAATAAAAAGCCAGCTTGGTCATTTTTTTGAAAGCAACTGGTTGGACTTTTAGTTGGTGGCGTCAGAGTAAAGGGGACTCGATGCAAAGGAACGCGGAACTTCAGGGCTGCTAGAAATCACAGGATTTTCCTTTCACTGTGCAATTATGCGTTGGTTTGTGTCAATCATAAAGTACATAAAAAAATGTGCCTGTAACGGGAGAAAAAAATGTGAATTCCTTTCCCGATCATGTTTTAAAGTTCCTACCTCGTTCTTTTTCTTCTTCTTCTTTTTCTTCTTCTTCTGCTGGTGCTTCCTCTGTCGCTTCTCCAGGAGGATAGTCTCATACTTTGGCCGAGGATGTTCCTGACAACAAAACGGGAGCTCGGTTACGGAACAACATTCCCATGACGCCTCTGTGCAACTGATTTAGTAAAAAGGCACACACACATGACACCCTGTTCTCATCAATTATTCCTGTAGATCTGAGCTGATCTGTATGTGAATATCTACGTCTGAGTTTCTAGATGGTTTGGTGTTTTTTTTTGTTTTTTTGTTATTATTTTTTTTTTTACCTCGTCCTCTTCGATTCCCGTCAGATCCCAGCTGAAACTCAGGCTGATCTGACGCCGTTTCCACTGCTCCAGGAACAACACGGCTACACACACACACACACACACACACACACACACACACACACACACACACACACACACACACACAGAGAGAAATTCAGTCAAACATTCTATTAAATACTCTGCTGCCTACAAACTAGAAAACAGGATTTTACTGCTTAAAAAAAAAAGAAGAAAGAAAAATACGAGGGGGAAAAAAAAACTTTTCTTAAGCCCAAAAATGTTCATACCCCTGGCAGATTTAGATTTAATTTTATTATGACTGCAGTAAAAAGTTTGTTTCCAGACCACTCAAAAGATAATGAAACATTGTTAATTTTTTGTCCTTTATTTAGGTTCTAATCAAAAATGGCAGATAAAAAACAATTTACATCATTTTCAATACTAAATGGAGAGATGTTCATTATTTCTTACAAATGCCGACCGCCTTTCTCTAGCTTCTCTAGTCACTCCTGCTAAATATAAAACAATTTATCCAATATGTGCTTTCCGTCGGATCTGCAGAGTAAATAAAATCTGCCTCAGTTCCATAACAGCCACGCTGGTTGTTATGGTAACCCGTCAAAGCCAAAACATCACCCACTTTCATTTTAGCTCCATCAGAACACTTTATGTATCACCAAAAATGAAAGTTCTTCTCCCTGAGTCTGTCTGCAAACAGTAACCTGAGTTTTTATGTCATGGATTCTTCCTTCCTGAGTGGCATTTCAGCCCCTGTGGGTGCAGAGTGTTTTTCCTGGAGAATAACGACACCCACACAGCAATCTTAGCTTATGTAAACCCCTGGATGTAAATACACTTTTTTTAAAAAGTGTATTTTCAAACAGTAAATGTAAACATCTGGCTTCAACTGTACATTTTTATTGTGTGTGGAGGTTTTTTAAACTCCTGAAACTTTACTCCCGTAACGATTTAGCTTGTCGCCACAGGCGTCCCGCCTCCACTTGAGGCCAGAGAGGACGTAAGATATTTATGAGCACCTTCACGTTCACCCAACCTGTCCTCTTTCGTCTCCCTCTCACTCACCCACACACACACACTCACACGCACGCCAACCCAAAAACTCACCCCACAGAGACATGAAGATGGCGAAGAAGACGGTGGCGGGGTTATCGAAAAGGTGCGAAGCCCTGGCGGTGCCGCAGGCCGTGCTGAGGTGCCAGTAGTCGCAGGCGCCGTCGCACAGAGGACACATGGTGAAGTTGAGACGCTCGTCGCACATCTCCAAACTGCACAGAGGGAGGAGAGGAAGGGCGTAAACTTCAGCCCGCCAATAGGCGTGCCGACCCTCATTGTGCGCAGCATGAAAACGAAACCGTGATTACAATCCCCGCAAACAAACAAACAAACAACAAAAAGACTTTAAGAGATGCTCGTGCCTGTTACATGTGCGTACAAGAAATGAATGGGACTTTTAACTCCTGACTACCACACAAGCTTTTGTACTTTGACCCTGTTCATAGTCTGTGTGGGCTGAATCCATGACACTCGCACACACACTGCCAGCCGTACCTTCTGTGTGCCTCCCACACGGCCGTGACTAAAGCCAGTTACAGCAGGTATCTGGGCAATCCCTGTCTAGTGGAGTGTGTGAGTGTGGCTCGTGAACATGAGCACACGCTGAAAAGAGATCCCTCATTTCCAGACTCTTCCAGTGTTTTTGCGGCAGGCCTCCATCCCGCGCCGTTTTACACGTTCGACTACAATCTGCGAGAGAACGACTCGAGGTTCCCCGGGTGTACCTGGGGATGTTGGTGTCCACCGTCGCCACGCCGTATCCAAACACGATGATTCCCACAATGGAGGCCGGGATGAGCAGCTGGGTGTAAACGCCAAGCCAGGCGAAATACAGGCCGATCTTCTCTCCAAAGTACTTCCTGCGGAAAAGCAGGATGGGCTCACGTGAGACGGGGATGAGTTTCCAAACCTCTGCGTTCCTACAAATGTAAATGGAGACTATTTGTCTAAATGGAGGGAAAATTAACTTCTCCTCTTGTTTCCCTTGATCCAAAAGGCGTCCTTAGTTCATGGGCGAGAATGCATAGACCGTCGGTACCTGTGCTTCCGTTACAAATATTCATCAAAACATTATCAATATTCCGCTAATGTCAAAAGAACACAATTTTGCAATTGCGAACTTGGAATTAAATGAGAAACGGAATTAAAGTTTGTTAGTGTTTTTTTTTTGATAAGTCGTTAAAAAAAAAAAAAACACGTCACACCGTCATCCTCCTTACTACTTCCTGTCGTCTTCTTCTTCAGGGTTTGCAAAATAAGCCACTTTCAATATGGCCAAAAAAATAAAAACAAAATAAGAAACACCTCATCCTACAGCCAAAAACCTTTGATCGCAAAACAAGTGTTTTCGAAATTAGCACGTTTCCGTCGAGTGGATTTATTTTCGAGATGTCGAATTGCGCAATTATATGGTCAACGGAAACACAGCTTGAGAAATGTTTGACTCATAATCTCAGATTTGCGCTAAAAACACTGTTACATCAGAGTTTCCCATGAAAAATATCAACATTGCCATTAGCTGCTTTTTTTTTGTTTGTTTTCCGTTTTTTTTTTTTTTTTTCTTTTTTTACCCATCTCTAAATTGTAGCTTCGGAAATAAATAGAATAAGTGGTGGTTGTTACACTGTCCACCTCCTGGTTGGTAGGATGAGCTGAAACCTGTTCAGAGGTGCAGCCGGCTCCTCTGTTTTGCAACATTACCTGACCAGATCAATGGGCTGGTACTTGTAGAAGGCAGAGTATTTTGCCCACTCTTCGAAGAGAACCTGACAGCACACACACACAAAGAGAGAGAGAGAGAGAGAGAGAGGAACATTCAGAGTCAAGTCAATGTGGGTGTGTGTTGTCATGTTGAAAGTTGAAAAACATTTATTTATTTTTTTTTCCGGAGGCACAGCTGATACGGAGGCAGGCGCCTCCTGATTGGCCGAGCCGGGCCTCGGAGGAGCTGCGGTGTAAGTAACTCCATCCTGAAGACGAGTGAAACCCGGTAAGGTGGGAGGAAGACGGACAGACAGAAACACGGTGTCGGGTTCGGCCGCGTCCACCGCACAACGGAGCGCTTTCCAGAAAACGCTTTGTGGTCGACGCCCAGAAACGCAGAAAGAGAGAAGTGAAACTACTGTCACTTTGGCTTTTGCTTGGTTTCGTTTGTGGTTACTTATCCGTTCCTCCAATCAGACATGCAAGTGTTTCAAAATATTCAGAGTTTTTCCACTTTGTAATGTTATTCCTTATTGAAGCATCTAGGAGAAGCATTCTGGCTTTAACCTGGAACTGATCAAACCGTTTTGCCATTTTTCTCGTGGCCACAAAATTCAACGTATTTGACGAGTTTTCACGGTATGAAACTGACATTTCTGATAAAGCTCAGTAGGATTCAGGTCTGGGATTTGATTAGGCCATTTGATCTGAGACATTTGTTTGGAGTTCTGGTTGCGTGTCCTCCGAACCAGTAAAGACCGGAGTTAGCCGTCTTCTCTACCTTGACCAAAAATATCAATGAAGTAGATCAGAACTTTTCTTTTGTGTTTTATCTATCGGATATTTTTTTTAAATATACAAAGTATGTAAAATATCTCTGTTCTCTGGGCTATTCTTCATTTAAATTTTTTAATTTGTTTTATTTAACCAGGTCAGTTGATTGAGAACAAATTAAACACCGATATGTTCAGAAAACATTAGAACAGAATATAAGAAAACAGAAAAAAACTGAGTTAGTATCATATTAATACTGACTAAACAGCCCATAAAACACCTTATGAGTCAACGGCTTTTGGAAGCAGGTACATTAATCAATCATTATCGTTTACAGTCAGCTTCATAGCACAAAAAACAATATGGTGGTTTAATTGTTAAATAAATGTTAAATTCTAAAACCGAGGCAGAAATCTAAGACATAATGCCGGCTGGGTTGAAATGAAAGCCCGTGTGGCAACTGAAAAAGGTTTTGTTTATCCTAATTTACATTCCCATCCCTGCTTGTTCCGTTATGTTGTGGTTTACTTTGGACAGATTTATTTACAGCGGGTTTATTTCCAGTCTGGACTTTCAGTCAACAGACCGTCTCTCTCTCCCTCGGAGGAACGTTTGCTCGCCTTAAACTCCAATCTGTGCCGGTGTTAGGCAGATGGGACGAAGTACGAAAGCGAACGAAAGGAGAACAGAACCACCATTGTTCGGAAACGCCCGTGTGTTCCGTCGAGCGAGGCTTAAATATCCGGCGGGCCGGGATTCGAGGTGCGAGCGGCCGACCGCGGGGGTTCGACGTCGAAGTTTAGCGTCTCTTTTACGGGCAGATGGAACAGGGGACGAGGAGGGAAACGGAGGGTTAAGACAAGACTGAACGAAAAGGCAGAGCTGTGAAGGCGGCGCGGCAGCACCTGTCTGTCGTTGCGTTCCTCCAGGGGTCCAGTGACCTTAAAGTCACCCTGCGGAGCAAATGGACAGGCATGAAGAAACCCCAGAACACCGTAAATAGAACTAATCACACTTAGAAGCTCAAATGATTGTTAATTTAATTTTAAAAAATCCACATGAATAAACATCAATATGAAGGAAGGAAATCTGCCAAATGCAAATGCAAAAAATTTAAACATTTACTTTTACAAGAAAGGCAATCAGGAGAAATGATAAAATTTTTACAAGAGAAAAATTGGAATATATGTTGACCTTTATAATAATATTCTTTTTAGATGCTTGTTGAAGCTGTCACGACATAGAGACAGTCTAATATGAGACAGATAATCTGTGGGGAAAAAAAGCCTTCGCGGCAAAAACACAAAATCCCACCCGGCCGTTTCTGCTGCCAATCTCAGTACGCTTAAACTGAGAGGAAGCTGAATTACATGTAGTTTTTCAGCAAGATACAGAAAATAGTTTTAAGTCAATAACTTCACGGCTCACACTTACGTCATGAAGAGGGAAGGCGGCGTCATATACGCCTTTGGCTATCAATGTGCTGATGCCTGGAAAAGAGAGGAGGGGCATCAGTGAGGTCAGGTCACATCACGTCTCAAGTTTTATTTTAAATGGAGCAGGTTTTAAATCAGAAACTCAGACCACTGGTCAGAGTGAAAAAAAAAAAAACAGATAGTAAAGCAGTTCTGTTAGTTGAGTTTTCGCAGACGCGGTCCGATCGAAATGTGAACGTCAAACTATGTCAACAAGTTCGACACGTCTTTTTATTTTGAACTTTGGAACTTTTCATTCCAGTCTCTGAAGAGAACAGCTGTCTGGATGTTGGCAGTTTATACATAACTGCCAACACTTTTTACTGCATATTATTTATAAGATTTAGGTCTGGGTGTTGACTAAGATGTTCTATTACATGAATATGCGTTGATCTGAATATTCCATTATAGATAATCAATACAGTCCAAAGACACTGTAAGCATTATTAGTCCATGGAAGAGGATTCGTTACCAAGCAGAGAACACCTGTGGGGTTCACAAACACCACACCCAGCAAACACCCATCCTCACGCATGAGCACACACTCAACCAGCCAGAAACAACCGCATCTCCCAGAGGCCCCTGCTTCCAATCTTTAGCTGACCTAGGAAGTGTGACCCACTTGTGGAGGAGATGGTGCAGAGCAACAGAGTGTGTGTGTGTGTGTGTGTGTGCGTGCGCGCTACGCTGAGGAATGAAAGGAATAGAGGAAAAGCAAGGTCAGAGAGAGAGAGAGATGAAGCTCTGTTTTCTCTACCGTTCCTCCCCTGCAGCTCTGTGAGAACCTGCTGGCTGAGGCCGTCTGCTGCCATGGGCCAGCCAACCAGACATATGGGGGACACTGGACATGAAAAGGGTGTCAGCTCATCTCCACAGAGGAACCACGGCTCACACAAAGTACGTCAACGGCAAGTACAGTACATGTTATACATGCAGCTAACCCGCTTACTAGCTTCGCTATTTGGAAGAGCTGGTGCTTTTTTCCTGCTTTGCTAGCAACAGCAAACATTAACGCAGAGGTAATATTATTATATTTCTAATTATCACAGTCCCGATATTGGTGGAACAACTAAGCAGCTGCTGTGTTTCCGTGGAGAGTCAAACAAAACTGAGGTGTTGGTACTGAGCAACTGTTTCCATAGAAATATTCAGGGAGAAATATTCCCAGCTAAGCTAACCTAGCCTAGCCTAGCTCTAGATGCATCTAAATGGAATAAATATTGGGGTATTTCATTAGGGTATTAAGTGATAGACCTACACAAAGTAGGGGATGCGTTTTAGGTAAAGGGAAAATTAGAACGTTGACTCTGGGAAAACGGTGGTGGCAGCATCGTGCTGAGGGAATACGTTTGTTTCAGATTAAATACACTAAATCTGGATGGATGGAGTGAAAAGTAAAATAAAAATCAGAATCTAAATAGTGTGTAGTATATTTTGTAGTATTTACTTTAGAAAAATGGTGGTGGCAGCATCATGATGTGGGGGATGCAGGAGCAGGGAAGCTGGTCGAGTTGGTCCGTCACACTAAACACCCAGTTTGTGGTTGTGATGCAACGACATCACAAGACAGCTTGTCTGCTTTGGGTTTATTTGGTTTTAGTCAAATATCAACTTTTGGGTGTCTAAGACTTTCTCTTTCTTCACAAAGGTTTTTTTTAAATTCTGCTTTGTGGCAGAGCACTACTGTAAATTCTAGCAAAGCGGTGGAGTTCTCATTAGGCGTTTTGCTACCAAAGGAAAGTAACAAACATCTGTCAGTCCGGCTTCCTCACCTATAGTCTGACATGTTCGTACACACACCGTCCGCCTCAAGATCTCATAGACCTGGAAAAGATTCAAGACCATCAGTTTGTAAATAAACAGAGCTACTCATTCTGGATAATAGGAAAAAAACAGAATGTGGCCACAGAGGAGTACATTTCTGGCAGAAGCTCTACAATTTCTAGACCAATTTAATGAATTTCAAGGGGAAAAAAAACAACAAAAAAAACTTGAATATTTTCCAACATGGGAAGGAAAAGATTACAATTTTCCATGATTGAAGGCATACATTTACAATGTTAAAACTAAATTTTAAATATTTTCAAGTCAGAAATTGAAAAAAACCCCAAAACCATAAAAAGACATTTTCTTGTAAATTTTTGATTTTACATCACAGAACATTTTTAGTCATAATATTGATGCAAATTGATGCCTTTAATCATGGAAAATTGTCTCTTTTTCATGCAGATGCACAACTTTTCAAATTTGGGTATATGGTTTTTTTCTTCTTCTAAATATGTGAAGTTAATCTAAAAATTTACTCCTCCGTTCTCCACATATAGTTTTTTTTTTTTTTTTTTTGCCTTTGTACTCCATAAGAGGTTAACAAATGAGTGATTATAACACATGGTGAACTCATTGAAGACACACTTACTATTCTGCCTCTTGTGGCGTTGTCAAAGAACGTGTCCTTAGATGTGATGTTGTACCTGAAGTAAACACAGCCGGTAGATAAAAGCCGTCAGGTCATTATGGATGCGTTTCTTTGTATTTAAATCATCCGAATCAAGTGATGAGAGTTTATGTAGGAGGAGTGAATGTACTGTGTCAATCTGAGGGGAACCATTTTCATTTCACCACTAAGGAACAATAAAAAGAAAGAAAGAAAAAAAAACAACAAGCTGTCAAACAAACGGTTAAAGCTCATTTAAAAACATTCATAGCACTTCTCAGTGCCTTTTAATCCCATTTTGACAAACCCAAATTAGAAGTCAGAAAGAAAGAAAAAAAGATAAGGTTGCCGTTACCGTCGTCTGAAACCGTATTTAGTCAGTCAAGAGCAAAGCTAGCTGTGTTTGAAAAACTTATAGATCCAAAAAAAAAAACAAAAAAAAACACCACACCAGAACCTGTCGAGTCTGAAGTGTCCCAAAGATCCGAAGTGATTTAAATCATTCTCTGTCCACAAATCTGGAAAAGAGTTGAAGTTGTGAAGCTTAAAGTAAACCTGATTTAGACTCCAAATCTGGTTTGGATGCATCTTTGAGATCCCGGTCCTGTTGGAGCTTCCAGTTGTGTCCGAATGGAGTTTAGGAAAGGGGAAGTAATCGTTTGTCTTCGTTTCTTCGTCCACTCTGGACATCGGTGACAGCAGCTACGTTTAGATACGATCGCTAACTGTTAAAATGTGGCGATGTTCCACCTGCTGGTTTGGAAAGAACCAATCAGGCTACGCTAAGCGTCATTTTGTCAGATGTTGACGCGACGCATGGCCGTAACAAAACAGGAAGTGCAGGGTGCTAACTATCATGGATCTGTCATTTGTTACATCAAATGCTGCCATCTAACCTTTAGCACTTTAACTCCTTTTGGAAAAACCCGAAGCGTTCGTGTAAAAAAATTATTTTAGCGAAATTGAGCAAGTTATTTTGAAGTTTGCCGTTTCCTTTAACCTTTTTTAACGTACTTTAAAAATTGCATTTAAAAAGACAAAGTTTACGTGGATTTTAGCTTTTCCGAAAAAGAGTTAGTACGCCACAGGGGAGATGGAGTCAGATTTTCCGAATGAGTTACGACGTAGCTAACCTTCCCAGCCCAAACCTCCATTTTTAAGTTAGCAACTTCTAGTTCCTGTTTATTAAAGTCATTCGTAGCATCAACTTCAGACAAAATTGCGCTTTGTGTAACCTGGTTGATTCAACCCAAACCAGCAGATGGAAACAGGCCTAATTTGTACTTACTTTTTTTGCCACATTTTAAAAGTTCACTCAAAATTCAAACGACAATTGGATGGAATCAGAGCCAGTGACATTGTAGCATTGTCCTCCTTATAGAGGCGTCAGGGTAAAATTGTCCTAATTAACTTGTTTTCATATGAGACCAAAAAACTTGAATTTGGACCTACCTAGATGCTCCAAAATTGTTCTGAATCGTGCAAGAAACTTGGTTTTAGAAATGTTTAAGGGAAGCTAACATTCTCCCAAATGCCTCCTGGTGAAAACGTGGACTATGCTTAAAAAGTCATCAAAGCTTGCCTTGAAACCAGAGAAATGAACTGACCTCTACCTATTTTTGTCAAGAGCAGCAGTCAAATATCCAATCAGATATAAAATACGTCCACAGCAAATTCAAACCTGTGCAGAGGCGGAGGAAACGCAGAGAGGAGTTGATTTACCAAAAGGACAACCTGAAACAAAGCTTGTCCTGAATACTTTATTTGAACAAGTGTCCAGGTTAATGCTCAGGTTGCTTGTTCACTCAGTAACCTCAACCCTTGACCTCTGGCTGCTCAAGCTTCCTCACATAAAGTTAAGTGGAAATTTTGGTATTTTAAGGATGAATAAGTAACAAAAAATAACAGAATCGGGCGAAAGAAAATGTGTCCAAACCAGTTTCTTGACTGGTTTGGACAGTCAAGACAGTCATAATTTCTTATGTTTTTTCTTTTTTTTCCTTTTGTTTTTTTTTTTTTCCAATAAAAAAAACATACAAAACCTTAGTAAAAGCTGCATGTGTGTCTCTGAGTCTGGTGAATTTTTGGTTAAAACATGTTTGTGCTTCAATCCAGACATGCTGCTCAAGTAAGAGTAGAAATACTTCAGAACGGAATTACTCCAGTAAAAAAGTACAACGTAGCAAAAATACTCCTAAAAGATACTCAAGTAAATGTAGTTCAGTAAACGTAACTAATACTATGCAACTGTGGTTATATGGCTATGTGGACGGTCGGAGGGACGGACAGTTGGACAGAGGCTTACATGTGCAGTTTGTCTCTGGAGAAGCAGTGGGACAGGAACTTGGTGCTGCCGTGGTCCTGGTTTGGTACTTTGGGCTCAAAGGGCTGGTTCAGTTTCCTCCACACTGAGCTCATACTGGACCCAAAACCACTTTCCTCTTTGAGTTCGTAACTCTGAGAAAAAACCAAGACAACAGACAAGCTGGTCACTCAGCGTTGGACACTAGAAGTACTTTAGACTTTGAGCGGAATCGTCCCTCTATCAGACAGTTTCTTTTTAGTTTCTTCGAATCTAGAAAGAAAGATTCGAAGAAACTTTCCTTCTTCGAATCTGATCGATCAGATTCAAAAATTGTTCTCCCATTTTCTGCCATAAAACATAACTGCAGCTCAGTTATCTTTAAGCATAAGAAGGCTTTTAACAACACGCCGCCCACATCGACGGCACTTCGCAAAAGTACTTAAAGGAAAGTTACACTCAAAATCTTGGACGCATTTTAACAGGATTTTATGTGACAAACTAACACAAATCAGCACATTTAATTCATGTTTTTTCAATTCAGTTTATTTATAAGGCTCCATTTCACGAAAACGGTCGACTAGAGGAACTTTAGAAAAAAAAAGTTTTAAAAATATGATCATATACATAATCCTAGTCATCAATCAGTGCGTTAAATTTAGTTCAATATTCAATATTAGAACGTTTACTGCAGTCATTGCCTCATGGTGAAGCTCTCAAGTCGTTTGTAACCCCTAAAAATTTTGTTCCCAAAACAAGGTGTTATTTATTAATAATGTACTGCAGAAAGGGATCCTCTCAGAATAATGCTGCCACCACCATGTTTCACTATAGAGACGGTGTGCTAAGGGTGACGTGCAACATTTGTTCACTTTTGGTAGCTTCTTCAACACAGCTGAAGTCTCTTCTACGTGACTTGTGGTTAACTATAAATAGATAGGGATATTAAATATAAAAAAATATAATCTAAAATATAAATGCGATATATCCCAACATAAACTTGGCTTTGTCAGTTAGTTAGTTAGCTGCTGTGTTCCTGGATGCTCTTGTTGATGCTAATGGATCCTATTTAGTTCAACTTTTTTAACTTTACGTCATTACATTCCAGTTGAAATATGTGAAAGTTTGTGCCTGAACTGTGACAAAATGTGAAAATCATGACTGTAGAAGACTTCATGAGGTCTGGAAGTTCATCTGGTGTTCGTCAGTTTCGTGGTTTTTTTTTAGAATCCCGTTCTGCGTCAGAGGTGTACCTGAATCTCACCTGCTTGGTGGGAACTTTAATCTTGAGAAACTCGGCCTCTCTACACAACACGGGCCACGGCGCGTGGATCCGAGTGAAGCTGGGCCCGTGGGTCTTCGTCTGCCAAGCCGACAGGAAACAAAGAAAAGAGAAGAAGACGTTTCACGTTTGAACGGAGCTGGGGAAAAAAAACAACAACAAAAAAAAACTGGACAGGAACAAAAGAAAGAAAGAAATGTCCCCAGACACGTTAGAGCTGAAACCTCCCCCCCCAAAAAAAACAGTTGATTCCTCACAAATATTTGTGCATGTACTTTTCTGTTCTGTGAAATATAATACCAGCCTGCTTGGCTGAAACCAACTGCTGCTCAGAAATGGCTTAACAGACCATCTGTCAATGCTGCTTCGCCTTCCAAAATAGCAGACTTTGTTTTAGCAAGAGGCCTAAATACAAAACGCGATGCACTTTAAGTTCCTGTTGCTCCAACTTTATGCCTGACCACCGAAGCTTCGGCTGAGGGGGGATTCTTCAGGAGGCGGAAGCAGGTAATATCAAAACTCTCTGGGCAACTGCTGAAAGCTGAAGCATGAACAGCAACGCTACGGAGATACTGGGATGAGATCAGTTATGACATTATTTCATTGTCCTATATATGAGGGACGCTTTAACTGAACTGAACTGAACGAAATTGAACTGAGCTGAATTAAACTGAACTAAAATGAATTGACTGGAACTGAACTGATCTAAACTGAGTCGATGTGAACTGAATTAAAGTGAATTAAATTGAACTGAACTGAATTGCCATCAGTGCTAGTAATACCCGTCTTTGCTCCGACCCACTCCAACTCTTTGGTGGACCAAACTTGCCCGGCAACCGTTCCTCTAGTATTTATGACAGATAGCTGTGGCCAACTCTGACGGGCCGCCTGAGGCTGTTGTCTGTTGCAGTCCGCTCCTCACACATTTTTATTTAGCTTCTTCTTCTGCTAATGAATAACTGCGTCTGGCCCACGCAGTCATTATAATAAGACGCATTAACAAAAGGTGACAATTATTTGCCTAAAATAGGACCACAGAGGTGCATGATTGAATAGCGGGGCTCCGCCGTGGGGTATAGATTTGTAATGAGACAGAGTGTGGAGTGCATTCAGTGCTGAAAGTTTATCCTGTAAAATCTACGCCGCTGCTTTAATGGTCTTGGTTGTTAGCCTAAGCAGAAATGAAAGTCAGCAGGGCCAGCGGGGGACGGCGGCCAGGTAACCTTAGCCTTCTCAGACCCCCTCCAGCTTCTGTAGAAGGGGCCGAGTGATAGGAGAGGAGAAAGGTGGCATGGCCGACAATGGAAATCTGAGCCGGGTTCTTTTCTCCTCTCAGGACTCCTTCTCTGCTGAGATCTTTCACCTCCCAAACTGTGCTTTCTGCTGCTTTCATGACTGACTGAGTGAACGCTTGTCTCTCTTCCTCTGACCTTCCCTTAACATCTCTCTCACTTACACGCTTTTTCTCTTTTGTCCCACATGGGGAGCCAGCTCACTTTGCTCTCCCTTCATATAAAATCACCTTTATGGATCATTTCAGTATAAGGAATCTCTCGGGCCTCTAAAAGCACAGAAACCCTGAGCTGTGGCGGATGGAGACCACAGATCAAACTAAAAACTGTTATTTTGTGAATGCTTGTAGTCTACCATTTGCGTTGATGCCTGCACTTTGCTATTTTGAGAAGTGTGTTATTGTGCTCTAACCAATCTGTAACCAGTAGCAACCAATTTCTGCCTCCTGCCAAAGCTAGAACTGAAAGAAAGGTACATTTTGTTCGTCACCATCGCACAAAACACAACTGAGACAAATGTTGTGAAAGTTGGACAAGAATTTGAGAATGACCAAAGGAAAGTAACTTCTAGAATGAAGTTGTTTGTTGGAATAAAGTTTGATTTGACACTTTTTTTCCCTTGGACTGAGTCAAGAGCTTTGACTAAAAACAAAATGTCAAACATTTTTAATATTAATATAATTTAATATTTTATATTTCTTGTATTACGACCCTCTGAACTCTCCCTCAAAAGTCCCTCACCCCCAATTCAAAACACAGTCCTGCCTCATTTCTACGGTGGCCCAGACAGATCATCAACATGCTAAAGCATCAACACAACAGCAAAATCTAAACAAGAATAAAATTTATGAAAAGTATAAAGAGCCTTGCAAGCATAACCTGAGTACGCTATGCTAACTTCCACTTTAGCATAGCATAACCTCTGTTTTAGCCAAACTTTTGTTGTACCATAACTTCTGTTTTAGTGCTACTTCCAAACTAGCATAACTTTCATATTAGCATTCCATCCACTTTAGCATGATCTCTGTTTTAGCATAACTTCCAAAGCCTTTAGAATAGCTTCCAGTGTGGCTTTTGCTGTTGTGGTTTTTTTTATTACATTTTTTTTTTGTCCTTTTGGGTTGCCGTATATTTCACTGCAGTCAGGCTGCCAATTATCTGGGTTATGTCTCTACCTGTCTGGCACATCCAGAGCCTGAGATCTTTGTCCCTTCTTTATTGCAACATTTCTCAATCTCAGTCAGACTGGAAGGAGAATATCTGTTAAGGTCCATGCTTGTTAAAAAACATCTTTAAATTAGAGTTAATGGTTTTCACAATAAATCCCAATTCTTAACAGAACCAACTACTTAAAAGAAACTTGATCTGGACCCATTTCTGGAGTTGCATGTGAATTACATACAACTCATCCATGTGAATTCACATAGGTTATAGAGAACAGATGTGAATGTGGTCATGTTTAAAAGCTCTTTAGTCAGTCAGCACAAATCAATATATAAATTAGATTCTTTTGCTCCTTACAAAAAGACTTGCAGCTTCAATTTAACCCACTGGACCCACTGTACATTTATAGAGTCCGAACCTCTAGTCGGGAACGGACTCATTTGCTCGTCCCTCTTTTAAATCTGAAAATTAGGCAACGGGAAATTAATTATTGATGTTCCTTAACTTGGTTCCTTCTTCCCATTTCCTAACCATTTTCTCCCATCATTTCTTATCACCTGCCTAATCAGCTTTCATCTCGTCCAGCCCGGCTCGGCGCCGCCGCTCACCCTCGTTTTCCTTTTTCTTGGTCGCTCCGTCAAAAAGGGGAGGATATAAATACCCTTACCCTGGAGAAGGTTAATTAGCGTCATGATTTCCAATTATCTCTTCATCTCTGTAGAGGGGGAGTTATGGGGGGCTTAACTAGGCCGCAGCCAGGGGTGTGGAAATGTTTTTATCGAGTATGACAAGGTAATCAGGTTCTGTGTGTGTGTGCGTGCGTGGAGACTGGTTTGGATGTTGTACGATGCGATTTTGGAAGTTGTTGTGAAACAGCATTTCTTGCAACTGCCCTGCATAGCGGTGTACAGTGTTGGGTCATTTGTAAGGGATCACTTTCCAATGCTGGAGCCAATGGCTACCTGTGGAGTTACTGTTTTGATTCACTGTGGGATGCTTTGGTAACTGCCTGATGTACTATGGCTTTAATGTTAATCCTGAAACTTGTGCAAACTGGCATTGGGTCAGTAAACAATGTATATGCCAGTGGTCTGATGCTGGAACCAAAAGGTTCAGGGAGAGAACCCTGCAAAACATAACTCTTAAAAGGGCGGTATTATTAAAAAAAATAAAAAATTAAGCTTAATATCATGTTATGATTGTATTTTCTCATCAAAAACATACTTGTATTGTTGCCTTGAATGTTTCATGTATGTTTGAGAAATCAGTGAATCTCCCGTGGCAACCATTCAGGGAAGCCTGAACACTTGCTCAAGCAATGTGCCATATATTTACCCAAAGCTCCTCTAGACTAGCGGCAGCAGCAATTAGCAAGCACCCAGTGGAATTGTGTGTCTTCTGAGCTGCTAAATAGCATCATGGAGAAGCATTGTTGGTAATGACATGATGATGGGAGTGTCGGAAAGGGTTGGAGCTTTTTAAAGAGACAGGCCCAATTTCAAGGTGTCAAATATCATTGAATTGTTCACTGAATGTAATAAAAAGGACTTAAAAACATATGATATTTAAGCTGCAATATGTAACTTTCATTACGTTGTGACAGAACAATTAAAGACAAATGATCTGTGGAAAAAAGAACTCCTCTACCTTCTCCCAGTACTAACTGCAGAAATATGCAAATCACAGCCAGGAGGAGGATCTTAGCGCTGCCAATCACTCTTATGCTCTACCCCTCCCTTTTGCTCTCTGCTAAGCTATCGCTGGTTCACCGCCACATAGTTTTCCACCAATGCTAAGGCCAGTTAGCAAGGCCACTGATACAGTTTTCCAGTAATGGTTTCTTTGCCATTGGCACATTGCCCATTGTACAGGAGGTTGACTGACAACACTAAGCCCCTCCTTCTGGCTCTGATTGGTTGTCTTTGGTCAGGAGCACTGCATTTCTCCAAACAGTAATAGCAGCTCAGGGAAAAGGTGGACAAGATAGTTTTTTTCACAGATTATCTGTCTCATACCAAACTGTTGTCACAAATTGACAGTTTAAATATGGGAAAAAATATATATTTTTGTAAAAGTTCCATACTGCAGCTTTAACGTTAGCCTGGAAACAGTCCAGACAGCCTGGGGTTAAAGCCCGTTCATGTTTGGCTGCTTTACTGTTCCACCCTGGGTGGGTCAGTTAAGGCCAACCACAGCAACAGTACTGTCCTTAAATATCCAGACTGAAGATTAGTGAGCTGAGCTCCTAGTTCAGGTGTTGCATAACGCCGTTTTCTGAATAAATTTACACCCTTGCATTGAGGTTAAAAAGGACGGTGTTGTTCTGTAAAGCAGAAGTTTTGTGACTAATCATGATTACGTCCATTTCAATCACCTCTTTGCACTTTCACTGAATCCTCTTGTTCATATTAAATAAAAACAAACAATCAGCATGCCGAGGTGACGGACTCTACCTGCCTGCATTAACAACTACAGCTGTGCTACTGAGGAGTCAGAGAAAATGTTTGATTTTATGTTTAGTGCCTTACAACTGGTCTCTATAAGCAAACACATCCGATGTTAGCAGGAAAGTATTGTGTATCGTACTGTGTAGGATTCACTCCCCTGACTAGCACATGCTGTATTTATGTACTTCCTACGATTAAATATAGAAATGTTTTTTGTTTTTTTATTTGTGTTGATCTACTTGGGGAAAGATTAGCACCTTGTTGACCAGTTTATTCATTTCACTTTAAAATTTTTCTTTTTTTTCTCCGCCCCTCATCACTCTCTCAACAGAGGAGCCATGTTGTGATGACTTCACAATTCACAATTCTTTTGTCGTATTTGTATGTATGTTTTTTTTTAGAACAATTGAAGCTAACTGATTGTGCTACAAAATGGCACAATGTCCCTGGAAAATACATAGTACTGCCCCTTTAAGACTAATAAGTTTTAGACTTTTCCCTCAAACTTTACACATTAAAGCGCTTCCCACATTTATCATTCTCCCTGGAAAAGATGTATAGAAAGCATTGAAAATAAATAAATAAATAGATTTCATTGCAATAACATAATCTCATAGTGAAATATATAGAAACATCCGACCTTAAATCATAGGAAATTGTACACTTATGGCACCAAGAATCAGCTGAACATCCAATATAACTTTTTGTTTGCTATAAAATACATTATTTTTATCCTTTTAATCACAACAGTCACAGTTTTTAAGGGTAATCAAATCACTTTCTTTACAGGAACAAAAGAACCTAAGATTAGGCATCATTTATCAGCTACTATTAATTATATACAGTCCCACTTGACTAGTTGAACATTTTATGAACAATGAGTCCCAGCAAACATTTCCTCTTTACTTATTCTGTTTCTAGTCCCAACAGGGTGGACTTATTAACCTCAATTTGAGCCACAAGCATTCAATTAAAGTCCAAGCTCCACTTCGTAATTATTTAATTAACGTTCATCTGTAGGAGGACGCTGCTGGGAGAGCGGGGGTCATCGTGTTAATGCACAGGTTCTGTCAACAAGTGGTGCCAGCTGGTTTTTCAGTATCCGTATTAATCCGAAGGGAAACACACCCCACAACCGATAAGCCGACTTGTTTCATTTCAATAACGCAAGCAAGTAAGCAAACATTGAGGTTTCTTGGTCAGCTTTTTTTCTCTTATGTTATGTCATCATCAATAAACAGAAAAATTCACCTTATTCTGTTCTTCCGTCATTTACTCACTTCCTGGAGATATCACCAAAATAATAAAAAGTTGACAACTTCCTACGGTAGGTTTATCTTTTACAAACTCACACGTTTATGTCCAAAATCCAAAACTTGTGAGCATTCTTTGACTTAAAGTAGAAGTTAGTAGACGTGACTAAATGCAGCTCAAATGTTTTACAGCCTGTTACTAAGCTAATTGTTTTTAAGTACATAAGCCAGTTTAAACTTACAGCGTGTTGCTAAAATAACAGCTTTTGAGTTAATTATCATAAGAAAAAAAATAATCGTTTTGTTAGGAATGAGACGATCCTGACCCACCAGCCAGTAGCTGCTAAAGGCGTTAGCCACCAGCTTCAGGACGGCTAACACTTTCAGATTATATCAGGATTAAGAAAGTTTCTTTTAGGTGATGTAACTGGTAATATTTTGGCTACTAGGTAGGTAGAAAAAAACAGTGTGCCAGATAAAATACTAATGTTTTGTTAGGAATGAGACAATCCTGCACCGCTAACCGCTAATCCTGTTATAGTTAGCATTATCCTTGGAGCTTCCTGATGAATTTTTTACTCTACTCATTAATAATATTGTGTGTTTTTCTGCCTTGGAAGGTGGATGTCTTTTTACACCTCTGCTACAAAGAAAGACTTGTTTCTTTTTGTAATATTTCTAATTTATTATGCTCAATCTGAGCCATAGACATTCAATTAAACTGCAGTTGAGATTTGAAATTTCTTGTTTTTGTGTTAATCCGATTTTACACTCATTAAACCACACAGTTGTGACCCAGCTCTATGATTAACCTTAATCCCTCGGAACTAAAATGGTTATTAAAATGCATCTAATCCGAACATAAGCTAAGCAGACAGCAGCTAGTGCTCTGTGTGATGTAAACATATTTACTATTTATTTGATGGTTTCCACCAATTATATTTGAGTGGACAGGAGCAAGATATATTAATGCAAAAGTGAAGCACCCTCCACATTTATTGACACTCCCTAATAAAGATGCCTAAAAAACCTTTACATAAAATTAGAATTATTATCAGTAGGAATACCAAAACTTAAAAGGAATACAAACTTTAATTTAATAGAGTAGGGAGGGTTCTTTAAAAAGTAGACGCTTGCAAAAGCCCAGTAAAATAAATGGAACTAAAATGTTTTTTTAATCACTTCTTATTTCCCTGGAGGACAAATATGACGTGACACAGAGACCCATTTATTTTAAGCTTTCTCAAAAATAGGGAAGACAAGATTGCCTAGCATTGCTAATCACCTCAATTTGCTCATATTTGCAGTCATAGCAAGACTTCAAATATGGCTGGATGAGGACACAACTATTCCTGTTTATAAAGCACAGTGAGTAGGCAGATATGGGATGTGAACAGGCAAATCAAAAGCAGAGAAGTGCATGTGAAACTACAGCAGTTAGCGCCGTCAGCTAACCTAGTCGTTGGCGTTCTACGCAAATTCACTTGATTTTTATCTCCCTTCAATAGGATTTCTCCCACTGAACTGGATTTCTCCGGCTGATCTTCAACCCAGCCAGTCAGCAAGCAGAAAGAGAAATCGTGAACGATGACATAGATTTTCTACCTTGTTTTTATAATTGTCTTCCTCTACAAGGTTTGGCAATGTCAGCGGAGAAAGTTAACAAAGCCATTCAGTCTGTGTTGGCTCTTATATTGAGTAATTAAAATCGGAGAAAGAGGAACGTTTAAGACATTTTATCGCTGGGATAGTCGTCTCAGCCCAACTCCTCACAAGGTTGTTTACAGAGAATCCAATAAGTACAAACAGCAGGAACACCGATAAATAAACATAAAACTAATTTTGTAATGCTACCTTTCCCATATGCAAATGGAAGACATATTAGAATGAAAGTATTCCTTTACTGTGAATGACAGGCCTAATCTTAACCTCAGTATGTGAGAGGAGATAAGGAGCAATTAGTCAGTCATCTTATCTTCTACTGGCTTTGGTTCCATAGCAGCCATGTCAACAGTCTGATTAATACAACCCTGGGGAGTACACACACTACCAACTGGCTGCTGGCCAACACAGGTATACTTCTAGACATGCACACACTTCTATTTGTTTAGCAGCACAGGTATGAAATGCTAATGCTATGGGAGTTACTGTTCATTTTTCTACATGACTCACTTTTGAGTGCAGAGGTGGTCCATTTACACTCAACCTTCACAAGACGTGTGTTTGTGTTATTTACCGTTTGCTCTGAGTTAGGGCATAGAGACACACAAAATGGACCACAGAGAAGGTGATCTTGTCAAAATAAGATTACCCGTTTCAGGCCTGAGTAAGTTCATCGACAGTACGAGGTCCGAACAGCAGCTGTGTTGGCTGAAATTACAATCTGCCCCGTGTCATCACTGTCAGCCCAGATTTCATCGCATTAAAAGCAATTTACACTCATGTGAAAAATGTTGGAGCACCCAAGTGAGAGTGAACACCATTAATGAGATGCAAAGAGCTCAAGTGGAGGACATTCAAAATAACTACCAACATGCTCAGGTCCATCTATGCAAGCAACATCACCATGAAACCAGACTGCAGAATGGTAAAGGAAGTCATCAGCACTCTAAATTGTCATTCCGGAACCCACAGCAGTTTTTGGAAAGCGTCTACGATCAGACACAGACCGCCCAGGTTGATCTTCAATAGAGCTTCTATCGGGGACAAAAGACCGACTGTAAATGCAAGAAACTCTTCAAACATATCCCAGCTCACAGCAATTAGCAAGAGTGACATTCATCAGACCGACATCATGTATGGTCAGGATACTCCTTTACCCATATTTGGTTGAAACCTTTGACCTATAAAAACCAGAACTACTTTGGTAGACAAAAAAACTCTAAACATGACCCAAAAATAATGTCTTAAACACATTTTGTAATCAGCATAATCTGAGTAAATGTTGCAAATGGAACAACGTGATGCAGAAAAACCAAACTTCTGGTTTCAGGCTTCAAGAACTGATGTGGCAAAAAGACCACAAGAGAGGATTGGTTGGTGAGGTTCTATAAAGTTTTCATTGGCAACAGTTGCAGACAAGACCTGGAAAGCACAGGACCATGCCATGCATGGTGTTCCCCATCATGGATGGTACGGTCCACTGGTCCCTAATCCAGGGGTTAATCCATTACTCTTGTAACTAGAGGGAGGCTGAACTAACGTCAATGTGATTACCCAATGTTGAGTCATCCAATAGTTTTGGAAAACATTCTGAAGGAATAAATTTAGGTTACGTCAAATAGAACTCAATTTGGTTGCTGCTCTAGGAACAGTTTCAGACGCAAGACAGGAGTGTCAACACAACAACAACACAGGAAGGGACAGAAGAGCAAGAATATTTCCAAGAGAATCTCAAAAACCAAACCCGGACATTAGCAGGACACCCACCTCTCTGTCTCTCTCCACTTCTAGACCCGCCTCCAGGAGGTTGGCCTCAAACTCTTGTCTGATCAGGTGCATCTCGTGGTCGGCGGCCTCCATCGGCTCGGTGCCCCTCGCCATTCCGAGCTCCATGAACACCTCCCCAACGCTCGCCGCCTCCTCCCTGCGGAGGCCGGCTCCTCGTCCGGCCGCTGTGGCAGAGGAGCCCGACGCTGGAGGGAAGTTGCCATTTGATACGATGGAGAGCTGATCCTGCGAAACTGAGGCAGTGCCGGTACCTCGCAGGGAGCCGTGCCGCCGGTGATGAAAAACCAGAACGTAGTCCACTTTCCGCAGGCCATCGCGGAAGTACAGACCTTCGCTGCTGGCTTGAGGACTTGAAGGTGCGTCTACAACCTGTGAAAAGATGCGTCAGAGCCTCAGTAAAGCCAGTCCCAAACTGTCATTCCGTCAGGATGTAGTCGTAAATGAGGCATACAAGTCGAACACAAATTGTTCAAAAGTAGAGAAACCAAACCTTTAGGCTTCGGGGGGAGTTATGTAATAACTGAACAAACTTAAACATTTGATGCTGTGTCAGCACAGGCAGACACAAGTGGCTTTTGGCAGATCCTCAAAAACAATGAAGTGAGAACGTTCAGCAGCAGAGTGGGCAGTTAGCTCACCTTTGCCTGTTTTAGTCTTTATTTAGACAGGGGGAAGTATAGAGGGAGACTAAACGTGGAAGAAGCAAGAGGTATAAATTTACAGACACAAGCTTGATGTAAGGATTTTTACTTAGTCACAGGGTTGTAGAGGGATATATCCCTGGATTGTTGGACTATGGAATGATTAATGAAGGAAAATTGAAAAACTACCCTATTGGTTGAAATTATTACTATTGTTCCAACTGGGTTATATAGACACTGAATTTAATACGTTCTTGCAAGTCTAGCTGTATTTTTTTTCGTTTGCCTACTGGGTCTACAGGGGTGAAGTTAAGTTTCCTGAGCCCCCTAATTTTATTTGACAAAAAAAAAGTAATAAAATGAAATTGATGAGTTTTTTAAAAAAAAATTTCCCATCCAGGGGGTCTTTTGTGGGCTCTAGTGTCCCTTATATGACAGTAGGCTGACAGGAAAGGGGGAAGGAAAGGGGAGAAGACATGTGGCAAATGTCAGTCGGGTCCGGGAATCGAGCCCGCGACGGCTGCGTCGAGGACTCAGGGCCTCCAAGTGTGGGCTGTGCTATCCCCTACGCCACCACAACACGCCCCCATCTAGCTGTAAGTTAAACTAGATTTACAGTATAATGTAGGAACAAATGTAAGGATTAAAGATGGTTCCTGTGCAGTTTTGGTCTGGATAAAAATAAATGTCCCCCACATACATTTGGATCTAAAGTTGGGCATTCCTCTTGGCAGCCAAGAAGTTCAGATTTCAAATTTCAATGCAATGCATTAAAAAAAATAAAAAATAAACATATATGTAAGTTAATGAGCTCTGCCCACTGAGCCGGAAACTGCCATCTCTGCAGGATGCATGCTGCCACCATAATTGAGCTCCTGAAATTTTCCCTGAGGCCTTATGTTTGTTTGACGCTTCTGTTCCCTTTTTCTGGAAATATGAAAGCAGACTTCTGAGAAGAGTCCCACTAGGACCGACCCAGCCGTTACCTAGGAAGCTTATGAGACGCAGATGTTTGTCTTAGCCAAAGCTTAAGGCGCTCTCAGGGGGATTTGGAGATGGGTCCTCCGGGGCTCCCCGAAAGGCCCCCATAATGATCCTCAGCAGGACTTTGTTTTATTATGTCATAAATGGTCTGTAGTAACCATGGGATTGTTGGTTAGTATTCTCATGAATATAAAACAGGAACAAAGGAAAGTGAGGAAAGTAAGAAGTATCCCCATCCGTATCAGCGCTGAGCATGGAACAGATATCATTCTTGCATCAGATCATGATGATACAGATATAATAAAAGTTATTTTATTTATTTTTTTTGCTCTAACCTCTCATCTGCCGTGTAGCACAAAGAATTTGGGAAAGTTTGGAACCTTTAGGAAGATTTTGACCCAACGTAGGAATGTGTACAGTCTAGAAAATACAGAGGAATCTACAACTTCAACAAAAAACTTTAATCAACTCCAGAGCCACAAGTAGCTCCTTGGCTCTTAGCAATAAACAATAAAAATTCCCCCTTTTTTTGTTATGTTCTGTAAAAAAAAAATAATAAAAAACTGCCCCCCTTAGACCCTGGTCCCCTGGTGAATTTGGTCTAGAACCACCTCTGGTTCTGCTTGCGAATACAGCAACTGGAACAACATAATAGATAATAAAAAATATCATCACCTACGTAAATTAGTGGGTTAAGTCTTACATTGCCAGAAGTGATTAAAAAGAATTTCCACCTTTCTTTCCAAAAAAAAGGTATTGGAGATAAAAAAAATTAAAAAAAATCACTTTTGGCAAAAAAAAATAAAAATGACGAGGTGTCAATGCATAAACATAAATAAATAGATCTGCGAAATATCTACGTAAAGACGTTCTAAACTGAAAATTAGCATTATCAGCAGAAATTTCTATTTCTTTTTTATTTTTATTTAGTATTTGTTTGGAGGCGGAGGGGACCGTTTCACAGCGCTGAAACCACAACTACGAACTACAATGTGAAAAGGACATTTTAAAGGGAAACTAACATTGACGTCTATCAGAAGGTGACCAGGAGTGAAAACGGACAGATTAAAAGTACAGCTGCTGTTTTTTTTTTATTACTATTTTTATTATTATCATTATTATTATTATTATTTAACTCCAATAAAAGCAGTTCAAACAGGAAGCGGAGGAGTGGGTCGGTGGATGGGGGAGATCCCCGCTGCTTACCGGGATCTTGTCCTCGCTCGGGGAGACCTGCATGCTGTTGCGCTTCTTCAAACACACACGGAGTGGGAGAAAGAGGAGGAGGAGAAGAAGAAGAAGAAGAAGAAGAAGAACAAGAAGAAGTAGCAGACCGGGATTGAAAGTTGCCGAGTTTTGCAGTAAAACGCAGCAGAATTCATCAACCCCGCCGGTTTCCCCATCGCCCCCCGCCCGGTTAAACACCGGAGCTCGGCCCGGTTCGTCCCCCGTCCAGCAGCAGGAGCCCCGGCCCCTGCGCTCCGGCTCTCATCGCTTTGGGATTTAAGAGGGATGCGTCAGGTGCTGTGAGCCTGATCTCATGCTGCTCCGCACTCTTCTACGCAACTGGGTGATGTGGAGGCTGCCTCGCGCACCGACAGCGCTCTACACACTGCAAAAAAAACAAACAAAAAAAAAAACCCACCAACTCATCTCAAACTATCGGGTCGCTTTAGCGTTGGTGAAAAAAAGCCTTATCCAAACGCAATTAGATTTTTGCTTTTATAGTTTTTTTTAAAAAAAAACTAGGAGGAGAAACTTTCATGTCACTAACACTTTCTCCTGCCTAGCTTTAATAAAAGAAGAGGTGGATTGTTTTTTGCAGTGTGCAGAAATGCCTCCTTTCGCCGCTCTGTGATGTAATTGGCTGATACCCGTGTTTCCCCAGTAAAACTCACGAAAGCGGAAAAGTGTCAACACTTTAAATGCGTTTAGACCACATAAATCCCCAATTACAGTTATTCCAATCATTCATTAAGTAAAACAGTGATTTGCAAAAGTATTCAATGCTCTTGAAGCAAGGTTTTACCTGCGACCTTTGTTCTTTTCTAATCTTTTGTAGCAGATAGGTCTGTCTTAGCCCTAATGCTAGTTTGTATAGCATTATCGCCTGAACCTAAATATTGCAAATACAGGTACAGTTGTGTTGGGGGTTTTTTATTTTATTTCAGGGTTTCACTAAAATACCAAAATGAAATTCAAAAATATAAAATTATATTGTAGAACTAGCCATTGAGATTTTAACTGCTATTTTTCTTTTCTAATCCTCTGCAGCAGCTGGCTGATTTATAGCGCTAATGCTAGCTTGTTTAGAGACAGCAAAAACAAGCAGACATTCAGGTTCAGATGTATTGTTTTTATATTACCAACATTAAACAAAATATACATAACTATCTTGTAAAACCAGCTATTCCAGCAAGGAGTCATTGATGTTTAAAATTGATATTTTTTGTCTTTGTTAATCTGTAGCAGTTTGCTGTGTTGTAGTGCTAATGCTACAACACAGTACTGTCTTGTATAGAAACAACAAAAGCAAGCAGAAATTTAGGTTAGGTTGTGTTATTTCTTTTATTTCAGGTTATTTCTAGTAGATAAATTCAAAAAACAACTACTAGCTGGAAACTAGAGTTCATTGAGGTTTAAACTACTGATCTTCTAACTTCTTGTAGGAGCTTGCAACGTTTCAGTGTCAATGAAATTATTCTTGTTTTTATCTTGGCACACTTAAATATTTCAGATAAGCAAACAATTTATTTATTTTTTTGGAATCCGGCATAGATAATCCATTTATATAAGAGGAGTTTTCAAATAATGATTTAATTTATGAAGCAATAATAACCTCCCACACTAATGAATATTCAAAACAGAAATAACCACTTCCCTGTGTACTGCAGATTTAATTTGTACTGCAGAAACAGAATAGGCTCATTAAATGAAATTCATTCCCAACATTCTAAACAAAGTCCCTGTAAGGTCACAATAATATCAGCCTTCACCGTAAACTAGCTTAAATCTCGCATCAACTTCATTCTGTTTCATATAAGACCTGCTTTATTATCAAGTAGACTTGTTTACATAGATCCAGAGCATAAGCACCAAAAATGTATCCATCATTATCACAGTGATATCTCCAGTGTTTCTAATGAGACATCTCTTGCCATCTCATTAAATGCTGCAATGAAATGAAATGCATTGCAAACACAGGAAATATTTCATCATTAGCTCAGTTTAAGAGGGTTCTCATATTTCTGCATGACCTACTGTCTCACCCAAACAGCGGCTGCGTTTCACATTACAAATGTGCACAAAACGTTGTCAGCGGTCCGCTAATATCGAGAAAGAAAAAAAAGAAAAAAAAGACAATTTTGTAATTGTGGTGTTTCCATGAAATAAGACACGCAATTAAAATCACACACCGACAAATTTGTTTGGCGCCCTGGGCGAAACGCCATAGAGTTGTTGACCCCGTAGGTGAGGGTGAGGGTTGTTGGTCATGTGACTCATGATGCGAAAATTGCAGTTTTGTGAAATAAACCAATTTTGATAGGACTACAACAACAACAACAAAAAACACTTCATCTTAGCAGCAAAACGTTTTATTGAAAAGCAAGTTTTATTTTGTTTTTGTTTTTCATTTTAATTAGCATGTTTCCATTAAGTGAATTTATTTTCGAAATGTCAAATTGCGCAACTATATGGCGAAAGTATGAACTCAGTCGGTGTGAACTGTAACAGCTTGAGCTCCAGGCTGCCGTTACCTGCAGTAAACTCTGAGACTCCTCAGCTGCGGCCTCCTCCCGGTCACTCTGAGGCTCCAGGACGCTGCAGGGCCTCAACCCGGCGGCGGGGAAGTCCTGGGTCAGGAGGCAAGGGGCGTCGCTGTGGATGGACGACGACTCGCTGAGAACAGTGGACACCCGGCTGAACCCGGCACCGCTGGACCACGGCTCTGGAAGACATTTTATTCAGAAAGTGAGTAGTCGTACATAGCTGCAAGGTTCTGGTGAGAATCTGGGACATGATAACCAGAACATTGAAGCCAGTAGCAAATATATGCAAAATAAACATAAATATGGTGACATTTACATTATTAAGTCAGTTAAATTTTTATATATAACATGAAAAAAAGATTTTATTTATTTATTTTTCAATAAGAATACATTTTGACATAGTTTACCTTAACATTCACATGAACACAGAATTAAAAGCTAACTTTCCATCAACCTGCAGAACATTGAAGCGCCACAAAGAGAAAAACTCAGTCAAGTTATTCAGAAAAGGCAACGGTGAACGTCGCTTACATTCAAGAGAAATGCAAAACGTGGTTTCTACGAAAGAAAGAAGAATTTAAGGAAAGAAAAGGGGGAAAAAAATTTTCAGTGGGCGAGTTTTTCCCACATCTGAGTAGGCTGCAAACCACTCAACTGGTGACAGAAAAAAAAAACATACAAATCTTAGGAAAAACGCATAAATATCAAACTAAGACTTTAAGTGACTGAAGTGTATAAACATGTAGCCCTAAAAAGGAAAAACCAGCATCGGTGATCAGCAGGTGGATGGCCTGCGTTAGTGCAGAGCTTCGCTGCAGAGACGCGGTGTCGGCCCTCGTGATCCCCCGGCTTCACTTCCAGCTGATGCTAAGTGTTCCTCGGTGCTACAGATATGCTAAGTGGCTGAATGAAAGCCTCGCTTCCCACTGAGCAAATTGTTACGTGTGTCAGTCAGTGACAAAGCCAGTCTGAAAGCACAATGAAAAGGAAAAGCCCACTTTTTTTTCCCCTTGAATAACTAGAAAAAAAAACAAAAAACCAAAACATGACCTACACAGTGTCTTGAAGAAGGATTTTCACCTTTAGGACTGATGAAGCAGAGCACCATTCAGTCCAGTGTCAATTACTGGAAACAGTTCCTGCGTTTTCATTACATATGTGCACAAAACCTTTTCGATATTCCGCTAATGTCGGAAAAAATACAATTTCGCATTTACGGCGCTTCTATTAAATAAGCAATAAAAATCACATGTGAATAAGTTTGTTAACGCGACAAGTCATTTTAAAAACATGCAGCGCCAGCATTCTACTACTTCCTGACTCCTACTGCTTTCTTCTTCGTGGTTTGCGCCAGTGGCCGTCCGGTTGTTGGTCACGTGACTCGTGTGACGTGGAAAAAAAGTGTCTCCGTTGCAGTTTTGTGAAATAAATCAATTTCTGTACGGACGAGAAACCACCTCATCCAATACGTTTTATTGAAAAATTAGGGTCTTTTTAAATTAGCATGTTTCTATTGAGCAAATTTATTTTCTAAAATGGAAACGCAGCTACCTGCCAAACACGAGCTAAACTGCAAGACAAGCAGTGTGGGGCAAGACAATGCTTCATGCTAACTCTGGAGGAGCTGCCGATGTCGTCATCTCGCATGGAAGAATCTATTGCCATAGAAACAACAAAACGACCTTGTTTACAATTAGCCACAAACCACGTAGGGAACACGTGTAGAGCCGATCAAAACTCAACAAAGTATTAAGTGGGGAGGGGAAACTAACTGCACATCCACATGATGAAACACAGTGAATACACACTAGGAAGTTTTTGTTCTGACGTGATGAAACGTGGAATATTTCAATGCTTCTACGAACTTCCTGGTCGAGGCTTTACTGTATGTACAGTAGAGGCGAACATCAATAGAAGACTTGTTGCTGAGTGTTTAGAGACGCCTCCTCTCCTCCTGCTGCTTCCCTGAAGGATTCGAAGCAGCAAAACAGATATTCCCCCATCTTTGTCTGACTGCCATCCTGTCAGAAACAGATTGCTATTTTTCCTCTCTTTTTGTAATAAGGTTGCCACATTTATGCGTGTGTGTGTGGTTATTTTAGGGATTCAGACAGCTGTCGCCATAGTAACGCACCAGGCCATGAGGCGCTCTCATTTCAGCACCATGGACAGCTCTCTTCATGTGTTCCGTTTTGGGGTTTTTTTCTTCTTTTTTAAAAATGATTCAAACCCACTTGTTGCTCGCTTGCGACAACGAAGCCGGCCTTGAGGTCAAGGGTCGTACTTGCGTTTCTAAAGCATTTAAAGGCAACACACAATATAAAACAGGACATCAGTTGTACTGGAGTTCCCATTGAAACCAGTTTCCTTTAAAGAGGCAGGATTATGAAACGCTGGTAAAAACGTTGTTAAAGGGTTTATAGAGGAGCCATGCTGTGATGAAATCTTGAAGGCAGAGTTTCATAAAGAACAAGAACTTCTTAAAGAGACAGAGGCCACATTTCAAGATGCTGTATTATGAAGTCAAATTTCTTTAAAGTCCTATTCAGTATATCACCACCTTACTAAAACAAGTAATTTCTTTTGCCAAAAGTGATTTTTAATTAAATTTTTTTTTTTTGACAAAATCACCTTTTGGCAATAAAGACATGGTGATTTTGTTTTTCTGTAAAAATTGGTTTTGGGGAAAAGGAAAAAAAAAAAAGATGCAGGCCTTTAATCTAGTAAGGTGATGATATATTGCATTTGTATAACAACTGAAGTTAACAGTTACTTTATTGTGCTATATGTTCTACATGCAATATGGTGCTATATATGTAGCATAAATATAGCAACATAATGGTTTCCATTATTTAATGGAAAGCACATTAAATAAAAGCTAATAATAACATTCGGTTATGGAATTCTCTTAAGTCATTTAGCTTTCCATCCAACTCTCTGGAAAAAAAAAAGGAAAAAGCTCTCTCACTCTATTTTCACACTTGATTGTAATGGCAGAGACAAAGGCCACCTTCCAAGGAGCAGATAATGTGCAGCGGCAGCAGCGCGACACCAAAGCCTCCATGCTGACACTTTTATCACATGCTGTCTCACTGATTGTATGGAAACTCCAGCCAGAGGCCTGTTTGTCTTTGGTTTTCGTGTTATTAACTGCAGAGCAGAGAGAACACTGTTCCTGACAGCTGCACGCATCTTCATGTGGCCGCAGGTTTTCGACGCTACAGTCGTGGATGTGGAGGCATTTAGGGGTGTTTGCTTGAGGATAGCTGTGAATTAGAGCCTGCATGTGTTCATTTATGACTGGTTCTGGGATCCAGATATTGTCTGAAATTAAGATTCTGCCCCCCCCCACCCCTATTTTAAGTCCGTTTGGATGACGACATTTTTTTTGACTTTTTACAAATTCAGAGTTGAATTTTCTCAGTTTTCAAATTGTACAAATAAGGTTAAAGGGTTAGAATATTGATTAACCGATGCTTTGGTCAGATTTCAAGGCCAACTTGCTTGCACGCCCTTTCAGTTCGACTCACACGGAAATAATGTTGGAAATATGTTGGTTTTGTTTCTTTCATAACTTTTCTTGAATCTTTTTTTGGGGGCGTTAGAGTCATTGTGGTGTTTGGGGGGTTGTTTGTGTACGAGCCACGTCTCAGTGCGGAGCAGGTAAAAACGTTGTTAAATGGTTAATGGAGGAGCCACGTTGTGATGACTTCCTGAAGGCGGAGTTTCAGAAAGAGCAGGAGCTTCTTAAAGTGACAGAGGTCCAAAACACGAAGTCCATTTTTTAAAGTCATATTTGATATATATAAATTTTATAACAACTAAAGGTAACAGTTAGTTGATTCTGCTATAAAATGACACTATGTGCCTGCAAAACACATAATACTGCCCATTAAAAACATAAAAATAAAATCTAATGAGGTATATGTTCTATTTAACCAATTAAAATAAACATTTCAGAAATCTCAGGTTGCTCGCCTGGTTTTCCAGTTGAACATGGATCGCTGGGCTACCAGAGTGAACCGATTTGTTCTCAAATGGACTGACAAGGCATGCTGGTACGTCAAAAACTAAACAGCTGTACACCTTAGCTGCTGATGCCTGCCCCAAACCCCCATAGCGTCTGATGACACCCAGCGGTATCCATCTTCTGTCGTGTGGAGGCACAGGAAGGGACAGACGGGACAGGCCACACAAAAGAGAGAGGAGAACGTTTCCTATTGGTTACTCACCTGCATAGGTGGATGATGGCGACCGGCGGAGAGCCATGTCACCTCGACTCCAACTGGCTTCCTGTTTCCTGTGAGAGTCCGGTCAGTCGGCCATGCTGCCTGGCTGCGAGGAACATCAACTACAACAACATCAACTACAACAACAACAACAATCCTCAGCTCAGTGGAAGCTTAGCTCTTCCGGGATAAGAGTCTTTCCCAAACGGCCGGTGGGAATCGCACAATCTCTGCACCTCTCTGCTTATTGTGCACACTTACTTAAAGCCACTGCACCGCGGACTCATGGGTAGGAGAGCGGGGCGGCTGATTGGGCGCTCGGCTGAGGAATTACAGGAACCAAGCAGAGATTATTGGGCCTTCTAACGTTCATTAATTATTGGACCTTCTGTTTAGGCTTAGCTGCAAACCTGCGAGGTCTTAAAGGCCGGCTTTATGGAGCTTAAGACAAGGAAAGAGTCATCATGGCACAGATAACAACCGAGGAGTATTTCTTCCAAAAATAGGAGATGAGGTGGAGCAAATTTGTAAGGATGAGGTCAAAGTGTCGAGGTTTTGAAAGAGATGACAAGAAACGAGCAATTTAGCTCCTTTACATTTGGAAATCTTCAGCTAATTGATTCCGGTATTACTTAAAAGAATATCAGGAGGGAAATGTAACATCTAAACCGAAACAATAACAAAAAAACAAAAAAAAAGTATTTTAGGGGACATATCTGAAGGTGTGATGGTGGCAGCATCATGGTATGGGCTCAAAGTTGATGAGATGTGAGATGGATGTAAGCTTCCTGTAGGACAAAACATTATGCAACTGAGAACAATAATCTCATCCTAAAGGTGATAAAAGATCAAAAATCTAATCCAAATATGAAAATAAAATGTCATTAATTTCAATATTTTGAAAATATAAAATGAGTTTTACGATAGCTACATGCAGTCCAATGTGTGTGTGTTCAAAACTGTTAAAACTCTTTCCTTCAACCGCTAGCTGTACTGCAGTGCTAATGTTAGCTTAGTGCTAACTTAGACAAGATGCGAAAACACTAGCTTACTGCAATTGTTAGCTGTGCTGCAGAGCAACTGTGGGATTATAATATGCAGGGAAATTCAATTTCAGCATTTTTGGTTTGTGGATGTACAACACAATAAACATGCAGGAGCCTTATAACACCAAAATGATTCTTACACAACTTAATTTTCCATCTTTCACTTGGAGTTGGTGTTAAATAGAGTCTGCATGCTGAACAACTCTACCTGGAATATCATTAACTTCCACTAGGGGGCGCATTAGCATATGCCAGAACAGGATATTTCTCTGGTTAAGGCTCCAGGAAGAGGCACAGGTCCAGTTTGGGATATGGGAATAATTAATAGTCTTTCCTCAGTGATTATGAAAGCATTCATTTAGAAAGATCACTCAAAGAGAACACAGGGCATTGGCCTTGGCAAAAAATATCCTCTCCAACTAGTAATCTTTTAGGATGACGGTTACAACAGCAGACTCATGCCAGTCCAAGCTCCACAAAGTAAGCTCCGCCTACTCTGCAATTTCTCAGGCTAAACACAAAGTAGGATTTAAATAGTCAGAGTCATGTCAGGTTGGTGGTTTTGCATATCCAGAATTACATTTGATATCTAGTTGGTCGATCTAGCTGGAGCTTCTTTCTGTTATATGTCACTGGATGATTTTTCCAATTTGCTGCTTTGAGTCAACCATGGAATTCGCAGGCCCTCGTTTTAAATATATACCAATAGTAATGTTAGCTATTTAAATCAGACCGTTAACTCCGGCCAAACCTCTACAACTGTCAATTAAATTGTACCGACAACACTCTGTACATTTCCACCTCTAAAGAGGTAATTAATGAAATAAATTCAACACAGTCTTATGTGTTTGTGCACTCTGTTTCCCACCAATCTAATTGCTTGGCAACCCTCCTGGGTGACTAATTGTCCTACCCAATGGTAACTGATGCTAAATACAGATAGAGTGTGAGAGCCAGCATCAGGTTACACACACATACACACACACATCCGTGAGCCTTCGCTTCCTGTCAGTAAAGATATCTACTGTGGAACACACACACCTTCAGCCTTTGTCTCCGGTTACTGTGGGTACAGTCGTGTTGAGGGTGTTAAATATTAAATGGTTGTAATGAAAACGGCTAGGTGTTGTAATCGAGGAAACTGCTAAGAGGTCAAGTTCAGACTGAAGGCTGCCCACTGGTCATGTTGTCCATTTTGTTCTGCACACTGGCTTTTATGTGGTTGCTGCTTCTCAAGTTCTTCACAGGCAGGAGACACCTTGAAACTTTATCAGACTAAAACCACAAGACACCGTTGGATTTCACTGGGATTTTGTGTAATATAGACCAACGTAGAGAGGTACATAGTGAAAGACATAAGATTGAACAAACAACCTTGTTTTAGTCATAATTTTAGATGGCGAGCTAGCCAGGAGTCAGTTTAGCAAAGCAATCTCGAATCATGACACTTCTGCCTCTGTGCTTCATTGTTAGTATATGTTGTCTTGTTCATGCCAAAACTGTCCTGGTGTTCAGATAACCCGATTTCAGACTCATCTGTCCAAGAAACATTATTCAAAATTGTAGAAAAAAAACCCCTGGAAACTCAGAAATTTCCAAGTTTTTTTCTTTAAAATGTCTGAGCTCAATCTCAATATTCCCAGAGTCTTTTTCTAGCAATTTTCTGACTTTGAGTTAAATAAAATTCCTGTTTTAAAAAAAAAATTTTTTTTTTAGAAAATTATAATATTCCTGTGAAACTATATTTATAATTATATTATTTTTGATGGAAGTTTGCTCAAATTTTTACATGTACAATGGTCCTAATATGCTATAGTACATTTCTGACAAAGTTTTAGAATAATAATAAAATAGAAACTGTGAGTAGCAAAAATGGGGACAACTGTGAGAGTGGTGTTCCTTATGGATGGAATCATGAAAATGTGAATGAAATGTGTGATTTGAAATGTCTTTATACTAGTCTGAATCTTTTTTTTTTTTTTTATTATTAAATCCTTAAAATCGAAGTCAGATGCACTTAGTTTTTTACCCTTTCACTGTAAACCTAACCCTGAATGCTGAGAAATAGAGCATTAAATGTGTATTTATGCTATTTGGGCCACTTAAGACACCCACCATAAACAGAGTGAATCCCACCCACACACACACATATAACAGCCTTTCCATCCACATTGCTATGTTCCACAAACTGCATACATTCAGGCACCTTGCTGCCTCTCAAGAACGATAACCCCTGGCCTGGATTCACTAATTACGCCCTCTAACCTCTTAGTAACCCTTCAGAGAAGTGAGGTCAGGACAAATAGCCTCTGCTTGGAGATGTAAAGTAGCTGGAATATCCCACCCACACACACTAACGCAGGGCCGAGTGATTTCCCTCGTCGTCTGATCTGGTTCAAGTCTTCCTAAAGGGGAACAAAATGGAACAGAGAAACGGAGTGAATCGATCGCGGATGCTCCAGTTCCCTCCAGTTTCTTCCAGCTGCCTCCCACACCAACCTCACAGGCCCGTGACAGCGCAGGGAGTTCTCCTGTGGAACGCTACGGCGCATGTCTGCTGGGGGAGAAGAGAAAATACAAGAGGATTCCTGAAAAATCTACTGGAAGTCACGTTAAGGCCATATTATAGATGCGTTTTGGTTTTTTTTTAAGCTTCTGAGGTGAAAACAGCACAGATTCTGAGCGAACCATCAGGTCATTTGGTGAAATGGCACTTGAAGCCCTCTAATCCACTTACACCCTCACTGCATGCTGCCGGATTGATGGAAAACATCTATTGTTCTCAGAGCGGGGCACACACACACACACACACACACACACACTCTCTGTTGAGAACTCAGAGGAGGAAAACACAAGCAACAAAATCTGGAGAAACGCAAAGAAAAGTAAGAAATAAAAAAAGTGGATTTACATGGAGTCAGGCTTTTGGTGAGTTGAGGTGAGCTGGTTGCAGTGCTCCATCTGGTGGACAAAGCTCACAATGACACTCTGACATGCACTCTTGATTCCTCGTCTTTATTTACTAAACATGTTCAAGCTTTTTCCAAGAAGCAACCCGTGCGTTTTAAAGGAAACTCAAACACAAATACTGGTTTTAAAGAGGCAGTGTTATGTAACATCAACTTCTAAGATTTACATGATGTCATAATGCTATTCCATCATCAAAACAAACGGGGAGTATTGCTTTGATTCTTTCATGCATGTTTGAGAAACCCTTTAGTCTCCGGTGGCAACAATTTGGGGTGCCTAAATGCTTGGTCTCACCAAGTGCTGGCTTTTCCACTAAGCTCTCCATGACTTGCCCTTTCAGCTCCTTCAGACTAGCCAGCAGCAATTAGCAAACATCTGGTGGAACTGTGCATCTGCTGAGCTCATTATACGAACTACTTCTCAGCGAAACATTCAGAATGGCTGTAAACGACTTAATGGAGACACATTGTGATGACTTCTTGAAGGCGGAGTTTAGGAGAGAGCAGGAGCTTCTTAAAGAGACAAAGGCCGATTTCAAGGCGTTAAAATTACAAAGTCAAATTTCAACTGAAGGCAACATAAACTGCATTTTCATTCATCATATATCATATCACTTAAAGTTTTGGCGCTAGGATGCGGCGCGTTTTTTCGGCTAGGTTGAAATTGGCTTCACAAAACTGCAACGGAAACGCTTTTTCCACATCACAGGAGTCACACGATCAACAACTGGACGTTGAATCTGCTGCAAACAACAAAGAAGAATACAACAGGAAGTAGCTGGCGGAAGTAGTTGTTTTTTTAATGACTTGAACAAATTTATTCACTTGGGATTTTAATTGTGCTTCTTATTTAATGGTAGCACTGCAATTGCAAAATTGTGTTATTTTGACAATGTTTTGAGCACATTTGCAATGGAAACGCGGCTACTGTTACTTGATTGTGCTATAAAATGGCGCTATGTGCCTTTTTAAATACATAACACCGCCCCTTTAAGACAGATATTTACCTTGTACCTCAGATCTTAGAGAAGCTCATGCTTCTGAGAGTTGAGAGCCAAAAATTTTATGCATTTTGGAGAGACGGGGGAATGTTTCTCATAAGAAAAAAAAAAACCAACAAAAAATACAATGCAATAAAATGAACAATTTTACTCATTTGAAAGCTGCACCGATTACTTATCTCATATTGAAACTGTTTTAAAAAAGCTCTAGGAATGTTTGGTTATGCGTATGTGGTCTCGACTTGGTCTTTAAAGTGCGATATAAACGGTCTCTCTTTTGGTTTTTGCTTTAATAACGATCAAAATTAGCATCTACCTTGTTAATTCAACGAAAGAAAATATATGTATAAAAACGGGGAAAGTTCTGAAACAATAAAGAAAGGGTAGCTGCAGCCGTCTGAGGAGGAAGTGCCGTCTACGTGGAGCGTTTCTCCACGCCCTGCTTGATCCCCAGCACCAGGTGGACGAACCAGTTGATCTGAACCATCCAGCCTTTCTCCCGGCAGATCTCGATCTGGTCCAGCAGGTGGCGCTGCGCCTCGTCCTCGCTGCGGCCGACCGTCAGCGCCTCACGGATGTACTCTATGTCCTCCTTGCTGGTCAGCTGCGGCATCCCTGAATGTCAAAGAAACGACCTTGATTTGAGTCTTAAAAAGAAACGCTTGAAACAAAAAAAAGCGATGGTGTATTTGTTGATTGGGTGATTCACGCATTTTTTACTTTTTCGCTTTTTTTTCGATATGCTGTTTTGGAACTCTATATAATAAATGCTGCATAACAGTAGGCACTTTTATTCTGATTCGACAAAGAAATCACAGACCGTGCCACACTTTTCAGATTTTCATTTAAAGTGTAGAAGTCCGTGTTTGGATTTGTCACTTATAAACCCCCCTGCAGGGTAAAACTCAATCATTTTTCATGCATTTTCAAAAAGTTTTCCAACCTTTCCAGCACCACTATGGAGATAAAAACAACAAAAATATTTTAAAAATTCCCTATATTGTATGATTTATTATTGTAATTAATGATTTTTGTTGTAATATTTCATATGCTGCGATGAGATTAACTAAAAAATAAAATAGCAAAATAGTATATTTTTAAATGTCAAATTTAACAACCAAAAAACCCAACAAAAATTCAAATAATTTTAATGTCTAAAATGTAAGACAATCAATAAGTCATTGAGCATTAAAAAATATTAAACAGAATAAAAAAAATCCTGTAAAGGTAAATGACCTTCCTGCTCAAATTAAATGCTAACACACAATATACAAAGAAAGTAACAAAAAAAAAGTCCTTGTTGAGTTTTCTGGGATTTAGCGAATAGAAATAATTTGGGTAATTCTAATCAACCAAAGACAAGAAAACTTTAGTCTGATTTAAGCTCACACAATGAGGAAAACATATGTATTTGATTAGGTGTATGAAAATATCCTGGTTTCAATTGTGCGTACAGTTTTCTAAATTTAGGCCTATAATGAAGCGTTAGCTTGCACTTTATGACAAACCTGGGGTGTGAAAACGTTTTGCGGCTTACCGGTCATCAGCATCATGGAGAACAGGATGATGAGCAGGTTGGTGTGATGGCGGAGAGCGAGGTAAGCCTTCACACACACATCCTGCAACGGCGTGGGAAAATGAAGAGGGGTCATTTTGTTTCTGACTGGATCCGCAATCGAAAAATAACAAAACAAAAGCAAAACAAAAGCAAGTCTCGCACCTGGAACTTCTGGAAGTGGGGGCTGCTCTTCTTCCCCGACGTTCCCATGACGTACAGGAAGTCCGGCGTGAGCACGAAGGGAACCCACTCCTTGCTGATTCCCATGAAGCTCTTGTAGTTCCCCAGGATGTGACCGAAGTCGATGTGGAACAGGTTCCCTGCAGAAACCGTCCGCACGTCCTTTCAGCTGCCCGCGTTTTGATCATTTTTGTAAACCTATCATTATGTTTAAACACAGACAGACTACCCGACTCTGTGATCATGATGTTGTCATTGTGGCGATCTCCGATTCCGAGGACGTAGGTGGCCACGCAGTATCCGCCACAGGAATACAGGAACCTCTCCACCGCCTGCTGGAACTACACACACACACACACACACACACACAGAGCTTGAAAACATGCAGTCCCATGCTGAGGTTGCATGTTATGCCAGCTGTGTGTGTTGTGGCCTTACTTCCTTCCTGTCAGGAACTAAAGCTACTTCCTACTTTCTGCTATTTGGTAAACAAATTTGCAGCAGGAAACAAAGCAACGGTCTGATTACATAACGCTACTGGTCAGTCCCTGCAGGATGTTGCCATGTTTGTTTTTGTGATTGTTGTGCCCTGAAATTTTGCGCCATTTTATTCAAAATGTTGTGTTAAAGTCACAGTTTTGTTTTTTTTTTTAAGCTTTTTGTTAGACTGCAAACTCAAAACTGAATGTGTTGTTAGATATTTTTTTTATTCTTGGGGAAAACACAGCATACTGCATAAATAGTAAATGGAAGAAAAAAAATGATGCTCTCTTTAAAATAATAATTTACTTTTTGATTTTCATTTCAAAGCATATTTTCAGCGATTGGAGGACTAGAACGGTTTAGTATTTGACTCCTGTTTACTTCTATGATGGAAGGCATTCATTTAGTTATATTTGCTCAGTAGTGTCCCTGCTGGTGGTTTTGTATTGTGCAGAAACATCCAGTTGGTGTTTGTGAAGGGCACCTTTTCCTCGCTGACACACTTGTCCCGCAGCCACTGGTAGAGGATTTCATCCTTAAAGGCACCGGTGCTTCCGACGACACTCTGCTGGATGGTAGCGATCGTGGTGGCGTCTTTAACGATCTCAATCATTCCTACAGGGACGACAGATGCAGAACAGACAGTTATGGCAACAGACGACCAGCTGCAGACTAACCCTACACAGAGGATTCTGCTCTATTGGAGGGAATCTGGCCGTCACTTTGTGGTCATAAGTTCAAATTCGCTTGTGTTCTGCAATAGGTGATTCGAAAAAAAGAAAATCAAAAAAAAAAAAAGTCTCTGTTACTGCTAGTGGCTCTTTGGACATTCCACAATGGCTCAACATGACTTTGGCTACAAATTACAAGTTTTTAAACTGGTTTTCAGTTTTCTTTCTGCAACATTTGCACTAAATTCCAACAAGGAATGACACTAAAGTAGCAACAATATATTTTTAAATCTGTTTAAAAAAAAAAAAAATCTTTCTTCTTCGTTTACCTTTATTTTAGTACTACCTATAGCGATAAAATGTCTAAAGTAGATATTTATCTAAAATGTTTTTTGTTTTCAAACTCTCATGTGACATTTGTGGTTTCAATTTGCTGTCCTGAGACGCTGTAAAGGCTGCAAACCCCTGGCCTAGTCAAAGTCTTGACTTAAAGCTGACTGAGATAAAGCAGAAGGTTGAAAAACTCTCCAATGTGTCTGGATTAAAGGGATTCGTCAAAGGACAACGTTCCTCACCTGATAGCAAACATTAGATGGATTTATCCAAGTTAATGTTTTGTGACAAAGTTTGAAAAAAAAGGTGAGGAGGTGTTTTGTAGCGTAGATAAAGCATATAAGAGTGTAAGAGTGTAGCGGACCGATCTTGTTGCCGGTGGAGATGCAGCCGTATGGCAGGAGGCACAGATCCAGAGACTCCGTCTCCCAGATGGACTCCATGATGAGCAGGATCTGACAGGAGGAGCGGAGACGTGAGCGGACTTCCTGGAACCTCTGGCTGTGAGAACTTGTGCGTCTGGCAGCCGACCCACCTGCAGGATGAGCATGTCCTGACGCAGGTCGTCCCCGTCCTTGAAGATGATGCCCACGGGGTCTTTGGACAGCGTGGTGGGGTCGGCGCGTTTGAACTGCAGCCACAGCGGCTTCTTCTTGGACGCCATCACCTTGCACTGCTCGATCTGCGCGTGCACAACAAAACGCAGCTGATTCGACGTTGGTCCTTATGGACGCAGACGTGTGTGTGTGTGTGTGTGTGTGTGTGTGTGTGTTCACACCAGCAGAGTCCCAGCTCTCAGCCCGGGATCATAAGGGACTCGGAAACTCTCCGGAAGGCCCGACAACTGCAAGGTCTCCAGTTTCTGACGCAGCTGGATCACAACTGACAATCACACAGCAAACGCACACTTAGTTTCACAGGAAGTCTCACACTTGAAGTGACATTTTATGTGACAGAGCAACACAACGTAGAGCATATAGAGACGTTTCAAGACGACGTCACATGGACAGGATCCCACCCCCCAGCTCTCTAATGGGGCAAAAAACTGTTCGCTGACAACGACCAGCTTTGGTTTTAGCTGTTGTCAATGTAATGTGCTAAATCTTAATTGTAGACTAGATATTTAAAAGAATATTTGCTACTAATTGTCAACACCCCGACAACTAGATAACAAGGTCAGGAAAAAGTTTTAATCTGAAACAAAAGTAGCAAGGGGAAAGGAGGAAGGTCACGCTAGCCTGACTTTGTTAGAAGTGATTTCAGAGCCACATGATGGAAGCCGTTCTCCTCCTCACCTTGCTGTGTGACGTCATACTTGTCGGCAGACATGGCTTTCATCTCACGCGTGACTTTCTGAAGGGCCTCCGTCATCTCCACCTGGAGAGAGTCAAGTTTTTTAAAAACTATACTCTGTATCCGAAGGGTTTAAAAAAAAAAAAACTAAAAACATCAACAGGTGGGCTCTACCAGAAAAGGATGAGAAACAAGAAGCTTTCAGAAACGGAACAAATACTCCAAATGACTTTTTAAATATTTTTTTATTGTAACACTCTGCTAACTGAGGATCGGTTGTGATTGTTGTCTGGAGAGGGGGAGACGCTTCACCTGCTTCCTGAAGTCCAGCAGCATGTTCTCCCCGCAGCCTCTGAGGTAGGCCTCCAGCAACACGGCGTACCTCTGCTGGTAGTGCATGGACTGGGCGATCTCGCTCCGCAGGAACCAGAACAAGAAATGGCCGATGCGCTTACTCTGTGGAGAGGAAGAAATGATTAGAAGTGTCTGATAAAAAAAAGAACAGGGGAAATACAAGTTTATTTAAGGCTCAATTTTACACTAGCAATATCATAGGGATTTTTTTTTTTTTATCTCATGTACATTTTCACTTCCTTGTAACTCTCTATAACCAAAGTACATGGGTCCTAAATGCAGTTTCCTAGCCAATCATCAATCTTTAAAAAGCCTGACCTGCTGATTCTGATTTTTTGTCTGGGAAAATGAGACGGTGGCTGATTTTAGGACCTTCGCAGAGGTAGATGAGATCAGAGAATAAGATCAGTCTCACATGTGGCGGCCGATTTACGTCTCCCAAAAGGAAGGAAATTGTGGCTGATTTATCCAGTTAAAATACTATCAAGTATTATAACCGGATAGTATTATAACTATACTATCATGACACAGGAGTAGTCTTGTTGTTGAGCTTACCCTCAATGCTCTCTTCAGCAGGAACCTGACCAGGGCGCTGTCATGGTACGGCTCAAACTTCACGGCCTGCAGGAGAAGACGGACACACAAACATGTCTGTCTGTCACAATGCACTGGTTTTCTTTTATTCACATATATATGCTCAGTAATTACCATATTATGGGCAACTGTAACTATAGAAACTATCCCAAAACACCTAACCAACTAAGATTTAACTTGAGACAGATTATTTTTAGGTTCTGATCATCCAAATAAACTGCTGTTCCCTTTAAAAGCAGACGACAGAAACAAGAAACTTCATTCACAATTGAAAAAAAAAAGAAAAAAAGTTGATAATATCCGTAAAAATGTTTCTAAACTGCCAAAATTTATACTGTTTGCAGATGACACAAGGCTATTTTGTGGTAAAAAGGATTTAAACTAACAACTACACAACAACGGAAGAAGAGATTTAAGATTAATAGGCCTGAAAGCCTAAAGAGTTGTAACAGATTGTGGTTTTGTTAGAAACTTAACAAGGCTTCAAGAATTTAATAGCCTTCAGCAGAGGAAAGTTAAATCAAGTGACTTAACCGGTATACCCTGAAAACAAATCTCTCCAAGAAAAGCATAAACAAGCTTTTAGCTTGTCAGAAAGAACGGATCTATAAATGCATTTCTGCATTATTTGGACAGCAGAGCAGAGGACATGCTTGGCAGTCCAGGAAAATAACCTTATACCTGCTGTGAAGCACAGAAGTGGAAGTATCATGGTTTGGGCGACGCTGGATGAAACACAAGCTGCTGTTGTGTTCTGGGTTTTTTGCCTTTTTTGGTGTTCAGCTGTAATAAAGCCACTTTCTGTCGTCTAAAAATACATTTAAAAAAAGATGACGAGAGCTGAATATGTAAACATTGCTCTTGAACAAACTGAATATTTTCTAGCATCCCTATAACTTTCCACATTATTAAGAGCAAAACAAGTAAAACAAAGTTCATATCCATCCAACCCTCCTGTGCTCTGACATATATAGCAAACATAAAAGTGTTTTTATCGGTGATAAACAACCGCAGCTCATAAAGAGGCTGGATTATTATGTCATAAAAGTCAACCAGGAAGTGGCATCATTTCCAGACAGGGCCACAACCTGCACAGAGTTACTGTTGAGTATTGTCTCTGCTGAGCTGTTATCAAGTCATGATAGCTTTTAATGAGAAGATTCTTTAGTTGTTCTTTTTTTCTGCTACTAGAGATCCTTCCTGTCCACAGCATCACCCAGCCAATGTCAGTTTATTCAGGATCAATATTAGTATTTGTGAACTGAACCGAAACAAATTTGACTGTAGCAATGAAGGAAGTGAAAACACAGAGCCTATTGTGCTTCACCTGGAGGAATTTGTGGGGTGAGCTAAGGATGCAATGTTAAATATCGGGAGCAGTTTGAGCTGAAATTCCACCTCTTGAACGGCTTCCTTATGAAACTTGTAGTAATGGGGAAAATCAATGCTTTCCTTCACTTTAAAACACATTTATTTTTCACATTAACGCGTCTGTGTTTTCACTCCCGTTCTGTTATTCAGCGGTTGATCTAAGATTAGACTTTGCGGCATTCGAAAACAGATCAGACAGAATGAGGCTGCCTGCTGAGTCAGTCCCACACATTTCCAGAGCGCCTCATCCTTCAATATTAGTATTTATATAAACATTCAGTACTAATCCTCCATTGGTGATTAAAATGCACAGCAAGCGGAGATAAAGTCTCATTTTCCTATCCAAGCAAAGGGCCCTTTGTTGGCCTCAGCTGACGCTTGTTGCTCATGCAAAGCTGAGCGCCGAGTCAACTATGGAAACACACCGAGGAGAAGCGTGAGGCATGAGTCAGCTGTTTCCACTGGCTGGTGAGCTGAGACCGAGACATGAGGAGCCTTCAGTGAAATGAACAGCATTTATTAACTCTGACCAGAACCGCATTTAGAATTCAGATTTCCGACACACCCGTCTGTGAAACGCCAACATTAACAGTAACTCGGTATGCACAGCAGCTGCCGCTGCTGCTTTCACCAAATTGGTTTAATTGATTATGGATTGATTATCATTCGTGCAAATGGCTAGCTATGTGTTGTTGTAGCCGTGTTTCCAGAGTACATGTTCTTCATGTTGAAAGTCTAGAACTTTTAAAAGGTAAAATACAGAACAGAGGCAAAAAGACAGAATGAGGGTATAAAAGATAGACAGAATGAAAGAATAAATATAAGAAAGAAAGGAGGCGGAAAAAGAAGAAGGAAAATAAGAAAGGAAATAAAAGACAAAGGAGGAGAGCGAGGAAGGAAACAAGGGTGGAAGGAAGGAAAAAGGGATGGAGGGAGGAAGGAAACAACAGTGGAAGGAAGGAAAGAAGTAAGGAAGAAAATAAGGAAGCAGTGAAGAAAAGAAGAGAAGAGGCACCAAGGAAAGAGGGGAGGAAGAATCACACCTTTGACCCCAATAGACTTGCTCTATGTGGAACACTGACAGACAAACAGAAACTAATTTCCTCTGAAAAAGTGACGGGACCTAAAGTACCACAAAACTCCTTCATTTCCTAAAAGGTTAGACTCTAATGTAACACGGGTTTTCAAACATCACGTATTTCTAACTGTCCATCTGCAGCTTCAGGTTTGCTGTAACGCCTGATAACAGATAAACACAAACATCAGATAAGACCCACCTGGACGAGCTGGAGGAGATACCGGAGGACGTCATCGTCCTCCAGCGTCTCCAGCTTCCGCACCGCCATGGATCGGACCTGGGCGTCCGAGTAGTGGCAGTCTAGTAACTGCATTGCCAGACCAACATCCAGACCACTGAGGAGCAGCAACGTGCCAACAGGTCAACGCAACATCATCACTACAAACAGAGATGTAATACTGAGGCGTCGGCTTTACCTGGTGTCCCAGGCATTGCTGCGATCCAACAGGCGATGAGTAGCCAGGACGTCTTCCTGTTTCCCCCATCTGACTGAGCCCAGCAACTTCGGGTAAGCCCTAAGCAAGATTATTGATTAAATTAAGCAAAAAAGGAAAATATATAGTATAATGTAATTGGGAAGTAAAATACCTCGGATCACGCATGCACTCGTGCCTGAAGTGCCACAGCAGTTCTTTGTCTTCCGGACTCAGGGGATGTAAGGGATCCGTGGACACGATCGCCGCAAACTGCTTCTTCAGGTGGTTGGGCATTTCTCTCTGACCTCTCTCCCCTCCGTCGCCCTCCTCACCGCCGGCTCCACAGTCCCTGCCCACTTCCCTGCTCTTGGGCAGCACCACCGGGTAGCAGTACTTGTCCAACAAGATGGCAATGGCCATGGAGGAGGCCTTGTCCGGGTTGGTGGCCGACGTGAGCTTGTCTGCGTTGATGCTGCTGCTGCTCTCCTCGCTCTTTTCGAGCATCTTCCACATGTGGAGGATGAACTCGCCTTGGCGGAGGAGGGAGCGGTGGTCGATCAGGAGCAGGTTGACGTAGTACAGGAGGCGGTTCTTGGTCTTTCCTGAAAGACAGACAAAGAGGCGCGATGATAAAGGGTTCCCTTGTTGATGGCGGCAAACGGCACTGATCGCAAATGACAGAACGGCGACATCTGAAGAGTGTTTAATGCTGCAAGATGAGGACGTCCTGGGACCTTTGTTTCAATATTCTTTGCTAAAGAAGTACAGTGTGAAGCAACTTAAGCGAAGGGAGAAAGACACAGGACGCTTTTTCTGGCTATGGACTGTGGTAGCTAACACCAAGTTATCTGGGCCTACCTTGCCAAGTAACTGCTCAGCAATCAGTTTGGTAAAAATACTGATTTGTCGATGCTCTATAGTTCATTTTTCTATTGGGAAAAGCCTGTGAATGGATTAAATCTCCTGGTGAGCCATGGTGAGAAACACTGTCACGAGCAGCTCGTACAGTCACTCCATCAACTCTTTGTCATTTAAAAGAGTTCTTCATCTTGAGTTTGTTTGCTGTTGGCAAATAACTATCGGTAGGCATTAAATTGTGCATTTTTATGACATAAATCAGCCGATCACAAGCAAAATCAGGTGTTCAGACACAGATGTTTCCCCAAATACACAACTTGTTTGTCAGAGACTAAAATGGCCACAGTGAGCTGTTCTACATTTAATAGCTTGACTCATTTGCGATCAGTGCTGTTGCAACTGGACATTACCTTCAAGGGTGGAGCTTCCTGCTGTGTTGTCGTGGTAGGAGCTTTTGGGGTTGGAGGTTTGGGGTTGCTTCCCGCAGATCACCTGGATTTAGTTAAAGTGTTTCAGAGCTAGCCAAGCGACCCTATTTTAGCCAAACACGACAAAACAGTAGTGAAGGTAACCAGATGTACCTGCAGGTTGAGGCGTGCCCCTTTAGGTAGGTCCTTGATTTTTATGTTAAACTCCAGCCAGCAGTTCCACAGCACTTCTTCATTAAACGTCTTGGAAGTTGTTCTTTCCTAAAAAAGTTCATTGATGTCATTTAGGGTTTTAACGCAGTCACTGCTCATAACTTCAAAAAATAAGTAAAAAAATAAACCGTCATGGTCCCTTTAAGAGTCAGCTGCCTTACATCCAGGATTCAAATGATGTTCACAGGAATCGGAGGACAATGTTGGCCTGTATTCATGCTGTCAGCCGTAGCGTTTATTGTCTTCACACCGCATCCGAAATGAATAAGCTGATCATGCAAATTCAGAATAGTTTAACAGGATTGATGGTGGCTTATGGTTTCCAGGGAAGACACAGCAGGAAACTGTGTGTGTATTTGACTTTTGTCACAACAGCAGGTTTTAGGTATATGGAGAATGCCTGTGTATTCCTAACATATTATAGCCAATGTATTTTGTGGTGATTTTGTGTGATGATTCTGGTCACTGCCATACACAATTCCATTCGATTCTCATCTCCTTTCAGTGCTCTGTCTAGAATTTCTCCCATTGACCTGGATTCCTCCAACAGAATTTCAATCGGGCCAATCAGCAAATTAGAAGTTATGAATGATAACATCGATTTTCTGCTCTGTTTTAGAATAACAGTCTGCGTTCAGCGCAAAAAAAATTCTCATAATCATACCGCTGAACATAAATCACAGCCAAATGTTAGCAATTGGGTAAAAATTAAAACTTCGACACAGTCAACCGCTCAATAGTTTTTCAATAGCCGAGGGTCCAGACCCTCTGGACGAAGCAAAGTGTAGAACAAAAAGCTGTTTACATATTTCTTTTTTTTAAAACCAGGTTAGTGATGAACAAACACAATAGAGTAGGTAATTTTTCTTTGTAAAAACATCCTTCCACATTTGTGTTGGTCACATGAATTTCTAGTGAAATACTTTGAGGTTTGTGGTTGTTATGTGGTAAAATGTGAAAAAGTCTCTCTAGTGTGTATGGAAGTCTCCATCGCCCAATGTGTCCAACCTGAGCCAGAAGCTGCTGCCCATGGAAGATGCTGGCCTCGATGAAGACCGTCAGCTCTGGGACTTTGGGGAGCGTCGGGATGTCGATTCCAAGCACTTTGACTCTGAACTTCCTGTTGCAGTCCCACATGGAGATGGTGAACACTCGCTCATGGTCTTTCTCAGCAATGGTCAGCTGTTCATGGGTGCCTGTGATAAACCTTTAGAGTTTAATTCGGCTCATGTTTGAGTAGAAATTAATAAATAGCGGCGTTTCAAAATTGTAACCTGCGACTCCTGTGCAGTCATCCACTTGGGCCCAGTCCTCCCGCTGGACCAGATCCAGCTCCGGATCAGGCGGAGTCTCCAGAACCAGGTGGATCTCCTCTCCGTTCTTGAGGGACTGGCGGATCCAGTTGAAGCTCTGCAGGGCTTTCTCTCCATACAAATACTCCTCTCTTAGTGTGAGACAGAAACAACGATAACCAACTCCAACCTAACCACACCTGACCCCAACGTGAAGTTTCCCAGGGAGTTTCCACACACCGCATACCTGCCACACACACGCAACACAAAGTCCTCCTCGGTCAAGTGTTCAGGGATTCCCAACAAAACCCTTTTATTGGCCGTTTTTGCAAAGAAGCTCGCCAATACCTAAAAAACAGGGGAAAGATAGAAACGCAACAGGAAATGGCATATTTATCAAACAGGAAGAGGTGCATGGTTCATGTGCTATATTTATCAACCTGTGAAGGCGTATCATCAATGGAGACTTTGATAGTCTGGCTGGAGGTGCTGACATGGATCACGACCAGGATGTAACCATTATTAACCTGAGAGAATGAAGGAGGAAAACAGGGTGGAGATGAAGGCACAATTTTGTTTGTCAGTAGTTCAGAAGGAAATATGAAAAAAATCATTGATGTTAGATATGACATGTTGCTCCTAAATGACCAGGAATCCTTGATTCTGAAGGAAAACACATTCTGACCGACTGAAAAGCATTCAGGCAGGGTGCAGAATGAGCGACGCACATTACAAACTAGTTCAGAGCAGCACCACTCGAAGCTGGAGGCTGCCCACATGAAACAGGAAAATGAGATTGAGTCGTGCTGCAGCGCTGCTATAAAGGTGTCACCACAAATAGCAGGTCATGAGTGAGCATTCCTCCTTCATAGTGGGCATGGAGTGGGAAGTGAGCACTTCTTAGCTGATGGAGGTGGTTGGTTGGAAAATATCACATTTGCAGCTGAAGAATCCAAAACAAATTTTATTTGTAGTGTTCTAAACTCTTTTTTTTCTCTCAATAATCCCGGATGGACAATCGGGTGAAGAAGGGGTTCTGGAAGAGAACACACCTTGGAGAGAAGGTGTTCGGGCAGCGGCTTCCGGGTGACCCAGGGGTCCATGGAGTAAAGGTTGGGGTCCCGGTCCGACAGCTCGATGCGTCGCGGCGTCAGCAGCTTCCTGCGGGTGAATTCCAGCTCGTCGTCGTGGACGTTGCTAACGTCAGTCACGTCGTAGCCAATCAGGTAGTTGAGGTAACGCTGGTACTGCTGGGACTCGTCTGTGGGCTGCGGGCGTGGCACCAGCTGGATTCGACCCACATCTTTCTTTAGAGCTATTGATACACAAAAAACAAGACACCTGAAGTTCCTGTTGGCACAGTTTAGTTGTCGCACAGTAGGATTCTGTGAAGTAGTTCAAAGAAGCTACATATGCTAAGCTAAAGCCAACAGATCACAATTGGTATTAAAACCCTTACAAAATCTATTTTTTTTACCTATTACAAAAACGTTCACACAGTCAAGGATGGACTCTACTGGACTTTGTGGTCTTAAATAGACAGTTACTCGTGTTTGGATGTTTGTAGAGAGAAACCAGTCCTTCGATTTTTACAAAGCATTATGCGCTATGCTTCATAGCAAAGCGCATAATAAATAATGCAACTTTTGTCTCTAAGTTTTGCTTACACACAATTTCTACGGAGTTGTACCGTTACATCTACAAGCCGTGTTAAAAATGAAAGAGGAAGAAAATGAAGAGAGAGAGCCCTTGTGCTAACCGTGTTGGCTGAAAATATATGGCAGAATGTAGCTCTTCTTATTCTAGGAACGATATGCAGTCACATATTAGAAGAGCCCCTTTATAAGGTAAAAAATCTGTTTAAATCACGTTTTTATTCTGTGTCTTTTAACACACGTTGAAAGTTTTCCTAATGCTTAATTGTTTCTATTGTTTTTTTGTACTTTCCATATTTTGAATGTTTATTGCTATTGTCTGTGCAGCAATTTATTGCAGCTATTGCTGTTTCACAGAACTTTATAAGTAGTAAACAGCAGCTAGTTTGTTTTTCCCAGGGGAATCTTTCTCCAACATGGCTGCTGTCTACTGCAGGTGGGATATTGTCCTCCATACAGTCAGAATACATCTTAAGAACAAATCTCAGTTTGTTTCCATTAACAGTCATGACAGAAATAGTTTCTGGCTCCAAGAGGCAACCAGTACCTCTCCAGTAGCGAATGCAGTCCAGTGTTTGGAAGACCTGGTGCTTGTCGTAGATCTCACACACAGTGCCTTTCTTCTGATAGAGGAGGATGCAGTGATCAGGACAGAAGCGCTGGTAGAAGTCGGGACAGAGGTTTAAAGACACCGCCTTCATCCAAACTTGGGCTTTCACCTGGGAAAAGAACAAACGGGCGAAACATGTTTCACCCGTTCGCTGGAGTTAAAGTGGAAAAAATAAAATAAAAGGAAAAAAAAGATCCCTGAGCATCCCCAACCTGTTCCACAGTCCAGTTCCCGGCCACCTCCAGCAGCAGAGAGTCGGGGCTGCTCCCGCCCCGCGCCACTGTGGGCAGCACAAACTCAACGCTGATCTGATCCATGGAGGCGGAGGAGGCAGAGGTGATGGCTTTCTTCCTCCTCCTCCTGCGGTTCCCTTCCCGTGCCACTTCGCAGTCTTCGTCGCTCACCTGGATCTGCTGCCTGTCCATTGCCTAGCTTGGACACAAAGCACGCAGTTAATTATTACCTGTAATCATGCAAACACCTTGTTGCCATGGGACGCAACGATCTGATCGGTCTGTAGCCACAATCTGGACTCGACCGGAGTGAGCAACGACGAACACTCAAATTATCATTCAGCCACGATGACAGAAATTGTCGGACCAAAGCTTCAGTTTTGCAGTTAAACTTAGCATTCGCTGCAGGCGAGTTCTGCGCGATCCCACACGAGTGTCTCCTCTTTGTCAGCTGGAACCTTTCAAACAACTCTCACACACATTAATATGTGTTTTCGTATCAAAAACACATATTAATGTGTGTGAGCCAACACACAGTCATAATATTTCCACCACCATGCTTCCACTAATGTTGTGAGTTAAACAAGATCCTGGTTAATGTGGCCAGAAGATTCTTCAGTGCCTTCAAACTGCTAGAAATATGGTTTTCTAACCTGGCCGAGGTTTAAAGAGGAGCAGCAAAAGCAAATGAGGAGGATTAGCGGAGCTTATGAACAACTAATAATGTCATCTGGAATGCGGTTTGTTGAGCTGTTTTATCATGACAGCCATGAAACTGTCATATAGCAACATTCTTCAGTCAGAAGCCTCTTTAGATGCATTGCGAGGCTGACAGCTACCAGAGATCGGGACTTTTAGGGACATGTGCAACAAAAACGAAAAAGAAGAATGTTTGTGCCACACCATTCAGGAAGTTCTCACTAAGATAGACTCTTAGTTTTTATTAGAATGTCTTGTGGATATAGTGGATTTATTTTTGTCTTGAATCTGTTAATGGGAACAATGGTGATAATAAATGATGCAGTGATGAATGCATGCATCTTTAAGACCTATTTCTTTTAAGTTAGAGATTTAGAAAAGTAAAAAAGGGAAATATTTAAGGAAGTTTTCACAGGTACTTGATCTGAAACTTTAATGTATTTTTATAGTTTTGAGAGTATGAGGCATAGATCATCCAATGAGCCAAAAATATCATGTCTGGTAATACGCAAATATGGTGACGGCTTAGTGAGTTTTTTCTTCATGTTTTTACTCCATTAAAAAAAACTATAAACAACTCCTTGGATTATATCGGAGAGAATTTAAATAAACCGTAACTTCAGCAATATGTTTTGTCCGTAATGACTTTATTTTGATAGAAATAATCAATTCGTTTAGTGCAGCCCCGAATGACTTATTTCAAAACTGCTCAAGCCACAACAAATGCAAAGAAGTCGGTGGAGTTTCCCTTCTGCTTCTTTCTGCATCAGCAGAGGAAGCTTTGAAAAGCAGGAAGCAAAAGTCAAACAGCATGGATGGACTAGAATAGCTCCCCGTCAGCTGTTTTGGGTCCGACGCACTTTTAAGCGTAGACTAGAGGACTACAGCAGCTTAGAGTAACAGCGCAGAGAGGTGAAAATAAGGGATAAAACAAAGAAAAAACACGCAGCCACCATAAGAGTGAGATACAGCAGCAGGTTGTGGTGTAACGGTACAGCAGGAAGCAGAGAGGCGTGTGTGGCTACACACACGCGCGCGCACACGCAAACATAAAGCCTTTAATAAGGACTCACCAAGGAACGCAGGAGGCAACCAACCCCGGAGCTCTCGACGAAGAATTCGGCATTTATGCTAAATTGCGAGATCCGGAAACATTAAATAAAATCGGGGTTTTCTGGAGTTTGTGCTCAGGAACTGCTAGGAGGAAATGCTGCGCCTCCACAAGTCCACCACAACTTGTCAAACTCACCGGCTAAGTTTTCTCTAAACAGAACAGCAATCCACAACTTCCGCTTTGTCTTCAAACTAAAACACCGCTGTACAGGAAGTGAATCATACTGCGCGTGCATGTTTGAAGAAGCTGGGATTGTAACTTAATTCTTCAAATGATTAAAATAACTAACTACATTAATAAAAAAAATTAATACTGACTGTAAATATATTTTATCACTTTAAAACAATAACAATAATACAATTACTACTACTAATAATAATAATACATTTTCTAAATATGAATAATTAGGTATTAACCTGGCATTATCTTGTCTTGTACCGCTTGATAATATTCGTAATGCTGAGTACTTTAAATGTGAGTTTGCTTCCCTCTTGTGGCCGCGTAAAGTATAGATGAAGCAATTTTGAAATTTCCATCTAAAGATTTTTTTTTTCCTCCGCCTTACAACATAATATATTGTATCTGTATATATTGAATATATTTCTATTTTTTATTTTTGTTAGTAGATTGGTGTTTATTTTCGGTGCGTCACTGACAATCTTGGGAATAAATAAACTGCATTATGTAAATATTGCACAGTGTCACGGAATAGTGTCTACGACCAGTAGAGTGCAGTGAAAACTCGCCTCCCTCCAGGACAATACTATACTGTAATCTTGACACGAATATAAGAGTTTTTGTGGCCTGGTCTCTACGGCAAAGTATTAAAGACAATGGGTACACCGAAAATGACCAAATAAAACATATAAAAGATCGAACTGTTTAGTAATTCTTACTTAAACCATCTTTTATCAAAACCAACCCAACCCATATGTTTTAGAGAGCGAAAGCTCACACTTGGCTGGCCAATGAGAAACGCAAACACCAAAGATTGACACCATGAATGACCAATTAGATAACTAGAACATTATGTTTACAACAACCCCTCTTCTCCCTACAAGGCGACTGTTTTGGTGAGTTGAGAAAAGTTCATTGAAGTCTTTTACGGCTTTTAAATCGCTGAATTTGAGAAGACGTAACAGAGTTGAACATATATGTATCTAAACTCAGAACAGGAGTAAAAACACGAAGCTGTCAGCGCTCGTTTATTGCTGTAAATGCAGTTTCGCAGCTCGCTCCCGTAAAGCTTTCATTGTTGACGTTGTTTTGTTGTACTGCGTTTTACGCAATAGGACGTCTTAGCCAGTTAACTCGGCCTAGTCATTTTTTCACCTTCCGAAAATTACTCTCGACCTGAGTTAGTCTGCCTCGGTTCCGAATGTAACGCCTTTGTTCTTGTTCTTTTATCGACGTGACTTTCACTGTACTTTCCTTTGAAGTTGTACAAAACGTAAAGACTTCGACATTTGTGGCGTTTCTTTTTATTATGACAACGGCCAGTATTCCGCCATTCTGCTCTTCTAAATACCTTTATCCGAGTTTATTACATTGGTTTCCACTTGTTATTTAAAGTGTATATTCTCCGTCCTTTTCTGAACTGAATGAATGGACTTTAAATGCGCATGCGCGCTGGACCTGGACGTTTATAAACAAGGCATCGTCACAGGACAATAGTGATGTAACAGGTAAAAGTGAAACAAGTTCGATTTTGTTCTGAAAGTGAACAATCAGTGCACAATGAGGTGATTTTATATTGTTGTGAATGTATATTGATGTGGCTCTTATGTCACTTAAACCATAAATAAACACTAAGACTGATGCCATTATATTTTTATGTGGTTGGTCAAAACAACTCCATTATAAACCTGTTATAAACTCTGTGTTTCAGTTACATCATGGTTTGGGAGGTGAAAAATCCACCTCTTCCATCAAGCAACTCCCATGATTGCAACATGCAACAGGCTGACCATCAGACTCAATACACAGGTAGCTAATCAATTAGCAGTTTATTGCATTTTAGCCTCGGGTCTTCAGTGAGTAATAAATTAATGACACCTCACAGTAAGGTTTAGCTTTAACTTTAGGTACCAGAGAACCTGTGTCATCTGGAAGGAAACCAGTGAAAAAGAGGCTCATTAATACTCAGTTCCATGAGCTGCTCTGATCCTCAGCTTTTTCCTTCAGGAAGAATGAGCGCTGACGGGGACCAGGCTCATGATCCGCTACGCTGTGACGAACACTTCCTCTCCTCCCCCGGGATCCCCACCAGCGACAGCTTCATGGAATATGGTAGCTAACATATAAGCAGCAACATAGCTGCTTATTCTTCTTTCTTTTTTTTTTTTTTTTTGAGTAATTAAAATGTACGGCTTGCTCTCCCAGACGACCTGCCAGACCTCCAGGAGGTTCGGGAGGAACTAACGGTGGAGCCCGTTTACCAGGTGGAGCTTGGTGTGTCGCACCAGGAGCGGCCTCAGCCTCCAGAGACGCTTTGGCTCACACAGCTGGCTCACATCGCTACGGGGCCCCAGAGCCCGCTTCTACAGGACCTGCCTCACAGCAGGTCGGCACTCAGCTCCACACCAGAAATAGGAACTTATTTCACGAGTAGCAAAACACCTGAACCACAACAGGAGCACTAATAGGGCATATGATCATTAATTCTTCAGGCAGTCAACCACTATCACTACCGCCAGTTACATTGTGCACTGCTCTCATTAAGTACGGCAAGCCTTTCATGCCAAATGGTGGAAATTTTCCAATCTATATGGTAAATCAGTGATGTGAAAATAGGCATTGTCCACATTTAATTAATGGCACTTTCTGAGTGTGAAAACGTTTTATGGTATGCAGCTGAACAGTGAGCAGCTATTTATACACGCTGTAAAAAGTGATTAGAGTATTTTTTGACACTCTTAATGAGGCATTTAAAACACAAGCTGGTATGGTGTTCCGGCAAACGCAGGGTCTTTGCAGGTTTCACCAACACAAATATAAGACTTTAAGATCTCGTAAAAAGTCATAATACTGTCGTTTTTTAAGACTATCATTAATGATATTTAAGACCTGTATCATGACAAAACTTTACAAAATAAGTCACATTTTACATAGTAGTAGAGCTATGTAAAATGTTTTACCTAGTTTGCCAACCCGTACTTTACATGGTATGGGTCAGAAAGAGAAGTGAGTCTATGGTACCGACATTCATCGTCAAGTCAACTGGCAATAATTTACATTTAGCAATGATAAATGCAACAAAAAGCAAACTAGCTAGCTGGCAAGGGTTGATTATTAAAAGCTAGTTAGCGGTAGCCTCAACTGCCTTAAGTTAAAGAACACAATGAAGAGGTTGACACGCAACAAACTGTTGCCGGAGAGAAAGCCTAATAACAAAAATAAATTATATGGAATATGAGATGAAATAGTCTCGCCATGACAAATTTAATACCTGCGATTAATATATGTAAGACCAACTTACATTTTAAAAAATTAATTTAAGACATTTTAAGACCGTAGTTTTAGAGACATTAATTTAAGACTTTTTAAGGATGCACGTAAACCCTGAAAAGGTTTTAGCCTACTTTAACAGTGTAACTACTGAATCTGCTAGATTTAAATACTTTCATTACCAGATAGGTAGGAAAATGTTAATATTTGCTATTGATATCTTGCCGTAACCACAGATAATCTATTTTTCAGTCACCTTTTGGCTGGAAAATTAAAATTCAGCAGGTCTAATAATGGATTGGTTCTATGACATGATCTTCTTGCATGTTGCCGGATCCTGAGCAGTGCAACATATTTCATGAGTTTGTGGATGTAAGCAGTGAGACGGTTTTGGGAAAGTTCTACAGACATATTGAGTGTCTTAAAGATCACATTTAGAAACTGACCTTCTGATTTTTGTTATTCTATTGTAGAAGGTTTTTTTTTTTTTTTTTAAGTCCCCCTCAAGTAGATGAAACAAATAGGACACATCCTCTAATGTATGGTGGCACTTTAGATTTAGTAGGTTCTTTGGAGAATATCTTTTAAAACACAATAACTACATCATGTGAATCAAAGCACTGTTGTTCTTAGACTGTGTGGTTGGACATTTTTAGCTCCTCTGCAGTCTGCATCCCCAGCACTAGCAGTGATCTACACACCTACGCTCGTCCTCCACCTACTCTCCAGATCAGCTCGTCGCCCTCTAGAGTTCACAGCAGGGAGCGACATCGCAGCAGGGTAAGCCAAGCTTTACTTATGTTTTATAATAAAAATCCTTATTCTTTGTTGTGACTAGTGCTAATGCTGCCTGATGGCGGTTTTGTATTTGCAGACGAGCAGCGAGTGTGGCTCAGTCGTATCAACCAGGTCCTCCCTGTCTGATGATGAGGACATGGGCTGGAGTTTCTCCTGTCCACCCACAGTCTGGCACTGCTTTCTAAAAGGTAGATCTGTGAACAGAACAGTCCTGGGGGGAAGTGTGTGATCTTCAAAAGGATTTAAAGTTTAACCCAAGGAAGTTGGGACTGAAAATGTCTGGAGTTAGGAAAAAGTAATTAGGTATTCTACATTCGATTTCCCCTTTTCCTTCCTGTGATTGTGTCAATGACTGTGATGTTCCTGTATGTGCACAATTATTGTACAAGTGAGCACACAAACAAACTTGAGTTTCCCTGAACTAAAGTGATACAAGTTGAACGGTTTTGCTCCTCTCCAATCAGGAACTCGCCTGCGTTTTCACAGCGGCTCATGTATGAACTGGCAGGATGTTGAGGACATGGGGTCTGGTGAAGAACACTGTGTCGATGAGGAGCGCTCAAGATTCCTGAAGGTACAACAGCTGTCATAGGCACCTCTCTGAACTATTATTAACTCCATTATCTTTAGGTTTTTCTACCAGTACATTGAATTAGATGCAGAGAGAAGTTTGGACAATTAGCCATTATTTAGTACCTCGTCTCCACTGAGAGATATGGAATGCCATTTTATAGTCCAGCATAGTCAGGATGAAATCTCCATTCCCTGTTGGATTCTCACTGGGCAGAAGGGGTTAAACCCAAATGCCTGACATTGTGTCATACTACAAACATCGGTACAAGCCCTTCTATGTCTAGTTCTCGTAACAGCGCTTTTCAGTCCCCCAATCAATAGACCATGTGTGATGGCAGTAGCTCCACCTTAGCTGTACCGTACCATAGTCCTATGGATTTACAACTGAAATGGACCCAGGCCTGGTATGGTTTGGTTGTAAGAGCTACTTTTGCAGTGCAATCAAACTAGTGTACCAAACCGTACTGATCCATGCCGTACCACTCAGTAAAAATGCATGGAACATCTTGTCTTGTACAGAGTTATGGCTCTGAGGGCCTGCAGCTGGTTGAGCACGAAGAAACTGTGTCTTGTGGTCAGGCCGTCTTGCAGCTAACCTTTGACCCTGGCGTATTTGGACATACGCCAGTCACGGCCCGGTGCCAACTGGATCACCCTTTCTATGTCAAAAACAAAGGTACCAGCACGGGTGACGAACAGTACCAGTGGCGTCTACCAATGAAATCATTATTCAAGCTCTTTCCCTTCTCTCAGGATGGTCCTCGTTTTACCCAAGCTTGACTGTGGTGCATTATGGGATACCGTGCTATGAAATGGAAGTGGGTGATATGTGCCTGCCTCCTGGACACCGGGATGCTAAGCATACGGATGATTCGCTAGTGTTTGACACATTTAGAAGGTAAATATACCTTATATATTTTGGGATATTGCAGTCTACCTTTCGGGTGAACTTCTGTGAGTTTATGGGGCTTTGGGAAGAGTAGTAAAACAACACTCTGCTACTTACCATTAGCATTGACTGGACAATTAGAGAGCTCCACCTTCCTTCCTTCTGAAAGTGTGCTTCTTTTGCAGTTATGACTTCACTCCTCTGGACTCCTCCGCTGTTTACCTGCTGAGCAGCATGGCCAGACGCCGACATGCCTCACAGTCCAGCGGGGGCGCCGTTTCTCCCGACAGAGACACAAAGCGAGGTCTTGTAATCCTTAATGTTTTAAGATTAGGCCCAACTTTTAACTCAGACATGTGCTAATATAATGATTTCTGTCACAATGAGAAACTCTTTACTGTACTCCGACACACTCCAGATAGCCACAGTCCCAGCCATTCCCTCTCCAAACATCCAAAGCCAGCTAAAGCGCAAGCTAGCAGCAGTGCCTCGCCCAATAAGTGCAAGCGGCCAATGAACGCCTTCATGCTGTTCGCCAAGAAGTTCAGAGTGGAGTACACGCAGATGTATCCCGGCAAGGATAACAGGTGGGCAGAGACACATGACTTTATTTTAACATTGAGGCTCACAAAAATTCTAATGCCTGCAGTCGTCACCCTCAGCTTGGCATTTTCTCGGTTTCATTGCATTTTATTGAGGGGTATCAGAACAAGGGGTGATTGCAAGGTCTATCACTACACTTTTCAGATTTTTATTTGGAAAAACAGAATAAAATAAATTCCCTTCTACGTTCCACTCTGTGCCGGTCCTGATAAAAATACATTCAAGTTTGTGGCGGCAACATGTGAAAGCTACAAGTTAGACATGCTCTGAATCGGCGCCGCATGTGGTCATGCGTGTGCGTCTGTGCCACAGAGCCATCAGCGTCCTCCTGGGCGAGCAGTGGAAGAAAATGCGAAGCGAGGAACGCCGCATGTTCACCCAGCAGGCCAAGGCGCTCGCCGACGAGCAGAAGAGGCTCAACCCCGATTGCTGGAAGCGCAAAAGAACCAACTCCGTAAGGCCACTCCCATACTCACAGCGCCACCTAATGCTTGGCTGACCTGCATCTAATTCACCACTCCTGGTTTTTATTTAATTGTTTCCCCCAGCAGGGCTGTCAAGGAAATCAAAGCTGAACCGACGAAGCGTGTGGGACTACACGCAGTCGGAGAAAAAAAGGATTCAGTACCACATCCTGCATTGAGCTTATGTGTTTATGAGACACACAGCTGCTCTTGCCTCGAAGCATGTTTAAAACAAAAAAAGTTAGCGTACCTACCGATGGGTGTGGTGTCTCCCCGAACCACAGGTTTTAACTTTGAGTGGCGTTCCTCAATTCACAAAATGTGATCTTGTGAAAACAGAGAGACTGTGGGTAATCTCAGCGTCTCTCTTTATGCTTGAACCAGGTGGAGGTTGTGGTGCTGTAGCATTTTAGCCAAAGCAGTGTAGCCAATTTCTCTAAAATCTACGCCATAAAATAGGATATATGCAATGTATTTTCTTGCCTGTACTATTTGTATTTAAACTATGTTTTATTGCACACAATTATATGATATGTATTTAGTGTTAGCCTATTTTAGCCTTGCTTTAATGCAGCTTTAGTGCATAATGTTCATCTACTAAACAAATTCACACCAAACCTAGCATCAATTCATTAACACTTAAAGGGATAGCTCGGGAGTTTTAATCCAAGGTTCTGCTGGAGAGTTATCTTACCTGCAACAGATAACACGCTTTATTTAGTGTGAGACAACAACATTAGCTGATCTCAGAGGCTAATGCTAATGTCTAGTCTAAGAGGGGCCAAAACGAAGGCCTAGAAGAACTCCAATCTCAAAAAGGCCTTGAGCATGTAATCTATCTTTCCACTCATTGGCTGTTTAAAAGAACCCGGTTATTATTATTTAAGCTGATAATTATCAGCTTGGATGCGGTGCGCCACCTATTATCGTTCTATATGAAACATATCATTTTGACTGACAGTGAACATGTGATATAAAAGTAAAACAGTGAAAATATTACAGGTTTTTTTTCTGGAACGTTATTGTATTGCAGTGTAAATATTTGGAAATACATTTTAAATTAGCTTTAGCCATAGCAATTGGACTAAAAAGTGGTGAATTTTAGTCATATTCAGGTCATTTTAGTTTGACTGTAGCATTAGCCAACTAAATCTTCCCAAAAATATCATGAATGAAGTCATAGAGGAATGCGTTATTAAAGACCTCTGACATATTTGGGAGCATCAATTCTTTACCCTGAGGTGAAATTTGTAATCTGGATTGAATTCACCTGGTGAACTTTGCCATAAACAGACAGCCCTCCTCTCCTCCAGCTGTTAGCTTTAGCCTCCAGTACCAAGAAATTCAACTTTCAACTAAAGAAAGACACCAAGAGGTAAGACATTAACTGCTCATAACGCTTCAACAGAACCTCACATCAACAACCCTGAGCTGTCTCCTTTAGGTTTTCGTTTAAAAGGCAACATGTGTAGTTGTTTTTTTTTTGTTGTTTTTTTTATGTAAATGAGCAACAGTTCTGTTTGAACTCATCAAACATTACGAAGCACATCTTTGAGAACACATAGAGTGCATTTCTCTTTTCAACAAACATCTGCAGAGCCAGACTTTAAAGCCGCACTTCAAACATCAGAGCGCTGTTGCAGAAAATGAGCAAAACTGGCACCAAATCCTACAGGGGACCTTCAAAAGAAACGCTTTACTTCTCTCTGGCTTTTATTTTGATAGAGGGAACAGAAGGTTGAATTTCCTAAAGGAAGTGAAACCAAAAATTCATTTGACTTGATCACCTCAGTGGTTAACTGAATATGGTCACAAAATGTGCCTTTGGTTTTAATCCACAGGGCCAGATTTGTGTGTTTAATCAAAGCTCATTTGTGTAAAATAGAAGCCAGATCAAATTAAGCAGTTCTTCATTAGGATTTGTGTCACTCTGCTCTGTTTGGGGTATTTTAACCCTCCACAGATAGTGTTTTATCTTTTATTTTGAAATGTTCCAACCAAAATCACACCACCCATTCACATCAGGTCCATCTTCACCTTTTAGTTCTATTCTGTTTGAATTCCTGTGAGTGATTTTTGTATTTTGGATATTTCTAGTCACTGTCAGGAAATTACAGTGAACTCTTTGTACAAAGCGTAAAAAGCAACAACTGGATTTACATGCCCTCTTTAAAGAATTTCTTTTACAGAAATTTGTTGTTCCAGTGACGCCAGAGGCCGATTGCTATTTGCATTAACTATGCCTGAATTTGCAGTTTAAAGAAAATGAATTAGTGGAGAATGAGACATTTAAATAAGGGAACAAATATAAAATCAACTAACATATTCACCCATTAGCCCAGCTGGGTTTAACTCATGATAGAATTAAATATATTTTTTAAATCTTATGGAATTGGGTCTAATTAAAAAAAAAAAAATCTTTTTAAAGTGTAGCTTTTTTACGCCTTTAAAACCTTGTTATGCAACGGTTAAGTAGGGAAGTGAAAAGCTAGCGTTAGCATGCTTTCTACTTTATTCAAGTTGTGTCCACAGTACAAACGTAGGTGTATATTAATCTAAACAGACTTATTGTTTAAAAATAAAAAATAAATTTTCTTTACCTTTTAAAGTTGGGTTAACTTCTGCAACATTTGTAATTTCAAATAAAACTTCGTTTTTCTTGGCAGCTAAAGCTAAAAGCTAATCAGATTGGGCAAAGATGGAAGCAGATTTTTACTCTTATGTCAAACAGCGCTTCATCCACAGAATCTTATAAATCTTAAAGCTGACATCTTTATATAAGCATGCTAAACGAATGGGGTTTTGCTTTTTTTATTTGAGTATCCTATGAAAGTATGGCGCACCCGTTTATTGCAGCTGAGACAATAAATCTCAGCTAGTTTAAAAATTAAAAGTTCAAACTAATTTTAATTGATTGGTTTTATCGTCACTGTCTCCTGCTTTCAGCTGTAAACTGGTTGAGCTGCGTTTGTGTGCCGTATACCTGTTAGTCGATGCCTCCACCTGAGCTTCATCTTCTCAATTTCTCCGTCACTCAATGGCTTTTTCTCTAATTTTCCGCTTAAATCACCGTCACTTCCTCAATAGCTGTCTCTGTCCAGGGTGCCATTCTGTTTATATATAGCTATATGTATAATTGAAAACAATAATTTAGAAAATAAAATAATTGTGTGCAAGTTCTAAAAATAAGACATTTGCTTTAGAATACATTTCGTCCTTAACCTTTTATTTTTGTATACTGAGAAAACCTTTTTGCTAGAGCACTTTTATACACACAGACAATTCAGACTCTCTTAAAAACCTGCATCGAAATAGCATTTATTAAACCATAAGTCTTAAAATACCTTTGACTTGATTGGAACTCCTTTAGAGGGTGTATGTAAATCCACTTCCCACGCAGAGGGTGACGACATTCGTCCTCTCACCGCACAGTAAGGGTCATTCTTAATGCACTTTATCTTCCGAGACTGCTACAGTATATGTCATGACAAATATTAAGATTGTTATAGAGAAAAAAATATATTTTTTGTGGTTTGAATTCATCTTTAACTTCTTGTATCCCACGCTTTTGTTAACGCCGTGGCGTCACGTACAGCTTAATCAGGGGGAGATGATGTCATGTAATTCATGAGTAAAAATAAAAAGCATGATAAACCTACCGTTTGTGACTGGTTTTTTTCGTGTTCAAGACGATGAACTCCAGGAACTTTGCATTTTAAGGTGAAGAGATGCTGAGGGAACCGCATCTGATGGGGGAACACGAATTGTAGTGATACCAGCATTGACAGGAGTTTCTTCTTCTTTTGATTGTAGGAAGCAGCTGTTTTGCGTCATACTATGCATGAGTTCTGGATTCCCTGACAGAAAAGATCAATTTATTCTGATTACAAAGACACCGGTATGTTTTAGAGCCATTGCACTCTGGAACCCGTTCAGTGAAAACATTCGGTGCTTTCAGTCCAAACACAACAAAACTCTTCCATTTTCACCAGAAATTGTCGTCGTGTAGACAGGGCCTTCAACTGATAATATGTCAAACAAAAATAAATCAAGAGCCAAAACTTTTGAAACAAATCTTTTTAATTTTATGGTTTGACATAAACACTTCCCCAGATTTTAGCTGGAGGTCAAAGGTGAAAGACACAAAGCTGCTACAATAATCAAGAGGGATAAAAACATATTCCAGAACATTCAATTAAAACTATAGTCATAATCAATATTTCCAGGCTAAGTTCATCAAATAGAATCCACAAGTATGCTCTTGGAAATGGCTAGAAAAATCAGCTTGTATAGTAAAATAGAAAACTATATAAAGGTACAGTATAAACATACAGTAATTTGGCCTCGAAAGGGGTATTTACATGCAGAAGGTGAAGCGGATCAGGATCACAGTCTGTTGAGCTCGACGCGACATCACTGACTTTCCCGCATCTTTACAAAACCGCAACAGTCGTAGCAGGTTTCCGAGGGAACGGCTGGAATTCTTAAGTTATTTTTTGAATTTTTTTGCTTGCGTTGAAGAGAAAATATAAAATATTGGTCTCAGGTTCTCGCTGCTACTTGTGCCGCTTGGATTTCTTCTTAAGCGTTCAGCAGGAGGAGTCGCAGCAGAGTAGGCGTCGAAATGAACCGAAAGAGGTTTAATGTGATTTACAGAAGGCACTGGCAAGGAGACAAAGTAAGCAAAAACAAAGTGTAGCTCATCTCATATCTGCCACGTCATGATTTCTGCTCTTATCTGTATCTCGTTTCTACAGCATCAGTCTGCTATCAGAGGCCTGAAAACCCTACAGAGAAAAACAGATTGGCAAAAAAAAAAAAAATAGGGAATGGAAAGATTTACAGGATACACTTGAAACCAGAAGTTTACATACATTTTCCCCCTCACTGACTAAATGTCTCTTGTTTAAGGTCAGTTAGTCATCAAAATAATTTCTATTCGGTAAATGCCATAAAAATAGCAAAAATATGCCAGATTTATTTATTTATTTTAGATCGCAAGCATACACACATTTCTTCATTATTTGGCAGCGTTGCCTTTGAAGTGGTTGGTCATTCACATTAGTGGGCTGGACTTCTGGCCCATTCCCATCAGACGTCAAAGAAAACAAAGTTATGGGTCAGTGTATGTAAACTTCTGGTTTCAACTGGAAAAAGAGATCTTCACATTTCTCTAATCTCTCTTATTCGGTTAAATACACAACAGCAGATTTAAAAGTCTTGCAATTTTACACCCCCTTGTAAAATTGCAAGGTTTTTGTGATGAAAAGCAAAAATAAATAAATTTCCCCCCAATCAAATCATTTCAAAGCCTTTTCCACCTTTAATACAATATGAAGACATGGTGTGGAAAAACGGAAGGGCACGCCATGAAAAACTTTGTGCTTCTCCAACTCACTAAATCAACAAAACTGAAGTTTACGTTTTTGTAAGAAAATCACAAAAACCTGGCTGTCTAGAATAATGTTCTCCATGTAAAGTTGAATCCTTTGAATACCACACGGTTTGGAGAATTTCAAAGATTTTTTAAATAACTAAAGTATTTTCTTTATTTTTTCAAAGATTAGAAAAACACATTGACATAAGTTGGGTTACCTAGTTGTGTAAGTATTCAAACCCTTAACACAGTAAGTGGCAGGCGCACGTTTTGATTTAATCCAGCATTCAGTCAAATATGGAAAAATTGTGACGGAAGAAATTATGAAAAGTTTTAAATTTCTGGCAGTTTTGAACTTAACTTTCTGTATCACTTCAGAAATAAAAAAAAATATGTATAACAAATGAATGACTTAGAAAAAAAAAAAACATGCTTTGGACCAAGCAAGAGCATAGAACTACATCTGACAGAAATCATTTGTGTTGCCATGGGTTGCCAAGTCAACATTTGATTGATAGACATCAAATTAAAATGTGCTTCAGGACAGGAAAGGTGGAAAAAGTTTTGAGGTTGTTTCTCATAGTCTCATTTAAAAAAAAAAAAAAAAAAAGAAGATTACCAGGATTTTTAACAGGGGGGTCTATTCTCTGTATATCCACTTTAGTAAGAACAGGTAAGGTACTAAAGCTGTTTTTGGCTACCAATCTGTGACTAACCTCTTTATCAAACAATAATGAATCACCATTTAAAAAGAAATGTTTAGATGTAAATTCTGCGGCTGTTGTTAGAGTTAGCAAGGCATTTGCACTCAGCAGTTTTTAACCACAGTTCAAAGGTCAGGTCGGACAATGCAATTCTCATTTAGACTCTTCTCACGTTGTAACTCCTGATCTTATATGCAATTGTGAGAGCTTTAAATGACGCAAGAGTGGGACCTGGAATAACTGAAACGCCTTTGAATTCTTTAAATGTTGGGTAGACAACATCATGGCTTCACTTTTGATACGTCCGTTTCATTATCCTCAGTAGATGGCATAAGGAGAACTGATCTACACAAGGAGGAGGTCATTAAGCCATTTCATTCCAGTGTTTTGTACCTGTGGCACATCTAAAAACTGCAGGACAGCGGGCCTTGAGGACTGGAGTTTGACACCTGTGTTATAGCAGGTCCTAGTTTGGTATTCTGTGCGAATGACTTGATTGACAGCAGGCTTCATCTGTTGACTGGCCAGTGGATTTATGTCGGAAAACCCTTCTCAACCACCATTTTGAATCCAGGATGAGACCATAGTTGTTGGCGAGATGGTCAGACCTTGAGGTCCAAATGTTTTTAGCAATGGTGACAGAAGAGAACACACGGCGTCAACTGAACGCAAGAAATATATCTGGAGATTTTGGAGAAACTGGCCGCTCAAGGGCATAAATGACATCGCACGAGTGTCGACCACAACTACTGTACGCTCACGGCCCACCTACTTTCTCACCCACGTAGTGAGGAACATGATGCCAATGGAGAAGGACCCAACTTTGGTTAGAACCTAACCAGATATTAACCAGCTAGTGAGATTTGACAATGGAGAAGGGGTTATTGTCTTTCCACAGTAGCACATCGACGAGTTTACACCCTTTATCCCAATACAGATGGGCTATACACAACAAAATACCAGCACAGAAGCTTCAACTCTTCATGTTTAGACCAACGTAAAGCCCTTTTTTAGCAATGCAAAAACACTCAGCAGCATAAAAAACAGCGACAGCAGCCTTAACATTTAGAGAATTCAAACAGCATGGCTTCCTTTTAGATGCTTTCATATCTCACTCCAACAAAGTAAGGTACAAATACACCCAAAGAGAATGCTAACAGATTGTTTGGTTAATCCTGTGGGGAAAATAAAGTTGAACTGTAGGTGCGTTCACACAGCCTGATGTCACTGCAGACCTTTTAATGATAGTTTTTTTAAAACGTGTATATTAGGCTTCTGTTATTTATTCAAGTTTGACTGAAACTATAGTTGATGTTTTGGCTAATTGCCACTAAACATTGCAACTCTGTCATAACCTTTGACCTGCATTGTATTTTCGAAACATGTTAATGCTATAATCAGAACTTTTGGAATACTTCAGTATTTTATCTGCCACATGGGATGACATTTTTTTTTCTGTTGCTTTCAAGGCATAAGCATAGCCAAAATATAAACATTTCAATCTATTAATTTATTATCCACGATTATTAAAAGAAACTTTAGGGTTAAAGTCAACAACAAAATCAGTAAGGTCATCACTTCCCGTTGGTGCTTGGGGAAACGTGGGATGCTCATCAGATGATGAACTGCTGTGTTCCGTTTTCAGATTATGAAACAGGTCAAACTAAAAGATTTGAATAAATGAGCACTTTAACAGCGCTGTATTTCAATCTCCCTGTGATGAGCTTTACTGTTTTTGAAAGTAAAGCTGACGGCTGAAGAGTATTATAATAAATTGTTACATTTGACCAAGTGGACATTAAAGCATTATGATGCTCACTTTCCACAGTCATGAACGGCCCAGACATCCATCCCAGCATGTGGGAGTTTGGGCGGGGCTACATGAGCGACTCCAGGCTCTCTGTGGCGTTGGACTGCCCCAGCGGTACCGACCCGTTCGTCTCTGGACTCTGCAGGGCTCTCTGGTCCTCCTGGCTGCTCACCAGGCTCAGCATGGCTCGGTACAGATACTGGTACTGCTCCTGTGAGTTGGGTCGGGAAGAATCACAGCTTCTTATGTAACAAAAGTAACAAAAATTTAATTGATTTTTAGATTTATTTACTTTGTATACAAACATGTAAATTCCATAAGTTGTTTGTGTTCTGGTATCAGTAAAGTTTAGGAGATAGCTCTATGGTCTATGTCAGTCTTTCTCAAACTGTGGCCCCCAGTCCACTGATGATCCGCGGGTGCCCCCTAGTGGTCAACAACGTACTGCATGTAATTGAGAGTTTATTTACTGTGACGTTAGCTCAAAGTGCGACGCTACAGCTAGCTTACAAAAGGATTGTGTTTAAAAATAGTAATGGATAATCGGCTTAAGACAATTTATAGCACAGCATATACGGAAAACCACAAATGCATCAATTCAATCATTTAAAATCTATTGTCTTTCTGTGTATGTTAAATAAAAAAAATTCTTATTATTTAAATATCCACCCATGCATTGGGTAAAAAAAGCAACTCACTGAGTAATGCTCACTGACAGGGGGGAGGCCCCCTTTATCCTGGGTCTTGATACCATCACAAAATTTGGATAGTATCTCGAAACATAAATAGTATCTCAAAAAATATAGAATTTATGAGATTTTTTTATTTTTTACCAGAGTGGCAGAAACAGGCTTCCATAATACACTTTAAGAGAAAAAGAAAAAAGAATCACACACTGATACTAAGTTATTCTCAGCTTCCACACACAAATTAACTGTAATTTATAATTCTTTTTTTGTTTGTTTTTAGAAAGTTCAGATTTTTTATTTTTGAAACTTTAATATGGGAATGAGTTGCTCAAGTGAAATTCAATGCTCTTCCATAACCCGTCGCCTCTCCAGTACTTACAACGTCATTGAAAACCCCAGGTCTCATGAGGTTGGTCATCCGTGCCACCATGTAGACATCCACGGCTCCCTCCTCCTCCAGCTGGCTGAACAGGGTGCTGAGGGCACAGAACAGCCCTGACGTAGCTCCTCCCAACCTGCACACAAACACACATTTAGTTCCTAAAAGGAATCCGACCGTTTAGGAATCCTCTGCGTGTTTTACTCACGGATCGTGAACGATTACGGGTTCCTGTGAGTGTCTGCTGCGCTCTCTGACGATGCTGATGAGGTCAAAGCTGTTTCTGATGGGACTGTCTGGGTTCGGCCAGCAGGGGGTGCTGTACTGACGTACATGCAAGATGCAATCGTTCTGGGGGAGGCAGGGACACTGCATCAGGAATTATTCTGTTGGAGGATTTGATAGTAACGTGTGTGAGAGTCTATCACCTGAGGAGACTGCATTGTAAAATCCTGCACAAAAACCCTCTCATCATTGGTCAGATGTACAAGCTCCTCCCCCGTGTGAGACACAGTGAATGCATCAAATCTCAGTGGCAGGTCTTTACTAGGCCAGTAGACACAGCAGTCCCTCTTTTCAATCTAGAAAATAAAAAAATGAATGCAGCTGCATTAGTGGAACTCATTTAGTCCAAAAGGCAGAGTGTGAGCAGGTCGTACCTGATTGTTTGTGTCCGGCAGACAGACAACTGTGTGTGTGTTGTGCTCCCAGATCATTCTCCAGAAATCCTCCACAGTGCTGCTCAGAGGAGTCTGACTCACTATGAAACCTTTACAGCAGTGGTGTCCCTGTAAAAACAGGTGCTGTAACACTGAAGAACTCCGGAGGGTTTTTAAAACAGCAACCAACAGAGAGACATTTAGAGAAACACGAGGGCTGTACTGACATTTAGAGGTCAAAACGCAGATGACTACCGTGCGGTATTATGGCCAAAATTAAAACTACTGCACACTCAGCAGTGGCTACTCCCTTGTCATAGGCAGCTATATCTTTTCTGAAGCTAGCTACTGATCTGATGTGTGATCGGTCAACACTGGTAACGGAGTGACCGGCGCTGGCAGTTCAGAAAGAGAGGACTCATTTGCGTTGGCATTGGAGAGCCTAATGATTAGCATACTGAGGCTAGTCACCCACTGGATTGCCTACTTTCTGTGTCCATTAACATTGGATAGGCTGGTGTTAGCATAGGCTCAGTTATCAGTGAGATGGAGAAATTCCAGATGTTAAGTTTGTAATATTATATAACGTAAATATTAGTACAATCCTGTTTTACACCAACTGATCCACAGTAGGATGATGTCACCTCTGCTCCTAATACCAAAGTCGCACTACCATTGCTACTAATACTGCAACTCTTCAGAATAATCCTCCTAAATATTACACATGACAGTGTTAAAGTAACAGTAAAAAGTCACTTACTGTTACATAGGAGGCATTGATGTAGCCAGTGGAGTTGGATTCTGAAGCCGCCAGAGAGACTCTTGATCTCTCCACTAGACAATAACAGAAACATAAGTTCACAAGAAACCAAAACGTCGTTTTGCTTACTTGATCTTTTACATTATTTTGACATGAATCCACTTTAAACACCATCATAGCTGCCAACTCTCACTGTTCTGCAGTGAGACTGAAGCTTGTCCTTCAGGTTTCATTCTGCCCAGATCAGACTCACTCTATGTAAGCCAGTGTTTCTCAATTCCGGTCCTCAGGCCCCCCCTGCCCTGCATGTTTTAGGTTTTTCCCTTCTGTCACACACCTGGATTGAATCTATGGCTGATTAACAGGCTTCTGCAGCACTTGATGGTCATGCAATGATTAGAATCAGCTGTTCTGGAATAGAGACACATCTAAAACATGGAGAGCAGAGGGGCTTGAGGACTGGAATTGAGAAGCACTGATATAGGCAAACTGTCAACCATGCAAAACATGGATTCTACACTGCTGTTTGATCTCACAGATCCCACCTGGGCTTCTGTTCTTTTCCCAATGGTACATCATAAATATCACCATATTACGTCCAACTATGGTTACTGGAAAATGTGGCAGTACACATGGGTTCTTTTAAGTCTAGTTTACCAGGCATCAGTGCTCTTGCTCTGTTCCTCTCAGCATTGCCATCCTTCAGGGCAGTGCTGTAGTCTGCGTGCTTTGCCTGGCGCTGACTTATCAACTGAAAGGTCGAGAGGAACGGTCAGCTTCAAAACGATCGCTTAGAACCAATGGAAAAGGAATCAAATGAAGGCCCCACCTTGAACTGTTTGTCCATGCGCGTTCTTCCTGTGGCACTTGGGATCAGGAGGTTAGAGACGTAATTGTGGAGAAGGTCAGACGTGACTGATGTGTCCCGACTCAGGATGGCCTCCACCAGAGCATCATGGATGAACACGTACTGCTCCTGGGAAATATGGAGGAACAATGAAACTGAAGGTTTAAAACTTTGTTGCAATGGGCAGCTTGGGTTAAAACCTTAACGCTGAGTTTTAAATCTCAGACATTTACCCCCAACAAAGGACGACCTTTGGATAAGCTGACATTCTCAGGCTATGTCCCCCTGTCACACTATTGCCTGTCACCCAAGTGTGTGTTTACACCTGACACATTTGGTCTGCTTTAAACAGCAGATTATTTCCCCTATTGGTCTGGTGCAGGCGTGAATACACTCAAGCATATCCTGGTGTGGATCAAACAACCAAAACCACCTGAAAAAGTGGGTCAAGGTCCGTTCCAAACAAGCTCTGCGGTTGGCTTCTGTTGTGCTGACAGACCTGCATCAGTACGAACCAACTCCAGGAAACATGGACTTCAGTTACTAGGGATCATGCGTTAGCCATTCAGTGTCGCTAGCACTACCACTGCATGGATCGCTGTGAACAAACAAGCAGACCAAAGCTGGATTCCCCTGGTGTAAATACAGCTTTAATCTCACTCTAAACTATGCAGTGTGCACTGATGAAGGTCCACTCACCTCGGCATTACTGACGTTTGAAACTGAAAGTGAAACTGACGGCTTGACCTACTTTCTGATTAATTTGGTCAATAATTATTTGGTCACTTGAGGCATTCAAAGAACCTTGAAATGTCATTGCCATATAGACAGTTGATCTTAAAATATTATATTAAAATATCCTAATGTTAATAAAAAAGCAACCCGAAGAAAACAGGATTACACAACCTTGATCCCAACATACATGTAGGTTTTAGAAGTGGAGATCAAACATGACAATATATAACAGGACTTGATGCTTCACAAAATCATCTTACTGTCTTAACATTGAAAGCATTTATAGGAAGGAAAGAGCATGACAGATGCTTAATATTAAGGGATTATCTAGTGGAGTTTGACTGATTTTACCTCCGTCTGAACCAGGAAGTTCCTCTGTGTCCGGACGTGTTTTAGGAAGCCCAGTACGTTTACCGTTCCCTGATCGTGGATCTGCTGCAGCATGCTGTCTATCACAATATAGGTTCCTGTTCTTCCTACGCCAGCGCTGAAATAGACAGATGAAAAGAAGATGCCAGATTTGCTGTACTGTTGTTGATAACATAAGAAATGGTGTTCAGCTCTACCTGCAGTGAACCAGGACGGGTCCCATCTCCTGCGTCCGGGCCCGAGACGACGCCCTGATGAAAGACAGCAGAGGCAGAGTGTACTCTGGGACGCCCATGTCCGGCCACTGGGTGTAGTGGTAATGCAGGACCGTGTGCTCCACTCTCTTCTGTGGCACCTGGAAGAACAAATGATATCAACTATTTAGCACTGAAACATTGCAAAAGTTCAGGCTCTCTGTGTGGTAAACAGAAATAAGAAATGTGCATATGACGTACCTTATTAGCTGTATCCCTGACTGTGAATGTCCGGAGTGTGTAGTATGCTAGTGTCTTGGCGCTTCTCAGAGCCACCTGGTAAGCACCGTACTCCTCCTGGTTCTCTTCCGGCCAGTACTGGTCACATTTTGTCTGCAGAGGAAGGAGGAGGCATGAAATCCTGACCCGGCGCTGGTCTTGGTGGAGACCTTCAGTGTTTGTGTCGGGTCTTACGCGTCCTTTCTCCTTCAGATTGGTGATCATGACAATAACTCCGACGTTCTGCTGCCAGATCATCCTCCAGAAATCCTCCCGGCTGGCTTTCAGCGGCCCCTGAGCCGCGATGTAGGCCCTCGTTCGCTCATAACCCTGCAAACGCAGCAGCAGTTTGACTGTTTTGCTAGTGGTAGCGTCAGCTGTGACCCTAACCCCAACCCAAAGACCCCACTGTTCTCTGCAGACTTTCTGGCTTTCAGATTGACAGTAAGGTTTCCTACACCTTGGTTTAAAAAAGAAATAGAAAATACTGACTTTTTTAAAACTCAACTTTCCTTAGATTTTACTGTCTTTAAGAAATAAAGTACTGAACTTAACCATGAAATTATGATATATTCTTATACAATGGCCAGTCTTGAAATATGGTTGCCTGGATAAACAAAAACAGAAAGAACAAAAAACAAGAAAGGAAAGAACATGTAAGAATGTAAGGAAGGGAAGAAGGGTATAAATAAGGAGAAAATTAAGAAGGGACACAAGGAAGCAAAAGAAAACTATTAAGGGTTTGATGAAGTGACTTCTTGTTGAAGAAGAGGAAGAGACAGAAAAAAGGATGGAAGAGCACAATGGAGGAGAAATTACAGAGGTCAGGAAAGAAAGACAGGACAGTAAGAAGAAAGGTAGGACAAAGAGAAGGAAATACAAAAAGAAAGGACAGAAGTAATCCAGAAAAAAAAATCATGATTTCAGGTTTGAAAATCACAGTGAATATAAAAAATGTAAAATTTACGTGGTACACACGTTTTTCACAAAAGGCCACACTATTCATGTGGATTTTGAACGTTTCATGTGTTGTTATTCTGCACGACAAAATAGAAATGGGGAAAAGCTAACCCCCCCAGCTTTTCTAAACCTTGAAGCATAACCAAATAACCGTCTTTACGTCTGCATAAATCAGTGGTCCCCAAAGTTGGTCCTTGAGGGCCGTAATTACCACCAGATAGAGAACTAAAACATGCAGGATGCCGGCCCTTGAGGACCGACTTTGGACACCCCTGGTATAAACACTTGGAAGAAAATCACTCACATCAACAAAGTTAGCGTTGATGTAGTCCCCACACTTCCCATCTCTGTCCAAACTGTTGGAGAGCTTTACTCTGCTGTGGTCGTCTGGGAAAGGAGAAACAGGCGGTCAGCTGACGCTCTGCCTACATGCTGACTGATTGCACTAAGCAGACACATACAGGCCAGGATGTTAATGTAGCGGTTCTTGTTTTTGTTGTCGGGGTGATTTGAGCTGTCGGCGGTGATGCCCATGTCGACTGTACACGCCTGCACCTCCTGAAGCACAACACAACCAATGAGAAGTGGGCTCAGCTGAGCAGAGCAAATGTCAATGTAGACACAAACAGAGTGAGCCTGCTCTCAGCTAGCTGAAGAAGAACGGATGTAAAACTCTGTTGACTCAAATCAGGGATGCTAAGGTAAGCTGATACTTTGCATTTCCTTCCCAGAACGACAAAAAAAAGCCCTTTTGCAGCAGAGGGATGGAGGGGAGTCTTACCTCATACGACTCTTTCACAATCTAATGGAGGGTGGTGAGGATGTGGAAAGCACGACGATGGTGGTGGAGATGGTGAAAGGAGAGTGGGGTAGAGGGACAAGACGACAGACAAGGAGTCAGTGCAGGTCCTGAAATGTAGGGTTCAGATCCACACAGAGCGGAGGCACCAAGTGGGAGTGGGGGTCACACCATCCCACCTGAGCCACCGCCTGCAAGCTAGCAGCTACGTTAGCGACGATGTAACATTATTCTACAGGGCGGGTGAAACGAGGCCTGGGCCTCCTAATAATTGAAGGGGTGTAAAGCAGTGGTAGACTATTTGGAAGACAGAAACAGTTACACAATGGGAGGGAGACACGGGGCACCAATCAGTGCCTTGCAAATGCATTCATTCAACCTGGAGGTTTCTCTGCCACAAACTTCAGTGTGTTGGCACATTATTCGGAGATGGAAGGGAAATGTTTTGACATAGAAATGTTCAGGATTTATACTCCAATGATCTTTCCCAGGACTGATGAAAAATAACATTAAAATGAACCAAGCCCTTTGAAAAACCTGTTCCACCCCTTTGCCTGTGGTGGCGCTGCACCAAGAACTAAAAAGAAACGACGCAAAAACATCTGAAGAAGAGAGAGCACAAATTCCTTCATCACAAAACGTCAACCAATGGAGTGGCGTCAGATTTTAGCAGTTGTAAGATTTAACTTCTTTCTTTGGAAAAGATCAGGTATTTTTCCCACTAGTGATAGACATGCGCATTTGTTTTGGTTGTATTTACCCACAAAACCCTCCACTTCCTGTTTTTAGAGTGCTCTCCAATCAGCCTGGCATCTACATCTGCATTTGAAATGAACAAGAGTTCACTTCAACCAAACCGAGACTTTGGTTTTTTGGTTCGCACCAGAGTTTGATTGGGCTTTCACACCTCCGCAAACGGAGCGGAGTTTGACTAAATGGACTAAACAGGAGCTGAGTCTGTTTTAATGATGGAAACTTTATTTGGTTTCACCAGATTTTAGGAGTAACAGAGTTAAGGAGGTTCAACATATATTTATAAAAGTTGCTTTGAATTCACAATTATGCCTGCTTTTTTTTTTTTCCCCACCAGAGGGTCTTTTTGTGGGCTCTAGTGTCCCTTATATGACAGTAGGCTGACAAGAAAGGGGGGAGGAGAGGAGGGAAGACATGAGGCAAATGTCGGTCGGGTCCGGGAATCGAACCCGCAACGGCCGCGTTGAGGACTCAAGGCCTCCAAATGTGGGTTGCGCTATCCCCTACGCCACCATGCCCTACTTTTAACAACAATAACAAACAGAAGTTTGTAGTTGGAACATGAAAAAAATGAGAAATTTTTGGTAATAATAGTTTTGCAAGGCACTGAACACTTCGAAGAATCAAATCTGCATGTGTGTGAACGGATCATGTGTGGAAGTGTCAAGCATGCAGATGTATCCTTGATTCATGCTGAAACCCACCATCAGGGAGTTTTCAAAATATTATCTGGCTGCTGGAAAAAAAAAGACCTTTCCTGCAAGTTAAAGCATATCTTTCTGCACACAGAGTCAAATTAAATTCTAAAAGCTCATGATGTTAAAAAGAAACATGGATGCACATTAGGGAGCTGTGACAAATCATTCCACCCATTTTCCTTTCATGTGGATTTAATGTGACACACCTCAAACTCCCTGGAGAAGGTATTGGTGCTGTGGAGCTCCAGGACATGCTTCACAAACTGCTTCACCGTCAGAGGCTCGTGGCAATCTGCAACACGAGACTCTCAGTTTGTCTCAGTGCTTAACGAGGTGAAGAGCGAAAAAAAAAAAACTCCTCTGAGTGCCCTACCTGTGGAAAGCAGCAGGGGCGTGGAGGGAACAGACAGGACTTTAGGCGACGCGGGGTCATCCGGGTAGAAATTGGCTGCCTGGAAACAGTTTCTGGAACCAGAGATGCCAAATTGCTCGTGAAAAGATGGTCAGGCACGATGTAGAATGGACAGGGTGAGTGTTTGTACCTCCAGTAGATGAGTATACCCACTAGCACCAGCAGACAGAGAGTGGTGAGAGTGGAGACGACAGCCAGAGGAACAACTGTCCTCTTCTCCTTCTCCACGCCTTCAACCAGCCCCACCCGAGACTCATGGCTGCTGTTGCTGCCCTCTGAAACAGAGAAGGTAGTCTTACATACTCATGTTGCACATCAAAAGGGTTTAGACCTGCTACCAAGAAGACGAGAATGCAGCATTTTGTCCTCATGACGACTCATGTTAGCTTCTGAAAGGAGCTAACACTCTAGCTCTAATTTTCAAGCTACATTTCTTTTACATTTGAAACCTCATAGATACAATCAACCTTCAATCCAAGGGGGACAACAGAGCACCACATAGGAACAAGTTAAAGAGCAGAAGGAACTCATCGCCCAAAATGGGTCAAATCAAACAACCCCCAAACACAAAATGGTGTCATATTTTATTACTTTAGACCTTGAACTTCTATGTAAAGGTCATAAAGATTACTAAAGGATGAAGGAAGAATTTTGTGAGGATTTAGAAAAAGAAAATTGTGCTGCAACAAAAATCTGACCACGGTGACACTAAGGTCCAATCTGTGTTTTAGTGTGAATCACAATTACAATGACTGTCACTTTGAACATGAAGCACAGAGAAATGTGAGTTAATCTATGACAATATGTGGCTACTTTTCTTAAAAAATATCAAACTAAGGAGACATTACAGCTTCTTCCTTTTTATTTCAGGCTACACAGCACTAGCATTTTGCCTTTCTTCTGCCTCACTCTGAGTGAATAAATATTTTAACTGAAAATATATGTTTTTGCCGTTTTAAGTCTTTTTATTCTTAGCTGTTATCAAGCTCATTAATTTGTTAAAAATTTCTTGTGATTCTTACCAGAGACAGACTAATGGTGCACTTTGTTTGTAATCAGAAGTCTGAGTTTAAAGTCTACAAAGGAGTCTGGGAAAGACCTCTGAGGCTGGAATCCTGGCTTTCTCGCCAACTCAGATCTCTAGGATGAGTCTGAATTTCTGATTTGCTCATTGAAGTCGAGAAATTCAAAGACAGAGATAGTAACAGTGACTACATTTCTCCTTTGGACCTAATTAAGTCTGATGGGTGAAGTAGACTCACATCTGCTAAACCTAAACTGCTTTGTAGAAAAGTTTGGCATTTACTACTACACTTTTCTAATCCTTTCTCTAAAGAGACAAATTCAAACGTTATGTCTCAGTTACCTCCCTTTTGTTCCAGTTTTCCTTCTTGAGTGTCAGTGAACCTGAGCAGAGGGAAAAGATCCTTCAACATGGAGCTTCCTGCAGTCTGAAACGACCCAGTCACATTTGAGAAACGCTCCAAAGAGACTTTAGCAGCACTTCCACGACCAGCTCCTTCTGTTAGTTCTTCTTTTTCAGTATATCCCTCTGTCGTATCAACACTAGACCTCAGTCCAAAACCTGGGCTTTCCAGAGTTGTGTTTTGATCCTCTTTGTCATTCCCAACATAAAGGTTCTTGTCATTGGTCACAAACCATGCTTGGTCTGGTGTTGACGCGTCTTCCCTTGATGTCATCTGATGACTGACTGCTCTTTCAGATCCTAATACTTCATTTCGGATGCGTGTTCTGTTTCCCTTGGACACAAATCTGTTTTTGCGTACAACTTTTACAACTTTGAAACGTTCCTGATCGTCATCGTCTTGCTTTGGCTTTATGTGATCATTGGCAGTCGCCTGTTCTTCAGAACCACTACTATCCTCAGCCCCACTGCCGCTCTCACTACACACCTTCCCTCTGTGTTCATGGTTCTCTTTGCCTTCAAGACTTCCACTGTTTCCCTCTTCAATTCCCTCTCCGCTCATCTCATTTTCCTTCTCACTGCCCAGTTTCCTACTTACCCCGCTTTTAACTCTTGCTGCAAATATTTTACTTTGAGGCACTAAGCTGTTTTCTTGAGTATAATTCACAGTGATGCTAACAGCAGAACGTGAGAATGGTGAAAATGTAGGTTGAGCTTCAGCAACTTCATCCGTTTCTCCACTCAACATGTTGCTGTCATGACCAGAGCCCGATCCACTCTCCCCTGTCGAACCCAGACCTCCAGAATCAAGTAAAGACATACTTAAATTAGCATAAAGTTCATCCTCATTTGTATCTGCACTGGATCCCTCTTCATTATTGTGAATCAGCTCTGACAATTCAACAATGTCTTGACTCCTGACGCCAGTCAGAGAATTGTTCTGATTGATTTCTTCGTGTTGGGCTGTCTTTGCTAGTTGGGCGATGGCTGATCCATAATTAGACAGCAAAAAGAGAGAGTTAGTGGTATTTACCAGATCTTGGGAACTCAAAATAGTAGAGGTTGGTAGCTGGTCTAAATTTGGCTGTGAAGAGTTAAACAAGTATTCCAGAAGGGCAAGAGAGAGATGGGAACTGTTGGTGAATTTGGTGAGAGGTTTGAGAGGTAAAGCTGTAGAGAGTTCCCCATCAGAGACAGACGGTGTAGGGTTTATGTTCATCTCTGTCAGAGAGTTGGATGACTCTATGAAGCCAGAAAACTGGTCAACTGTTGAATCCTCAGTCCTGGATATTGGTGTATCTGCTGCAAGAAAAGCCAAAACAGAGGAATCCTTTTTCAAATGTTACCTTTTTGAAATAAGAAATGTATTTGAAGAATTTTACCAGTGCACATTAGGCAAGCCAAGGAATTGCTGCTTGAAAGTGAAGAGATGCCAGAAATCCTTTAGAGTTGAGACAAAGCAAGGTAGCAAAAAAAGAACCCACTAGAGAGCGCTGCTGAGCTACAGAAAAGAACACAGATGTAGAACAACACCCCCAGCAGTAGATGCCAATCACCAAGCTTAAGTGAGTTCAAGTAGGTTATTATGAGGCAGAAAACTTGGACCTCTTCGAGAAACGTGCGGCACGATTTATCAAAGAGTCAAGCAGATTTCATTCAGAGCCACTCAGGAAAGCGAGAAGCCCCTAATTATCACCCCAATCACAATCAACATCTTCTTATTCCTCATGGCTGCCACTGGAATCCTCCCCATCATGTCCCTCTGATCGCAGGGCACAGCACTGATTAGATGCACAGTTGTGGGTCATTAAAGGCAGAAATAAAAGCACCCACTGCAATCTCATCCCGCTGTTTGCCCATCGGTACATTTGCTGTTGAGTAAAATCCCTCAAAATGAAAATTAGTAGCCATTTATCAAAGGAATAGGATAGCTTAATGGGACATGTGACTTTCCCAGAGAAAGTGTTATGTCTTACCATTGAACAGGGGCTGAGTGGTGTGCATCAGCCCTCTGAGCAAAGAGGAAGTGGTGAAGGATTTATAGAAGGAGTCAGACAGAGTGTTGCCCCCTGTTGCAGTGTTTTCTGTTATCCACTCTGAGGTTGGGCTGGCTGAATCTGAGGTAAAGGATGTTTGCAGAGGTTCGCTTACAGCGGCTCCACTCTCTTCGGGGATCATCACTGAGTCTTCGTGCACTTCGTTACCTGTGGACAGAAAGTTTGTGAAAAAGATGTTATGCAATGTAACAAGATGGGACACCAATAAGGCAATAGAAAATAAAATTAGCTGGGCAACCCGAAGAATACCAACCATCTTTGCAGGATCTGATTATCACATACACCCTGAGATCTTGTGCATCAACACCACACACAGATTTGGAGACAAGGAGCAGCAGGGGTACTGATGGAGTCAAACTCACTAGAAACATGCTCAAGTCACTCCGTCCATCCTTACAACTACAATCTTATACTTTATTCTGAATCCCTCCAGGATGAACAAACTTCTCACTTTAAGGTGTCCTCCCAGACACCCTGCGGAGGAAACTTATTTTGGCTGCTTCTATCAAGAATTTGGTCATCACCCAAAGCTTGTGACCTCAAATAAGGGACCTTAAGTGTCGAGTGTCTACACCTAAGTGTCTAATACCTAGCCTTAAGTGTTTAGCCTCTACCTCTAACCCTAAACGAAGTATGAAACACGTTTTGAGTGATCACAAAGATGGAGACCAAAATTAAATCTCACCTGGAACCACAGAAGGAGATCCTGTTGGAGGGTGGGTGATGACCCCCAGTGGAGAGCTGGTGACTGTATCTTCATAGAAGACGTCTGTGATCTTAATGTCCTCCACTGGGTGGGTGAACAGCTCAGACTTAGTGGGGGGATTTTCACTAGCCTGTTCTGGTAAATCAGGATCTAATGGCTGTAAAATGAAGACATGGTGGACATGAACCCACAGTTAGAGAAAATGTCAAGATTGAGACAAAATAGTGAAATCTTTTATCATCTTAGACCTGTTTTAGGATTTGATGATTGGTAACAAAGTACATCCTGACCTGAGGTGACAAGATTGACAACGACGCCTCTTCTGTGATTTGCCGACGAATTGCTGGTGGCACCGTTGTGCGAGCAACTGGAAACAAAAGGCCTGGCTCCTCAGTTATCCGGTTAACCCAAATCGCACTGGTGCTATCAAAACTTGGACTTGTAAAAGGTGAGTTCGCTGGGATCAGCTGATCGTCCTCTATCCAGTTCTGGTTGCTACCATGAGGGGTCAACTTGTTTGAGCTTGCTTTCTCTCTCGTATTCTCGTCCGGTAGAGCTTCTTGTAGGTTGACGGATTCAGACGGCGTCTTTGGCGTTAACTGTCTACCGGTCTGGACCGGAGTGTGTTGGTTTATTTGGGTTTGATCTGTGGTCTTTTTCTGATGTTGGGTAGGTTGGTTCTGGTAGACTCTTGTCTGGTCAGCAGGGACCTCCTCCACTGGACTGTGGTCTTCTGAAGCCACATCCAGGTGATTCTGGTTGTCTGGCCTCTTCGGTCCGGTTACAGTTGATCCCTACAGAGACAGAACTTTGTTTGCTTCAACATCCTTTAGAATGGCCTTCAGATACTCCATTATAAGGTACTGCCAACTCAGTGACACTCATTTGCATAATAATTTGTGGGCGTGACTAATTACACTGCAGATATGAACAAAGCAGATACAGAAATTCAGCCCAGTTGCAGCAAAGCTAACAGACTGTCCTACCTCCCGGTGGCTGTCAGCCTCCTTTGTCACCGTGTCGGTGCTGGAATCACTTTCTGGAAGGACAGAGATAGAATAAACACTCCTGACTGTAGTGAGAGCGACAGGTAAAAAGAGCTCCTGTGTCGGTTCGTACCGGGGTCTTCTAACGGCATGTCGACTATAATCTGATCACTCCATCGTCCTTTGAGCCCGTTGGTGCAAATAGCCACCACCTGAACCACGTAGCTGCTATTAGCTAACAGGCTGGAGATAATGGCACCCTGAAAAAAAAACAAAAAAAAAACTCACACAATTTGGACAAAATGAATCATTGTCAAAGCTCTTCTTCAAGACATAAAACAAACTTTTTCTTTATTCATGCCACACATTTCCACTTAGGTTCAAGTTCGTGCTTTGTGCAGGCGAGTCAATAAAATTCACTATATTCTCTACAGTGACCTAAAACATATGACTCTCCTTACCAGGAGACTTCTTCCATCTTAAAAAGATTCCCAGTGGCGGGTGGCCAGTGGAGGCCATGTTCTTTGGATTATAAGCAATGTCTCTGTCATCACAGAGCTCTAGTTTCACCTCATCTGAACAAAAGTCATCCTTCCAGTTTGGACAGTTTTAAAGGTGTCTCTTTGATCGTTGTGTTTCAACTGGTTCGCAGTTCATTCTTGTGAAGAGCTCCAGTCACTGTCTTTTTCAGATGATAATTCCTCACTTGAGTAATCAGCCCATTTCACAAAGCACTTCATGGAAATGACTGATAAGACAAAGTTAACTGGGTATTGATGCTATTTTCATCAATTATCCGTTGACGTGTCAGATGTAGCGGTGAGGTGGGCAGATAATGGAGCAAAAACATCAGCTGTAATTACAGTTACTAGTTTTAACACTATTTTCCCCAACCACCATAGAGAGATCCCTCCTACCACATCTTGGTCTCCGTCAGTCCTGTACTCCTGTTTGTTCGGATCCCTGCCCTGAAGCCTCTGGTAGGTGACGGTGTACCAGTCGATGGTGGTGTCGAACACAACGCGGGGGCGCTCCCATGTCACCACGATGGTGGTGTCGTTCTGAGCATCGGCCTGGACGTTTTGCGGCTCCGAGCTGCATGCTGGAAACAGCAGAAATGAATATGTTCGCTTAAAACCTTGAATAATTGTGTGAATTGTCAAAATGTGGAAATAAATAGCTGACACCACCATTGGTAAAACGTCCTCATACCAACAATGTTTTCAGAGGTAATATGAGGTCAAGTGACATGATACAAAAAATACGGAACTGCGTTTTAAAAAGCCCAGTTTCAGAGTAAATGTCACATTGAGTATGTGCTGCAGGTGTGTGTGTTTGGGCGCGTGCGTGCGTGTGTGTGTGTGTGTGTGTCTGCATTCATGAATTTGCTACAAGTATAAAGAGCCTTTTATGAATATCTGAATATGTTATTTCAATTTCTAAAAGAGCTGCAAAATAAATTGCCTATCCGCTCATCGGAGCAGTAACTGTGTGCTACAAAGTGGGAACACTAAAGATCCACTTTGCTTCAGGGTCAACTTTATGAAGGTGGAGAGTGTCAAGGACTTTTTATGATCAAAAAAGAAGCTGACCTTAAAGGACACAGAGAATTCTGAAAATTTCTCCCCAAAATGTTCAGAATCCAAAGTGGTGAAAAGCTCCAACTTATTTTTATGCTACAAAATGATGATATGCTCCTTCTACTGGGAGTTTGAAGTGCTGTGTTTTATGAAGTGCTGTGTTTTGTGTTGATGTAAGTTTCCCAGTTTTGGTGCTGAACTGTTATAGATCTGAAAATCGACCAATCACTGAGCAGGAAAGAATACTAAGCTATGCTGTGACCTTTTTCATCTAGGATAAAGCAATTAGAAATATGATAAAGTGACAAAAAAATATTAAATTAGTGCCGTCTGTGCGAGGTAAATTAGAAAACATTAAAATCAGGTGATGACATACTGGGTGTGGGAACATCCTCCACTCCGGTGTAGGAGGCGAACACCTGGCCCATAAACTGCTGCTGCTGCTCCCTGAAGTTGTTCTGCAGGTAATCCGTGAGCATCACGTACCCGGCCTGCTCCATGGTCATCACCTCGCAAAACACCTCCAGCTGATGGGAGAGGGAGAGACAGCAACACAGGCGGGAGGAAAGGTTAGCCTGAGAGGAAACATGTTTCTGCTCTCCATGCTGCCGCCAAAATAAACCCAAAAACTGATGCTTAAAGAGCCTCGTGTTGCTGCTAGGCTGCTCTATTTCTGGTTTGCATGATTGTAGCTGTGCCATGGTTTGCTTTCCTGCTTCAATCCGAGCACGTAATCCACACAACAAACCACTGTTTGCTCTCCATTATTCTGCCAACAATGAATAACCAAAGGGAGAGCTGAGTCGTCTTCAGAGTGAAACCCGGACAAATGTTCCAAATGAAAAAGCAAGAGCAGCAGAAACAGCCTGTCTGTGAGGAGATTTTGACTGATCCTTTACATCACTTTAGTGTAAACGTGTCGCTTTACATCACCTTAGCGACAGGCAACCAGCAACAAGCTAAAAATCGACGACCACAGCTGGTTCAGATCCTGTTGCTTTCAAATTATTGGTGAATGCCTTCACAGTGTCACTGACTGACACACACAACGAGATCATCTTTATTATTTAGAAAATCGGCGCAATATTTATTTTTTTCTGCTGTAGCTAAAGCATAAAAAAAACAAATGTCAGGAAAATCCTACTAATATTTCTGAGTTCATCAGATTCACTATCACTGATAGTGGCGGTAAACTCAAAAGAATATGAAAATGGAATCAGAAAGTTCCTTTCAATAACCTGGTGTCCACAAACTAAAAACAACCAGAACATTATTATTTTTGTCTCTTCCTATTTAGTTAGATTTTTACTTGAATTATACAGGATATCTTAAGTGTAATGTGACAAAAGTCTATAAGTAATTTATAAAAGCTTCTTTTTTTTCTATCAAACACCAGGCTTTTAACAATGTTATGTAAACTTTGAAGTCATGTATTATTACAATAAACTTCATAAAAATATTCTAATTCCACATAATTTCATTATGGTGTTAAAAAATGCCCCACTTACATTTATTGTTAGTTCTGGTGGCTGTTATGTTTATGATCCCTTAATAAAGGGATGGTCTAAATTTGGCTCATTTTGACTGGACTCCATTATTTTTACAGTTTACTATAAACAGATTATGAAAAAATCTTTCACACTACAACTCAACAAAGTCGCAGTAAAGTTAGCAAACTCTAGGTGTCAACTTGTCACATCATTGCTTACAATGCAATAAACAAAAATGCCACAAGTGTAAGAAAACACTTCTCACCCCAACTTAAAAAACATTCAGATATTTGTTTATTGCAATCATTCTTTATGTTTGTCCTTCCTAAAACTACATAAAACAGGCAACATAATTTGAGAGTGACTGACCTGTGATTCTGATATGGCCACCGTGTGTTTAAAGACGATCCATTCTACAGATTCAGAGCAGGGAGGAGTGGTCAGCGAGCCGTTGTAGATGTAGAACTTATCGGTGACGTTGGGCAGGAGGGAGCTCAAGGTGATAGTGTCCACTGATCCACTCTTACCTGGGGAAATTAATCACTGGAGTCAAACCTCAAGTCTTCCCATTCTGCTCTCTAGTCTGTTTATAACACAGAACTTCTGTAGGTAATTCATTCAAATCATTATTCTTATCAGAAGATTCAATGCTACATAAAAATAAAAAAAATTAACTAGTGATGTTCGATATGTTGGCACTGACATTGATAACAGCTGAAATAAGTCATTTTTTAAAACATATTAGTATCGGTCTGATAAATATAATTTGGGCGATATTGAAATATATATATATATCGATATATATCGATTACATAAAGTATCTGTAATTATCGATTACCGGTCATATCCATTTCAGATACTGATATTAGCCCAAAGTTTCATATCTGTGCATCACTAATAATAAGCACTTTGCATTACTTTAAATATTGATAAGGTGTAATATGCACCAACAAAAACATAAATGTTTCTTTTTATTCCAAAAAAAAAGTAGTAGAAATAAGTGAATATTAACTTATGTCAAATTTCTGAATGAATCAAACAGGAAGTCCTTTAACTTTGCAGAACCATTACTGTCTTTATACTAATGTTCACGTTAATGTAAACATATTTACAACTGTAACTGACTAAGCAGTTAAACAATATCAAGAATAGAACAAAAAAGGCAGTCAACAAATAAAATAGATTAAAAAAACAAATACCACTAGAATTACCCGGAACATTTGGATTATCTACACATAAAGTGTCTTATGTTACTCCGTAAACTGTTTGAGTAAAAAGGCAGAAAAACCTGGAGGAAACTGATGATATCCAGAGCTCTAAAGCAGCAAGTACAGATTAAAAGGACTTGGACACAAGATAAAGCTATTAACTGTATGTGTTTTATTGTAAAATATTTGTCATCTTCATCTTTTGTAACAAGCTCAGATTTTTCATGTAGTGACCTACCATATCTGGTCACGCCACTGACTGCTTCCACTATAGGACTGAAGTTCCCATTGTCCTCCAGGCTCACCTGGAAACGAAAGAAAGATTGTATTGTTGCTTTATTTGAGGCGAGGTACAGAAACAGGTAGGTGGTTCCACAGTCAGGTCGCCTCACCTCAAAGAGAACGGCCAAGGCGGCCACCCTTCCTCCATTCTCCATCGCGTCGTCTAAACTTTGAAATTCATTGGGATTGTAACAGTAAATCTGCATCTGCGACACAGTCAGAAGTCAACGTTAACGTCAACACTGGAGAAGAAAACACGTGGCGTACTGTTGACGCTTACCTCCAGAGGGTATTTCATCCCGTTCAGGCTGTGTTCAGACCCGTCTGATGTTGCATTGCAGCGCCCCCAATGGAAGCTGAGTCTGGATACACGAAACCTGGAACTCAGCCCTCCTCCACTTACAAAGAAGTCCCCTCCCAGGTTGATGACCGCTAGAATGTTCATAAAAACAAATGATTAAGCAGAACAAAACTTCATCTCAATGAAAATACATTTACTTTGGCTCCTTAATGGTTCGTGAAATAAATCATCAAGCCCCAATCAGCCTAAGATTCCCAAAGTACCTTCCGCTACACAGGTACACCCTGAAATCCAAATAAAGACCATTGCAGACTCCAAATTGCAGCAGAAATGACCTTAACGGTGTGAGCTGTTGAGCTGGTGTGTATATTTTTCATGTCATAAGCAAAGATATATTTCCACATCACTAGAAGTTCACTTGTGCTGAAACTTTTAAACGTTCAGTAATGCTTAACCAACGTGCCGTGCATCGTGACAGATTTTTATTCCACTACAGAGCCGACAGAGCCGTTATATAAAATGTAGTCTTTGTGTGTCTCTCATGAGAGATATTTAGCTAAGGGAGCTATATCTGGGAGTCAGAGTGAAGAGAAGTTGCCTTTATGTGTGTTGTTCATGCAGCCGACTGCACTCATGGTGTTGAAGCAGCATTAAATGTGCCACTCTGGGACTATTTGCTGGGAGAAGATCTTCTTTTCCCACCGAAGCAATTGTTATAGGCTAGCATGCCCATGACGGTATGAATAAATCGATGAACTAAGCTAACAGTAAGTAGTTCTCACAAGCTTCTCTCATTAAAAGCTCTCAGATGTTAAGAAATCAATATGAAAGTAATTGACACACACACAAAAATATGTCACATCAGCTCCTAATTTTGCTTATGCCATTTATGCAGCACATGCGCCACTTCTACAAAACTTCTCAGATATTAAAGCAACAGCCAATTGATAACAGTACTTAACGTCATGTTGTTTTGACTGATGAAGATTGAGTCACACCAGCATAAAGAAACTGAAGGCGTGCACTTTCTGATTAATTTGAATTTATTTTAAATTTGAAGTTTCCTTTTCAGACAATGAGACTTTGACGTCATTGCAGAAGTAATGTAGCAGTTCCTGAATGCAACACTGAAATCCACACCCTTGATCCCAAAGGACACACTAATTAGAACAGCTCCAAGGACATTTTTATATATTTTTTACTGTTTCTTTTACCAGATAGGTTGGTTGAGAACTGTTCAGAAAGCATCAAAATGAAAAGACTCGTTCAGCAAAATCCCCTCTATAACACTTACCTTTCAATACACCAGCATGTATAACAAGATATGAACCAGTGTAACAGCAGTTTATGGGCTAAGTCGGCATTTCAAAAGCAAATCTTTTTACAATTACACACCAGTTGAGTCGAAAACTGTTCCTTAAAGTCAATTATTAAGACTCTAAAACCTACTTTGCTTTTGTGAAGGGCGTCTTAACGTTTTCTGAACACTACGTGGGTATAGAATTATGACTAGTTTATTATACAAGTTGTGATTTCTGCCATTTCCACTTTCATGGAACACACAATGCTCTCTCAGAGGCACACCACGGTTTGCAGCTCAGGCAGTATTGCAGAGATGGAGAGAATAGAGTAGCTCAGACAGCTTTCATCTGTTTATCACTTCAGACATCACTTCACATCTCTTCACATCGTCCATGCTCCCCCCACTCGCTTTCCTCCCTCCTGCTCTTTTCTAGCGACTCCTCTCTTCATCGCTGCCTCTCAGCACTGATCTTTTCTCTTTTCATTACATGATCCCTCACTCGGTGCCGTCTCTCTCATTGCTCTTCTTGCAATTACATAGTCTCTTTCGCTTCTTGTTTCTTTCCCAACAGCTCACTGTGTCATTAATCTTGGAGCAGTGGATCAGTTTTTTTTTTTCTTTTTTTGAGGAGGCATATAAAAACTTAATCCTTCCACCGCTCAAGACTACCAGGTCTCGCTTTACACAAACACTATATCAAAAATATTCCCACATTTTTCCACGGTGTTAAAGTTGCAACATGTAATTTTTATTAAAAAATGTGTTTTTGACATATTTGTTAAATCTGTCACTATGTTGTGACAGTGTAGACAGATCATCTGTGAAAAGATCCACCTCCTTCTTGCAGAGCTATTATTGCCATCTGAAGAAATGTACCGCTCCCAACCAAAAACGACCAATCAGAGCCAGGAGAAGGGGCTTAGCGCTGTCAATCATCCTCATGTATTCGCTGCTAAATGTGATAAAGGTGGAGAACAGAACAGAATAGAATACCTTCAACAGTCCCCCCAGGCGGGAAATTAACGGTTCAGTACAGCAAGTCCGTAAGAACAAAAATAAAAACAAGATATGGGTAGATAGGTGCCTGAGGCTGCAGCCATGGGAGGCTCTGCCCTTTTGTGACAACTTAACGCTATAGGAAAACTATTAATTCTACATAATTGGTGGCTATGATAATTAGCCTTAGCATTCGTAACAGGATCTCCTTGCTGCAGCCTGGCATAGAGCATGGAGAGGAGGTGATTGGCAGCACTAAGACCCTCCTTCTGGCTCTGATTGGTTTATTTGTAGTTCGTTCACAGATTATATCTCATATAGCATGCTGCCACAACAAGTTACACACTGCACCTTTAGGTATGGTGCTTGTACAGGAAAAAATGAAGTTTTAGAGACACTGGCTTCACTAGGAAACACAAGTTCGAGGATTTGCTTAAAAAATGTTTCTTTTTGGTATTTTAAGAAAGAAGGTGGTTTTAAACATACCAGTTTTCCCATTGTTTTGGATGGTGGTGGACTCCAATGTGGGTATGTGCCAGCCCTCTAGCTGCAGGTTCTGGAACTGCATCCGGACCTGGGTAAACATCTCGTCGATGTCCACAGGAGACTGCCGGGCGCCGTTACAGGATGGGTAACTCTTCCCCCAGTTCTGCTGGTTCAGGCCACCTGTAGGTATGAAAACTAGCTTAGTACTGCTAAAAGAAAAAACAAAACAAAAAAAAAGCAGTGGAAGTCCACTCACATTGGAGTTCAAAATTATTCACACCTCCGGTAGATTTTAGGTTTAAAGTAATCTTTTTTTCATTTTATCAACATGATTCCTTTGACAAGAGAATGTATTATGATTCTGGCAGAATCCCTGCCAGAATCTGAGCTAAAGATTAGGATGATGGCATAACAACACATCATGACCTGATCTAAAGAAAATCAATAACATCAGTCTGAAAAGGGTTACAAAGCTATTTCTTTTTGTTGTGTTTTTTTTTTTTTTTTGTGTTTACACTGTCTTTGTTTATCTGGCATTGTGGTGGTCAGAATTGTTGTCTGAGTGCCAACAATGCCTGAGAGATTTACTTTCACAAGTGAAGCATTAAGGCTTGTGTACATGTAAAAAAAAATATTAGGAATTGCTCCACGTGTTTTTCAAATGTAATGGACACAGATAATGAAAAGAAATGGAGAAAAGAAAGGTAGAAAGCTGTGGAAGAGATTTAAAGGGAAAGGAGGAAAGTCTGAGAGAAAGAAACCCGACAAACAACATAACAACTTCAACATCACTGAAAACACTAGTCTATTTAAGATATATTTAGCAGCAGCCACAGCTCAATATGGAGTGAATACAAAACCATTTAGGAACAGAGACTTTGGGATTCCAGAAAACCACAGTGGGAATCATTATCCACAGATGAAGACATGGAAAAGTGGGGAGCTTTTTAGTGTCCAGCCTAAAATTACTCCAAGAAAGCAGGGATTATTCATCCATTAGATCACAAAAAAAAAACAAGCTCAACATGAGAAGAACTGCCCGCATCAGATGAGGTCAGTGTTCATGATTCAACAATAAGAAAAGATACTGGGCAAAAAACAGCATCGAGGGTGAAAAACAACCAAAAATAACACAAGGATCTGTTTAAAGAGTTCCCCAGATGATTTGACGTTTGGAAAAATATTATGTGGACTGACGAAACAAAACTAGAACTTTATCTAAGGCTGTAGAAAGATTTTTGAGTTTTTACTGCAGAGGAATAGAGTTTTCATTGTGGTTATATGATTTTGTACAAGATTAAAAAGTAGAAAGCTGAAGTAAAAACGCCTAATGCTTTCAATTGCTTGAATTAGGTAAAAATGGGTCTTTTATCAGTAGTTTGAGTATGTGCTCACTCACATGCACCAGCTATGCTTATAGCAAAGTTGTACAGAAAAGAATCCAAGGCCGATGAGCCGCTCAGCGAAGCGGCAGGGGGATATTCTCTGAACATTTTTTTTTTATGTTTATGACTAAATGAGCTTTTGGGTGAATAATCTTCTACATGTTTGTCTTTGTTTTATTTTATTTTTTTCAAGACGGTGCAGCATGGATTGTGCTGGAAGTCACTGATGCGGTGTGGGTCTGTGTGTTTTTCTGTTTCATAAGGATGCTTTTCACATGAATTATGTAAGAGAGGATGAACACACGAAAACACAGAGACAAACAAAAAAACTCAAAGCCAAACCAGCAGCAGCACAACATTCAGCCAGAGGGCCGTAACATGAAAGACAAAGCCAGCGCGCTTCTTCATATGTTAAAGCATCATTAAAAATGAACCTTATGTGAAATGCAACAACAACAACAACAACAAAAAAAGCAACTTGTAAATAAAATATGAGCGCATGTCAATATTGGAGGCTCTTGGCTGAAATTCCAGACAGCGATTGTGTGCGTTTGTGTGAATTTATTCATGATAGCATGTCTGATCTGCACCTGCATTCAGTCACATGATCACAGCTGGATGCGTATGGTTTTGTTTATTATGTTTACACATTCATGTTAGTAGGATTGACACTTCTTTGAGATGTTTGATGTATATCTTGCACACTAAGGCATGTTTCAGTTCACCTCAGCACCTCAGTGAGATCAGGATACGAGCATTGACTCTCAGACCTTTGTTGAATTTACTGGTACATTTTGGGTCTTTGTCTTACTGCAAGATCCAGTTCTACTAAAGGTCCAGTCTGGTCCATTGCACAAGCGACCCATACAACCGGCTTGTATGACACCATTCCTGGACCCCCTTCCATTGTAGGTCTATAGGACAATGGTATGGTACAGTTAGGGTGGAGCTACTGCTACACAACACAGTCCATTGATTGTGGGACAGAAAAACATCATTGCTTGCCTCACGAGACATACCAGCGCATCACGTTCGTCGTCGCACTAGTATGACGCAACGTTAGATGTGTGGGTTTAACCCCAACTGGTGGTGGAAACACTCTCCTGAATTTAACAGAGTCCTAACCTCCTACAATCTGCTCTTTGAAGGGAGATCTCACCATAATGTCCACATTCACTTCAACAGTTAAAAGCAACAAAACAATCGTCAAAGCTCTAAACGATGGAAACTTCCTTCCAAATGATGAGCAAAGATGAAACAGTCATGTGCGCCTGATGACTTTGTCGGTATTGGCAAAAATGATATCTATATGTCCAAATATGTCAAAAAATACTAAATTATAGGTGTCCTGTTTATTTTTTTCTAATGACTGATTATAAAGATGGGTGTTTAAATGAAAAATGAACTCCTCCTGTCTTCCTCATCAACAGAAGAGGAAGGCATCCCAATCACAAACTTATTTTAAGAACTGACATGGCTGAATAATACAATTACACAGCTAAATCCCTGTAATTGATGAAGCCAATGTCTGTGTTGGGTACTGTGCTGCAGTGTACAGTAAAGACAATGGGCATAATGAGGTCAGAGCAGATGGTTCAGCTGTCACTGGCTTTACATTCCTGGATGTGGACGTTTGTGTGGATGACAGAGACATGGGCAAAACAAGTTTCATCTTGGATGCACCGCAGGTTTTCTAGGTAGTTGTATTTGATGTATCTGTTAGATCTAGAAATCACATAGCTAAAAACATTTGACATGTTTTACACAGGGCTGCACAGTGGCGCAGTTGGTAGAGCTGTTGCCTTGCAGCAAGAAGGTCCCGGGGTCTTTCTGCATGGAGTTTGCATGTTCTCCCTGTGCATGGTGGGTTCTCTCCGGGTTCTCCGGCTTCCTCCCACAGTCCAAAAACATGACTGTCAGGTTAATTGGTTTCTCTAAATTCTCCCTAGGTGTGAGTGTGTGTGTGCGCATGGTTGTTTGTCTTGTATGTCTTTGTGTTGCCCTGCGACAGACTGGTGACCTGTCCAGGGTGTACTCCGCCTCTCGCCCGGAACGCAGCTGGAGAGGCACCAGCAACCCTCCCGACCCCATTAGGGAAGAAGGGTGTAAGAAAATGGATGGATGTTTTACACATTTTGCATTTCAGAACAATGCCTATGTAACTTTAAGTTGTTTTTGTTGCATCATGAGGGGGAAATTATTTAAATTTAGGTTCAACAGGTGCAACGACTGCAGTTTTCTGGATGATTGCCGATTCTTAAAAAGCCAGACCTGCTGGTTCTGATTTTGACCAATACCAATTTTTTTCTGTCTGAAATGTTGGTAAATATAGCAAGAACATGGTTGAGTTGACAACAGAGGGGTAACTATTGTTAACTGTGAAAGTGCAGAGATGACTTTATGGAGACAAACGTCTCTCACAGCAGAGCAGAAGAGGACAGTGGTTGATTTTTAAACCCTTGCACAAGATCAGTGGACAATATTGACTTCACATGAAAGTATTGGCACGTGCACCCCTATTAGGTTCTTATAAAAATGCATTTTAGGAACAAAAATCCAAATTAAAACCAAAGCAGCTCAGAGATGTCCAAATACAACAGTTTGACAGATACATCAGACATAATGAAATCCTTCAGTCTACTTCAGCTCCAGCTGCAGAACGCTGGCTCCTCCAGCTCCTAATAGCTGTCAGTATGTTGAAAATAAAGAGAAAGAGCACAAATGTAGAGTGGCAACAACATCAGCCTATAAAGCAGCAGAGCCAACACCTCTTTACTGGACAGGCTCAAATTAAGCCCTGCTTACAATAAAAGCAACAACCTCAACCTTTTCTCTGCCTAAACTCGCATTTCTTGCAATATTTATTCAAGTTTTCTGTTAAGGAACAAAGCCGTCCAGAATTCCAGCTGCAATAAAAGACTTCCACGTGTCCGTCTCCGCTTGTGCTCTGAGTAAAATAAACACGCGAGCCGCGCGCACGTGGGTTGAAATGTCAGGAGGGTGTCAGCGGTCAATAGCCACATCTCACCCCTACAGCTATCTGTTAGCATCACCTCACACACGCGCACACAGAAACATCCGCACACACCGAGCGACTCCGCTGACATAACGCTGCCATGGCAACAAGTAGCTGACAGTTTGAAGACAGGAATAAAAGGGAAAGAAAAAACCCTCAAGCCCGACTTGGATGTCACTGAAGACTGCTGTGCTCGTTTAAAAGCCGCAAGGACTCGCCTCGCCTCGCGCTCGAGCTCGCGCTGGGAGAAAAATGGGGGATGATTCAGAGAGGAAATTACTTTTCAGGTCTCTTAAGTTCCGTGATATTCAAGCGCGGTCAGACAAAGAAGTATGTAGATGTGTCACCAGCGCTTCTCCAAATCAGACCTTTTTTTATATCTTACATTCAGAAAATTAGAATATTACGAGCCCTCCTTTTTATTCTTCAGTCCTTTGTTCTATATGAATGTTAAAAGCAGGTTAGATATGGCTACAAATTATCTAATTTTAAAACACAATAATCTGTAATTTACTAAATCTTTGGGATTATTATTGCTGGACTTAATTTAGAAGATCTCCAGTTAGTAATTGCACATCCTGATTAATGTAAATATCCGCAGAGATTACCTAGACGTTCTATAGGTCTGAGTTTTGGCTATACGCAAAACCAAAAAGGAAATGTTTTTGACTATGAATGCAACAAGAAATTGTCATTTTAGGTGTTTTTCCTGAATCTTCTTCTGCAAAATCTGCTCTTAATATTTATGACAGACTTTTAAAAGTACCCTCAAACTATGCCACCCATTCTTCATTTCTTCATCTATATTTATAGAAACGGCTAACCTCATTCAACAAAATTGTTCTTTTTCCTTTTGTAATAGAAGATTCATTTTGTTCTAAAATCTGAAAGTAGAAAGAAGTTTTTGTTTAGTTTAAATAGCATAACGTTTTAAGTACACGTTTAGAAAATGATTTGTTGCTGCTCTACAGGTGAGTTTTGTTTTAAAGCGTTATAGCTCTTATTGTCAAGCTGGAAGGTGAACAAGCCTCTGACAAGTTTTCCCCCAATTATTTTCTCATCAAAAAATATATGAAATTTCCCAATTTTTTGATACCGCCACTATTAGTGGTGCTCCAATAAATCAAATCCCATTTCCTGAATTTTGAAAATGGGATCAGCTCAGGCTTTTTAAAAAATCGGTGATCGGCCAGAAAACTGCAATAGGTGCCCCCAAAGCCACTACCGTGTTTCACAATCAGAATGGTGGCATTTTGTAAAGATTGAAAAGAAAATGAATTTTCTGTCTTTTAACAATGATCCGGCTTTAATATGAGGAAAATATTTTCTTCTGATGTGACAGCGATTGCTCTTTTTATCCTCGACACCCTTATCCTTTCAGGCCTGGGTGGAGGGGGGTCAGAGGCAACAAAAGAGAATGAGGGGAGTGAGGAGGACAAAGAGGGCGAGACAAGGTGATGAAGGAAAATATTTCAAAAAAAGCTCCAGAGGAAGGAGCGTAGAGTAGGAAATGTCACATTTGCTCCAGAGCTGCAAGCAATGCATACACACACACACACACGCCCACAACCAATGTGTGTAATGTGTGTTTTCTACCACTTAGAGCTGACGTCACCCTCTGCGCCTCGGCTCTGCTGAGTGAGCTAACTGTTCAGAAAACAGGGGCGATTGCTCGATTGAATAATGCAGGGCTCGGAGGTTTTTTGGGGACTGTCGGCTCCTGTCTGCTTCACAGTTGGCAAAAAATAGCTGAATATGTATTAAATATTCAAACGAGAGGCTGCTGGTGTTGTCTTAATGGCGCTTTCTGAATCTGCTATATTGCCGCTGCATTCGCCAGGAGACCATTATTTTTCATATTCCATTCAGCATTATTTTTCAATTAACTCATGGCTTCTTTTCACAGTGGAAAAAAAAAAAAAAAAAAATATATATATATATATATATATATATATATATATATATATATATATAACAAAAATAATTTTAAAACGTGAACTGGAAGCAAGATGGAAAATCATTTACGTTATTATTTATTTTTTTACTTTACGACTTGCAGTTTCCCCAGATAGAACTACATTTCCCAGGAAGGCATTGACCCTTATCATTTAGATTTTCCTTCACACACCCACACACACCCACACACACCCACACTGCCACAGTGTGACATAGTGACACAAAGGAGAGTTAGAGAGAATCCAAGATAAGAAATGAATCTATTATGGATAATAGAGAGGCTTCACACGCGGAGAAACAGGCACATGATTCATTCAGAAGATCTAATACAGAGACAAGCTGTCACACACAACAGCAGCCAGCTCAGCTATCAATCAAACGCTCTGATTTTTAGAGGGAAAGAGAGGCCCCGTGTGTTTGTCAGGAGATCTTAGGGGCCCTGAAACATCTAATCAGAACTGAGATCAGTCAGAGGCAGCTTTTTTTGCTAGGTTTGTGCTGTTTTATGTGAATATAAATAGATATAAGAAGAGAAATTTGAGTTAGTGCACACATGCTAAGGTTGAAATAGTTCATGTCCAGGATGTGTGGGGTCTGCCTGTATTTTATAATGGCTGAATTTCACACGATGGAAGACAATATCTGGATTTTTAAGGCTTATTATTTTTTGCTCTTTAAGCTGCTGTTTAATTAGCAAATAAGAACTGGAAGCATTGTTTAAATAGAAGCCTAGAAGCACAGTGGCAGTGAAAAATAGCAAAAAACTGAAAGTCAAAGTTGTTTTAGACAAAAGCAGTCACTCATTGCACATTTTATTTTATCAGACTACATATAAAAAGTAGGGCCGGGCGATATGGATTTGGAATATTATCACAATGTTTTGTAGTGCTATTCCAATAATAATAAACACAATGTTAAAAAGACTATTCATTTCTTTGTTTTTAGGCATTCATAGCGGAATAAACATAAATGCTGCTCTTGAAAAACATCAATATTAAAAATAACCGCATACATGAAGAAGTGTGTTTTAATTCACTACGATGCAAACACAGACTTCATTTAATCACACTGTCAAATGTATTGGTATTTTTGATGCTCTTGTGAAAAAAACACAGAAGAAATAGTAAAAATATTTTAGTCAATTTTTTAACATTACCTGAAATTTATTGTGTCAATAATGAATCAAAAATGATTATGACAACAAGACATTTTTCACCAAAAATGATAAATGATACACTAAATGCCCACCCCCACTATAAATTCAAAATAAATGAATGTTATTTATCTATTGTTTGTCATAAGGGAGTCAACCCACAACCAAAGCTCAATTCTGTTTAAGTTTACAGTAAGGGGAAATAAATAGGCCTGGTTACCAAAAGAAGTCCATATAAAGCTGAACTGTGCGTACACACACCAGTACACAGCAGTCACTAAACGCTCACCTTTTGGGGGGAAAATGCTGCAACTCTTTCACCGTTAAATATCCAATGTTTGCACCTGAAAAATACAGTGTGAACCTTTCAATCACACCCCAAAACAGAGCAGAGTTGATTTCTATTAAATATTTATCCTCCAGTAGTGTGAAAACACGTTGTTTTTGTTCTACCTTGGAGTCTAAGGTAGTCGGTGAGCATTGCAAACCTTTCTGCTAGGCACTGGAGATGTGTAAAAATGAGCTCCTCTAAAACGTTTAACCGCCAATGTCCTCACAGTCCACACCATCTCATGTGGCGGCCATTGCCATTAGCTCTGCAACACGCTGATGAAGACTGGACAAGTAGCAGGGAGCACATAGCCTCTATTTGTGGATGAGGAGAGACACCTCTGCGTGATTACCTCCCGACTCCCCGAAGGCTTCCAGAGGCAGCCGCACAGACTGAGCAGCAACTGGAGCAGAAGAGCAGCCAGAATGGAGTATTTGGTGACTAAGATGGCAGTTGAGAACATTGTGGGTGGTGTAGTGAAGGATAAAGAGATGAAACGCACAGGAGGCTGGATGAGAGGAGCCTTCTTATATAGAGCAAGCGACTCCATCTCCTCATCTTGTTGTGGAAACACCACAGCAAGAGATTTTTAGCTCTCAGATTTTAAAATAACACTGAAAGACGACATCAAGGTGGGGATGCGGTGCACCTGCTTCTGGCCAAAAGTAGGTAAAGCCACAAAGTGGTGATGGTTGTGATTGCATGGGAAAACAGCATCCAATTTGATACTTGATCAGTTGGCTTCTGAGGAGTAATGAGGCGTTATAGTCCTGGTGTAAAGCAGGTAGCAAAACAACTCAAACTTTATCAAAATGAGAGGAAAAAAATTTCTAAATAGGAATAGAAGAAAAACAATGTAAAGTAAAATGACCCGCTGCCTTCCTGACAAGAGGAAACAGTAAACGTTTTGTTCATAGGGTTAGCAGTTGATGCTTGTTCAGCGGTCCGAAGACAGACCATAAAGTCAGAGCCTGTATGTCAAGTAAAATCGGATTGGAGTAAAGAGTCAAACACAAGAGATGTTTTTGTGAAATGCGAAATTATGTAATTCCTAAATGTGAAGGGAAAGTGTATTCTTCCATCAGCCAGCTGAATGATAAAGCCTGAAGATGTTTCATAAGAACTGAGAAATGTGGCCACAACAAGAACGCTGTTTGCTGTGGCCACAACATTTCATCCTTCAGGAGAAGTTCATAAACAGAACTCCTTGTACAAAGTGGCAGGAGAAATGTTGATGAAATGCACTTCCATCTTCGACCACGACATTTATAAAGTTCAGACAGATCAAAACAAATGTCTGGCTAGATGATGTGTTGAGAACAATGAGGATTTTGTTTCAAATCTTCTACAAGCTACTGGTTTCAAACTAGCTCCCAGGTGTGTAACTCTCAAGTCCTACCTAGTACAAAATGTTTCCAAATGGTTTTTGGATCTGTCAGGTCACCTTACCAGAGCCAGTGTATTTCCTGATTTGACGACTGTCGACTTCAAAAGAAAAAAGAAAAAAGAAAAAAGAAAGCACTCGCATGAATCACTTCCACATCTGCCAGAGCCCACCTCTTTCCAATCACTTCCCTTCAGATGTGAAGGAATACGTAGCGCAAGCATAGCACACGGGGGTGTGAGTTATGCATAATTAAAACCTGAAGGTGTGTGTTCCATAGACAGAGCACACCTGAAGCCCGCATGTCCCCCGGCTATGGTTCAGTGGGTAGAAGAGGAGAAACAGATGACAGGAGGGCAAAGAAACAAAAACAGGTAGACGGATGACAAAACACACGGCAATTATCTAGTAATAAATTCAAGATTTGGATTCAGAAAGCTCGTATTTGGCTCAGACTCCTCATAATGTTCTGAAGTGGCAATATGCTGCATAATCTTCCTTTGGTTCATGATACATATATGAAAACAGTAGCGGGGGAAAAAAATGTTTGATAATGAAAAACAAACAACTATTTATCAGAAATAAAATAAAAAAAACAACATACATGCAAATTCTTGTGATTAGTCAGTGTAAGAACTGTGGAATATTCCTTTGGGAACTTCCCAGTAAATTTGCCTGGCAGGGGAAACTCTGGGTTAACAGGATTCACAACGACATGCGCACCAACACACATGGCAGATGGGGCCCTAAGGGGTATCTTCCAGGCATAAGGATCCCAGGGACCCCCTGGAGACAAGGCACAGAGTAATAATGATGGAAACACATAACATTAAAAAAATTTCTGTTTTGCTATATAAAAATAGCAATGCTATAAAAGAAAATCAAATGGGAGCGTAGCTCTTCAAAAGACGCTTTGAATGTCCTGCGTGTTAAGTTTCTAAAAAACTTTTACTTTTTTTTCCCCCCACTGTAACAAGCTTCGTCTGGATTACCAGAAGATTATTATTTCATGTTGAACCAAATAAAAGCATAAACACATTAATAATTTACAACGAATCCACTTGGGGAAACCTGGAAGTAGGGATGTAGAGATGTTCCAGAAGAACCGGTATGCAAAAAAAAGGAGTGTTTGGGTTTCTTTTCTTTTCTGAAGCTCAAGCATGAATACATTTTAATATTTTGAGGTTCTTACGGACTTTCAGGTTTTTATTTAGGTAGGATTTATGTTGATAATTTTGCCTTTGATTTTAGAATTTGTTTCGTTAAATGAATCTTATCTATAATTTTAACTTCAATAACAGTTGCATTTTTTTCACTCCATATGGTAGAAATGCAATTTAGTTTCTGTCCAACAATAAGGCTAAACTTTTCCTGTTTTAAGTCAATTGGGATCAACAAAAGAATTTCTATTTAAAACATGCCAAAACAATCGGGTAAAACATCTTTTGTTTGTTTTTCTTTGTTCAAATCTTTTCAAATTCAAAAATTCACGTACGTTTCATTAGTTTTTGGTGATTAAAATTGCCTTTTAGACACGTTTTGTATCAAATATTTCGAGTTTCCTTCTACAATCTTCTCCCAGCAGTTTGCTGGGACTTTGGCCCATTTGTTGGAACAGAACTGAATTTGGGGATTGGGTTTTAGACTGCCTTGCTCAAGCACACACAACCTTTTAGCTTAATCTTAATCTTAGTGTGCGTTCACACCAGCCCAGTTCAGTATGCTTTAAACAAACTCCAGTTTGTTCGTCATGTAGGTCCAGTTCGTTAGGGGAGGTGTGACTGCGTAATCAGACTCTAGGGCAGTTCGAAAATATATGTGAATGCCAAGTGAACCGTAGACCTCTCCGAACAGCAAGAAGCAGGCTACAGTGCAGGGCATTCTGGGTAAATACAATTAAAACAAACATAAGAGTCTAGCGCTTGCGCCAGAAATGTCTCGAGGTCTTTTGCCAAAGACAGAAGAGAAATCCCTCAACGATAGAAATCTCACACCACTCCATTTTTGTTTACATTTCATGTAGATAGAAGCTGCGGTCACGTCTTCTTCAGAGGTTTTTGTGTCACTTCCTTCATTGGTTCTCGGTGCAGCGCCACCACAGACGAAGAGGGGAACAGGTGGCAGTGTGAAAGTGAACCACATCAGCTGAAAATGTGACAGCTGGTGTGGGCAATTTTGGTGCCCAACCAAATATAGTTTAACTGGCCTGAAAACAAATGTGCATATGCTTCAAAATTTAAAGGTAAAAACTTCTGTGAGAAATTCCCTTAGTGTCAGACAAAACAAATCTGTCTTTCTTACATGGCAGGTTGATAAGTAGTTGTATAAGCGCATATAATGAGAGGTATGTAGTCATTTAAACCTGTTGCAGTAAATCTAAGCAAACAGCCATGGTTTGTTGGAGGCGAGTTCATTGTAAAGGCCTATAGGGATTTGGATGTATCCTGTCTTGAACGTTCTCTGACTCTCACTCTCTCTCGTTCTGCCGGCCGTCTCTCTTTCATTCGCTTCCCCCCCAGTCCTCCCTTTACTTCTGACCTAACTAAAAACGCAGTGCGCTGTGCCTCACAATGAAGTGTGGTCCTTTCAAATGTTAATGCTTTTACTCTCGGCTCAGAGCACCGCACAAGGCGAGAAACAGAGCTGGACACAAAAACAAGCTTGTGTACACATGCACGCACACGCACACACACACACACACACACGCAGTGGTAGCTACAGTTACAGTGAGTCTCAATGAACTACCAGAGGATCTCATTTGTGTTGATGAACTTCCATACCTAACACAGGAAAAAGGAAAATGTGGATCCACTTCACTTCTGCTGCTGACAGGTTGTTCATTATTTATGTCAGTGTATCACACAAAAAAAGCCATTACAATTTGACAAACAAGGTGAAGGTGGCAGACAAATTGATTGTAAAGCTCTGACAAGACGACAGAGCAATCTGAAGGATGAAATGCAGGTGCGCCTATTGAGATTCAGTCTTTGTCACGTATAACAGCAGTAATGGGTAGAAAATGAATTAAAGCATTGGCTTTGTATTCATCCAAGGTTGGAAGTAAGGGGGTAGGTCAATAATTGAGCATAAACCCCGTTAGATTTTCCTCAAAATGAACATGTTTTTCACAAGTAGAAATAGGTTTTGTTCTGTTGTAATTTGGCTTGGTGTCTAATGGTTCCTAAGTATCTCAGATTTCTCGTATTGATTATCATCATTTGGAGGTAATGCACCGAAAATAATGTGCTACGTCATTTGACAAGCAGCAGTTCTTCCCATTAGTATTCATAAAACCTGCTGAGAGGGTTCTTTAGAAAAGGTTTTCACATTGCTGTCAGTCTAAGTGATCAAACCGATGATGTAATTGTAACTAATCAACTAAACGAAACGGTTTGCTTTTATAATTCCAGGTGAGATCTATTAGCAGCAGTGGAAATCATCGTACATCTCAGCCTTTTACAGCTAAAGTGATCTGTGGAGGTGAAGGTTAACAACCCTAACAGCTCTTGTTTTAGCCTGCTGATGGCCGGCAGGTCTCTCCTGAGCAGTAAAACTCTAATCGCTCCCTAAGGGGTCCTTACTGCCTGTCTGCGTCCACTCTTTGTTTCTGTCTGATCGTAGCTTAACTCTGCAGGGGCCCCGTGCTGAGTTAGCTCAAGTCACCGAACCATATGGTCCGAGGCAGATCAGCCTTTTCATGCGGGAAAGGTTAATGGATAATATCTGCAATTCATCAGATATTCATACTGCTGTGGCGTTTGGGTCTTATACGAGCTCTGCAGCTGCAGAATGAGTGATGAGTGATTATTTTTTGGGAAAATTGATTAAGTTTTAAAAAAGTAGTTCGTTTAAGATACGCCGGCTCTAGAAGCAACAAACTGGAAAAGAAAATTCCACTTGCAGCCAATAAACAAGTAAAAACATCAGAAGGATCAAACAGACCTGAGTAGGACCAGTTCATTTCTTCTGGGAGTTTCTCCAGGCCTTGGGCCGGCGGCTCCACCGCCAGGACTATCAAAAACAAGACAGAAATGTTATTGTAGCAGATATTTTTAATCATTGGTTTGTATTATACTCAACTACGGAGTTTTCCAACAGCTTGTACAGAACAAATAAAAATCAATCACCCACTGCTTTCCAACATTCACATTCTCTCTCATTTGACGTCCAAGTACAAGTTTGTTACAGCAGATTTGCATGAGTAACCTTAAGAAAGGAATAGAATCTGTATAAAATTTAAATAAAACAACAACAAAAACACTTTTTTTTTTTTTTTTTACACTGGGAAGTGTAGTCAACTCGTAGTTTTAAAGTTTTAAAGTTGTGGGTTCAATTCAACGTGCCCCCAGTTGCCGACCGATCTTTGAGTCGGGGTGTTTTTTAGTGAACTTTTACATATTTTGTCTCATTATAGCCACAAACATTCCTGCATTTGATTAGAAATTATTGTGAAAGACCAACACAAAGTGGAATACAAATGTGAAGTTGAAAGGGAACATTTTTATACTATAAAAACCTGAAAATGAATCCTTTTGTAAGTCACTGTAGTTATGGATGTTTTAACTAAATGATTTACATCTAATGTGTAGCAATTAATAGATTAAAGTGAGTAGAATATATTAGGCATAACATGTAATAAATGGGGTGAGTTGAACTAAAGGTTGCCATGCTGTATATCTGGTAAGCTTATTTATATGTATGGGGTTGAACATAAAAAAAAAAAATCAGTTTGCAACATTTTAAATGGAACTGTAAAAAAAAGCAACAGACACACTCATACACTCACACACAAAGAAGGAAAAATACCAAAATGACACATTTTCTCTTTCTTTGATCTTTCAAAGCGTAACTCTGAAAAAAGAAAAAAAGAAAGAAAAAAACCCCAGAGAAGATGAAAGCGTAGTTCAGAGTCAGATTTAGGTCACAGTAACATCCCAACAACAACATGTGGCACAAACACACTGCGAATAATCCTATAGTTACAGTATTTGTATAAACATCATAAATTACTGCACAGGTTACAGTACTATATGCCCCACTGCATTTACTTTTACAGTTCAATCACGAGTCCTCCATCACGTCACTGAGGTTACTATGGAACGGCTTGTAAAGCATCATTGGCCTTTGTGTACAGATTTCTAATATTCAGCTTCAGCCCGGCCTCTATTTTCAGAGGAGCCATTTTTGTGTTTAAGCTACTTAGCACCAGCAGAAAAAAAAAAGAAATAAAAAACAATCCTAGCTCGACAGATTGGGCAATTTTCACAGTCTAACATAAGGACAAAATCTGCTCCATTCCTACAGATGCTATCAAAACTCTGCCTAAACAAAGAAAGATCATTCTCTTCTATCCATTTTTACTGAAAGCTGACTTTCATTTCGTTTCCGTTTGGTAACAATAGGAAGTGTTTTTTTAAACATTTGTCGTGTGAACAAACTTGTTCCAGTTATTTCAATTGTGAAATTGTGTTTATTCTGCATTAGCAGAATACTGACAAAGTTTTGTGCACATCGGTAATGGAAACGCAGCTACAGGTGCAGTTTTCGCTAAAACATTTTGTGGGCAAAAAAAATGCTGCCTTACAAGCCATCTACTCAGAGGAAGAGGAGAAGAAGGGATGAACTGAAAAGAAAGAATGAGGTTATCTTGCACAAACAAAATAAAAACATTCTAAGATGAAAGCAGAAATTTCAACACATTTGTTTTAGCCAGCGGAGAAAAAAAAAAGACATCAAAGCTGCTCCGTTTTGATGGACGCTGGGTCATTCAGGTACGTTTACATTTTAAGCGGTGACAAGCTGGTGTTAGGGGTTTAAGATGCTCATACAGTAGAAATCAGTCATCTAAAAGGCAAAAGGACGAGAAGCCGTGGGGCTCTGTGTTTTAAAGCGAGCAGAGGAAAGTGAAGGGCCTTTTTTGCTGCAGGTTGGCCATGCAGGAAGCCCAACGCTGAATCACTTCATGATTTCACCCATCTACACGACGCCTGCTTTCCAACACTTTTCAGGGTTTTTACAAGACAGAACTTTCTGTAGAAAAAAAAAAGTCAGAATCTTCAATTTTCCAAAATCGCTCTTCCTATGAACTTGATGTAAAGCTCCAGTTCCATTACAAATGTGAGCAATTTATTTTCCAAATGTCAAATTGTGCACTGATGCAGTCAATGAAAACACAGCTTATGTTGTATTGTAATGTATTGCAGGTAAACATAACAAATGCTAATATGTCCCTTCAGAATTCCATAGACACAGTCCAGGAGGTTGAACTATATCAGTCCAGGACGGCTGATGTTTGTTCCTTTTGCTTACAAATGTGTACAGATGGAGATTTTACTTATGCAATTTTTAAAATGGACTGTACAAAGATCACCATTTGCAACAGATTGTTGCACATGCAGTCCTTCCTATTAATCTTAGCTTAGCAGGATGTTTTCCGGTAATGGAAAGATTACGACATTACTGAAGTCGAAGCAGGCCAGTTTATTCAAGGTCAAAAGTAAAAATTAGTCTTGGATTAGCCATCCAATCACTCAGGCAGAATGCTAGTAGCTTTAAAATTTTAGGCACAAAATTTAAAAGAAGAGATCTAAAGAAAATGTGTGCATGCTTGTGCAAGCAGAAGCATTGAAACTCACACAAGAACACAAGGAAACCATTCACTTGCTTCAAAGTTAACCTCAAACAAGCCATTTCATAAATCTTACCCAGTCCAGGCATGGTTATGATGACAGACGAGGGTAGTAAAACCACTAAATTCTGACACTGGACAGAAGGGGATCATAATTTAGTCCAGAGTCCAGACCAGAATAATAAGTGTCTCCGTTCCAAAGGTCATCATTCTGACCAGAAAATAGAGTTAGCATGGAAGTCAAAATGGTCACTTTGAGAATTGCCTCAATGGGAAAAGGTCTCTTTGAGTTGCCAGAGAAAGTATCCGTGACTTAAGTTTTGTCCAGCTGTATAGTCAATAGAAGTTGAAATAACTTTCTCAGTTTTGCCACAAAGTTTTTATGCTAGCTTGAGGTGGTTTTGGCTTTACTAAAAAAGAAGAGTTAATGTGCAAAAGGGGAGAAGGAAACACATTTGCCAAATAAGTTCTGGCATAGCACACTTTCCAGTCCACTGGTGTGTCTACGCCTTACCAGAGGCACAAAACTCTGACAACTTCAAAGCCCAAACTTCCAGCATGGAGGGGAGAACTGTAGTCTCAAGTGGCAGGCAAGAGGCACTCCAGGCTGGGATGGGAGTGATGTATAGATGAGATATGTGCTCCATGCTAGTTAGCAACCTCTACTTCCTGTTTATTACAGCCATGACAAAATCATGCTTTGCGTAGCCTGGTTGATTCAAACGTGCCTGCCTTGTTTTCCTTTTGTTTTTTTTATTTATGTGACATTTCAAAAGTTCATGTAGAATTTGTGTGACAGTTGGATGGATAGCTGAATCATACCTTTTGTAGCGCACCATTGTCCTTCCTCACCCTGTTACTGCACACTTCCAGTCAACAGACTGATTAACATCTGCTCCATTTTTACCAAGCTTACACCAAACACAGATATGTCAAAGTTATTTCTGCTACCGAGTTATTTAAACAAATGTCCCTAGTAAACTAATAAACCAGCCAGTATTAGCTTGTTGTACTCTGAAATGCTACATAATAGCATTGCATAAAAGAAATAAAATTCCTTGCAATCTAAATGTTTTCTTGAAAGGTATTTAATTTTTTTAATAAGTTAGATAATGGTAGATTGTTGTGTTGTTGCCATGAAGCTGCTCATCATACACTCCTCTCACATTGACCCATGCTAAGTACAGAAGCACCATTTTTGTCTAAAGAACTTTCAACTGGAAGCCAAATTGAACCATCAAAACCTCTCGCCGCTTCCCGATCTTCAAAAACATGACATCAATCTAACCAACTGTCATCACATAATAAGTAGCACTTTCTTAGTTTTTTTTTTTTCTTTAGGTCACAACATATAAAAATAACTACACTCTTGAGTGAAAGTAACCTTACACAGCAGCTGCAGTCAGTGACAAACACACAACATCCGCCTCATATAAAACGTGACACCTGTTGGCCGCCGAACCACCAACACACACTCCAGCAGGCGCTTGTCTTCAGAGGCCAGACGATAACTTATATAGCCTTCAGCTGTGTGTGGAGTGTCAGCCGGGTAAATTACCACACTTGACCTCTCTCACACTTAGCGTTTCTCTGGTTTTATCCCGCTGCGTCCGCTTAACCAGAGAACGTTCTGACTGTGCTGTTGACACGATGTGCTTCAGGCGCTTATTTCTGTTCATTTTAATGATTATGGCAAACAGTTAGACCGACAACTCAGTGTTCCAGAAAATGATGATGCATGAGACTGATATATATATATATATATATATAAAAATCATACACTGAAATATTTATGCAATCACGGGGAATACTGCTAACTTAACAGTTTTCCAGCAGAGAGTCACTTCAGCCTCCGCAGGCTGGGGGTTCTGTGTTTTAAAGTGAGCAACGTGTGAGAAGCCTAAAATAAAAAAGTAACGGCTGACAAAGCAGGTTGAATAGTTAAATACAGAGGGCTGTATCTAAGTATAAGACTGGAAAGTTGAGTGGAAGGAAAAAGTGTGGCAAAAAACGCACACAAGCAACAGGGATGAGTCTATATACTCCAGTAAGCGATCGGTAATTATTTCAATAATCGATTAATCTTGATTAATCAATTGATGCTCCCTGGATTCAGTGTTTCAGTGTGAGAAACATGTCACAAGAGATGGTCGGCCACATTAACAGATATAAACTCTTGAAATCTGTTTCACTTTGTGATAAATCTCAGTGAGTTTCACTTTAGATCAATTACTTCATTAAATGAATTTTTAAAATTTGAATGATAGGGATGCTCCAGCAAGCGGAACAACAGCCAAATTGGAGAGTAGTAGGAGAAAGTAGCAGAGTGAGAAAAAGTGGTCATAACAACAGAGACAATCGAATCCAGTCTAACTATAAACTTTATGAAGGAACGTTTTAAGCTTAGTCTAGAAAGCAGCAGTATTCAGCTTTTATGCACCTCTAATCTGGAAAAAACTTGAAGAAAACTGGAAATCAGCCGAAACACTGAGCTCCTTTAAATCAAGTCTGTTTAGAGCTGATTTTCAACCATAATAAATGGAACACTGATTATATTTTTGATGATTTTAATGAAGGCACTAAATAAAATAATGTCTGTTATTTGTTTTCACAGCTGTTGATTACATTATGTGTTCATGTTTTTTTTTATGTTTTCATGATGTAAAGCACTTTGAATTGCTGTGCTACAACCATACAGTTACCGAAAAAACGGATTAATAAATAGTTCTTATTGTCTCCTTATCACAGTAGTACGACAAAATATTGTGCTAAAACTTTAAGTTCATTCCGTCCACCTCTACTTTCTGAAAGATTCACAGCAGTAATTCTAAGATGTTTTTACACACCTAAGAAGAGAATCAATGGCTTAAAAGAAATGGCAAATTTCAACATTTCACCTTTTATCTAACTTTTACTGGCCTGCTATAGCTGGTGTTTTAATCAGGGCCTCGGTTTGATTAATGTACGACTTCAGGCATCCTGATACCAACATCCCGCTGCATCTCAGATGATGTTAGGGATGAAGAAAAGCTGAGAGCCACAGAGTTTCTCCGTCACTGAGATTAGGCTCCATGTTAACTAGGAGGATTGTGTTTCTGGGTGCAGGACAAACCCAGCTTTGTGTCGGCGGCATTAACGCTGCAACAGAAACCTTTATCAGGACAGACTTTAACTGGAAGCAGTGAGTGTGTCGGGTGTGTGTGTGTGTGTGTCTATATTAGTGCGTGTGAAGCATCTTGTTATCCAGTAGTTTTAAAAAGCGGCAAGGGAAGACTTGTGAGAAAGTTTTATTGTGAGTTTAACAAAGACAGTATGGGGACTTGTGTCAGAGGTGGTAATGTGGATGAACAGCTGACACACACACACACACACACACACACACACACACACACACACACACGCACACAGTGTCAAGTAACCCTCTATATATCCAACCAGAAGCTAATACCTAATCACAAATTCCTCTACAGTTATTTGGCTCCACTAAATTCACATAAAACTCTATTATTTAAACCAAATGTATTTCCAAAATGTCAAATTGTACAGTTAGTGGAGAAACACAGCTGCTGCAGATCTTATCCACCAATATTATCTGCTTCCAGAAAGGTCTGAAAGGTCGCTGAACTTGCTAAGATGGCCACAGTGGGTGACTATTATTAAACTCACAAATGCAGGTGTGACCTGCTTTGTGTGTCTGTCAGTGAAAAGGAGAGAATACCAACAGCAGAAATTGGTGTCGGACAAAAAATTACAATCAGCAGGTCAGGCTTTTTAAAGATTGGTGATCTGCTGGAAAAGTCCAATCGGTGCACAGCTGAAATTAATAATACAGGACCAGAACGCCTCCCCCCCCTTAGGTGATAGGGATATTTTTACAGATTGTGGGAACACTTCCTGCTGTAAATATGATGTCACAGTGGTAGCACTGTGAGAGGACAGACAAGACAACAGCATGGATACAAAGAGTTTAGTATCCTGAATGGGGCCGATGTGGAGCTCCAGACTTAGATGTGGAACTAAATGTGTCAGAGGCCTCTTTTTGTTCACTGTAAATGTTTCAGCAAAGCTCTGCTGTTTCCCCCACAACTGCACTTCAGAAATCTCAGATCTAGGCGAAAGCCCGGAGTTGCAGAGAGGTTTTCCACCACATTTCAGCCTGAAGCTTGCATGTCTCCAATGAGCTGTGAGTAGTACAGACCCTGCGGGGGGCTGACCTCAAATTTCTGCTTCTAGTTAAAGCTCAGGCGAATAGAGGGCTGGGGGCGGGAGGGGTTGATGTAAAATGAAGCTATGAATAACTGCTGTTCAGGATACACACGTTCAGAATCACACTGAGACTTGCAGCGAGACGAGCGGGCGAGTTTGTGTCCGTTGGATGTGTGTGGTTAATGTTTCAGCCCCGCTCCCGCTTTCTGATTGGTGGCGAGTCGTCGGTAGGCGGATGCGCCGCAGATAGGTTTATCCGCAGAGAATTTGTGAAGGCACACGTCCAGCCAAGTTGTGTGTGTGTGTGTGTGGGTGTGTGTGTGTGCGTGAGCGTGTGTGTGTGTGTGAGTGAGAGGCTCACTAATCTCCATGCCTAGTTAGGGCAGTAAGATGCTACATTTCCATCTGCTTGGCACAAATGGAGAAAATACTATGCGTGTGCGATTAGTAATCCGCTAGCCGTTCAGTGGAGCGGGGATGCAAGCTAAAACCTAAGCTCCTGGTTTAAAAAAAAAGATCTTTTTGAAGATTTCCTTGGATTTAAATGGAAAGGTCCATCTTTAACCAGGAGATCTTAAGGTCAGCTGTAGAAGAAGAAAAAACTGGATGTGAAAAGAACATCCACTGCTCTTTATAAAAACGTTGCACAGTTCAGTCACAAAGTGTTTGCCAGCCTCACAGATTTGCGGTTTTGGTTTCGACCCAAAGTGTTTCAGATCGACAAAGACATTATTTTGTGGTCTTTTAGTCTACTTCATGTTGTCAGACAGGTTCTATTTCGTTGGTTTCTTGAGTTTACAGGTTAAAAACCCATCATTTAAAAATAAGGGCTGGAACAATTAATCATTATTGAAATAATAGTCAACTAATTTAGGAATTGATTGTTACATGTATGTAAATGCAAAAAAGGCCATTAGCTGAAAAAAAAAAACATAATCAGAGAAGTAATTAAGCCTAAACTGTACAATATATACATTTATATACATTTTGGAATCAAGATGAAAACCTTAATTACGTTTGTCTGTATCGTTTTACCCAAAACTCCTGAAGTAGCATAGTTTTAGCTCCACCTATTTCCAATCCACTAAAGGAATGCTTTGTTGTTGTGCTTTGCATTCTAGGCACCAACATATTTATTTGATGCCTAGATAAATAATAAATAAATAAATCATTTATTTATTTACATCTTTTCATGTATTTTTTAATGGCTAACGCGGTTAAATTAAAAGTGTAGAATGTTAAAAGTTTTTATCCAATTAACTTCCAGAATAATTTATTACTGAACTAATCATTAGTTGCAGCCCTAAAAATGACACATCATATTTACTCTGACTGTGTTTGGTATTAGAATTTGACAATTTGACAAAGTATGAAAAGTATAAACAGGAAATCCATGAGAGGGCTCTTCTACAGCATCAGCTTAACATGCTGTCCATCAGCTGTGTTTCCATGACAACTTGCAGCATCAAGACAACAGAAACTGCCCCCCTCCCACCCCCAATGGCGTGTAGGAACCTCAGACTTCCTGTCAGCTTCTTACTCCAACTCTTTCCATCACCATGGATACAGAACCATTCCAATCCCGTCGCTGTTTTCCACCTCGGGTCATGCCCTCTGTTTCTCACTATTGACGACACACACAGACACGCACACCCTGGGACAATAAGACAAAGACACATGTATGCACTCACAGGCCTGAGTCTGAGTCTGAAGGAGGCGGGGTTAACTCCAGAGGGGGGGTTGATCAAGATTCTGAACACTCTCTGGTCACACTCGCAGCCCGTTAATGAACTTTCCCAGAAGGAGAAGAAGCTTTATGCTGCGCCGACATGCTGACTTCTGCTCTGTTCCTCTGAGTTCCCTCCGTCAAACCAAACTGGTTCTGCCTGCCTGCTGCTAAATCTCAATGTTGCAGTAAATGATTATTTTGTTTTTCTCTCTTTCTGCAGGTGTAGAAGCAGACTTCCAGGATGCTGACTCATATTTCCTTGTATTTCTAAGGTTTTTTCTCTCTACTCTTAAACCTTTCTCACTTTTTCCCCTTATTTCTTTTCCACCACCTTTTCCATTACATTTGCAGTAAAACCCAAAGCAATTTCTACTAAAGTTTATACATATATCAACTGGAGGATCATGAGGCGTAATGTTTCACTCGTAAAAATAAATCTGTTGGGCCTCACCTTGACACTCTGACAGCAATTCTGAATGCCACACTGCTGGAGAAGATATGTTTAAAAATGTTGAAGAAATAGGACAACTGTGAAATATCCTAGAGCAATCACCATAAGTCCAACTTATTCATTTCATAAGGCCTGTGTGGCATCAATTCTGCCGTTTATTCCCTTCAGCCAGAGTCCACAGCAGGTCAGGATGGCCATCTGTGAGAAGTACGAAAATTGGAAACTGGGCGGGACGGTGCTTGCTGCAAGTGTGCCAAATGCTCATGCACCTGGATTAACCTTTGAGTCACACAGCTGTGCCAAAAATAAACCCCACAAAGCCAAGAATGTGCAGAAGGGAAACAATACAGACAGTTGCTTCGGGGTCAAACTCTGAGAAGAACAGATACCCTCAACGCAGTTGAGGGACCAAAATGAGAAAAGTGTGGCACCATCAATCTCTTAAGTCTGAAGACGTGGACATGAGATGTTACTTATGTAATTGTAAGCATCAATTCATGGCAATGGTTTGGATAGATTATAAATGTAGGAAAGATGTCTTTATGTTGACTATAGAATTGGTATACAGAGAAGTTCCCAAATCCTTAGCCAAAGCATCAGCTTATCACCACCATGCTGGACATTATGAGATGTGCATGCTGCATTTGGTTTTCAGAAAACATACCACTGTGAATTATAGATAAATAAATATATTTTCTTTGGTTTCCTCTGTCCAAAGAACATGGTTCCATAAATCTTGTGGCTCATTCAAACAAAACTTTGATAATCTAACTGGTGCTGCCATTTTGTTTTTAAAGAACAAAAGAGCAAACAAGCCACACTTATTCAGGTGTTTATTTATTGTACTATGCTGACTGGTGTGTGTAGAGTGTGGAGGACTTAGTTTCTGTGTGAAAGTGCCTATGATCACTGAAAAGTCTGATATTTGGTAAATATAATGGAGAACTGACTTTTGTAGTTATAGAAGTTTTAAAAGTTTTTTTTTTCTTTCTTACCGTACAGTAAAGAAAATTAAATTATTAGATCACCTTATAACCTTTCCTACATTGAGTCGAGATGATTTACCAGTCTGCCCTCATGTGTGTAATCCTACAAGTACAGCTGGCTGCCCACTCTTACAATGATTCACCAGGAAAGAGGAAATGGACTGAGTCCACAAGAGTGACAGGTAAGTGAAAAGTCTAATGGGTTTTGTCTTTGACAACGAAAACATAAAATAGAAAATTCAACATCTGAATTTGACACCTAAATCAACAATGTTGGCAAAACCAGAAAATCCACAATTATCTACAGAAGTGACAACACATTTCTGTTGCTAGGCGAAGGATTGGCATGTCAGTTGGCCACATCATCACCATGCCACAAAAGGAGCCTGGGAACCTCTCCCAACACTCAGCAACCGTGAGGTGGGTAAACCCTGAACAGGTTGCCAGCAAGCACACACACACACACACACACACACACACACACACACGCACGAGACGGGCAACCATTCACACGCATACTCTTACCTGAATGCAGTACAACCAACCTAACAATCAGGATTAGGGGCTGTGTAACAAATCCAGAGCAGCAAACAGAAAAGCAACAGCTGAGAGTTTAAACTAGCAGAACTGCAGCTGTGATTCGACACGGATACCTAAAATTCAATTGTGCAACGTTGAATCTGTCCAAAATATAGCCAGAGCTACAATGAACAGCACACTCATGTATCAGGACCACGACCAGACATTGTTAGTAGAGATGCGCCGATACGATATTAATATCTGTTTCGGTTCTGATATTGAAAATAATTCTAGATCGGGTATCGTTGACAATGTGCCACATCCATAAGGGCAGATCTACTCAGTTTAACTCTATGCTTTGTGCTCTGAGCAACATCATGATTTATTATTGACCTTACATTATATTTAGAATTCCTAATTTCTGAACCATTTGAAAGAAGGCTTGTTGCAATTTATTTTTGCATGGTCAACCAAGGTAGTTGTTTTTGTCAGTTTCACCAAGCTTGTGAAGCTGTTGGTGTGCTTAGGTGTGCTGTACTGGTGCAGATTTATCAAATAAATCTGTATGTCAGTACATTTATGTATGTGTTAAAAAAAAAGAAACATTTTAAGTCAGTTCATGCAATTTTTGTATAATATCAACTGACACTAAACTTCAGATATCAGTTTCTGTATCAGAAGTGAAAAAGTGGATCGATGCATCCCTAACCTCTAGCAATATAATATTTTGTAAAGCTTATAAGTGCCTTCCACTTTACAATTATGTCCTACTTTGTATTTTTCTGTCACACAAAATCTTGATAACACACAAAGTGGAAAAGTTCAGTCTGGCCCAACAATTAAACTGCAGTGTTAGGTTCAAAGTTCACCAACAGTAGTAGAGCTGTTGAAGGAGTCTTTGAGCATTAGAGGACAATGATGGTATTCTTTAGAAATCCTGGATTTTGACTTATGCACTGAAGTCTCCACTGACCATCATCTGGGTAGATTAAAAGGTAGTGAAGTTGTCTCAATCCTTGGTGCCAAAGGGGAGAAAAAAAAAACAACAGTAGCTTTTTTATGTGAGCACAGTCAGACACAGACAGCCATTGTCAGCTAATGGAACTTCAGACAGGCTTCCTCATCTGGAGAGAGCGCTGGCATTTGATGATTGAACATCGGAGCGCTGGTCTTAGCGACTTAGTTTCACTCTTCTGCTCCTTTTCACCTTTTGTTCTCTGGTATCCTGCCATCATTCTTTTCTACTGAAAACCTTCTGCTCCCCATGCCTAGCTGCTTCCTTTATGTAAATGTTAAATGTATTTGGTTTCTTTGTTAATCCCTTGTCTCAGTGCACAACGGAGTAGTTTCACAAGTTATTCAAACTAAATGAAATTCTTACAGGAATTGCCACAAAACTGATGCTATTTGATTACAAAAACTTTATTATAGTTGCTGTAAGTAGAGGTGTAGTCAGTGGAGGGTTTTTTATGTTGACCATATAGGCAGTTGCCCAGGGTAGCAATAGAAGGGGGGCAAACAAAGAGCAAATATGAAAAAAAAAAAGTCTGATAATGTGATGAGTTGGCAACCTGGTTGCTGGTGAGAATTAGGATACCAAATGTTAGTCAGACTCAGCAGTAAATGAAAATCGATTTCACTATCTTTTCATTGGATGGGGTTGCCCGTCGAATTATTCATACAAGAAGCACCACATCCATCAGCTCGGACAATATGAAGCACACAAAATCTTTTATCAAAAAAAACGTTGGCAATATTCTTGGGAAATGTCATTTCACTTGAAATTAGAGATGATCAAAAGCAGTCTAGACTCGAACAAAGCAAATCTGTAAACTAGTGCTTTAAGTCCTGAAGGAAATGCTAACGTTAGCATTGTCAGTGGCAAGCAGTTTGTCTGTTGCTGGCATTGCTTTGCTTTGCATCAAGCAGTGGATGTTGTTGCGTCAGTTGAGCCCAGAGGGTGGATCTGTTCATCTGCAGCACTTATAGATATTTTAGATTTCATAAGAAGAGTAAAGATTTCTCAAACCAGCACTACATCACCAATATTTCAGTCGCACCTAGGCATGCAGACTGTTTTTACAAACATTTGTGAAATGATGTATACTGTATAAAATGCAGGTTTTTTTAATCACAATTTTTTTATTATATTACCAAAAAAAAAAGAAAAAGTGAGATACAATTCTAAGTCCTTATCGCCATTTTGAGGTATGTTGGGAAAATGCAATAGTGTCACATGTTTTTTATGCATCTTTAAAAGCCAGTAGTTTGTATAAAACTGGTATTCAGATCCCTGTATACATTAACCCAAATTTTCTGGGTGAATAAGTGGGACCTGGCAATGTTTCAGTTACTCACAACAACCACCCAGTTGCCTGCAGCAAAGCATTATTTATACGTTAGGTTTACCTGATGAAAACCTGCAGATAAAAAGCAACAATATGGCTGTTTTTGAGGCAACGGAGGAAATGGTGCACATAGTGTGAGTCGTTATCCACTGTTGAGTCCATGCTGGTTAAAAGGGTTGATTTATAGTGGAGGTTAATGCAGGATTAACCTTTCAGCAGATTAAAAGCTGAAAATATGACACTGATTTAATATTTTAAAATGAAAACTGTGTTAGAATGATTGAATTCTGAGATGTGTTCCCTAAAACTGTATCTATGCCTGACAGCATTCATATGTTTAGATCTTATATTCATCGTGAGGACATCGTGAGGCTTTGATTGTGGGCAGCTCTTTTTACAGCAGGTGATTGACTGGTTCATCGTTTATAAGAATCTAAAAATCTGTAAATATGGTGTTCAGAGTTCTGGTCGACTTGATAATCACTTTTGAAATTAGTCTTTTACAAAGGACATTGTGATTTTTTTTAACTATGCTGGGAAACTTACCTATAATATAATATAAAAGAGAGATCAATTTAATAATTACCATAAAGTACCATTTTTAACCTGGTGTTTACTTTTCAGGCACTTTGTAAAGAGAAATTTAGTTTTAACACATTTATTCCCAACATTTATCTTTAAACAGAACCTCTGTTGATTAAGTCATGATTATCTGTTTGAGTATTTTTTTTTTAAATCCAAACATCTAATTTACATTTTTCTATTGATATTTGAAATTTAATTAAAACATGTGAACAAAGAAACACAGCAATTGCAAAAAAACTCAAATTTTTTAGTAAAAATTTTTTGCATTAGGATGAGGTTGTGTTTCAGCCATATTATGATTTCTTTTTAGCAAAAACTGCAAAGAAAATACTTTATTCGCTTCACAAAAGTCACGCTAGTCTTCATGTAGCAGCAGCGCAACACAAGGAGTCTCGCAGCATCATACAGTTAGCAAAATGTTTTATGCAAGTGTTTACATACATTGCTGCCATGATTTGTAATGAACTAGTCCTTGTACGTTTTTAACCCAACTGCAGTCTTAGCATGACGCTTATAGGACGAGCGCGGCGGATGTCACGGTCAGACAATATGAAAGCTAAAGGGTTTTTCTGTCAGACAGTTAGTTCCCAAAATCCGAATAAAAAAAACTTGTAAAAGCGCACAGGGTAAAAAGTTCCCAATAGACCCCGCCTATAAAACTGTGGGAGAATTAAACTGTGGGTTCTACTCGGGACATATGAAAAGAACCTTTCTTGCCATTTAAACAACTATTTTTCTCATTTGCCACAATTTTCTGACTTTGCTAAAAGAATCTACCATTACAGTAGAGAGATCGGGGTTTCATAGAGTCCGCCTCACTGTCCAGGCACCTCAGAATCAAGAAGATCAAGACATCCTCATGGCACAGAACAGCTTTAAAATAGCTGTGACCGTTTGTTAAAATAGCCATGACCGCATGCCGTTAAAGTTAGACCAGACATTAGATAAAGCCTTCAGATAAAGAGGCCAGATGAAAAAGTGATAGTGAGAAAAGCAAAAAAGTGGGGGGAAAAGAGATAAAGTATCAAAGAAGAAAGCAGGCAATCAATTATGCAGTTTAACATCTGTGTTTTTTAGCAATGCTAACTCTGTGGTAACCATGCCACTGGATTCACTGTTCATCTTCAATGTATGTAATAGAGTGTTGTTTGAACACAGACGTTAGCAAATCGCTAAATCTTTCTGACACTCAGAAGAGTTTCGATGTAGCCAAGTTTAGAATAAAACTTTCTGCATTCCTGCGTCTTCCTCTTCAAAGCCAACGTTAAGGCGGCTTTAGGAAAACTATCTGAATCAATCATGTTGGGATGATTTGTTATCGCTTTGAAGTTAGGCAAGTTGTATAAAAGAAGCTCCAAACCTGAGTTTTATACCCCAGCAGGAGACATTCCTCCTCAGTAGAAAGCATTTCAACAAATAGCAAATATCCTCAGCTGGCACTGGGGTGGGGTATTAATTCAGGGTAGGATGTGAGAAGCGATACAAATGCAGAGTTTTGCAACTAAGCAATGGGAATGACAGTCAAGAATGGGAAGCGACGATATAGATCACACAAAATGGAACAATTCTTCTCAGCACACATTAATGTGCTGGAAGATCACCTACTGTATTTATTTTCCTCTAACATCTTGTGACGATTCTGTGCCTTTCTTAGGCCTAGTCTAAGTGTAGCACGATATCTGGGTTTTATGCGTTTCCGCCTTTTATCCACTCAAAAGCTCAATTTAGTAACACTTATTTATAAAAACTCAGACCGAAGTGGTTAAGTGAGAAAACATGTGGACATGAGAAATTACAGTCTGCGTCAATATCCATATACTTGCTTTGACAAGACTCCCAATCGACATCGTCCACATTAAGTCCCATTGAAACAAATTCAGGTTTGTGGATCTGATATGACAAAATGCATTAGAATAGCTCATTAAGTCATTTAAGAAGAACCGTAGAAGCAAACAGCGACAGACATCCCAACCACTCTGACCAGTAAAATGCCATTTCATTCAAGTATAATTATAAACTGGTTGTAAGGCAACCTTCCAGCTGGATGTGAACTCCCATACCCCTGGTGATTTGTATCCGACTGCAAGTTATGTCATCGCTCTTCCACTAAATTCATGGATTTACTCACTCTGCTTTGCTATGTGGCCCCGGTAGCATGTGTCACTATTTTGTAGCCAAATAATTTTGCACCATCCGGCATCCCGTTATGTCGACCGGACAAGCCCCCTCTGGATCGAGTGCTCGGCCAGATGGCCTCCAACCAGCAGAATATGTGATTGTTGATGCCACACTGAACCTGACATAATGCTTGGTGGCACTTTGCCCAGATTTCCCTCAATGAAACGAAGAGGGCATCGTTTATCTTGTAAGAACCGTCACTGGAGGGCTATTTATGAGTGTCTACTTCACAAAAACGACGCCCACCAACAGCATATACTTGCAAGTTGCCAATGTGGTACTTGTCCAACAAGCTAATATCCAGTGTCCAATGTTGGTTCAAACACTAAAGCTATACTAATCAGAATATCTCTACACCTAGCTGCTGGCTTTTATGGGCTTAGTATTTTAAGAAGAAACATGGTGCCTTTTATTCACAACATAACAAAATTCAAAGGTTTTTAAGATGACTGTGGTGCTCCTTAGTCTGAACATAATAAGGTTAGAATAACACACAACACCAAAGACCACTTCTGTCTGTAAGGCTAAAGAGAACTTGTGTGGACACTCAATATCGCTGAACCACCCTTAAAGAGAATCCACAATACCAATTCTTACAACAGAAAACATTTTCTGGACTTTTCTGGAACCACACCAATAACTTTGATGGGTTGAATTATAAGTAGCTGTGTCGGCATTATTAAGTATCACATTTGAAAAGGTTAATGGAACAGCAAAATTCTAAATAATTACCCAAATTGTGCAACAATGTGTTTACAGTCGCTTGAGGTGGTTTTTGGCTTTCCAGAAAAAGATTTAATGCGCTAAAGGGGAGATGGAAAGACATTTGTCAAATAAGTTCTGACGCAGCAACTGGGTTCTGTGGCAGAGTGTAACTGAGTTACCCGCGGTGTGGAATCCTCAACTGTGGAAATTTGTACATCTTTTCATCAAAGAATAAGTAAGATAATAAAAAAAAATTACATTTCTAGGTCTACCCAAAGCTTCTGCCTCAGTAAGCTATGCCAAAGTCTTTTCCTGAAATTCTAATATTTTCCTCTTCAAAAAATCTTGAAGACCAAAAACTACGGATTATTTGTTGACAATTTGCACTGACAAATAGAAGTTCTGACATGGCAAACATTTACTTTTAGTTTACATTTACTATGAACTTTATACACATTTTTGGTCCTTTTTGTTCTCTTTTTTTTAAGAACTCAGTATTAAGTAATATGAGATTGAGACTTTGTATCCACAACTCACAAACCCAAAACCTAATCAATCAATATTGCAGCATTTGGTCTTAAAATTATGAGAATGAACTCATTTGTACTTTGATGGGTTTGGGGCTGTGGAAAGAAGCCCTAACCCTCCTGATAGCCCATTTTCTGTCTTTTGCCTTTTATTTAGAGGCTTCCACTCAGTATTCACACATATCTCAACTGGTGGGATTTAACACACGCAATTATAAGTAGAAAGCATCAAATGCAATCATATTGTGCAGCCTAAGTGGGATAAATGGAAGGCTGGTGTCTGCTGTTAACATTAGAGGAAAGTACCGCGTAGACAGCATCCATGCTGAGCTCAAGAAGATTAGCTTCAAATCTGAACGCAGTTGGATTCAAAGAACTCAAAACTCTGATTTTTTTTTTTGTTTGTTTTTTTTTTGGGGGGGGGGAGGTTGTGGGGGTTAATACTGAATATTAAAAGTAAAATTCTGCAGAAAAGCAGGAAAGCATGTCATGATCTCGCTCCCCTGCTGAACTGCAGACGGCTTGACAGGCATCATCTGCTAGAGCTACAGAGATCCGTTGTGTGTAGATGGAACCATGCTGAAGAGCATATGCCTCGGTGAGAGAGGCACATGCGGATTCGTGGAAACAAGGCCAGAGATGGCAGCCATAACATCACAGCAATTTATATGTATGTAGCAGAGTGTGAGAAGGAGGTTGGGCATGAAAATGTGTTCCTTTTGAGTCCAGGCTTACTGGAAGACAGGCGGTGTTTTCAGAAGTACTTATCGGGTTCACTCCGTTTCAAGAGAGAGAGAGAGAGAGAGAGAGAGAGAGAGAGAGAGAGAGAGCAAATAACAAGACATAGAGGAAAGGGGTTAAAAGACAATGAATTGAGGATGCTTGTGGTTGCAGTGATGCATCTTTTAACTCATTCCATCTCTCACCATTGGTATATTTCTACCATATATTACAGTTCTTTTGGGTTTTGTTTCTATTGGTTTCCTCTGAGTAAAACATGATCACAGAAGAATCATGTCAAAGCCAGTTGAGGACATGGAGAAGCCTAATCTGGGCTTCCGAGGCAGAACATCATAGTCTTCATCTTCTGGCGCTCCTTAAAAGAAATGCCAAAATAAATCAAATAACCTTGTTAGGAGGGAGTGGTAAGTATGTTAGCGTGCTCACTTTGATTTCTCCCAGTTCTAATCAAACTATCAAAGCTTTTCGGATGGTGAAAAAACTTGAGAGTATGGCGTTTTCAAATTGATTTTAAATTCTGTGGGAAAAAAAATATAGAAAGGTAATTATAGTTGAAGCAACGAACCAGAATCAGTGATTCTGATTAACCAGAATCACTGAAGAGTGACTGCACTATCAAATGTTAAAAACACCGTTAAGTGAGTCTAGGTTTGCTATGATCTACGATCTAAAAATTACACACAGTAGATGCATTGCACAAGTTGGAATTATGAAAATAAATCCACTTGATGGAAAGATACCAATTGCAGAAAAAAAAAACTCAGGTTTTGTTTTTAATAAAAAGTCCTTTTCACAAAACTACAAAGGAATCACTTTTTTGCATCACATGAGTGACATGATCAACAACCGGATGGAAAAGACAAAGACGGCAGGAAGTGGTAGGAGGATGATGGTGTGGCATGTACAAACGTATTCACATGTGACTTTAATTGAATTTCTTCTTTAATGAAAACGGCACAATTGTGAAATGAAGTTTTTTTGACATTAGCGATAATGCTTTTGTTACGACACTTTGCAAATATATCGCAATTAAAAACCACAAACGTTGGATTGCTCATTGACAATTTGCACTGTCAATATTTTTCGGTGATGCGTAAAGAAGTCATCACTGATTGGCCACTGAGCATCTTGTTTGGTCGAGCCACCAGAGGGAGCTTTAGCGATGCTATTTGGGTAATTCAAACACAACTTCTTAATATTTTTGAATATTTTCAGATGTTTTCTTATGCTTTCCGGCGTCTCGTGATAATCCTTCATAACTATACGCTAACCCTTAATCTTTTCTAATGATTTCAGTTCAATTCTGTCGGTTTATTACCGTTTTCAGAGCAGACTCACTGTCCAAACCAAAATCTTTGGCATATTGGAAAAAGAAAAAAAGAATCGACATTGATTATTGATTATTCAAGCAGATTGTTGTAGCAATACTGACGGATAAAGACACAGGTGTGACCTCAAACCTCATTTGTCCATTTTCTATCTGAGTAGAAATACTAGAAATTAACGCCCACCTTTTCACCTGTTACCAAATCCAGTCCTCTCTTCAGACTTAACCAGTAATAGTTCATACAGACGAAAAGTATTCAGGTGGAACAAAAAGAGTAAAGTAGAAAGATGCACATTTGTTCTTAATTTCTTTTTGTTTTTTTTCTCATGCATAATATTTGAGGAAACTAAGATTACAGTGAGCATCTCGAGTCCAGCTCATGGTCCCTCTGCAGAACATCGCATTTTAGTTCTGGTCGTTCACAGTGTTTGTTCAGAAATACTGACCCAAGAGACTTTCATTCGCATGACGGACTGCGGAGGAAAACATTATTTCAGCAGGGAATTTAAAAGAAAATAAATAACAAATATATATATATATATATTCCTGCATAAAAACAGCTGTTGCTGATTCTAATGAGGCTGAATTAAAATCCACAGAGCGACTCTTTACCAACGATTGCATAATCTCAAAAGTGCGTTGTGTCTCCGTGGGAATTCATTAGACGCGCGCAGCTCAAAATGAAGCTCGTTCATATCGTCACGTCAGTCAGAAGACATTTAAACCCTTCTATCCCCTCTTTTCTCTACCGCAACACTTCATTCTCTTACCTATGCGGCTGATTAGAAGCAGCTGGCAGATGCAAACATCGGTTCTCAGAGCTGTAGAGTCCATGGTGTCGATGAGCACAACGTAAAAAGCCGGGAGGGGGGAAAAAAAATGTTTTTCGTTTGTTTAAAAAAATAACAATTATCGGATGCGCTAAGAGGTCATCGTTGAGCCCGTCCTCTGTGTGTGGGACGGCTGGGACGGACTCGATACAGACTGGCTCAGCTCGGCTTGGTTCTGCTGGGTTGGTTTAAGGAGAGCGGGCTCGCGCGCCGCCTGGTTGGTTGGTTGGACGGTTGCGGACTCGCGCTCCTCACGTATATCGCATTAAGGAGACGGACAGCGCGCGCGCCGCCCACTGCCTTGAACGGAAATCAGTGAATCGCTCCTATAATGTGCGCGTCTGATCTTCCTGCAGGGACCCATTTATCTGCAGCGGCTGGGACTCACTGGCTGCCTGTCGCTCACACAGCCTGTCATAAATACCGTTGATATTATATCATACAGGTTGATCGATGCACTTCTTTTTTTTTTTTCTTTTCTTTTTTTTTTTTGCATTTTAACCCATGGAAATATGTTGACATTTCTGGATCATTATTTGCGAGAACATAAAAAGAACCCTAACAATGATGTATATAGATTAAAAATGAGTAAAGCGGCAGCATTAAAAATCTCAAAAATTGCATTTCTCTCCATTTATAATGAAAGGCTGTGACCTAAAAATGGCGCTTGAACTCTTTATATATATATATATATATATATATATATATATATATATATATATATATATATAGATATAACTATATATATATATATATATATATATATATATATATATATATATATATATACAGAGAGAGAGAGAGAGAGAGGAAATAAGCTTTCAGCAAATACTATTTAATAAATTCTTTGATTTTTTCCGAAGATAAGATAAATATTGATCACCTGGTTGACTACCAAAAGCCCTTCCTACTACCAAAAAAGTCTATTCTGCACTGTAGAAATATGTATAGATTAACTATAACAGCAGTAATAAAATGATAATGTTGAATAAAGCCAAACAGTACTCCAGTTGAGCATTAACAAATGAACAAACTTGGAATAAAATTCTGAAATGTAAATTGAACTTTCAGAATTTTTTCTGAAATGTGTATAATTTTGGTGATGGCACTCAACTAAATGTAATGTTTGTTTAGTTGTTGACTGTATGATGTTTTCTTCATAATGTTGTAAGTTAGTGTTTTTATGATGTAAAGGACTTTGAACTGCTTTACTGCTGAAATGTGCTATACAAATAAACTTGACTTGATTGATGGAAATTTCAGTTCCCCTTTATTTTAACTACATTAACATAAAACATGACACAAAAAGTGTGCAACCCTCTTCTTTTAGCATTTTTGTCATGCGTTTCTGCTCAGGTTCCAAAAGGATGGGGCTCATGTATCAATCAATCAGTCAAGTTTATTTGTATAGCACATTTCAGCAACAAGGCAGTCCAAAGTCCTTCACACTATAAAAACACAAAAATAAAAATAAAAATTGAAAAAAACCATAAAGTGACCAATTGAAAAACTAGTAACAAACATTACTGTTTGAGTGCCATGATCAAAATTGTCAATTCACATCAAATCTGTTGGACGGTGTTCCAACTCTAAATCGGTGGGTTTTCAACCTCGATTTAAAGGAACAGAAGCGCCTGCTAATAGTCTACTAGTGGAGGAAGAACCGGTTAAAGCCAGGCCTGTGGAGAAGGAGCTTTAGAGAACTAAGATTAGCTGAAGTTTTCTTCCAGGACAGCCATGAGTTGAGCTCCATCTGTCTTCACATCAACTCCAACAAGTTTTCACCGCCATGTGGAGGTGGAAGGTTCAGGGTTACATGTAGTGTCAGTCTTCAGTACGCCCAACGTTCTGCATGAAGGTGGAAAGGTCTCCCCTGACCAGAGCACGATCTTCCACAAGTTTGCTGCTTCTTCTGCTTGGCTTGTGGGAAATCGAAGAACATAAAAGTATGAAACTTTTTTGATCCATCTTTTGTTCAGAAAGTGCAGCATTGTAATTTCCCACAGAACCAAGCAAGATGGCATCAGTGCTCCAGGGTGTTTCTTCAGGCAAGTAGAAGAGCCATGGCGGAAGGGTAATACGACTTCAAAGATTCCTTCAAACTGTGAACCGTCTGAAAAACTGAAACAGTACCACATAATGATGCAGGAATGTGAGCCAAGAGGACCTGAATCAATGTGGGCTTTTTGTGATGAGAGTGAGATTTGGCAGCGGCTGGACTTCAGGATTCCCATGGAGTACACAGTTGTGGGTTGCCGGGTGTTTGAACGTGCATGTGTGTGTCTTGTGTGAGAGACAGAGAGAGAGAGAGAGAGAGGGAGGGAGCAGGGAGCGCGTTTCCACAAACAATCAACAGGTTTCACTGGTGCAACAGGGCCACGGCTGATGGGAGCTTGGAAGTGTGTGTGTGGGGGGTGTGTGGTTGTGTGTGTGTGAGAGAGTGTCGCACAATGACACAAGCCTCTCATTACTCTGTGTGCATCAATTAGCATACATTAAAAGAGATAATCCCCTTGAATTCACACAGGAGCCTCGTCTCATTTGTTGGACCAACATTTTTTTCCTGACGCTTGTTTGACAATATCCTCTCTGCTTATCTGCTTCCGGATGTAAGGCGGCGGCCCCTGAATGCACGTTCGTGGATCCTGAAAGGGAACGCGGCTTGTACAGCAACATGTTGATGGCAGCGATGGAGTGTGTACGGACATGAACCGATGAGAAAACTCTTTGAAAGCCTGCAACGCCTTGCTTGTCAAACGTAATGTTAGACAATAAAACTTTGTCTAACATGACAAAGTTATACAAGGTTTGTGGAATCTTATATGAGATACCAATTAAAGTGGTTTAGAATCCCAAAGAATGGCATCCATTGTCTGTTTCTCACTGCTGATACCTCAACTTCCCTTCCTTGTGTGCTCCCTGCAATCGGTGACTTGCTCACTCCTTCTCGATGTGCTTGGTTTTTGATCAACAGTGGCAAGCCTTTTTGACAATTTGGGCAAGACATAACAAACTTCAAGATGTATGAGAAGGTTTTTTGTTAAATGAAAGACCTGTTGAAAGCTTACGACGGTCAGAGTGGACGCTGAGTTGGGATGAAGGAACATATCATGCTGCCGTCTCCGAGCTGCTTTTACATCCCCTTGCGGCAAAAAGCTGTTTGTCTTTTTTTCTAAGCTCTCAGGCTGTTATAGATCATGGATCCTGTGTTGCGGCTGTCTGGTCTCTCTCTGATTGTGCAATCAAACCACAACTGGAACAAGGTCAATAACTCGATGGTTCTCATTTGAGCTACCTGCAGTGGGCTTTCGAACGAGTCGGGTCTGGATTGTCTGTATTTAGTGTCTAAGGTAGCTCTTACTTTTCAAGGTGGTCAAGAATATAGAAATAGTGTAAAATTCTCTTTGTGTCTGTGTGATCCCTATGCATACTTGAACATGTTGAACCCATGGTGAAAGGACAATACAGTGGTATTGACCTCCAGCGGTGCCAATCGGAGGTCAGTATCCTGGACACCACCGGGCTGACAAACACTGGTCGATGTGTGTGTGTGTTTACTGGTGAGCGTGGTGCTGTGGGCAGGTCAACACCTCTCCGTGCGCTCATTAGTCCAGAACATATGTGGCATTTGGATCAATACTGCAGCTAATTATTGCTTACAGTGTGTACACTTGAATGGTGGCGAACAGGGGCCAATATTTCAGAATTTTAAACGGGCAGTGTTATGTAAAATAGATGTTTGTTTGCTTTTTTTACTTTACATCATGTTATAATGTTATTTCCTCATCAAAAACATACCTGGAGTGTTGCTTTAACTCTTTCATGCATGTTTGAGAAATCCTTCAATCACCATGGCAACCATTCAGCTCTGGTGGATCCAGCTCCACCTTTGACCCACAGCTCCAAACTACTGGATCTGCAGTTTCCAGTCTTCTAAGCTTCTGCCTTACAATAAACAGCTCCCCACTCAACTCCTTCAGACTAGCCATCAGCAATTAGCAAACACCTGGTGGCATCTATTGAGCTCATTGTGGAAGTGCAACTCTGGTAAAAATGTTAAAGGGTTACTAGAGGAGCCATGTTGTGATGACTTCCTGAAGGTGGAGTGTCAGAAAGAGCAAGAGTTTCTTAAAGAGACATGGGCCCAATTTCAAGGTACTAAATCACAAAGTGAAACTTCTAGTAAGTCAAATTTGATACACAGTATTTTTATAAGAACCAAAGGCAACATAGTTACTCTACTGTGCTATAAAATGGCTCTATGTATCTGGAAAACACATTATACTACAAACAGAACTGAGGTTTGTTAAAGTTATTCCTGAAAAGTCTGCATTTCTAGCCATATTAGGACTTTACATGGACTTCCATTCACTTTATTAATTCCACTTGTACGTAACAAAAACACTTTTCTTAATCCCTACCATCCAAATTGGGGTCTGCCATATTAGGATTGGACTCATGATTAGGCCCCTAGAGCCTACCGGTTTTCAGTAGCTTAGTGAAAATACCAGAAAAGGTCCAAAAGATGCAACATAGATGAGCCCACATGCACACACACATAAATTCACATCCCTAATTGTGTGTTAGATCTGTAGTTTCAATGGTGGGTCTCCTTTGACTTCTCAAGATTATACTAATTACAAATCCAAAAGCTTTGGGCGAGGGAGCTGGTCCCTAAAAGTCCCTCAGTCATAGGGGCCCCTTTGAGGAATAAAAGCTGGAGCACAAACACCCTGACCTCACTAGGCAGCCACTAATGGCATGGCCCCCATCCTTCTTCCTGAGAACATTAGGTGGTTTTGTGTTTCAGAGATTATTCATCCTCTGGGTTTTAACCCCTGGTAAAGACGGGGCTGCTAAGCAGACCCCACCTTAAGCACAGCCAAGTCATCCAAGTTGGGGATTTGTCCTACAATCGAATCACATCCTCAGTCTCGAAGGATCTGCTTGTAACATCCTGATCTGTAGCATGACTTCTACGTTTTCATAAATACATCACACTCCATTACTATATCAACAGATTATGAATATGAAATTATATGGCATTTGCGTTGATGGAGGAAATGCATGGAAGGCGACTGCAGGCTGCAGTATTTGGATGAAAATGTTCAATGGTGGATCAACCATGATGTCTGTGTTAATCACTTTTCTTCAGCCAACAGTCTGTGTCTATGTAAAATGTCGAATGAAAGACTTAAAACAGCTAGTATTGTTGTGCAAGAATACAGTGCGACAGAGCAGAGAGTGACACAGAACTTGTGCAAGGACAGTTGGACAGTGGTGAGGTGTGCAGTGGGAGCAACGCAACATCCCACAGGAGGAGTAGGAGTATGTCACGGATGATTATTGACCTCTTTCTTCTTCTTTGCAACTTTGATTTCAGTTAAAAAGATTTCACTTAAAGGCAAGATAAAAAAGTCGTTTTGGCTTCAAAATATTAAGTCTTAAATTTCTGCGCACGGCAGAAATCTGTAGGGAGGTCAGCAGACAGAGAGAGGCATAAATAGAAAATGAGGTCTGCTCCTGAAGAAACCAGAGGAACTCTGTCAAATCTTTCAAACACACACAGACCCACATATACATGAGGCAAAACACACTCTTCTGAGAAGTGGGTGAGCGCTTCATCCCTGCTTTTGTGTGTGTGTGTGTGTGTGTGTGTGTGTGTGTGTGTGTGTGTGTGTGTGTGTGTGTGTGTGTGTGTGTGTGTGTGTGTGTGTGTGTGTGTGTGTTTTTATTCCCTTCTGATAGTGGAAGCCCACAGACAGAGATGGATTGCTGCTGGGCTCCATGGCAACCAGTGGGGCTATTCTCAATCACTGCAGCTGAAGGAGGGACCAAAGGAGTTAATCAGCAACGCACATTTTCACTCTGCCTTCACACACTGTCTTATTATGCAGACATGTGTGGTTATTAAAACTTTGCTCTGTCTTCACATTGTTACCACGTGAAAATGTGTTCCTCTTCTAGATTGATTCCTGTTGGTTAACTTTAACTCTCTTTCATATCTGGAGAAGACAAGTAGGAATTGTTTTTACTTCACAAAGAGTCTCTCTGTTTAAAAGCAAACCTTATAAAGTCTGTTTCTTACCTCAAATGTTGAATTTAATATTTTTTCCCCCAAAGCAAGAAAACGTGTGCCTCAACAACACCTAAGAATCTAACTATTCACCGGTTCATCACTCATTGTTACTTTTTTAAATATAAATTTAATTGTGGTTCCACTTCGCTCTCAACGAAGACAATTTAAATATAAATATATCCAAAAAAGGGGCAAAAAAAAAAACGTAATGCTTTTACAAAAGTGAGAAACAAGGCTGAATTAGCTGAAAACATTTTGGTGAGTATTACGGTAATAAAGTAGTCCATGAAATAGGACTATGTTGAAATTAACTGCTTCCATAAAAAATAGATAAATAAAATCCTTTTGTTTTTCCAAAGACAATTGAACAATTTTCATTTTCCGTGTTCAAGTTTGTTGTACAACAGCGACACCACCTGGCCCAACCACGTAATTGCATGTATACGTCATTACCGCGCGACGAGGAAGTGCTGATGTCGCGCTTGTCCTTCACGTCTTCCATCCAGTTACAAAAGTGTACTATACGTTGTTTTTGAAGCAAAGCTGTGCTAATTGTCTTTTTAATGGAGTGACGAGGGGAAGAGAAGAAGTGGGTTGGAATCGCGGAGTCGTCTTTTTATTTTTTAGCTTTTTATTCGGTAAGTAACAGCGAAGTTAAATTGACAGCTGACAATTTACTCTATTACTTACTAATTAGTCAACGGTGTAAGGAATTTTTTTTTTTCAAAGTATATTTCAGCAGAAAGTAGTTTAAAAATACATTCGAATTATGAAAGGAAGCTGTTTTTCAACAATTTACCCACCAACCAGCAGCTGCCTGTGAAGCATAGATTCTTCTAATCTCTCCTGCAGGTGATCAGGAATGTCAGCTCCAAACTCAGCGCAGAGGAAGGCCTGCTGGGACGCCAGGGATCAACTCTGGCAATGTTTGGACGACAACAACGACAAGATGCAATCCTGTCAGCAGTTCCAGGGAGACTTCGAGACAAAATGTCCAGCTCAGTGGGTAAAGTACCTGCTCGTTTTTAATCATCTGTTGTGCTCGTTGAAGCAGAGATGCTCAAAAACTCAGGAAATATAAAGTTTCTTTAAAAATAAAACTAATCTGCACATCTGTTTCTCATTTTAAGTTAAGAGAGTTGTCAGATTAAGTCCACTTCTAGATTACTTCTTTTTTTTTGTTGCTTTTCTTTATTTTTGTTTTGGTCGCACCTGATTGTTTCGGATCATTATCTGTCTGCTCTTTCCAACACTTTCTCTAAATTCTGATCTTAAATCACTAATGTTTTGCTAAATTTAAACGCCAGTTTATTAAAACTTGGGTATAGGTTGCTGCTGTAACTGGCCCCGCCCCTTTAAGACAGCTGGGTCTCTCATTGGATGCAAGATTAGGTTCTTTTTAAAACATCCTGGCTTTAAATTTGAGACCCATCTGCCATGTTTTATGCAGCATTATGCTACATCAAGAATAAGCTGACTTGACAGCAGAAACTGTAAAACAAAGTATTAGGACTAGGCTAAGAAACAATTACAAGAATAAAGTCATGTTACGAGAATATAGTCAGTCTTATGAGAATAAAATTGTACTATGGGACTTTAATCTCATTATTTCGACTTTGTTTGTATACTAAGACTTTGTTGTACAATTTTCTTGTAATTAAAAAAAATTACTTTTACTCAACTGATCAAGATATAAAGCTTTGCAGAATTAGGGCTTTCGTTTCGTCTCTCTAATTTTTCCCCCGTCTCTTGCCGGCAGGTGAAATATTTCACCAAGAGGAGAGACTTCCTGAAGTACAAAGAGAAGATGCAGACAGAAGGCTTCACACCTGCTGGAGGCCCACAAGTAAACTCCTAACTCGTACCAAACAGGAACCCTGGAGACTGACTTTTAATCACATGAACTCCTGAGTGGAGTTTTCATCGTGAAAACGAAAACACCTCACATTTACCGTTATTTATGTGATAAGGTTTGAATCCTAAGAGTTGCACAACCTGGCAAGTTATTGGACATTGTTCCTTAGAATTACTTAAATAATGTCTTTTTTTTTTTTTTTTTTTACAAATTGGTCTTAATGGAAGATTTAGGTCAATGGAATCCAGCCAGAAGTGGCTGTGCAGTTTGTATGACCGGATCGACTCTTTCTGTCGCAGAGCATTCAAGATTCTAGATTATGACCACTCTGAAAAAACATCAGCATTTACTACCGTTTTGGAATAAATCAATCCAACAGGGTGATTTCGATGGCTTTTATTGTCGTACTTCTATATTGTGTTCCAACTCTAGCGTAATATGTGGATATGAATACCCTTTCAGGATAAAACAGCTGATTTGAGAATATTACAGGTCATTAGAAACGAGGAAAAAAAACAACAACAAAAAAAACACAATGCGTTTATATTACAAATCAGTGTGTATTTACAAAGGAGTGTGGCCTCCAGGTCAAAGGTCAATGAAACCATTGCTAGAAACAGGGTTCCTACATTCTGGAGTTTGATACAAGTTCTTGGTGTCAAATGTATTTGTCAATCTGTCCACCGGTTTGTAAGGCCGCCCCTCTGTCCGGTCAGTGGAACTGTCCAGTTGTCCTACTTTTCATACACCAATTAATCCATTCATCACTATGTCCAGCCATTCACCTGACCATCTGACCAGTCGTCCCGTAATCCAACAATTCCTCTTTCGGTCACTCGTCTCCCAATCTGGCCATTTATCCATCAATCATCCCTCCGCTCATGCTCCAGTCATTACCTCTGTCAGTCATTCTTTACATTTAGGAGTTTCCATAGCTTGATCTTTGGAAGTACCACAGTTTGAAATGAACCTGATCAAGAACTTCTTTGGAGAAGAAACTTTGACCCCGTAAATGTGTAGGAACCCTGTAGAAATCTACAAACCACAAAGAAAACTGTAGCTCTATTCAGACTTCTAAGGCCTCTGGCAGTACAAAACGGTCACAAATTACATCTCAATTTTGTATTTTCTGTGAAAATATAAAGCATTCCTTTTGCATTTCTGCTCAGTACAATGGGGCTGGGGGGGTTGGGTTTGCATAAACCTTTTCAACTTTGCCACCATAAGAGTTATTGTGATTTGATGAGTGGATTGAACTATTGCACAATACAGTCCCGTACTCAGTTTTCAGTCAACCAGAGCTTGAATGGACTCTGCTGCCTCACATAAATTCTCCTCTTGCACATAATCCAGTCATGTACTTCCTACATCTCAGGGGGGAAAAAAAACAGAGCTTATCCAAGTATTTCTCCCTGCGATCTTAAGGACATTGAGATCTGGCAACAAGAGACAAAAATACAAAATAAAGCTAAGTTTCAAGATCTTTTTTAGCAAAAAATAAAGGATCACTACTGGAAATACATTCTTGTCGTAAGCAGAGTAAACAATGTGCAAGATTTAAGGAAGTAAGCCGTGAATAGAGGTTTTCCAACATCACAGCAAGGCACCAATGAGCTTATAAGGTTTGAATCCAGGTTTAAAACAGGCAGCCAATGTTTTAGCATTACAGGCTTGATCCAGAAAAAAAACATTTCAAGATGTTTTGAATAAAACAGGCTGCAAAAAAAGAAAGGTATTTGGTGCAAAGCTCCAAATCAGCTTTAGAACCTTAGCAAAAAATGATTGGTCACATGATGGGAAGCCCTGGTTTGTGTGGCGAATTAGATTTTATCCACGCATACAAACAGAAGAAAAACATTTGGTTATATGTACAGTAGGTTGACTACACTCACTGGGAAAAACAGTCGAGGTCCAAGTCAAGCATTCAGAAGACATAATTTGCTCAGATTAGTGATGGTCAAAACAGGGGTCAGCTACCTTTACATTTCCGCCTTTAGTCCAGCTAAATAAAACTCAGAGCTGCAAGTGTAACATGACCTTTAGAAAAAAAGACACCTTATAAGTTTTGGAAAACATTATGTTTGATTCTATTGCAGATTTAATGCGGTGCTCGGGAGTTGCGCAGCAGATGTCACAGTCGACAGCGGGGAAGTGGGAGGTTTGTCCCATCAGACTGTCAATTCCCAAAACAAGACACTACACACACACAAAAAAAATTAAATTGTAAAGCCACATTCAGGCTTAGTCTGTCTCTTAAGACTGTGGGGACAACAGTTAATCTTTTTTGGTTTGTTTTAAGATAAAGAGAAAGAAGAAAATTAGCATTTCCAAAAAGAGAATTGACAAAAAAAAATATTATGGCTACTTGTAGTGTCATTCTCTTGTGAAAATTTAGTGTTGTGAAAAAACCGAAAACTATTAAAGCCTCATTTAAAACAATATAAATCTATATTTTAAAAAAAAAATTAAAAAGTTGGTTCTTTATTATTTTTACCCAAAGTATTAAGAGCCATTGTGGAACGTCCAAACAACCACTTTTGACTCCAGAGCCTCAGGTTACAGGGCCCTGAGTGCATAAGCGTCACAATCTGAGCGATGGTGCTACAGGCAGTTAACGAATCATTTGACAGTCAAAATGGTGAGTGAAGATCACTGGAGTAGGAATGAAATTAATGGAGTACAATTTCTTTAGGTTAAGTCCAATAATAACAGCTCCAGGTTTTTGGATTGTCCATCAAAAGCAGCATCTCCAACTCAGTAAATTTGGACATTTGGACTACAAAAGACCACCAAATGCTAAATATTTTATGTAGGTTGTTTTTTTTTTTGTTAAACTTCATACAGTTAGCATCACTCTTCTGAGTGTTTGCAATCATCGGTGTTTATTTAGTTTGTTAAACTTGTTGCTAGCTTCTCAGACATCTTTGCTAGCATTGCAGCTGCAGTTCTGCTAGTAGCCGGACTGTTTGAAGTTAAAAATCTCAATACAGCTAAGACAGACATTCCTGAAGATCTTCACAATGAAAGGCTGACAAATAATTAATTCCGAACTTTAAAAAAAAAAAAAAAAAAAAAGATTTTAACCTCATTAAAGACCTTACAGTACCTTCTCTAGTCGTAAAAGCACATGAATCAGGATGCTGGTGTGTTGTCAGTTCAGACTTAACTAGCCTGCATCATAAACTCATCAAGGTGAAAACTGTTGCTTTAGTTGCATCTGTACACCAGACACAGATGATGCGCTGTATTAACGTTAGCTTAGGCTAACAGTTGAACGATCTACCCCACTGCCTGCAGCACCATCAGCTTTTGCATACAAATTGTGTTTTCTTCTAGATGTACCAGAGTGTTAAAAGTCAAACTAATTACATACCAGCCACAGTGTTACACCAGCAATACTTCTGGGTTCTTCCTCTTTACCGTTTTAATCAGTGAGTGTATTGATACAGTACATCCATAGCCACAGTAGAAACCTCGCTTTAACCAGTTGACCAGTGCGCTACGCTACCATGCATAGGTAAAGCACAAAAGAGGTCTCTAACAAGTGGCTAGTTAGCTGAATTCTATTGCACCGTTTACTACAAGATTACAAAGAATATATTAAGACATTTCATTCATGGTGGATTTGTTAAAAAAAAAAAACAGACAAAAAAAAACCTCTCAGTTCTGTTATACATTTGAGATATCAATACGATATGAGCTCTTAATTTGCTTCAATTAGCTTTCTAATTTGCATTGCTTCATTGAAAGAAATTGTGCATTTATAGCCAAGAAGCTAAAGTTAATTTGTTGGAGTTCGGTTTTTTCCCCAGAGCGACCACAATATGGCCAACTTAAACTGAAGCTAATATTCTAGCTAAGCTAGCGTTCCGCCATTTTCTCTTGTCTTCTTTTCCGTAAGGCCGGTTCTCTCAGTCTCTTTCTGGGGAAGACGGTCCTTTTGTCTCTGTCATGTTTTCTGGGGTCTTTTGTCTTCGTCATTAAAACTCTTCTCTTTCTAATTTTACCCCCTGCCTCAACCCCTTTCTATTGGCTCGGGCCTCAGCCCGGCGCTGGTTATAATCCTCCGGTGACGTTTCTGGCCACCGCCCAGGCGGGGAACTCGGTTAGGTTGAAAAGCGGGACGCCCCAAGTGGTGATGGCTAACATAACCACTGCCACGCCGATCAGGTTCACTCCAAACCCTGCTTTCACCTGGAGGGGAAGATTAAAGAACATACATAAATTGACCTGAAAAGACTGGGAAAGAAGAAAAAAGAACAGGAACATTCAGTTCTAAAAGAAAACAAAACATTATTCTTTGATTTTAGACCAAACAAATCTAAAGCCTTTTGATGCTGCAGGTGCACAAAGAGTGTGTGTTAGAGACCTACCATGTCGCTGATCTTCACGTGGCCGTAACTGAAGACGATGGCGTTGGGGGGGTTCCCCACTGGAAGCATGACCCCAAATGACACGCACATGGTGGACGGGATCAGAGTGTGGAGGGGGTTGATGAGCAGGGTCTCCGACTGGACCGTGGGGTGAAGAAGGACAATACGGATACAGTGAGGGAACATTACAAGGGGGGAACGGGAGAGAGCGGCTGTTGGTTGGAGATCAAACGGAGGCAAGATGACGATAACAACACGATGATTGAAAAATGATTTAAGAATGGAGAAGGACAAAAAAATAAAAAATTCACAAGAGAGCAAGCTTTTGCATTTTAAGTTAATTTCACAGCAGCACTTATGAAAGTTCTACAAATTTCTGGTATTGTTTATTTAAATGCATGAAGGTTGAGTTTTACTGAACATTATCCAGTGCAACCAAGTGTGAAATCTGTAATAAGAAAACCTAACATTTCATCAGTTATGTTGTGTTTTCTGTATTATTTCTTTGGGGGGTATACCTAGGCTAGCTAGTTTGCTAGCTTAGCTGTGTCTCATTTGTGCATAAAGCTATCAGTCGAAGCATTGCTGTCTTTGACTACTATTACTCTGTACTAGACTAAGCTAGCTTGTTAGCTTAGCTGCATCTCCTTCGTGTATTAAGCCATCAGTCGAAGTATGGCTGCCTCTGACTAACAGTACTTTGTCCTTCCTGTTCAAAGTTCTCTTTACTCTGTGCTAGTGTGTTAGCGGTGTCTCTTCTGCAGATAAATCCATCAGTAGAGCTCCAAGTGCCGCTACCATTACTGCTTTTTCATAGAAAGTACTCCTGACCCAGCAGTTCTACGTTTAGCAGTGTTGCTCTTTCCTACATAAGGGTACTAATACTAATACTAATACTAATACATTAAGTATATGTGCCGTTTGATTTTCTTCCCCCCCAAAAAAACCAAACCACTCGGTGTGTCAATTACAAATCTCCACAGAACTAATCGAGTTTTCTAGTCAATATTCCACTAATGTTGAAAAAAAAAAAAGAATTTCAGAATTACTGTATTTTGCATTGAATAAAAAACAGATGCAGTAAAATCACACATGAATACATTTGTTCGTAATACATAATACTTTCTGTTGTCTGCTTCAAAAGTGTTTCGTTTTGTAAAATACACAGATTTCAATATGGTCTAAAAACCACCTCACCCTAGAGCCAAAACTTTGACTTTGTTTCTAACTGGTTCTTGAACTTCTTTATCTGAGCATTTAGCACTTTTTGAAGTTTTGGTCCTACTTCTTGGTATCAGACAAGTTCTATTAAACCGAGTTTGTGATTCTACAGAACAGGCAGTGATCAGATAATACATTTTTTCAGTGGTCTGAAGCGTTTGACTCTAACGTGACTAAACAAAAATAAAAGAAATCTGTAATGGGGCAAATATTTTTCACTGCTTTGTAAACTGTAACATCTACCTTATTCTAAGTTCCTGTTTTATTGAAAAACAAGCATTTTTTTCTATAATTGGCACATTTCCATTTATTTTCAAAATGTCAAATTGCACAATTATACTGCCAATAGAAACACAGCTAATGTTTAGCTGTGTCTCTTTCCCAGATGACAATGTTGACAGAGTTATCACCAATATTAACTTTGTTTACTCTCCGTCTTTCTACAGACGGTACTCCTAACATAGCAGTTCTACGTTTAGCCGTCTTTCATTTCATCATCGCCAAAAGTCAAGGACTCCAGTCCTCAGGGGCCTCAATGTCCTGCAACTTTTAGATGTGCCTCTCCTGCACCACCTTAATAGAATAATTAGGTCATTAAGGCTCTGGAGAACTGATCTACACAAGGAGGAGGTCATTAAGTCATTTCATTCCAGTGTTTTGTACCTGTGGCTCATCTAAAAACTGAGGAACAGTTTGACATCTGTGACTTACATTTTCAACGCATGCGAAGTGGAGGACCTGACAAACATACCAGAGCTGACAGGATGGGTAGGAAGACTGTAAGAGTTGCTGGGTTGGAGGCAAACTCTGTGACCGCCGACACCAGGAGGCAGGCCAGCAGGGTGACGGCCCAGGGCGGAAGGCCACTCATGGGCTCCAGCTGCCTGCCGATCCACACCGACAGGCCCGACACCTGCAGGTACGGTTTATTAATCCCACAAATACAAATCTGACCAACTGGGAAGAGTGTGTACATGTTGTTGTGTTGCCACGTCAGCAGAGATGGGCGTGTTTTACCTTGCAGCCAGCCGCCAGCGCGTATCCTCCTCCGACCAGGATCACGATCTCCCACGGCATCAGCCTCTGGAAATCTTTCCAAGTGATCATGGGGGCGAGAGGGTCGGGATCTGAACTGTCTCCTGAAGGCAAAAAAAAACAACAAAAAGAAAAACACAAGAAACAAACATAACATAAAGCTGATTACCTTGTGTTTTTGGTTTTTTTGGGAGACGTATTTGTGTAATTCCTTGCTGTATATTCTTTGGGAAATTCTCCGTAAGTTTTAAAACTATTAAAAATAAATAAATAATTAATTAATAAAAAAAAATTGCTTTCACTGTTCCAAGGGAACCGACCCAAGTTACTGCAGCAGGGTGAGGATGATGAGAAGGGACGCCTGGCTGGGATGAGGAAGAGCAGGAAGCCCAGGAGGACAGACACGGTTGCGTCGGTCCTGTAGCCCTTCCTGGAGACGAAGACAAACGAAAATCCATCGTATCACCGCAACGGCGCCGTATTGGATCATGACCACAGAGGAGTCGTTTGCGACGTCCGCAGCCGCTTACTTCTCAAAGAGCGACGTCCAGCCGGGCACGAAGCCAGGCTCTCTGGTGAACCACAGCAGAGTCATCAGGATGAAGAAAATCCCCGTCACCACCTCGGGGTAGCTGCAACGCAACCACAAAAAAAAACAACAAAAAAAAAGGCACGTCAGCAACTGCTGCACCAGTGGGCATCGCAGCTACGTCTGGGCGCCACCTCAGACCAGTTGGATGCAGCTGCAAAAGCTTTAACTCATCTGATTCTAAATTTGTCACAGTTACAACTAGAAAATTGACTAACGTTTCCATACATTTGGTTCGTATCAGGGACAATGTGTACAATCTGGAAAATGTGTGATTTGTGTCAAACCTATCAGGTTTCTCTCCACAAACAGGTTAAGTGACGCATCTGAGTTATCGATATTTTAAAGGTCACACCTGAAGCCAACTGCTTTCTCCTTTCCTGTCATTTTAAGTCGGCTAAAACAAGAAAGGTTTGGTGGGATTTAACTGCTGACAGCAGCTGCATTTCCATTAAAAATGTGTCCAAAACTTTGCCAATATTCCGCTAATGTAAAAAATAAAATCAAAATTTGATTTCACATTTGCAGTGTTTCCATTAAATTAAAATCACATGTGAACAAGCTTGTTCACGTGAGAAGTCATTAAAAAACAAGCTGCTCCGTGACCCTCCAGCTACTTCCTGTCTTCTTCTTTTTTGTGGTTTTTGCCAGCGGCAACATCCTGTTGTTGGTCATGTGACTCGTGTGATGTGGGGAAAAAAAGTGCTTCCATTGCAGTTTTGCAAAATAATAAAAAAAAACTCATCCTTTTTAATGAAAAAAAAAAAACAAACAAGTTTTTTGTTGTTTTTAAAAAAATAATTGCCGTGTTTCTATTAAGTGAATTTATTTAATTCAAACTGTCAAATTACACGATTATGTGGTCAATGGAAACACAGCTAGTGAGAAACAAATATATTTCTATTCGGTAAATCAACCGAAAATCCAGCTGGAGGATCTGCAGCAAGACTTGAAAATTGAGTTTTAAAAATAAAAACAATTGACTTTAAACATTTCTGAGCTACTTTGTGTCGATGCGTCACTTAAGAAAAAAGATCCCAGTAAAGACACAGAAGCCACAGCAGCTTTCCCAGCCTGAACTCTGATTCAAACACGAGGCTCCCCAGTCACCTGATGGGGCCCAGCTTGGCGTACTCCTCCTGGATCCGTTGCTCGGACATCATTTCTCTCCTGGTTTTGCGTTTCTTACTCAGCGAACACGTCTCTCTGAAGCTGAGCACAGAGACGGCAGCGGCCTGAGTTACACACCAACGGATTACCGTAATGATAAGATGTGAGCGTGAGCAACACTAATAATCACACACCTGGACGTGTGTGAGACTGTGAGCAGAAACAAAAGAAAAGAAAAGAAAAGAAAGAAAGAAAGACGTGCGCTCACTTGCAGCCGAGGAAGAGGAAGTGCAGCCAGAGCCAGGTGAGGACCAGCATGATGATGGCTATGGGGAAGCTGAAGATGAACCAGGTGCCGAAGTTGATCACCTTCGCCTCCGGATAGCGACTGGAAAAGGGAAAAAATCCAGACAGAGAGACGGGGAGGGAACTTGTAGCGTTTTAAAAGGACAGATGAGAACAAGCAGGTGTGTCGCATTTCAGCTGATATGAATGAAAAACAACAATCCCAACGCCGAGCCGTTTCCAAACAGCGCCACGGCCTCACGCCTGCGCTGAATGACGGCTTCAGTTGGAGTCGTGTGAGAGTCACTGAAAACCCGCAGACGCCACCGGATTTATGTCACTGAAACCAAAACTTCAGTTGGATTCAAACAAATTTGGTTCTGTCAAGTGGCTGTGAGCAGCAGCTATGCTACCTGCAGTTAATAATGTTTGCAGCGTCTTCAATACAGTCAAGGACAAAAGTGGTCTTCAAATAGGGCCGGGACTAATTTGATTCATTAATTAGTAGATTTTATGTGCTAGAAATTCTAGCATAAATTATTTTTATGTTTTTTGCACACAAAAGTGGAACCGTTGGTCAAGGTTTTCCCAATAGCTTCGGCATTGGAGAGCTGAAAATAAAGGTGGATCTTATTTTTCCAGTGAATCAAGACAAGAGATATCCTCACAGTCCGAACCTTTGGAAGACAAACAGTGTCCAAATATGACTAACTCAATAAAGTTTTGGTTTAGGCCTTTCTGCAACCACCTTATTTTATTTTGGTTTGTGGTCACAGAAAACAGGACTTGCATAGTTTTGAGAGCAACTGCACTCTCTACGCATCCATCACGAGTCTTGTTTTTAGCAAAGAGTTAAGTTTCTCAAAAGATTCCCGTTCCCGGAAATATACTCTTAGGATTACCTCTGCCACACACACACACACACACACACACAAACCCAACTGTGCGAAGAATAAAAAGCATGACCTTTGCCCACTGAGCTGTGACATGAAGGAGGCCATTCTGTGGGGCTTAAAAACACTGGCTGGAGAAAATCGGCTCTATTAGGACTGTACAGGCTGATTAGTTTGATTTAAGACCCTTCACTGCCCCCGGGATCTTTTTTCACACCGAGCGTTAAATCACAGCAACGTGGTTGCCAAAACTAGCCGTACATGTGTTCGAAACCAGAGGGAAAAGATGGCGGCTCTGGTCATTATGAGCTGTCGTTACTGTAATAGCTTCTATATTTGTTTGGCTTCCATGTCGTTTGAAATATCAGGGAATTTTGAATGAAAATCTGTTGGCATCAGAATTAAAAAAAAAAAAAGAAGAAGAAGAAGAAAAAAGTATCGTTTTGCTCTCTCAACAGACTGAATTAGAAAAAAAGCAAAACTTCTACCCAAAAAAATGTCTTAGAATTCATATTTAAAGTAGTTTAAAATAAATAAATACTGATTTTAAAAATGCGCAACTTCAGAGAAATTTTAAGTTTTACAAAGTTCTCCATTACATCCCTGTCACACTACTGTCGACAACACAACAATTACTTCACTCTCCATTTCATTCAGCTACTCATTATCTTTATATTGAATTGCATTGGTTTTTGTTTTTTTCTTTTATTTCCAGCTGTTTATTTGATCCTGTAATATTTAAAAAGTAACTAACGAGGCTATGAAGTTGAGGAAAGTAATGCATGACACAGCAGAATACCGTGAATCCCAGAGTTCGGCACTTGCTGCTCCACAAAATTCAGCTTCATTATTTTATGTTGAAAAATAATCCCAGATAACAGGGGTGTTTTTCTCACAAAACAACAGGACCGCCCTCCAGAAAAACAACACAGGCAGCTACTAAGCTGTACTAAAACGGTAATACTGTCTATTTGTTGTACATTTAGAATAAAGGTTTTCTAAATCTCATAGTGTATTTTAAATGTGCTCAGTTCAATGTAGAATCATCAAATTCACCGGTTTACAGAATTACAATTTTGAACCACACATGTTAAAATCAAAAATTTTTATTTTTTTTTTAAAAAGAAAAATCAAAACCTGCTTTAGGGCTAACGTGACAAACATTAAGCTAAGTAGAGCTTTTAAGGTTAAGAGTAAAAATTCCCCACACCTGTTACCAGTTAAATTGCTCGTATGGAAGAAAATTTATGCTCATTCTCAGGGGGTTTCTCCACAGAAAGCTCAATTGTTGATTTCTGAAACCGCCACTTGCTGGCAGACAGTGGTCTAAGGTTCTTTTAGCCTCTGAATGTGAAGCTGTGAACAGAACATGGACCTACGTGTTGAACTGCTCGGCGAAGATGAGGTTGGTGGACGTCCCGGTGATGGTGATCAGTCCTCCGATGGTCGCTGCGTAGGTGATGCTGAGCGACAGGCATTTGCAGATCATGTGGTCCCTCTTCGTTGGGTACTGGGAGTCTCTTCTGGCTTTCACTCGCTTCACGTTTGGGATCTCTATGGCAACCTAAAGAGGAGCCACAGGAACGCTGTGACTGAATTCAATACTATAGCTTGCGGGGAGCCGCCGAGAGAGAGGGAGTTTAAAGCGACGGCGTTTTGTCCCCGACCTGCGGTAGGTGTCCATTGGTCTGTCGAACGAAAGTCTTGTTCAAGACGGGCTGGAGACCGAAACCGTTCAGCTCACCCGCCTGACCCTAAGGGGCAAAAGGAGGAAGACAGATTTGATCAATTTATGTTTGTTATTATTTGCACCTTTTTATCCATTGACCATTTTATCTTACCCACGTTTTGTCAAATTACAACCACAAACTTTTTGGAACACAAAGGTCATTGGGAGGTGAAAGGAAAAAGGATGCATAGGTGGTTTGTAAATTGTTGATAAATATTTTACCTCAGTGAAGGAACAGAGATCCTGCTTGGAACGTTCATTCCTTGAAAGGAGAAAAAAATAATTACATTTTTTATCTTAATCAGATTCACAAACAAAATGCAAAGATGAAATGATCCAACGAAAAAAAAGTCTGTCACATTTACTACATACTTAAATTCTGCCAGAATAGTTTTATGATGAAAACAATAAAAGTTTGGAAAACACACAAAATATGAATGAACGAACAAAAATTTGATTTACTTTTTTTTTAATGCTCACATTTGAAAATGGATTAAGTTTCAACGTATTAAACATGAGAAGTTTAATACATGGGGGGGCGGACTTGAATGCATGAATGAGATGAGAGCAAACTAATATTGATTAAAGTCAATTTTGCCATTAAAGATGTAATCAGTGACTAATAACATTTCAGAATAGGAATCAAAATATGCAGGAAGCCGATATATAATGTAATATAATAGTATTCTGCCTACAAAAGGAAAGAAAATTGACTTCTTTAGAGATAACATGTCTTGTAAAAGAGATTTTGTAAAAGTAACAGGAATTATTTGTTAAAGTAATTGTGAAATATATTTGGCATGATTGTCAAACACACAGCAGAATATGGCTAAACTATGTTTTTAAACAGCAATATAAAAAGATTAGAAAAAATTAATTATGATGGAAAATTTGGCTGTAAAAACAAAATGGGACTACAGACACTACCCTGTGGTACACCTCCAATAATTTTAATAGGAAAAAATATCCAAATTGTATAGTACCCACCACACAATATTAATTTTTACTACAACTGAACCTAAATAAAGACTTGAAGAAATTCAAATGTATTTACATGAAGATGATGAAAGTGAAAGAAGAAAGGTGATTAATTAGACAGTAAAAGAGTAACATGTAAAACAAGACTCTACACACATACTGTTCATTTTGATAGAGCAGCTCTAGCTGGTTCTTGTCCAGGTTCTCCTCTTTGGTTGAAACAGCTGCAATATGACAGAAAAAATTATCAAAAGGTTCTCTGCATTATGTTTACCTCCACACAGCCTAAACAAACAAACAAACAAAAGAAACTATTTGTCTGTAACCAGGGTTATTTTCATTCAAAAATGCATTTTCAATTAAGGATTTCATCAATTGGTATCAATTGGGGTGAAGTTGTTTTAGAAAATGGTTCCCCCCCGCCAAAAAACCTTACTCCAAGAAGTGTAAAATCAGAAAACCATAGAAACTATCTGTCCAGTTCGCTTCCTGCTTTTGGTCTCAGGTCCACTTGGCATTCATGTATGTATTTGAACCATAATACCGTTTACTTTCACCGAACTGAGACCTGTGATTGTAAGCAGACTAGAGTTAATGTTTTTGATCTGCATCAGAGTTCAACTGTGCGTTCCCACCTCGGCAAACGAACCAAACCTTCTAGAAAACTGAGCTAGAGTTTGACTAAAGCAGACTAAACGGGGGTCTTTTTTTTTTTTTTTTTTGAAAAGCGATTCTAGTATTCACTTAGGGGTAAAACTTTTTCACTGCGCTACACGCAGTTATACGGAAACAATAGCTTGGACCCACCGCTGTCCTCCTCTGGAGCGTCGCCGGTCTCCGAGTCGTCGTGGGAGTCGGCCAGGCCGGTGCAGATGAGCTGCTGCAGGACGGCCTCGGCTATGGGCATCACCATGGCGGTGGTGGACGTGTTGCTGAGCCACATTGACAGGAAGACCGTGCAGCACATGAAGCCCAGCACCAACCTGAGGCGCAAGGTAAAATCATGTCCTGTTTAGTTTTTTTATTATTTAGATAAACATATGGGACTTCCCCAACTGTTTTACTTATAGGTGCAGTATTATGTGTTTTCCTGCCACATTGTGGCATTTTATAGGACAATCAAACAACCATCTTCCTACCTTCAGTTATTACATGACTATACATGACTTAAATGCAATTTCATTCTGTAATTTAACGGCTTGAAATTAGGCCTCTGTCTCTTTAAAAACTCCTGCCCTTTTTGAAGCTCCGCCTTCATGAAGTCATCACAACATGGCTCCTCTATTAACCCTTTAACAACATTTTTACCAGTGTTTCACTGAGAAGTAGTTCATATAATGAGCTCAGCGGAGGTGAAGTTCTACCAAGTGTTTGCTAATTGCTACTGGCTAGTCTGAAGGAGCTAAGTGGGAGAGGGTTGCTCTGTGAGACGGAAGCTAGGAAGCTTGGAAATGGCAGCTCAGAGGAGGAGCATTGTCTTGAAGGCGGAGCTAGGTCACAGCTGAATGAGAAATCTTTTAATCTCCCAGGCCAAACACTTCAGTTATATTTGTGATGAAGGAATAACTTAATAACATGATATAAAGGTAACAAAATGTAACATAATACTGCCAATTTAAAAAAAATCTGAGGTGTATTACTGACATGCCAGGTTTTGCCCCTGCGATCATCACCATGCGCAGCGCGATGCGTTTGTGCAGGTTCCATTTCTCTATGGAGGCGGCCAGGCAGATGACTCCCATCAGCAGCAGGGTGGTGTCCTTACAGTACTCTGCCGCTACCTGAACACACACAAACATAACAAATGGTCATGTTCATTCCCAAAGCAGACGCTACTGAAACTGAATTATGGTCCCTCCCTTGTTGTGGTCGTCGGTTACAATTTAATGTTGTTCTTGTTAATCTGCTCCACTTCCCACCCACTGTGTTCATGGCACACGGTGCTGTGTAGGCGCACATCGCCTAACCTCTCCCCTAATAAAACCAGATGGATTTTCTACAGTCGCGCTGCTTCAAATCACAGACTTTTTATGTTTGCTCTGTTCACTACAAGCGGTACCAATAGCACCGATATTCAGAGGGGATATGTAAATATATATATATATATATATATAACTGCAAGCCACTTGTACAAGTATCCATCAAATGTGGCATATACCAAGGAGATGCGCTGTCCCCGCTACTGTTCTGCATAGGCCTGAACCCCCTCAGCCAAATCATCAACAAGACTGGCTACGGATACCGACTCAAGAATGGAGCCAACATCAGCCACCTCCTCTACATGGATGACATCAAGCTGTATGCCAAGAGCGAGCGAGACATAGACTCACTGATCCACACCACCAGGATATACAGCACGGACATTGGGATGTCATTCGGACTAGAGAAGTGTGGTCGGATGGTTACAAAGAGAGGGAAGGTCATCCCAGAAGGGATCTCACTCCCAGAAGGAACAATAGCAGACATAGAGGAAGGTTACAAATACCTGGGAATATCACAAGCAAATGGCAACCTTGATGAGATCACAAGAAAAAGAGCCACAACCAAATACCTCCAACGAATAAGACAAGTCCTGAGAAGCCAGCTCAATGGCAAGAACAAGATCCGTGCAATAAACAGCTATGCCCTACCAGTAATCAGGTACCCTGCAGGAATAATTAGCTGGCCAAAGGAGGAGATACAGGCCACAGATGTTAAGACCCGAAACTACTAACAATGCACGGAGGGTTCCACCCCAAATCCAGCACACTGAGACTATACACGAACCGCAAAGAAGGAGGCAGAGGACTAGTGAGTGTGAGAACCACTATCCAAGACGAGACATCCAAGATCCATAGATACATCAGGGACAAAGCCTCAACAGACAATGTGCTCAGTGAATGTCTCAAACAATGGGGAACAGAACCTGAGGTGCGGAGGAACCATCATGGGAGGACAAGCTCCTGCATGGGATGTACCACCGCAAATAACCAAGTGGCTGACATCAGAAAGTCCTACCAATGGCTGGAAAAAGCTGGACTGAAGGACAGCACGGAGGCCCTCATCATGGCCGCCCAGGAACAGGCCCTAAACACCAGAGCAATTGAGGCCCAGATCTACCACACCAGACAAGACCCAAGGTGTAGGTTGTGCAAGGAGGCCCCTGAGACAGTCCAACACATAACAGCAGGATGCAAGATACTGGCAGGGAAAGAATACATGGAACGACACAAGTGGCAGGCATAGTGTACAGAAACATCTGTGCAGAATATGGACTGGAACCCCAAGATCAAAGTGGAAACATATATATATATATATATATATATATATATACAGACAAAATGGTGAGGGCGAACCAACCAGACATAGTCGTGGTGGATAAACAACAGAGGAAAGTTGTAAATGGTGGATGTGGCAATACCAAGTGACTGCAACATCAGGAAAAAGGAGCATGAGAAACTAGAGAAATACCAGGGCCTAAGGGAGGAACTGGAGAGGGCCTGGAAGGTGAAGACCACAGTGGTGCCTGTGGTCATCGGGACCCTCGGGGCAGTCACCCCCAAACTGGAACAGTGGCTACAACAGATCCCAGGAACAACATCAGACATCTCAGTCCAGAAAAGTGCAGTCCTAGGCACAGCCAAGGTCCTGCGCAGAACCCTCAAGCTCCCAGGCCTCTGGTAGAGGACCCGAGCTAAGAGGAAGAAGAATCACCACCAGTGGGTGAGAAGAAATTTTTTTTTTATATATATATATATATATATATATATATATATATATATATTATTTTTTTTTAAACTAAACTAAAAGAACAAGGTACACCCCCTCTGAAGTGGAGGTATTTGTTGTGAGGTGCATAAAAAAAGCACTTATAGGGCAAGTACTGTAAGAAAACTTAGCTGAGCATCGAAGCTAGCTAGCTAGGTAGCTAGTTGCCGCCACGCTAACTGGTTGTTTCACAGTTTTTCAACAAATTTGGATCCATTCTACTTTAAAATCTAAAACAAACTAATCCAAACTGAACTGAACAGAGGAATTTAATGTGACTAAAACTCCTGCGGCCAAAGTATTTACCTCAGCCAAAGAGTTACTGTTAACGGTGAGGAGACAAAAAGACCAACTGCTCTTGATTAGCCATCTTAAAACGGTGTTTGAGGAGGAACATTTATGGTTTTAAAATGTATGACTAAACATCTTAAACTGGTTTATGTCTCTAATAAGTTGAAATAAAGATAAAAAGCTAATGTTTTGCTTTCACAATGGTGATTTTTATCCTATGAAAGTTGGAGGTGAGACAACGCTCTGCTAAGAACACCATTAAAAATACTAACATGAAGTGGTTTCTAAATGAGAAAAGGACAAAAAGGAAAAAAAAGAAATTCAATGCAAAAACAACAACAACAAAAAAAATCCATATATGAATATGATTCGCTAACTCACTACTGAGGCCAGATCAAGAGCAGAATGAGTCTTGTACTGGCAGAGAGGATCTGGCAAGTATACGTATTTATTTTACTAATCTGGCACAATTTCAATAAAATTCAAATTCAAAAATACTGTATTCATTTCAGAGGGGAATTAAAATGTTATTGTAAGAAGGATTTCCTGCAGCACACAGTATTACAGCGATTTAGAAGAAGCCTCTGACTTAAAACACTTTTGTTGTTTAAATCTTCTTAAAAAAAAAAATTCATCCAGATGTTCCACAGTCGTCCCAAAACAGACATAACTTTGTTTTTAAGCATCTTTAAATCCTTTGTTCTGATATTGCTGCCACAACAGACTTAAAGAACATATACAGCCTCTTGCTAGAAGGAATTTAACAGGCTTTCTGATGGGATAAGACTTACTATTTGTGTTAAATTTAATTTAAATTGGAAAATTACCTCAGAGATAAGCTGAAATATATATATATATATATATATATATATATATAAACCTAACAATTGTAAAGGATTTCCAAAAAGGGACAAAATGAACTAAATTAAATAAATACATAATTAATTAAATGTACCATAAAATGAAAAAAAAGTTGAATTAAATTCACAGGCTTCCTTAAAATATTTACACAATTTATTTGAGAATTTACTAAATATATCCACCAGTTTTACAATGAATCGTTCTACTTTATCTGCCATGTAGTCTGGATGATGGCCATAGCCCCTCCCCCTCCCACAGCCCCGCCTCTCGATGTTAATGAGCGAGTTTGACAGATGGTGACCTCATGTTGATGCAGCAAGAATATGAACTATAAAACAATTAACTACATATTTAATTACTTATATGCATTTTAACAATTTAATAACGTAAAAATATCGTCTAATTACACATCTATTTATTTCATTGCATATTGAATTATGATTTAATGGTATTTTGGATCCATTTTGTCCCTTCGTACTGATTTGCCAAGCTATATGTGTTAGCTTAATATTGACTTGGCTGCCAAATGGCAAAACAGAGAACCTGCCCAATTTTGAATCAACATCAAACTAATAGGACTTGTGTACACTGAAAAGGTGAAGCATGAATTCAATTGAAACAGAACAACAGAATTGCAAAAGGTCAGAGAGGATTATAACAAATTCTCTCCATGTTCTCGCTGTACTTTTATTACGGTTCTCTAAACCGTAGAAACCTCCGACAGCGAGTTCAATGTTTCACTGATGCTACTCCCATCAGCTGCAGCTAACAGCAGGTAAAGTTTTACTCTTAACTTGTGGAGCTCAAACTTAGAGGACGATAATAGACTTGAAATGTTGCATAAATCTCTGCTGGCATATTTTTAGAAAATACTTGAAAGAGATTACAGTGTTGCAGTGCAGCGGCAGATTCTTTACCGCTTGGAGAGAGGCAGCCTTATGTACGGCTAACGAGGAGCGTGACGAGCAAAAGAACGTTGGCATGAGAACAACTAACATGATCACTTTTCACCATTTGTCCAGTGTTGATGTAATTAAGGTTAGTCAGTTAGTTAATTAGTTAGTTAGAATGATGGAATCTAAGTCACTCAGATAAATATGCAAAAGAAAATTCTATCAGTGCATAAAAGTGCACTGAATTGTTGGAACATAGAAAAACCTTTCACCAAAATTCTTTCTGATCTGGTTTCATTAAGAACAGTGGAAAAACCAAACAGCTGCACATTCATATCAAATCAATTAATTTCTTAATTCTGTGGTACCTCTCTTCCGTCTAAGAGTCTTAACTCTCTTCCTAGTGTCCTACCTTCCCTCCTATTCTTCTTACATGCTTCCTAGAGTTCGTCTTCCCTTCCTAAAGTCACTCCTTTCCTTCTAGTGTATTTCCTTCCTTCCTAAATTCTTTTCCTCCTAGATTTCTTCCTAAAGTGATTCAGTCCATCCAAGTGTGCTTCCTTCATTTCTAGTGACATGGGTCGTATTCTTTCTTCCTTCCTTGTCTCCTCCCTTTCTTCCTGAAGTCCCTTCTTCCATCCTAGTGTCAGTTTCCTTCCTTTCTTCCCCCCGTCATTCCTGCCTGCGGTTTTACTGGCCCGCCCACAATAGAAATATCTGCCATAAACTCGTTGTGTGAACTTATGTATTTTGTTTTAAGCTGAATGTTAAGAACTGAGAGCTTTGGAAGACTGAGGGTTGACATTTTCTTTTCCACAACAGCCTGAGAGAAAAGAAGCTCCAGCGGGTTTTGTGTGTGTGTGTGTGTGTGTGTGTGTGTGTGTGTGTGTGTGTGTGTGTGTGTGCGTGTGTGTGTGTGTGTGTGCGTGCGTGCGTGTGTGTGTGTGTGAGAGGGGTGGGGGGGTCCATCAGCCTCACCTCGCTTGACTTGAGAACACCAAAGAGAGGATAGAGGAATGCCGGGACCAGGGCAGCGGCCCCCAGGGGGACGGCCTCCGACACCCAGTAGACTGCTGTCACCATCAACACATACGCACAGCACGCTTCCTGTAAACCAGAAAACAATCCTTTAGATCCACGCACAACGTAGAAACAGCAGTTATTGTAATGTTTAGCAATATGAAGAGTGGAGAAATCAAGAGTTTCTCATCCAAGCTGTAGATTATTTTAAATTATTATTTCATTCTAATATTACAGATGCAGGCTTCTCATAGGCTAGCACTTGGTTGAAACATTAGCATGGATGTTAGCAGGCTCTACAGCTCTAAATACTGACTCCAAGCCTCATGTTTTTTATGTAAGAGAAACGTTGAGTGTAATATCTTGATGTGGGTCAGTTAATCTTAAATTAATAAACTCAGGGGAGGTTCATTGACTCCCCTGAGCATGGGGCATGTCCAGACCCGCTTGAATCTTACACATTCTCTAAGCACTGACTCCGAAGAAAATCACAGCATAAATCACCTGTTAGGAACAAGACAACTTTTGAAATGTTCAGTTCAGAAATCTGAGATACAGGTGTAAGATTACGCTAATGCTCGACATGTTAGATGAGGATCAAAAAAAGATATTTCCAAGTGTCCGTCTCTGTATCATACAGAAGCATGGCAGTAGACTCATTATGGTCTGGGTTCGCTTTGGGATACACCAATCGGAAAGGATTATCTGCTGCTGTTTCTTGATCATCTCCTAGCTTCAATTCCTTTCCTTTCCAACACTACAGGTCTTTAATACATACAGCCTTGGAATGCTAAGGGCAAACCTCACTAAGAGGTTTTCTACAACCAAGTACCTACAGAGAGTAAATGGTAACTGGCCTGTACTCGCATAGTGCTTCATCAAGTCTAGAGGACCCCAAAGCACAACACTGTACAGTCATTCACACAGTCACGCTGATGGTGGTGAGCTACTGGACAGTAGTCATAGCTGCCCTGGGGCAGTGTGGCACTGAGACAGGTAGCCAAAACCCATCAAAGACGTTAATCACGAGACCCTGGCAGCACAACAGCCAGGTCAAGCAAGAAGAATTGAGTCACTGACATCAAGACAATAAAGCCTCCAATGCCTGTAGGGTTTGACCCTACGTCTAGCAGAAAATATTAGTTACAGAGAGTCACTGGAGCCCAAACTGGGAGAATGGCATCAGCAGAACCCAGAAGTGACCTCTGAGGTCTCCGACCAGAAGGCTACAGTCCAACGATACTGCGCAGAAAGTTCCAGGCCTCTGTTAGAGGAGCTTAAGTGTAACAAAGAGAATGCATAGCAGCTCCCTTCAGTCACAGACGGATTCACAGACGGTACTAACATTGTTTCACAACCATGTTCCCTGAGGAACACCATCCTGCAAGGTCTGTCTATGCTTCACTATTTAGGCTGTTCTGGTGCTACATAGACAACTTCTATAAACACCTAACTGAAAAAGGTAAATGGACTAAAGAAAATATATATAAATTTTTTTTTTTAAAAACAACCTCAAAGCAAAACATAAAACTGTGATTCTGACATATAAAGACAAACGTACTGTAAATTACGCCAAGCTATAGATTAAAGGACTTTCTTTCCTTCCCTTCATGCTTGCTTAGAAGGGTCAGCTTATTTAGATTTTTTGAAAAATCTTTTGTAAATTGCCTTTCTGCATGGTTATATAATTAGAATCAGATTGGATTGGCTGTGAATGATTGTCTGCTTGCATGGCCGGACTGGATTGATGCATTTACAGATAGGATTTGGATACAATTTTGGTGTAAAGAAACTCGTTTCTGTTACTCTAATAAAGAATATCTATTACTTGTTTGGTTTCATCAGGGGCCATAATGTGCAATATTATCAACTGAACCAAACAGAACTGAGAAAATCAGTCAATGGTAACAGGAAGTAAGAGAGCATCTTCAGTTTGGACAAACCTGTTGGATTCTTGTTGAGAAACAAAAAAATAAAAAAAAATAAAACTAGGAGTCTAGACAATGTATAACAAGGTAAGCATCACCCTTATAAAAAAATATAAATAAAACTTTCATATGGATCTATTTTCTTCCAAGTTTCTCACAGTTTCACACATTTATACTGTAAACGTTCCAGTTTCTTCCATACTTGAATTTGCAAAGTTCCCAGGACACATTTCTGAAAAGGTCAGGTCAGGCTTTGGATATGCAACCTGGGAAGTAGACAAAAAAAAAAAAAAAAAAGGAAAGACACAAGGAAGGAGAAAAAAACAAACGAAATGAAGGAAGGATAAAAGAAAGGAATGGAAAGACAAAAGGAAACAAGTATATTAGGATAATGGAGGGAGAGACAGGAAGAAAGACCACAAGGTGAAAAAATGGCAAATGGAAGAAATGAAAAGGAAGAAATAAAAACATTTAGAAAGACAAAAAAAGTGGAAAGAAATTAAAGGACAAAAAAATGAAGGACATAAGGATTGAGACCGATGCCGTTGTTTATTACTCATTCTGCTGCACGTTGGCACGCAAGACGTGACCAACAACTTCCGGTTTAGTATTTTCAAAATAAAAGCTCCTCCAGACTCAATCCATAGAACGGACATATTTAATTATTTCTTGCATGGCAGGGTACCAATTGGTCCGCGGCCCAATGGTTGGGGACCACTGAACTAAAGGACAAAAGGAAGGAGGAAAGACTTATGGAAAGTAGACAAGGAAGGAACATAACTCTTCCAACTTTCTCGGAGCCGGGCGGCGCGGTGACACAGTGTGCTTCCGCAGGCGGCATTAGCTTAGCATTAACCGTCACCACCGTCAAGGATTAGGATAATGTGAGCTTGTTCTGAGATTTCAAGGAGCTTTTCAACAACCACCCATTATCAGAGAGTTCTGTTCTTTTTAAGTAATCGTGAAAAGTGTTAAAAACATCTGGTAAGCCTGATTAGCAGTTAAAAATGGCTGTAATCTGACGTTAATGTTTGGGAAATTAGCCAAAATCAGGCGGAGGTTTCTTTCTCTTCGCTTCATTCATTTATACGCCAAATAAAAAAAAAATACAAAAACATCGTTACAGTTTACAACATTTTTAATTTCTAAAAAAACCATCTGAAACAAATCCATACTTATTCACATCCCTTCACATTTCTTCATACTGACGCACTTAAATGCATTTTATCAGGATTTTAGGTTCTAGAGTGCTATGTGGTTATAAACTGGAAGGAAAATGGAACATGGTTTTAAGGAACAAACAGCTAAAAAGTGTCATAAACTTGTTTCCAACCCTAAAAAACAACTTTTTTTTTTTTTTTTTACACTGTAGTTTATTTTAAGGTATTACAATAAAGGGGCTAAACACAAACAAACGCCACACTTTTCAGATTTTAATTGCTAAAAATGTATGTTAGTCCTCTTCACAAAAATCAACCAGGACCGCAAATGTGATCAACCTAAGAAATATTCTGACAAAATGTTTATCGATCCATTTCCGAACCATCTGCAGAGTTCAGGAATCTAAAATCTCTCCTGTAGAGTTTTAACCTTAAAAGAGCTCAGATGACCTCTGGGCATTAGAAAAAAGAAGAAAAAAAAGCTGAAAACAAAACAAGGAGACTGGAGCTCAGAAGCGTCCTCCCACGCAAATGTGCAACTAAACTGTAAATCACTTCTGATTTACACTTTGTTTTTGGCAGTGTTCCTCTCTTGACACGTGAATCACAAAGAAATGTTTGAAGAGGAAAGGAAGATGCCAGAAAAAAAAAAAAACACGTAGAAAATGGAAACAGACACAGGAGGTTGATTAGCAGTTACTGACAATTGATTATTGGCCCTGATTACTGACCTATGATCTTCTATTATCTCTTAGTGGATCTGCTTCAGTGTCACAAGTTGGAAGCTGGAGCTCTTTGCTTCCTGACATCTCAGTATAAAGTCTGATTATAGCAAATGTTAGATACAGGTCGACGAATAAAAAGTCGCTTTCAGCTTAAATGTAATTTCATTGAAAACCTAAGAAATTCTTAGTCCTACAAAGACAAAGATAAATGCATCAATACAATTTTCCTTAAAGCAAACTTTTCAGACAGGACATGATTTGTCAGAAAGTAAGATGCTCTCTTACTTCCTGTTACCAGGCATAAAGTAGCTATAAATGGTAACAAAAACAGTTTTTTGAAGAATGCATTGGAATGCAACCTATCACCTTTTGAAAAGGGTGGAAGGTGTTCTCCAAAAACTACATCAAACCAAACTATTCCCATCTGAACATCCCATTGATTATCTCATCAGCCGACAGTCATCCAGTCGACTGATGAGGAAATGGGAACAGAGGAAAAGACACATTGGTTTAAAGACCTGTGAGTGATGAAATCAGTGATACACTGTTTCAGTCTTTGTGCAAAACCAGATAAGAAGATGCCTGACAAAAGATAATAGGCAAGCTCACATTGAAAGGCCAATACAAACACTTAAGATATCACTCAGTCTGGACTTTTGAGATAAAAAGTAGTGGAGGTTATACTACATCAGGGGAGCTTCCTTTGTTTAATGAAACAATGGAGCCATCCAGTCTGATATTTTCACATTTTTAGTCCTAGAGTTGAGAAAGCACAGAGAGGCCAGACATGTCAATAAAAAAGCAAAGTAGACAATCCACACAAATGATTTCCTGGTGTTACACCAAACTGAAGATCCTAATTTAGGGAATCAATTCTTGATTTAAAAAAATCAAGAATTCTTAATTTAAAAAAAAAAATGTATACATCTTTTCCTCCTTTTTAAGAGAATTTGCCATTATGAAATCTGTAGGACATTTTTTTTGCAGTACTATTAAACTTGATTTATGCTTCGAGGTTGTTTTTTTGGCTAGGCTATTATTTAAAAGAGTAAGTGGCAGAATGGTAGAAAAAAACAGGAATGATTTATAAAAACTGTGATGATACCTCAACGGCTAACGCTACAAATGCTGAAGTTGCAGTTTTTAAAATGGACTGAATTTGTTTTGTTTCGCCTTACAACCCGAAATACTTAGATCATACTCAAATGGGTTTATTCTACAGTGAAAACAGAAAAGTAAAACAACAATTCAAAATCTATAACATCTCATTTTTATGTTTCACAAAGAAGGAAATGTTAGCGATGCCGTGTTGGCATTTGGACCAGTCAGGTTGTACAAACCCACGATTTGCAACATTTAGAGTAGGAAAGCCTGCACTGCATTATTTTACACCAATAACAAAGCCTTTAAAAAGGTTTGTGATTTACAAAACCTATTTGTGAAAACAAAAAAAATATAAAAATAATAAATTGGACTTTGTTCTACAAAGAATACTGCTAAAAGTCTCGTCTCGAGTCATTTTCTCAACACCAATAATGTTTATCATCCTCTTCTTTGAGAAATATACATCATCCCTATCTTTATTTAACTTTAAATACAGGATTACATTAAAATTAAGCAAAGCCACAACTAATTTCTAACATCTGATGACACAAAAATTGAGCATCAAGTGCTTGTTCTTTGATTCTGTGTCTCTTTGACCTGCCCTGTCTGTACCCTACAGATGTTCTGTTCTTCTGCAGCTGGACACAGTACCACTCCAAACACACACCCACACACACACGCACACACACACACACACAAAAGAAGGATCGTTCTGAACCGCTGTCGCATTCCTGACGCAGTCTGAGGTCCCCGCTGTTGTAACGAAGCCACATGGGGGCCAAAATCCATCATGGAGGTGGGTTGATTATGTAACTTAATTGCCCGGATTGTTTTTTCCTCTCTCTTTGTCATGAAGTTGGGTTTTTTTCAACTTTGTGCTTTATTGGCCACATCCTGCGGCCGTCACTCGAGCCAAGCATCCAACACCACTGACGTAACAACCTGGATGTTGGCTAATAAAGTTCGACAACCAGGACACCTGCTGTGTAGTAGATCCCTTAAACTGTAAAAAGCCTTAATGTGGACTCATCTACTCTCACACTAGCAGAATCTCACTGTAAAAAATAAATAAATAACAGTACATTCATCTAACGGGGGGAGAAAAAATTTATGTTGAGAAGAAACTGTTTTTAACTTTAGCAGTCCCTTTAAAAAAAAAAATAAAAATAAAAATTTAAAAATCGATAAACCATATTTTCAAATGTTTCTTTACTCTCTCATTAAATCAGAGCTACTATACTCCTCAAAATGGGAAAGACTCTAAACATGCAACACCAGCAGGCAGCTGTGTAAAACACGGCCGACATGGAACACGAACAGTCCAGGGTTTCCCTCGGTGTTTTCCAGGCCTGGCGGGCCACCAGGCTTCACTTGCTCCCCGCTAGGCTAAAAGTCCTTTCTTTATTTAAAACAGGGTTTTTCATACTCAAGCGACGGCAAAGACGGAGTAAGCTAGGTTTATAGTTTGATACTTTGGACCACACCTGCCTGTTTTCCTCACACGCCTTTATTTCCAAATTATTATACCTGCTCGTTAACCTCTGAATTTTTGTAAATTTTGGCATTTCCCCCTGTTTTTTTGTTTTTGTTTTTTTTTTTTACAGAGATCTTTACATGTAATTTTTATGACAGAGTTCTAACATTTTAAACCAAAAAGCCAGAAAATATTTGGGGGGCATGAGCCGTCCGGACAAGGAGAGAAGACAAAACAATTGAAAACATAGTCGTTGTCGCCATGGCAACATTCTCTTTTTAATCTAGATAAGTTTGTCTTGACTTCATTTTAGATCATCTGTGCAGCACAATAAGTAAAATACATTTTATATAGAGAACATAAGGTCATATTTCATATAAAATGCAGTAACTATGCCAACTTAATGCAGCTGTTGGGGTTTTTTTTTTAATGCGACCACATCTGGATCTGCATAACTGGCGGAACTACAGCATGAAAGCCAAAACAGATCAACCCTCCAACCGAATGTGCATCATGAGCTCCACAAACTGTGATAATTGTTTATGCATTTTCAGATTGTTTGCAGTTCGCCTTCTCGTTTCCCGCTTTTCAATGAATTCAGATTTGCTCCCCGTACTCTGACTTCAAGTTGTTCCAATTAAAACCGGTTTTACACGAACTCCGTCATGGACAGCCAACAGTGACGTGATCAATTGACGAAAATTGGGAAATGGATTTGTGCAAAATATTCTTAAAAGTTCCTCAATTATAATTCAATGAAGTAGTCAGGGAATTTAATTAAAATGTTAATCCCATGTATAAATGTATATTTATATCCTGCTCAAAAGTACAAGATGAAATGATTGCTTTCTATTGGATGGATGGCTGCTTTTGTTGGTGAAAAGAAAAATTCACCAACAAATTTATTTTGAAATAAAGAAATTCTTGACTATGATTTCAGGAAATCATATTTGTCATTGTCTTGAGGGGAGACTTTTGTCATATAATCTCTTGAATTTCTCTTCTGTGGAACAATAAAGGCTGTTTCTAACAGACCGATTAAATAACTGGCTTTTATAAACATCAGATCTACATATAAATGACCCAGAGCTATATACAACATTTCCTCAACAAAGTCCAGTTCAAATCCAATAAAATGTAATCTAACACAGTCCAGTTCTAACGCAGTGGAGTACAATAAGTGTCAGAAATGGATAGGAAGTCTGTCTAAACTCTGGAAGCTGGTTAATGTCATCAGAAATTCCCTTTGATTGAATTTTAATCAAAGGGAAAGTCGAAACCAGAAAACGACTTTCATGAAAGCGAGGAGTTTAACTGTCCCAAATGGTCTGCAGTGGGAGTCAGCATCAGTAAGGACTCCCATTTTGAACCAAACCAGATCCAACTCTTCTAGAACAAAGTCTGGAAATCTGTCGGGAATGTTTCATCTGGAGCAATGCAATTATTGTTATTGCTATTTAAAGAGAAGAAAAGGCAAATATTTGCCTAAATAAGCTCAAGTTTCAGCTCAGAACTGATCTCTATCTCATCACTATGTGGCGATGTCTCCCCTCAACACACACACACGTGCGCGCACACACACGCAAAACTCATCAGCTGAGGAGTGGGACAGCGCAGGACAAACAGAGGGACAGTGAGCCTTTTGATTGATTCTCTCTCTCTCTCTCACACACACACACACCCACACACACTCAGAGAAACGGAGCTCCCATCAGGACTGTGGAGCCATGTGCAGCCACCAGGAGGAACACACACAGGCCACAGCAGGTAGTTATCAAATCCTAGATTATGGATGTATTCAGACTTTTAATAACCTAAATCAGCTTAAACTTAATTCCACAGGAATTTGCAAAATGTTACATTCCTCGACTTTAACATTCTCATGTGTTACTAATTCTGATCAGTCATTCAGTGTATATATTAAACGTCCGTCCACTTATTGTCACCTTCCTAAGTTAAATCACCATTTGTTTCCTTTCCAGAAGATGTTTTAGGCAAAAAAAAAAAAAAAAAAAGTGAAGAAATAAACACTTTTGGCACAAAATGGCTTATGCCACTATTTTTAGGAAGGCGACGATATGCAAACCGCACGCTTTTATTTTGAAAAGCTCCACCAGTTTGGATGCTTTTGAGAGTAAAGTGGTGTATTGAGCTGTACTCACGCTGGTGGGGTGGACCAGCGGCAGCGGCAGCAGCGACAGCGGGATGAACACCACCACGATCAGCTTCCTGGCCCTCCACAGCTTCCTGAATACGTCCATCCTGGCTGCGGCCTCCAGCCTCATGGGGCACCCGGAACTCTGGCTCGGAGCGGACACGGGTCGACGGGAACCGGGCGTGAGGGAATCACAAGCCGGCCGACGAGTCGAGCCTGGGTCCACCTGAGGGAGCGCAAAGTTCTGGTTCGGCTGTGCGCATTTACGCACAAGAACTCAGGCGGTTGCGGCGGCGGAAGCGGCTGGCCCTGCGTGTTTCCACAGTGAGGTGACAGGAGAGGACCAGTCAACTTACTCCTGCTTGCCTTCCTTGGGTCTGGCGCTCAGGTGATGCTGCGGGAGTTTTTATCGGGCTGCATAGGTATGCTAATTAGCTTCCATGTTGCCCCACCCTCATTGGCTGAGACCTCACCAATCAGGGTGGCTGGAAAGGTTTGATGAAGGCAGCGTGCAAGAGCTCCAGATGTATTAGGGTAATATAGATGGACGCTACTTTAGGCTTGCATTAACATAATTTTTTTACAATTATAACTTAAAGGGAAAATGTTAGGTATAACACGTGTCTTTTTCCCTCTTTCATTTTAATATTGTTATAACATTGTGACGTTTTGCTCCAGAACAGATCCACTCATTCAACTTTGCTAAATACAGAAAGGTTTTTGTATTTTTTAAAGAAAGTTCTTGTTTTTGTTGCTAAGAGGAATCTAAAGACATTTTAATAACCAACAAAATATAAGCACACAAAAACGTAGTTAAAAATAGTTAGTAAACCAAATATATCTTATATTGAAACCCCTCACCCCCCACTTATAATAATTTGTTGTTTTCTACTTTTTTTTCATTAAATATTACATGTCACATTTATTGCTGGGCAGGTAAAAAGAATTTATACCAACATTATTTTTTGCATTTTCAATGATACATAATTTTAACTTGCAGTTGAAGAGGTTTGGACACTACTGACGAAGATTGTTGTTAAGTTGTACAAGTTAAGTTTGTTTGAATGAGGCATATTTGAAGTTCAAAGTGGCTTTAAGCTCTGATGCAGGACTGAGAAGTTCATCAGATTATGAGATGTGTTTACAGTTTCAGCAAAGAAGGGACTTGTCAAAGTCTTTTATACATTGGGGGGAAAAAACAACAAAAAATAAATAAACAGTAGATCTTTGAGTATGATATAGATAGTCCAAGAAATCTGAGAAGTTATTCAGACAAAACAAACTCTGAAGATTACAAACTTCCAACCTGGAGGCAGAGAACTGAAATAAGTCCTTCCTTAGTACGAAAATACAGCTACATTTAAGATTTGATACTGTTTTGTTGTAGAATACCTCACTTATAGGTTGGCATCTGTGTTTGACGGGTGATCAAAATAAATGTAATAAAGTTATTTTATTGAAAAACAGTAGGACTAACTATAAGAAATTGTGCAAGAGTCGTAAGTTCAGTGTCCTCACATTCAGTGTTGACATCAAGAGCCCACATTTAAAGAATGAAAGAATAAAAAAAGAAACTACATAGGTAGGTATGAAGTGATGCATTGTAGGTTTAATTCGTCCCCAACACCAATAACTCCGTGTTGTATAATTTCACAATTTTCAAATAGTTTTATAAATATTGCTAAATTCATAACAATCCTAAAATAACACAACTCACATGATTTTGCATTGTATTATACAGTACAGTATTTGTGAAATACGCATTGATGGAAAAAAACGGAAAATAAAATTTTTGGTCAATCCCCAAAAATTGCCGCCCCGGGCCACCGCCCCTATCAGTCCTTTGTAAAGTCTGGCCCAGGTTGCAGGTTGCAGGCAGTAGAGCAAATGAAGCAGTCAGAGTGGATGGGGAAAATGAATGGAGATAAATGCTGAGTTTGTTCTATTTTGATTTGATCGATTGATAAGTTTTCTGTTTCTTTGGAACAGAAAACTTCCAAAGCTAATCTGCTAATGGCAAAATTCATCTGCCATTAACAGAAGAATTCCTAATGGCAACAAACATGTAAATAACACATCTTTAAAAATACGAAAAATACATATAATGTCTAACCACGGGAGCAGAAAATCTATTCTAACCTGTTTTACTAAACCAGAGAGAAATCTAGCGCCTCCAAATGCAGGATTTTATCCAGTGGAACAGTACTGCCCTCTGGTGGATAAACAGGGTCAGTGCAGGGAAGTACGTTTTTTCCAGACAACTTCCTAGTCTGATGTTCCTGCTGGCAGTTAAAAACTTTCATTTACTTATTTCTCTATCTTCTGGACTATTGGTGCTCTAGGTAACTTAGTTTTACTTCCAGTTTTTACTTTTAAAAACATGGAAAGGACAGGAATATGAATATTCAAAAAGTCATCCCAAATTTATTTATTTCTTCTAATGATTAGACATTTGTTTGGGAACTTTTAGGTTTGTGTGTTACAGGTTACCTTTCAAATAACTAAAGCAAAAGAAGCCAATAGAATATCACAGAAAGGCTTAGTATTTCAGAAAGTAAAAATATTTTATTACACAGATTTATTTCATTTATAGCGAAATATTTCAAGCCTTTATTCCTTATAATTTTGTTGATTATGGCTTGTAGAAAATGAAAAACCCACAATACAACATCTCAGACAGGTAGAATATTGCAAAAAAAAAAAAGATATAAAGTTGAGTGGAAGGAAAAGGTCTGTATCAGCAACAGGGACAACCACAGCAACCACAAGAAGAATCCATTCAAGAGATTCACATCTAGAGACGAGGAATAGAGCCACACATGTTGCATTCTTCGTCTCAAGCCTCTCCTGAACCTGAGACAGTCAGAAATAATTTACCTCCTGGGCTGAGGAGACCTCTTAGTCTAGAAAGGAACAAGTAGAGAGGTAAGAAAAGTCCCCCAGACTTCCTCTACATGTATTATCCCACGTCTGGCTGGCTAGGTCTAATCTGATGCAGCTGATTGCCTTCCAAATCAGTGTCAACGCTGCATGGAGTCACTCAAAGACAGGATCTTCACCCAAATCCTCAGACGACAGATTAACAAACAGTTCTGAGTTTGGTTTTCAAGACGTTGGCGTCTACAACAGCAGCCTCTGGTTCTAAAATCTTCTTCCATTTCTCCATCACACGAGTCTCTTCACAAGCATTTCTGAAGAAAGATGGATGAAACGATCGTAGCGATAAAAGAGTGAAGCATTGCACTCCAATGCATCGATCGATCGTTGGGACAACATGTCTTTTATTATGTTTGCGATCAACAAACGGCAATCAAGAACATCTAATGTGGTATTTTCTTGTGGGATGCTTTCCCAGGAGCTCCTCCGATTTGCATCAGGCCACACTCCCCGCTGGCCTTCCAATCCTTTCCATCATCCCGACCTCATCATCCTGAGGCTTTGTCGCAGCGGGAGTCACAGTCAGCCTCTTTAGACGCAGGCGGTGTGCAGAAAACAAGTTTTTTAAGGGTGTATTCAATCAGAGGAGATTTTTTTTTCCTGTCTATAGACCCCAGCTGTGAAGCAGCAAAACCCTGAGATCTCCTTGATGTTCCTGTAATTAAAGGCTTAGTGAGAGTAATGGGTGGACTTGGTTTGACCTGATGCTGAGGCAGATTTGAGCAAGGAAGTCTCGATCGAGGGATGGAATCGAGATGAAGCTGGAAATGACTCAACTTTTCTCGTATTAATCCCAAAGATTCAAACGCTCTTTACAATTTAACACATGATTAATCCCAGGATTATTATCTCAGAAAATGTTTTCACTACCAAGGCAGAAAGAAATCTATTGGCAGAACAACGTGGACATTCATCACATCAAATGAACCTTGACCTGTTCGAGGTTTAGCAATGCCGAATCGTCCTCATGGGCGAATCTTTTCACCTAGCAGTCTTCTTGGCCCTAATGTTCCAACCACTGTGGAGCCAAACAGACCTGGACTCACAAGGCGACGGCTTTTAGGATTTGCGTCAAAGTCGTGTCTTGACCACCTTTTATAGATTAGCAAAGAAGTATATCACAATATTGTTTCACTGAATGTTAGTGAAACTTAACATAGCGGTGTGAGGGCGTCCACTGGGACTATTTCCCATGTTGGAAAGTCTTAAGACTTTGTTTTTGACATTTGAAAACGTCTGATGTTTGTGAGAACATCAGACATTTGGCTGTGCAGTCAAACACTTTTCCATCACCCAGAAATCAAGAACATCTCTTTAAATGGACAGTTGGCTTAAATCTAACCAGAAGACTTTGAAAGTAAACTCAGAAATGCATTGTTTTCCACCTTTTATCTATTTATTACACTTGATTTTCTGCCAGTTCAATGGAGCACTGAGTAAATCGAGAAAGGTGTTGATGTAGCTCAGTTGTACCCAAAGTCATATTCCAGGTTTACTTTGAAATAAGGTACTGCTAACTTTACGAGGCATCATTTTCAGTTCTCTATTCTATCTCTACTTGGAACTGCTTTCCAAATTCAAACATGTGTAAATATTTTTTACTTATTGTCAAAACTATAGTTTTCTGATTTTCATTAAGTAGAATCGAAGGTGATCATCTGCAAAGAAAAGTGCTTTTCCAGGGAAAATTAGCTGACAGGATTTTATTTTCAAAAAAATATTAAGTTCAAATGAAATTGAATGTTGGATTTGAACTTTGCAGTGTCATAGAGGAAATATAGAACAAAAATTTCTCCTTAGTTTTAAAGAAGAGCTAGCATACTAATGGCAAAGGTTTGAATACTCCAAGAGATTACTTTGCCCAGAGATTAGAAAAGCTGTACTTCCATACTAGTAAAAAAGACAAAAAAAATAATAAAAAAGGCATTTAATACAATAAAACTATATAGTTTTTTTGTTGCAAAATAAAAACACTTATTACTGTCTCGAAGAAACTTACTCTGCTAGTTGGTGATGATGTCCTTTTTATTCGGTTTCACAAGTTATTTCAGAACTGAATCAATAAAAAATCAAAATACACATTTAACGTTTATTCAGCCTTAGCAACAAAACGAAAGCCAAATCTACCTCAAATCCTTCACTTTCTTTACAAACACAAGCAGAAAGAAGCTTGCAGGCAGATTAGCAGAATATCAAACACGTGAGCATATGCCATTAGTGCAGTCAGTGGGCTTTTGGATTATGTAATGGTATTCAACAGGTTCTAAGATCTCACACAGAGGTTTAGGTTGAGAGTGTCAGAGCAGCAGATTGCTGTTGTGAACATCCAGGCAGATAAATCGCTAATATTAATCATTCTGGCTCCTCTGTACAAACTTATGGCTTTACTGTTCATTATGACAGATTGAGTGTTTTTTTCCGGCTGGTCAGTAAGATGAGACGACTATCTGACTTTTTGAGTGCAGAACATAATTGGACATGAATTGTTCTGAAAGTGAGTGTTTCACTTGGAAATACATCTGGTCTTTGATTTTTTTATTTTTTTTTTAAAGCAGTTTTTCTCAAGGTGAATGCCTAAACTTCGGCATCGCATTTGAAATATTTACTCTATTTCTACAGAAATGTATATGCTCAAAACAAAAAGCAGACCAGCTGTTACCTTACACTTTATCAGATTCTCCTCGCTCCACGACTTATTTCTGATTTACATTGATGTTTGTACTTGATGTTTAAACAAAGGTGCGTAGAATTCTTCTATCCATGAGTGATGCACTGATAAGTATCATGGCTGATAGACGATATTTCCAGATATCAAATACATTCTTTATTTTCCCCAACACTCTGGACAATGTGTCATTAAGTATAGGAGGGAGCCTCTTACTTCAACAAATCGAATTCTACATAAAAATCTTCCACAACTGTGTGAAAAAAATGTGTCAAAAAACAAAAAGAGAACACAATGCTTCACCTGTAATATGACGGTGGCAGCATCAGGATCTGGGGTTACTTTTATTCTGAAGGTGTTCCGTAGATGAAATCATGAGCAGTTCTAAACACCAATCAGCTTTGACCTTTGACCTTCAGCTGTCTAGTAGGAACCTGGAGATGAGGAGAAGGTTTGGTTTTAGCCCTAACTTCATAAATCCAAACAGTGACTCCACCAGACGTACTGTAAGGCTTTGGACTGGCCTAACCAAAGTCCAGAGTTAACTCTGACAGAACTGCTGTGGAGCTCAGAGTTTCTCAGAATCTGGTAGATTTGGGGAACTGTTTTGCTGTTGGGAGTTGGGAGATATTGGCGAGTCAAGATGCTAGGTAGCCTCCTGAGCAAAGAAAACTGCTGGAAGTGATTCGAAAGGTGCTTCAGCAAAGAGTCACTTGATGTGCACAATTATGCAGCCAGGCTTCTGCAGCCTTTTTAATTTTTCATCTTCTTCCCCAGAACAGTGGGTTTTCAGCTGAAAAGAACAGAAAAGATGTCACAACAAAGGTGGAAAATGATTTATTATTATCGTTTGTATATCATGGCAATTTTACAGGGTTATTTAAGATTTTTTTTTTTTTAAAGAAATCTTTTGTTAAAGTCAACAAAAGTAAGACATGTTTCAGGCTTAGCATGCAGATATGAAAACATTCAAGAGGCTGTCGTTTGATGGCTTAAAATAACTTCCCACTTTGTCCACTTTGGAAAGGCGGTGGCTGTAAATAATGCAGTTTGCACCAGCAGAGCTTTCCTCATCCCCATCTACAGGCCTAGCATTAGACTAACCTTTTGTTGTATCAAGCGGCTAGCTCTTCTTCCATATGTTTTCAAATCATCTTCTGTGTTTTCTTTTTTCATTAAAATTGTCTTTTTTTTCCTTCTGCTCGTGCCGACACTATGTTTGCTCCTCTCTCGCTCACCGACAGCACCTTTTCCCGTCCGTCGCTCCTCTATTTTTGGTCCGAGACGCATAAATTATTCACAATTTTTGCACGGACTTTCAGGCCGGAAAGCTATCAACGCCAGCTTTTGTGGGTCATCACATTACACCTGAACATCCACCCCTGGCACTCACAGGCTCACACGAAGAACCAGCTGCCGTGGAAACGCGTGCCAGGAAGGCGCCGTGGTCACGTTTTTCACCGCAAGGATGAAACAAAATGAAAATCCTGACGGTTTGATAAGCTTGCGACGATACATTCATTTACGTCAGCTTACGGGGATTTTCCAAAGAAAGTACACCCCAATGCAGTTCTCATTACCTGGTTTTCACTGGGTACGTTAATTATGCAAACTCACACACTACGGATTTCAACCTTTTCACTATTTATTGAAAGAAAACAAATCTGAAGTGAAAATGGAAAGTGTCGAGTAAAATTAGGCACAACACTAAAACGACAAAAGATGCATATACGAAGAGTGAAATGTCTGAATTTGAAAGAGATGTGCTGAAGCTACATGCTAACTGTAAACCTTTTGCAAATAATTAATTGAATGTTTATGAGTGCTTTCAGGCATGAAGAACTGGGAATGTCATCCATCATTCCGATTAAAGTAAAACTATCTAACTAGCTAACTACCTAGCTACAAGATCCATCTGTTAAGTAGCCAACTGCAGGCTGGGCAGGAGCAGACAGCCTGACTATTTAGCTAACTGAAATAAACTTTTTAGCTTGTTTGTTGCTCTTTAAAGAGCAGAGCGGCAAAAAAGTTTACGCTCTAAGATTTTTAAAACTGCAAAAGTTAGTATAGTCAAAGGTTGAGCAACACCAACAGCCTAATGTCATAGTGCTAGTGTTAAAGGATTCGAACGATTAGGCATGACTTGTGGAACCACGAAAAATGGCAAATTCTGTCATGACCTCGAACATACGTTGATGCACAGAGCGACCTAGCTGGGGTTTAGGGCTTCACCTAGAGCCAGGCTAGCTTGCTTAGCTTCTTCATGTTTGAAAACTGCCTTTTTGGATGTTCTTTCATAAGATTATGTCAGGAATGCATTTGGAAATAGAAACCGACTCAGACTTTTCAATCACAAACACCTCATGCTAAGTGGTTTTCAGCTGTTGTTTTCATTGTCAAACCTCCTTCCACCAAGTGAGGTCGCGCCTTGAGGTTGCTATTGAGGAAGCTAACATCTTCTCGGTCTGCAATCTTCCCTTACAAGCGACAGTCTGCACTCTGCTCTGAGAAACAAGTTTCAAGGGTAGACAAGGGACCAGGAATATCTGGACTTAAGGCTGCATGAGTTACAGCTCAGCAAATGAGTTGGTGTTACGCAAGAGCTCAGTCAGCCCAGCTGGAGATCAGGCGGAGAGAGTAAGCCAGCTGAGCGAATGAGTGAGAGAGTAGAAGGCTGGAGAGAGAATAATAGCGAGTGAGCAGAGAGCCGGGCAGATTACAGCTGGATGCGGCTCGTACGCGGACGTGCAACCATCTCTTACATCCCTTCTCTCTCTGTCATGCAGTGCGGCGAGATGATGAGGGGAAACAGAGTTTGCTTCTGTCCACAAAGGGTTTGAAGTGAGGGGCCTCAAGAAGAATAAAGAAACAGAGGAGAAGAAGAAAGCAACCAACATCCCCCCAGTGAAGGATTTCCCCTTGTTGTTTGCAGCCAGACTATGAGGCTGTGAGTTTGAGTCCTCGTCCCTCTTACAGAGTTCTTCTTCTTCACTACCTGACACCATGCCACTGAAGGACAGATGGAGGAGTGGGGGCAGCTGCCTCTGGATGCTGCTGCTCCTGCCCCTGCTCTGCTGTCTGGTTCTGGCACAGGGCTCCACGCTGAGCCCAGAGGACAGCCGGTCCACCACTGCTGCGATGCTGCCGGAGGACTGGACCAACACCACGGTGCCACTGCAGCCGGACCTGCAGACCGTCGGCCAAACGCCCACAGAGGAGCCGGCGGAGGCGCCGACGGAAGACCAGACGGAGGCACCGACGGAGATGCAGACTCAGGTCTTCACCAACAACTACACAGGTTGGGTCTTCAACTAATCAACCACTTGTTTAGTGTTTTCTGGGATTGTGTGAAGCTTTTTTTTTTTCTTCTTCTTCAAACTTGGTTTAAGTTTATTTTAAAAATGTGTTGTGACTTTTGACTCTCACACCAAAATGATGGTCTTGGTGTGGCAAAGACCGGCGTTAACCTGAAGTAGTCCGCAGTCACAGTGATGCCAGCTGGGGAAATCAAGTTCTCATTGGGGAGTTCAGCAAATGCAAAACTTTCCACAACTGAAAAAAACCCACTGCTAAATATAAATACACATCTATACATTTGGCTGAAACATTTAAACTATTTCCATCAGAACAACACTGACTGTTTCTAGTGCTGTGCTGAGCGGTCTGTCCTCTAGAATCTTGCTCATCCAAACATCCTCCCACTTTCCTCCATACGGACTTTTTAAGGGTGCATTATCACAAGCCCTGTTTAGACGACTTTAATCAAACTCTAGTTCATTTGTCTTGCATTCCGGTTTGTTTGGTGAAGTGTGAATGTGCAATCAAACTCTGATGCGGACCAAAAAGCTAACTGGTCCGCCTGAAAATGTAAGTTTCTGTTTGGTTGAAGTGATCTGGTGCGGTTTGAATGCACATGTGAACGCCAAGCGGACCAGAGAATGCTTCAAAAGCAGGAAGCAGGATATAGTGCAGGGCATTCTGGGTAAATACAACCAAAACAAATGTGCAAGTCTAACGCTACATGGAGAAATGGCTTGTGTTCTTTTGCCAAAGACGAAAGACAACCACTAAAATCTGACGCCACTCTTATTTTTGTTTGTATTTCGTGAAGAAGGAAGTTGCGTTCAGTGTCTTCCTCAGAGGTTTTAGTGTTGTTTCCTTCAGTGGTTCTTGGTGCAGCGCCACCACAGCCCAGGGGGTGAACAGAAAGGGTTTGGTCCATTTGACACAGTGAACCAATACTGAACAAATATTATAATTTTGGTTCCCGATCGAACCGAATCTGCCAACTATCATGTGTGAAAAACATCCCAACAACCAACTTCCACCATAAACCTGAAAAGCCGAGCTACTCTCTAACCTCTGGTTAATGCCACCCATTTCTGGAATTAAGAACGGTTACTCTCCCACACACACACACACACACACGTAATTTTTGTAAGGGGTGAATCCTGTCATTTCAGCCGCTCGTGCAGATCACCATTCTGAACAGTGTCACTTGCCAAACACAAAGAGCACATGGTAGAGACTAAAAGCATGTACAATTGCGTGTGTGTGTGTGTGTGTGTGTGTGTGCGTGTGTGTGTGTGTGTGTGTTGCAAGATGTGTGACAGACTTCTACAATAGATAAAAATAAATACTCATGATCTCAAACTTTCAAGAGTTACAATAGTATTAGTTCTTCTCTGAAGACTCTTCCTCCTCTAGCAGTAGTTGAATAAAGGCTGTTCAGTTGGGTTGTATCTGGACAGCTGCTATGCAATGGTGAAGTCAAATATCTTTTAAATTATTTTTGTTATATTTATAACAACTGAAGGTAACACAGGTACTTGATTGTGCTATAACATGGCGCAATGTGCATGGATAACATATAATACCCCCATTTATGTCGTGTTCAGGCCATAAAAACTATTAAAATGTTGCTCTATAATGTTTGTTTTTTTTCATTTTGACCCTGAAAACAGATGAGTTTTGTTTAAGAAGAACAAAGACTTATCAAGATTATTATAAAGGGAAACACAAATCAAAGTTTTATATGAAACCTAAACATTTTTTAGAACCAAACACTGAATCTAAATTGAAACGGTTCACCACAAACACCGATATGTTTAAAACCTACACACAAAAAAATATCTTAGAAATATATACTGGTTAATACGACTTTTGTCCGTGTAAATAAAAAACAAGTGTAACTATTTTACGAGAGTTGATGATGTTTTTAGAGTATCGAACAGCTTTTAATCAAAACCCAACAGCTAAGTGAGTTTAAATGTCACCATAAGATTGATACTTCACATGTAAGGACACTTGTTTATCTGCTAACTGGAACAGTAATGGGTGGGAATACGTTGGCGTGCCATCAGACCTGAGTGCTTCTTACTTTTTAATGAGGTTCTTTCTTAGTTTCAGACCTGGATGTGTGTGCAGCTGAAAGTGTTCAGGAGGGAAGTTGGGAGGTGAGGCGCCGGAGTTCGCGTGCTTGTTGTCGGCGGCCGTGTGCTCCAGGTGTTGCCGTGGAAAACAATTCATTAAAACTGGAGCTGTTCAGGCTGAAGGGAACGCTGCAGCGCCGCTCGCATGACTTCACTTCCACTGGAGCATGAGTTTCCACTCTCCTTCTTTCCTTCCTTTCTTATTTCCTTCCTTCCTTCCTTCTCCCAACATGCGTCTCTCTTTCTCTGTCAATGCATCACCTTCTCGTTTTTCCTCCGTTTCCGTCATTTATTCTTCTGTCCTGCTTTTTTTTTTCTGTGGCCACGTCATCACGTGTTTACGTGAACTGCCCAAAGCGGATAACTTTTTTTTTTTTTTAAAGCTGGACCCTCACGTGCTTGGTAGGCACTCTCATTCACTCCCAAACACAAGAAACGGACGCTCAAACCGCAGAAATCTTCTTAAAGGTTTAGAGAGTAAACACAGTTGCTTATTTCATAATGGCAGCTTTCTGTCTAACCGAGCCAAAGTAAGCACTTTATGCTTTATCAGCACACACGCACACAAAGAGATCAGCTGGCTTGCCACATTGCACCACATGCGTGAATTACACCAGACCGGAACGGTGAGGGCATTTCCGAACATTTAAAATCCCAAAGCTGTGATTAATATCAAAGTGTTCATCAGACGGTAAACGACTTTGCTTCGTTCAGACTTCATCTGATTTGTTTGAAGCTGTTCTTTGGCTTTAGTGTTGGATTGCAGCAGCCACACTGGGTTTATGTTTGGGACAGTTTTACCATTTTTAAATTGGCTTCCTGTACAGAACAATTAATTCCAATTAAATAGGCTGTCAGAAAGGCTTTTTCACCACTGGACCCCAGGGATTCTGTAACAAATGAAAGGCAGTCGGAGTTATTTCCCGAGGAGCGGGAAAACTTTCTATAATAGGCCTACATTTATTTTTTTTTTAAAGTAATCATAAGGTCACGCAGTTGTATTTACACAACTTGGACTCATTTATTTGTGGTGGCTTAGGCAGACCCAAAACTTCATGGAGAGACAATGAATGGATGGACAGACAAGCGGATGGATGGATGGATGGACGGACGAATGGACTGGGGTTCTTCAGATAACGCCTCAAGAGCCAGTCATCCAACTTTTTGTTGTATCCATGTTCTAGCTCAAATACATCAAATGAATGACTTATTACCAGGCCTTAGTAAAAATTCATGGAGTTCCAGGAAGTCATTTCTCTAAAGGTTTCTTGTAGATGCCTGGTTGGTGCTGGTTTGCTTGGTTTCCTGGTGTTCCAGATTAGTAGCAGGCTATCTTCTGATAAGTAGTGTTTATTTCAGCTTTAGAGATGCGCTAAGCTGCAACATTAACACGGTAACACAACCTATTGACCTCAACAGTGAAGGCGAGAGGTAATGTTAGTGCTAATCCCCACATGAGGCCTCTCACTGACTGAACTATCTTTAATCTGTCCTGGCAGCAGTTCACTCATCTCTCTTTTACTTTTTAAAAAAAATTTTATTTCAGAATTAGTTTTCCTTAAACATTATTAAACATTTCCAGATATTAGTCACCCAACTCCTTTGCTGGTTCTAGATTCTAGGCATGACAAGGTGCCCTGTTACTGCTGTTAAAAGCTGAATAATTTAACAGTACCATAAATACTGACCAATAAAAATAAAAAAGAATTCAGATTTAGACTCAATCGCATGACAGTAAGCTGCTTATTCTTCGCTCAGAGTCCAGTGGGATGTTTGGCCAAAAGACTTACATGTGGCAGCTAACCCTTTACCGGGGTTTCAGTCAAAAGAGTTTATGCATAAAGCCAATTAGCCTTCTCTATTTCAGGTTTTTTATAGTACTACCAATCCTGCTGACATGTTAACACACACCAGAACGGATTTTCTCTCTGAAAGCAGATATATGTTAAAGCCAATTACATTTGTCCATTCAAGGTTTTCTATTCTTGGTGCTGATGCAAGACTGTGCGTGAGTTTCACCTTAGCGTCCAAAACAAGGACTGTAGACTACACGTTATCAGGACATTAATTCTGTCCTTCAATTTTTACCCTTTTGTTGCTTTTGCAAATCAATCTGTGTGTGGTGTCAGTCTCAATCAAGCAGCATCACCTTGTTGACTTCAAACCATTTCTATGAAGCTAGATGTCTAGCTAGACATCTAGCTTCCAGCAAGAAGCTAGATGTTTCGGATTGTTGTCTTGCTGGAAAATAAATGTTCCCTTAAAGCTGTAACTGTAGCCAGAAACACTAAAAGTCTGACAACACCAAACACGTTTCACGCCTCTGGTTTACATTCAGAGTCTATGTGGAGGCAGGACGAGGGCCCGTCGTAGCACTGGATGCGTCAAGCGGATCCAACGCGTCCGATAAATAGGCCGGCAACAGAAACGTTGCTCAACGGCTAGAGAGATTTTGACGCACCCTTTACACACCTCCACAAGGACTTTAAACATAAACCAGACACACTTGATGCGTAAAACACTTGGTGTAGAGCAAAATGTCAAGCATCTGCATCCAAAGTGCATAAGGGTCGAACTTGAAGCGTCGGACATGCTTTTGATGCGTTTGGTGTGAACACACATTTTGGTGTGTTCACACCAAATGCATCAAAACCAAACGGACCTTCCAGAACCAGCGGTTTTTATATTAGAATCTCTGGAAACATACTCACTGCACTCAAGTGATTTCCACTCATCTTGAGACTAGCACCAATTAGTTGAACCTCTGTTGAATTAGGTCAGTCACTTTAAAGGGGGTGATCGTTTATGCAACCCCATATTTTATGTTAGATTTTATGTTTTTAGTTGCCATATTGTTGTAGAAATCAATTTTCGCTATAATACTTGAGTTATTTTTATCAAAATAAAGCCAAATTTTGTTGATCCTGGTTGATTTGTAAAAGCAACAAAAGGGTCAAACACCCAAGTGGGTGTATACCTTTAGGCATTGTAACTGAACTTTAACCATAAGCTTAAATTGTGAAGTTTTACAAAGCTAGTTACCCTATGGATGAACCGAAAGCTTGGATGGACAGGTTTTCCTTTGTCCACGTCCCAACAGGAAACGCGCATAATCCAGAAAGGAACTGTGCCAGCGTAAAGGGTTGTCAAGCCTTGGAGTGAGGTAGAAAATTTACAGCAGAATCCTTTGGCACACCACAGAGCAGGCGATGTTACTTAGACAGGAAGCTGCAGCAGCCAATACAGTCTCTTTGATTGGAAAAAATCCTGATCCTGCAGGGTTTCCCAGTTTTGCAAACCCTGCACACAAAAGCAGAAGAGATGCATTTCTAGGTGTGGGAACTATAAACCAACAAGAATCATCAGTTGGGTTTAGTTAGTGGCTCTAGTCCAGAACTTGTGATCTGTAGTGACAAGTTTGCTGAATTGTGAGTTTTTAAGTTGGTAGCAATTTCTCATCCCTATAAATATTCTTTACAGCAAAAAAATAAGAGAAAAAAAGTCAACCTTCCCCCCCCCCTTTAAACGACAGCGTTGGGATTTCTGCCGGCCTGAATGACGGGTAGAATTTCTTCAGATATAAACACACACATACGTAAATGCCCCAACAGAGCCGGAGGTATTTATGTCAGCAGCTCACACTGGCGTCACTTCAGGTCCCCGTCGGCTTGGAGAGCTTCGGACAAAGACGTCCCTCTGTCTGCTGTCTGTCAATCCAATATAGCTGTTGGCAGTGACTCCGCTTTGTTATTACCTTCCCACAGTTTAAAAGTGGCTGCTGAACAAAGACACTTAGTGAGGGACTGAAATGAGCCTTGCCCTTCTTCACTTTGGTGAGGCAGCGAGAAATTAAATGAATTGCAGGAGCCACGAAGGTAAAGATGTAGCACGGTTAAACTTGTGTAGAAAGTTGTATACTAACATGCCACAGTTCAATACTAGACTTAGGTTGATGGACTGCATAAGACACATTTGCCACAATTATTACATCAACCCTCAATCCATGTTTCTTTTACATGGAAACATTGATTTTTATTCATGATATTCAGACAGGAAACAGGCAGCAACGTGCTAAGGTTAGCAATCTAACCCCAGACAGCCGGTTCATGGACTAATAGCCTCTGAACATGTGGGTCTCACTCTACCACCATGCCAGCAATGTCACCTTGTATGATATTTTAAGTGAAACTTTCAAGGTCGGTCTATTACTACTGTAAAAGTCGATTTAGCGATTTAGTCAGTTCAACAATGTTCCGTGAGTTTTCCATTGGTAGATCAAGGTTTTCAGTGCGTTTACCAAAACCTTAGAAATGGCTTTGGAACCCTTTGAAGACAGATTGATATCAATGACTTTGTTTTGGGGCCATAATGTGTCCAAAAACACTTTCTTTTTTTCCCCCACCAGGGGTCTTTTTGTGGGCTCTAGTGTCCCTTATATGACAGTAGGCTGACGGTCAGGTCCTGGAATCGAACCTGCGACGGCCGCGTCAAGGCCTCCAAATGTGGCTTGCACTATCCTTGCCCCAAAAACACTTTCTTTTAATCCACTTTATATTTTGTCAGGCAGGTTCTGTTAAAGTGGAATCTTCATTCTACAGCACATAAAGCAAATAAAACTGAAATAAAAAATACCTCTAATAATAAACCTGCAAGTTTATTATTTAACCAGGGAGACAATTACTGTTTTGCTTCTCCTGCAACTTGAATGTTTTTTTCACCCTTTCCCTGATGCATTTTTTGACTGATCTGTTAAAAATTAATTCACAAGCCACCCAGTAAGCATTTCCGTCTGCAACTGCGATGAAGGCTAATCACTGGCAGGAAACAAGATGGTTGTGTCTAATTGGGCATTTGAAATAAGCGCTGGCGTATGAGTCTTGCCAACAGTACAGTTACATTTCCACAAATTGGTAGTTGCCAAGGAGATTAATATTAAGGTTTTTGTAGGCGGGGACTTTGGAGGTAGGTTCCTCACTATGTGGGCGAGAATATGGGTGGGAACATGGGCTGGAATGTGGGAACGTGGGTGGCCAAGAACGAGGAGGAGCTGTACTCAACTATGCCAGCAATGTCAAATGGCATAGTTGACATTCCTGGCTAGTTTACACTAGTTGCTCCGAAATCTCTCAGAATATTTGATCGATACGGGTTTTCCAGTCCAGTTGACGCCGTATGTGCTCTTCCGCCACAATTGTCAAAAACGTTTGGACCTCAAAGTTTTGACCATGGAATAGTCAACTTGCAGTTCAACTTTTCACCAGTACGGTCTCGCTGCAATTTGAAAATGGGGGTCCAGGTGTTGACATAAATCCACGGGCCAATCAACAAATGCAGTCTGCTGCCAATCAAATTGTTTGTATGGAATACCCGGCTTGGTTTGGCAAGTTCTGGACTAGAGGGGACTTTGGTCTGCTTGCAAAATATAACCGTGGAGGTTTTTCTGGGTGAACCTGGCCCATAGTGCCCCTGGTTATACTAATTAAAAGCTCCGGGTCATTTTACACTGTCTGCTGCAACAGTGACGTTGGCTTTTTAGCTTGTGCTCTATTTACCTGGGCAGATTATCTTCCGTCAGTTGAAGCTAAAGCTGTTAGTTAATGGAGAGAGAAAGTACCTTCGTACCTCTGTGTATGAAAGAATGCAAAGCGTAAGAAGTATAAGGTGTTACTAAATGGTACTGACTTCATGTTTGTAAATGAAAACTCCAGAGCCTGTAGGCAAAATACCCACGGCTTCATGTGTTTGCTTGGGGACATCTACTACGCAAGCAGAGACAGAGCTGAGGGGATTAGGTAATCAGTTGTGGTACAGCGTATCAGCGAGTGGCAACCGAAATAGATATGCGGATGGGGAGGACACAAAGGAATGATGTTTGAGGTCAGATCACACAAGAGAGCATCTGGAGCACAGGGAAAACAAAAACTGAGGAAGGGTCACATCAGCTGTCAGCCACAAATGCCATCATTCATTAGCTTCTGTTCCGACTTTCAGCATCTGGTAAAGGCTGACTCAGATTATTTGTATTTTGGTGCATTGTTTATTTGGAGTGTTTCAGATCTGTCCTGTCCAACTTTGAGACATTTCTAGAAATCTTTTGAGTTGTGGCAGAGAAGGAGGGAATAAAGGTTTTTCAGAGTGCATGTGATGGAAGAAGCCACGTGTTTTTAGACTTTAAATTGGTATGAATATGTTCAGGTTGAACCATGAAGAAGAATGAAATATTCTGTAGTACATTGCAAAAGTACAGCTTGAACTTTTCTACATTTTAGCAGGTTGCAACCACAGAATGCAATGCATGTTTGATTTTCTGGTAGTCCAGTACAACTTGGTGCATAATTGGAAAGTAGAATGGAAATGAAACTTGCAATCCAAACATTTTCATCAATAAAAAGTGTGACATGGATTTGTTTTCAAACACCTTAAGCCCCCTTTTTGCAGTAGTACACAAACCCTCCAGGGAATCTGTTCCCCTCCTCGCCTGTGGTGGCGCTAACACAGAACCCGTAACACAGAAACGACACAGAAGCCTCTGAAGAAGACACAGACTTCACAAAATGTTAAACGGTAAACTGAACCTGAAATCCTACAACCAGTTATTGGTTGTAGGATTTCTCTTTTCTCTTTGGTAAAAGACCTTGAGCCATTTTTCTCGCTAGCGCTAGACTCACACGTTTGTTTTGTGTGTTTGCGTTTACCCAGAATCCCCTGTGCTTTTGCTTGCTTCCGGCTTTCCCACTTGCAGTCACATATGCATTCAAATCACACCAGAGTTCATTTTAACCTTATTGAGACGTAGATTTGTAGGCAGATCAGAGTTAGATTACGGATTCACCCCCATCCCCAAATTAACCAGATTTTCTAAGCAAACCAACTGGAGTTGGAGTTGGTTGCTCTGAGTTTTATTTAGTTTTATTTATTTTATTTTATTTAGTATCGAAGCGAAAAGACCTACAAATGCACACCGAGAGATTTGGAAAACTATAATTTCCCTCCACGACTCTGTTAGTTTCCCTTCTAAACTCCCATTAATGTTTCTAAAAGTTATTGGTAGTAACTCGGCAAAATGTGGCTAAATAAATAAATATCAGGTTTTGAGAAAACTTTAGCAAGGCTCTCGGGGTTTATCTGTGAAAGGTTTGTGGGAATAAGGTCTAATCTTTATTTAATCACATACTAGTCCAAGTGACTCTCCTGACAGAGACAAGTGGGGATAGTCATGAAGAAGAACGCAGCAGAGTGAATGTTTGGTTGGCACTACCGGGTTGCCGGGGTCGGATGTGTTGGAGTTGTATTAGTGAAGCAAGAGGATTAGGCAAATAGACCAAAGAGCCAAGTCAACACACACACACACACACACACACGATGCTTGAGCTGATTTCAACCACTTGCTTTTGTCATGGATACACAAATTGGTGTGAAGGAAATAATATAAAAGTTTTTATTACTGCTGCTCCCTACCAGGAGCTTCAACCCTGAGGGAGATTTTGCACCTTTCTCTGGCCACTAAAGTATGGAATTGAGGATGTTGTAGTTTATGTGATTAATTATGTGGTTTTTCTTAATCTAAATGCAAATTATTTTTAGTGCTTTTCCACCTGCAGCCTGTATATGCGTCTCACTCTACTGCTTCTTTCCCTTTTGTTTTCATGACGTAGGAAGACTTGATGTCTCCCACATCACCTTTCAATGCATTTGAGGTTGTAGCAGGAACAAGATGAGCGCCATAGAAACTTGATTGCCACAGACTGTTTTGACAGTCACTCGCCTCTGGATGCTGGAAATTGAAAGTGAGACTGAGGACATCACTTACTGTGGGGTTATTTTGCATAATAATTACCCAACATTATTATGGGTGACAATAATACCCACAGTACATAAAATGTACTCATGGAACATTAAAATGTCAACACAGTAACTCAAAGGGTAAAGCAGCGTACCCACAGTAGGTCGTTTTGAATTCCATACCACTGATCCAAGTGTACACGCACTATTCAGAACAAGCATTCTTCAAAAGTGACACCTGGGGGGCTGTGGTGGTGCAGGGGCAAAGCACGACCCACGTATTGAGGCCTTCATCCTCGTGGTGGTGGTCGCACGTTCAATTCCCGGCCTGGTGACATTTGCTGCATGTCTTCTCCCTCTCTCATTACCCTGTTTCCTGTCAAATTACTTTCAAATAAAGGCCACCAGAGCCAACAAAACCTTAAAAAAAAAAGACCTCACACCAAGACCTCAAAGATGTGACGAGAGTATTTTTCACCAAAATTCCCTACATCTCTCCACATGTAGACCCTAGATGATCTCCAAAATCGATTGCCCTGAGCCATCTTGTCCAGCTCAAGCTCTGAGGATTTCTACAGGAGCTGTAATCTTTTGTACTGCAAAAGAGCAGGTTCCTACACTGACTTACTGCATCAGGCAACGGTCCAACTCTTTCTGTCTTCCATAGGGTGTGTGTTACCCTGACCCTACCCTAACCGTAAGGCACAATATGAGAGTTGCTCTCATCAAATTTACAACAAACTGGCTGTAAATAACGTGACAAAGAAAATTCCAGCCTTTCCCCCACTAAGGATAGATCAAGTCTATACTTAGTGGTTTGTGTGAATGTGTGAATCAATTCTTGAATGTGATTTGCATTGCTTTGAGTGTTTGGAGTACACAACCCAATGCAATCGATTGTCTCCATCATGTTACGTTTTAATAAAATAGATCAAGCCAAAACAACAAAAAACACTAAGCACCCCCATATCGTTTAAGAGTTGCTTCTTTTTATTTCTAGTGACTAAATTATCCGTTTGCTGTATTCTTTGGTTGATGCAACAATCTGGAGATGGATCTAAATAAAATCCCAAAAAAGTAACAATAAATGGGGATTTACTGCACAGTCAGATAAGCAACACAAGCTCCCCGTTTGCCGAAAAGTAGAACGATAATTTACTCGGATGGATGTCACCTCCTTTCAGTTTAATATCCTGATCTCATTCAGATGCAAATTTCAGTCATTTTTATCCTTTTGGGCAGGTTTTAGATACGTCAAACACATGAAAGACAATCCTAGTCTCTTTTTCAGCTGCAGGAATAATGGAGCTGACGCACAGACCCACAAAGCACACCCAATTCCTACTTAAGTAATTATATTTTCTGACTGAAAAATCAAAGTGTGGAAAAGTGTGGAGAGTCATTCTACAAGTTTACATTTTTAAATTCCACTCCGCTTTATCTGCCTCGTCAGTTTCTGGCTCTGGACTTCTAGGCGCCCTGTTTTCTAGTCACCTCTGTTACTTGTTACACCATGTAATGCTGCAAACACTTCAAAATCATCAGTCCTAATAGGTTCTGTCCCAGATACTGGATGTAGGCTAAAGAATGATGGTTGAAATGATGCAAAAATGATTGATAATCCCCATGAAATCACTAAAAACCAGAGTTAAATGAGGATTTGGCAGACATTGTCTTCATAGTTCACTACAGTCAGTAATGGCATTTCGTACCGTGTGTTATCCCAGAGACACAGGTTAGTAAAAGTCCAGATTGCGACGGTTTGCTTAGGGACCATCTGCAAATTCTAGTAGGACAAAAATCTTCTAGGTGACCCAAACACTGAGAATCAATACTGAATTTGGAAACTACTCCAGACTAGTAAGGTTCCTCAGATTTCATGAGATTTTTATTGTTGGCATGGAAAGATGTGGGTCTTTCCAAGATGGTGGTTTGAATTGACAAATGGGCAAGTTAACGTGGTGCGTCATGACCAGAACCAGGATATTTACGCCTAGAAATCTCTAAAGTGAATGAATTCAAAGCAATTCTGCTAAGAAGACTGGGTCAAAATTCTTCCACAAAGATGTGAAAGACTCACTTCAAGGTATCGCAAATGCTCAGTGGCAGTTGTTCTTGCAAGCGGCGGCACAACCAGCTATTATTTTGAGGAGGCAATTACTTTCGAACGCTTGAACAACGTTTTTCTCTTGATAATAAATCTGCGTCTTGTGTTTACTCAGGGTATATTTGTCTGATGGTAAAATTGGTTGGAGGATCTAAACAGGAGCAAAGAAAATAAAAGAAGAAATATGCAAGGGAACAGAAATAAAACAAAAAGCCTGCTCATTTTTTTTCCCTATATGCACGTGTCTGGTGTGTGTGCTTTGACGTGACCGCCATCATCTTTGCACAAGATCACGGGATCGTCTCTCTCACTGTCTCTAGCATTGCAGAAATCCTCCCATCTGTCACTCCTAATCAGCAGAGAGCAGCCTGCATGTTCACAGGGTCTTACAGTGGGATGACATAGTCCCACACACACACACTCATAAACAAGCGCACACACTCACAGATTACACTCATGCTGACACAGTAAGCCATAGAGCGGAATCCTGCTCCCCTCTGGCTATTACTCATTATAGCAACATCTGGAAACATGAAAAAGCCATTAGAACATTTACAATCTGCACAAAGCTTCCTTATTTATGATAGAATTTATTGCTTGTTTTTACAGTATGAATATGATGTGAATTATGTAAATTCAAGCTTTGCAAAATCATAACGCAATATTGCTACGCAGGTTGGGTCGACATAAAAATGGATTTCAATCTACTCATCAGTCCGTCCGTTTGTCCATTCAGCAATCATTGGGCGAGAGGCGGTAGCTACACCTTGCATAAATACCCAGTAGTGTGGGAATATCCGCTATAATTTTATAGAAATCTTACATATTTTCAAACGAGGAGGGTGTGGAAATGAGAAAGGAACTAGGAGAGTTAATGACAGGTGAGTGGATGCAGCTGGGGAAAGAGGATGATAGAGGTAAATGAGGAAGTGATGAACAGCTGGAAAGGGGAGGGTAATGGTGGGATGAGGTGAGGTGAAAAACAAAAATAAACAACAAAGAGAACTAAAATGGGGAAAGAAACCTGAACTTAACAGTAAACCGAAAGATACACTAACCAAAAGAAAGAAATTTAAAACACAATGAGACTAAACTGACACATGGGATAAACTAAAGAAATAACCAATAAATGATCAAAATAAATATATAGATGAAACACCAAGTCCAAACACTAATACATCCTAACCCAGTTTTAAAACACCCATGCTTTCTTTGACATCTTGTCATAACAACTTCCAAACCCAAGAACGGTGGAGGAAGTCATTATTACCCATTTTAAAACCATACCTGGTATACCTTGATGGCACTAGCTGTCCCGTCCGCTTTACAGAGTAAAAATAAAAACAAGGGCCCACATGATAAAGCCTCGTCTTTGTTTCCCTTTCAATCAGGTATGTCCTGCGTCCCCGTCCTGCCACCTCGTCGGGGTTCCTTCTATGTGGAGAAAGGAACAGGCATGTCGGTGGGCAGTGTGCTGGCCTTCTGGTGCAGAGAGGGATACCAGCTGGTCGGCAGCGACAAAATCTCCTGCCATGTCAGAAAGGGCAAAGCGCAGTGGAGCAACTACCTACCCGTCTGCGAAGGTGCATAGATCCATCTTTTACTGGGTTTATGAATACTGCATTATTAATGGTCAACGTCCTTATCTCATGGCTCAGCCTTGAAGTCGGTCCAGTCCAGATGGAAAACAAATGATGAGAAGCGTTAATATAAGCATGTTTTATCTTATAACAGGAATCCCCAGACCGGAGGACCGTGGACTGAGAGTGGCCGTGTTGGCTTCAGTTGTGAGTGGCATCGTCATTTTTGCCATGTCCTTGTCCTTCCTCGTCTGCTGCCTGCAGGAGCGATCTAGCCGGGACCGTGCCAAGAAAGACGGCCGGAGCAGGTGGGCTTGGACTTTTGGCTGAGAGACACGTTGGTTGTTCTCCAGTTAGCTGAAAGACGTTTGTCTTGGTCAGACGCAGAGAGAAGAGATCAGGCCGCCGCAGTGAATGCTGGCTGGAGACAGAAGAGGGCGAGTGGGAAGCCTTCCCTCCACCCAAGATTTTCCACCTGTCCCAAAGGATGAACCCCCGTCTGGCACCCGACAGTCCCCTTTACCTGACAGGAGCCCTCAACGGATACGAGAACAGAGGATACCAACGGTAAACCATCATAACAAACCAAATCAAAATGATTGTAAAGTTTACATAAAATAATATCCAAACTCAAGATTTTCTACACCTGAACATAGTGTATGATAAACTATTTTATCACACAGTACCTCGTTGTCACACTTACACTCAATACATTTTAATTTTAGACAAACAACCTCAGTAAATACAAAACTGTTTCTTACATACTGTCATCTCTGTAAAACAAGTCATTTTTGCCAAAAGACAATTTAGGGGGAAAAAAACACTTTTGGCAATAACTGGCTTAGGCCATTAGTTTAGGAAGGTGACAATATGCTAAAATATTAGATTTTACTCCTTGACTTCTAATGGACAAATCTCATTGGCATTTTATGATTTGTTCAAAAAATGTGCTTCTACACTGGAGGTGTACACTAGCTATTATATCCAATCATTATTAGGGAAGATGGTTGTGACCATGGTAGAAGTCTATTCCACACTCCGTCATTTAGTACTTGAACAAGACACTCCACCCACCTTGACTGATGATGGTCAAAGGGCCTACCTCTATCAGTGTGCCCTAGAGCAGCTGTAGCTACTATCCAGTAGCTTTCTACCATTAGCATCTAACAAGCTTGAATTGATGAATGACTTAATACAATGTGAAGCGCTTTGGGGGTCCTCTTGACTTGATGTAATGTTATGCAAGTACAAGCCATTTACCATTTGAGTCTTGGAACTTTAGACACTTTGAACTCAAATAATGCATTGAGTTGCATTGACTAAGAGTGTTCTTCTCATTGTTCTGTGTCCTGTTCAGGAGTCAGGAGAGTCTGCTGAAGACCTCTCTGCCTGGACTCTACCGTTCTGAGTCCCAGCTGTACCCACACGTCGTCCTCCAGAGAGTTCCTACTCCTACTGCACCATCTGCTCCTTCCGCTCCATCGGCTCCTCTGTACCTCCACCTTCCCCCGTCTTCTTCGGCAGGCTCCTCCCCAGCCCACACCATTACCCAAAGCCAGCCCCAGATCATGACGCAGTACCCGACGCCAACGTATCCGCCCAACCCCAACACAGCTGTGCCTACTTACCCCCACCCAACACCAGCTCCTATTTACCCCAACCCCAACCCACCACCTCAGAGGCCATGGCAGTAGCTTTATCTTCTGTTGTCCTGCTCTACAGGGTGTTCTAGCTGGCTATGCAGAAGAGCAAAGAAAGAAAAGGCCCGAGTCACATTCTGAAGAAGTCTTTTTAGGTTTTCTTATCCCCGTTTTCTCTGTTGAAAATGCCCTGCTCCAAAGCAGACATGAAGGAAATGCAGCAAACAACAAAGTACTCCTTGTTACTGCATGCTTGAAGCACTTTTCCTACCGCCAGCACTTTACCAGTGAACAGTTGAGTTTTCTTAGTTCTACCTGAAATGTTGGTGAAACAGAAGGTCATCAGCGAAAACTCTGCTTTCTTACAAAGAACTCTGTTAAGCTAGTAAACAAAGGACCTTGGGTTGGGGTTGTAATTTGTGCACTAACCTCATTTGTAAGAGAAACCTGCCGTAGTGGGTGTGTTTAGGCAGCTCTAAGCCATTTAATGTATTTTCTATCATTAACTGCTTTTAAGGAAGATCCCTATCAGCCTTTTTTCAGGTGTTGCTGATCTAATTACGTTTTAACTAAGTGAAATTATGTTTATGTATTGACTAGAGCTGTGAGTAAGTTAATGAATGCAGGTCTTCTTAATATTCTTGTACTTTCTGGTCCTACGACTACAACCGGCACTGTGACTGAAATGCTGCTGTTGTTCCAGCCACTAAACAAATCTATTTTGCACTATTTGTATGGATTTCAAAATGTAGCAAGAGCTTCTCAGCTGATCTTCAACACCACAACAGTTCTGTTAATGTTTTCTCTGTGTGTTATCTTACAAAAGTCAGCACTTGAGTGCTTGACTAACTAGACATTGTGACATTCCCCAAGAAGGGGATAGTGATTTGCTTAGATCCTACAGCACCAGAGTTCAAAGAGTAACCTATATGTTCAAGATGATCATTTTTAGGATAATCTCTGGTTTTACAAAATAAAAGTGGTGTAAAAGATTGCAGATCTATTGTTGATCCATTGTAAACTCTGTTGAGTTTGTGTATAAAGTCTAACCATATAGATACAGTCCCTTGCAAAAGTAAACATACAGTCTCTCTTTCATTCTTCCACATTTTGGGTGGCAATGAAGTACAAGTTCACAACTGTAGTTACAAAGAATTACAGTTGTGATTCTTTGGGGTATCTGCTAGCTTTTTGTCTGCCCTTCTGTGCACAAGTGCTCAAGTTCAATAGGAATTGGGAAGCAAGCATAGGATTTAGGTCGGGACTTGACTGATCTAACAAATAAAAGTGCTTTGATCTAAACTGTTTTGTTGTATTTCTGGTTGTATGTTCAGGATCATTGTACTGCCGGACGGAGAGCAAGTCTTTTGCAGCCTCTAAGAAGTTTTCCTCCATGATTACTCTTATACACTTAACCCCCGTCCATCTTTCCTTTAACTGTGACAGATTCTCTGTCGCTGTTAAAGCTGCATGAATCTGGAGATGGTCTGTTCAGGATGTTGTGCGATTTTAAACCCCTTCTCCTTTGTCAACTTTCAGGCCAGCTGGTTAATGTCTGGTTTGGGTCTAGCCAAATACCTGTTGGCGGTGTGTTTCTCACTATATGGGCAGGAATGTGGGAATGTGAGCAGGCATTATCTTTGGTCAATATGTCAACAATATCATTTTGTCTTTCTTTATATTTGTTTGTTACGGGTTGCTGTGAACCATTGACGCAGTAAGAAATAATTCCGCAAGTACCGCCTATGTCTATCCAGTGACACAGAACTACGGGCCAATCAACGAATGCAGTCTGCTGCCAAACAACTCGCTTGCATTCAATACCTGGCATGACCCGGCTAATCCAGGGTAGGATCCTACCCTGACACGAATCTGTCTGGAACTGACTGGGGAAGAACCAGTTAAAGCCACACCCCTGGAGAAGAGGCTTTATCAATCTGACCAGAGTAACTTCGTCCATGTTTCCTGTATCCCCTACAAGAGTTATGGCAATTACTTCCTTCTTGTCATTCCTCCATAAAAGTCTGTTTGTGCTGTATTGACTTGTAATCAATCTGCTGACAGATTCTCACAGCTGACCTGTGGATGTCTGCAACTCTTCCAGATTTACCACAAGCCTTTCATTAATCATGCTTCTCTGCTTAATATTTTCTATGGCAACACATTTCTGCCAAAAACGCTGAGGAGTGATTTAATTAATTTGTAATAATTGTTTTACCATTTGGTGTGCTGCATTCACGGGTCTGTGAATAAGTGGAAATGTCCCTGGTCAGAGCATGCTCTGTTCAATAATAAATAATGCTCTGTTGTGTTTCCTTAATACACTCCTCAGGTTTTTGGCAGGAATGTCATGCCATATTCCTCTTACCTGACCAGTTATTTTATTTGTAATTACCAAAAAGCTTAATTTGACACAGGTGGACTTAATTAGATAACTTCTTGAGGCAATTTGTTCCTTTAAATTTCATAATTGGTGTCCAAGTAAAGAGGCTAGATGCAAAAGACAAAATTTTCTTTGTAAAAATTTAGCAAAGTCGTGTATTCTTTTTCTTCCACTTTGTAGTTATACCCTACGTTGTACTTGGTTTTCACATGAATTCTCAATGAAACATATTAAGGTTTGTATTTATACCATGATGAATGTGGAAAAGTTTTAGGGGTTTAAATACTTTTGCAAAGCACTGTAGATAAACTCCACAACCTTAAGCTTTGTTTTGTCCTATTAATACATGTACTTGCATTTAAGTTATATTTTCAAGTTTTTTCCCTTCTTTTTATTATGTTGGCAAATCTTAAAACACAAACAAACCTGCTGCTTTCAGTTTCGAACCGCTTGAGCTGGATAGTCTTTCATTAAGTCTTAAAAGTGAAATGCTGTGTAAGATAAATAAAGATAAATAAAACCATGTTCTGTTTAATTTCAAATTATTATGTTGCACTCGTTTTTATTTCTGACAGGAGCAAACAATGCGGCAATGGTTATAGCATCAAATATAAGTTGCTCTTCAAAGAAGTACCAAGTTCTACAACAGGCTCTATGAGAAAAAGTATTCACCCTGCAAACCTAACAACTAACTATGTCACCTTTGGTTGCAAAGGTTTCTATCAAACAATGTGGAGAAACATTTTATCCTGTCCTGTTTCCATTCGGCCACATGTTCAAGCATGAACAGCCTGCTTAACGTCAACGCCCAGCAATGTTATTCAAGTTTAACATGGTAATTTTCAGTAACTGAAAGCTGCAACTGAAAGCCAACTTCAGCTACGTAAAATACAGTATTGTGTATCTATGTTTATACTTGGTGTCACGTTGGATTACAGTTAATTCTGTCAAGAGAACACGTCGAAGCTTCTAACGCTGACTCCTTCCAGATATTTTTTCACAACCATTCTCTAAAGGAAAAAATCCAATAAAGCGGATGACCAGCCAGGCATGCTAGCGTATAGACTCTCCAAAGCTAACGTCAGCCTATCCGGGCTAATGGAAAGGAGAGGAAGTAGGCAATCTAGTGGGTGACCAGCCTCTGAATGCTAGTCACTAGTTTCTCCAAGGCTAAACCGAGTACTTGCTTTCTCATTTGTCAGCCCTGGTCTCTCTGCTTAACAATTTAATTTTGTCCCTAATGCTGTGCCATACTTATTGATTTCCCAATCCTATGCTACAGTCTTTTACAGCTCAACCATATGTACACCGACATGACCTTCAGACACTGCTTTCCTTTAGTTCACACAACCTGCTATGTGCCATTCATCAGAAAATACAAGGTTATGATTCTATCACAATGGCTGTCCATTCATTCAAGCAACCTCACCTGCTTTTAGACATCCTGTGACTTTGCTTTGGTCTCCTTGTAGAGCCACGGAATTGCTGTTTCCTGAAAGTTGCAATCAAAGCAGCTCTCGTCCTATTCGTTTTCTCACACAGGTTGCTGGTTGCATTTCTTCTTCAGGCATACCGCGCCACTTCAAAGTCCAAGAAATTCTCGAAAGTTATCACTGAAAATGTAGAGGTTAGAAATATAATTCATAATCATTAATGTTTATTCAGTATGAATCTTGTTCTTGTGGATCTGCTCTACCTCGTAATAATGCCTGTTGAGTTGCTTTACGATGGAATGATGGAACCAATAAGCACAACTAATCTGAATGGATAATAGGTGAGGAAATGAAGACAGCATTTCACCGTATGGAATTCAGATAACAAGAGACATCTTCAGTATGTTCAACCTGATTGGCTGTCCACTGCTGTGAGCCTGTATGTGCATTGAGCGCTATGTGGCAGTGGTCAGCTGCGCCTGAAGCTGAGGAGATGGGAGTATCGCATGGCTGTTTCTGGCGTGGCATGGACGCCCACTTTGTCTTTTTGCTTGGCGATTGGTAAGTGCTGGGGTAGAGCAGAAAAACTCCAGCTGTCACATCCACCAGAGCAGGCAAAACGCCTTGTTAGCAACTCTCTTAAAGCAAGAATGCAGGAGCTAGGTGCATTTTGGGATATCAAATTTTGTCTAAAAATCTTTCCCCCCAGAAATCTTGGTCATATTTTTAACTTTGCTTTCTTGCGTTGCTCAGGTTTGATGCAAGACACGGTTAGAATGATGGTGCCTGTGTCTATCATCATATCCTGTCTCTTCCTGATAATGCTTATCTCCCGCTGGGGTGTGCTCTGGTCAATAAGTCCTGCCCGAAACCAAACCTCTGGTGTGTCCTCCTTGAAGACACGGGCAGCAAGTGATGTCTCCTGTTGTCCTTTATGAGTATTACTGGCATTCAACAATGTGATGTGTACTCTCTTTGATTATCAAGGCTATTCCCTGAGTTTGGTCTCATCAAAGGTCTTCTGTTCCATCTGTCCAAGGCAAAACGAATGAATGAGATGAATAAAGGCAACTGGCAAAAGGCAAGTTGGTAGCACTGTTGCCTTGCAGCAAGAAGGTCCTGGGTTCGATTCCCAGCCCGGGGTCGTCCTGCACGGAGTTTGCATGTTCTCTCCGGGTTCTCTGGCTTCCTCCCACAGTCCAAACACATGACTGTCAGGTTAATTGGGCTCTCTAAATTCTCCCTAGGTGTGAGTGTGTGTGTGAATGGTTGTTTGTCTTGTATGTCTCTGTGTTGCCCTGCGACAGACTGGCAACCTGTCCAGGGTGAACCCGCCTCTCGCCTGGGACGCAGCTGGAGAGGAACCAGCAACCCTCCTGACCCCACTAGAGGACAAGAGTGTAAGAAAATGAATGGATGGTTGGATGGAAGGTTTCTCTCTAATGTCTTAAAATAACATTTGGTGTGAAAATAAACTGGAGTGAATTACATATTCTGAAAAATTCTCTTTTTTTGTTAAAGTTGCTAAACATCTGAATACAACATACAAACATCCGAACACATGTCTTTTCATCGCAGAATATGTCCAGTATCCATTAGTGCTCTATTTATATGACACATGCCAACATACAACAGGAATCGATTTTGTTTTTGAATTGATGAAGAATTTCATTTCATTTCTGTTGATTTACAACACAAGCGAGCGACGTGTCTTCAAGGCAATCACGTCATATTTTCAACATTTGAGGATCCAGTGCGTCACAAACTGCTGCTTGTTTGCTGGTTGGAAAGTAAAACAGATTACATCTTGATCCCAAACATTTAGCTTTTTTTCCAACCCAGGAATCATACTTGCAAACGTGAATTCAAACAGATAACAGATAAGCAGATAAAAACAATCTGCAAGACAAGGCACATGAAAATAAACAAGCTGAGTAAAACAAAAACAAACATATTTTTTCTTGCATGGCAAACCAAAGGTAAAAATTCTGCCTGTAGGTGAACTGGAAAATACGAGTGAGACTAGTTCAGTGTTTTTCAAAGTAGGGGACTTTTAGGGGGCGCTGTGGGGCCCTCAGAAAGCTGGAGGGAAGATTTTCTTTTTCTTCTATCTTAATTTTTTCTTCATAATTTTAGCCTTGTTTTTCAATCTTTGCGTTTAGACAAAATATAATTTAAAATTTTTATTTAAAGGTTATTTCTGATGCTCATTTTCTGATTGGCTGCCAGTCAAACTGACCAGACTGCTTTGATCCTCAATGGAAACGTTTCTGACAAGAAAAAGACAAAATGAACCATCCAGCAGCCCGACTGTGGAGAACATAAGAACTGTGTGAATAAAACAATATGTTACATATTTGTGCATTATTTGGTAATAAAGATCTTTTTCTTTTTTGCAACAGAACTATTTTGAGATATTTTATGTGTTTTAGTTATATTATCTATATTATTACATTTCATACACACAGAACTGCAGCTATGTGTTACTGTTTTGCTGCATCTGGCTTCTACTTACCCTTAAAACTCCACTGACAGAAATGTATAAATGTTTTATAGAAGGCTGGTACAATATGGCTTTGTAACAAAGCCTTTGTTACATAAATAAATGACAGTATTTCTGTGCTGCGTCGTTGTTCATCTGCCTTCATAGTGTCACCTGGATTTATTGGTAAAGATGTGTAAAGATATTGGTAAAGAAATTATTTAATGACCTTGCATAATCTCAGAAATAAAAATTTGGAATATCCCAGCCTTTAATTTAGATACATGTCAAAAAATATTACTGTTTACGTCTACGTTCCAGGCAAAGTTATTGAAATTCCTAATAATTCTCTAAAATAAATGGCACTGAGGTATTTTACATTTGATTATAACTTCTGATTAGTGAAATATGACATTTTTTCGCCCTGTGGGTTCAAACATAACATGACACAACAAGCTTGTTATGTAAGTTAGCCACTGGCTAGCTAGCTTACATAACCACCATGGGTTTCAACTTACACCTTAACTAGTTGTTTTGGGAGTGATGTCACAAAAAAGCTTTTTCTGCACAACCATCACAAATGTAAAGTTCGCTAAGCTCTTCTCAAATTTGAACCGAAACCATGTGTTTTGGCAAGACAAAGACAACGGCAAAGTCTTTGTTACAAAATAAAGAGTGAATATGTGGCAGAGTGCCTCAGGCCAGGTGTTGAATATGGTGGAGGATCTGGGATGCTGTGGGTCAGATTCACTTCCAAAAGTCCAGGGAACACTGTAAAGATGCTGTCAAGCCGTACTCTCTGTTGTCCAGGTATGTGTGCTACTTCTGCTGTGCTTCCATTTTGGAATAGTCCACGTCTATTGGGAGCAAATGTGTGGCATTCACAGTGTCTGGCTGTATTAGGATAGGGACATTATTTTGTGCCCTTATGCCACCGTCTCAGTTTCAGTTTGTTTTCTTTAGGCTTTATGTCTGCTCCTGAATTTTAGATAATCATAACAACTAAATGATTAGCTGAATCAATCAGAAAGTTGGGCATGCCATCAGTCTCACTTTCAGTTTCGAGTATCGAGATGTCTGCCTAGCACAGCACGCAATACGTAGTGGCATAAAAAGGGTTAATGTAACATATTTGTGAGCCATAGTTGCATAATTTTTGTAGCAATGGTGGACAGGTATATATATTTATATATAGGGTTTTGTGAGCTGTGTCAGTAATGTGGCAAAATCTTCCGATCTGCCTAAAAAATATGTAGCCAATTTGTGTAGGCTACGAGGGCAAGTGTGTAGTAAGGGTGTGTGTGTCCTAGCTGATCAGAGAGAGAGAAAAGTATGGAAAAGAAAATTGATAAAAAGTGGCAGAATATTTTTCTACAAGCAAGGCAGATATACAAAATGATCATAACCCTGGTCAACTGGGTTTGTACCCACAATTGACTGTCCTGTGTTAATAACGTTGTGGTGCACTGTGATGCTTTATTGTTACTCATTTTAGAGTAACAATAAAATTAGTTTCAGAATTTTGATGTCTCACTAAAAACAGACCACATGTGGGTGACTGAGTTGGGTGGTTATGACTTTTTAAACACCAAAATCTAGGGGAGCTGAAGGGATAAATATTCTTATTTCGACAATCTCAGAACACAAGTTTGGACAAAACACCTCCTTTAAGAGAATGATCTCACTTTTACTTGACAGTTTTTTGCAAATAGGCCTTTAAAAATGCAAATAAAAACAACAACAAAAGAAAGACAATCATCCATGTAATGGAAAACACGACCATTTTCACCATGTCAAAATTGACACAGTGATACGCGACTGTTCAAAGTTTGAGGAGTTTCTGTAGCAGCACTGAATTTGTCAGGAGTCGCGTTCTTCTTCTTCCACCTTGGTAACTGATGGCAGCAGAGCAAATACTTTGTTCCTTTAGTTTTCTGCAGAAAGTGTTGGTCTCGCTGAGGAAGACTCTGACTCACCACTGGCTCCAGGGGCACTTTAACCTCAACATGCTTCAAGCAAGAACCAAGAAACCAACAAGACGATCAGTCACAATATTCTGTCCTCAAGTAAGACATGTTGCAACCTTTAGGATAAGTCCAGTGCCTTCACTTGGTTGAGGACAGGTAAGTCTTCAGATAACAGTTTGTTAAACGGTTCACAGGTTCGTGGCATTTGGCAAAAAAAAAAAAAAAAAAAAAGGGCACAAGAACTTTAGAGGAGGCGCTGAGAGTCCGAGCTCCCTCTAGAAAGGCCAGGGTAAATCTTCAAAGTCCCCCGATTGGCTCATGTTCACGTCCGTCTCCAGCAGGCTCATGATGATCGCCATTGCTGCCTCGTCGCTGCTGAAGCTGCTCAGACCTGAAACATCCAGGTCCAGCTGGGATGGCTCACCTGGGGGACAACGAACAGGAAAGAACTTCAGAAACCCTCATCTAAAACTTTCAGCAATGCTGAGGGCTTTGTTTTCATGGCAAGTCATTGTCCCTGAATCCTGTCTTGTTTACTTTTATACAAGTACTTGTATGCTTTATCAAGTTTATTTGGGTTCTAATACATCATCTGTTACATATAAACACAAACTAATACGTTTCAAGTTTCAAATTATGAAGATGAATTGACGTCCTGTTGAACATGGGATCCAGTATGGCTGCCACCCATCTAAACACAACAATAGTTGCAATAGTAACAATAGTTTACTAATAACAATATTAATAACTAATAACAATTGTTTACTTCCACTTTCAATGGTCTGAATTTTTTTAAATCAGTACTGAACAGCATCTACTGACAAAAACTTTGCAGTTGTGTTTAAATGCATACAATGTTGAGAAATAGAATATTAGCTTGTATTGCTAATTGTTGCTAGCCTGATTACCCGACTACTTAAAACAGGTCGTTCAAACTATTAAATACCATTTTCCTTCCACTGGAGTACCAAACATTGATTTTCACACAATTTTGACATACTGAAGTTGTGTTTGAAAGTTGGCAGCAAACTGAAACTACCTCGACTCTCAGGAGCTCCACTGCTTTCAGCAGCTTCCTTACTGGAATCAGCCTGGGACTGGGAGGTTGAAGAGCTGCCTGCTTCCTCTTCTCTGCTGGGAGTCTGCAAGAGTCAGAGGCACCTTAAAGCTCAAAGTTACAGCAGACCAACTGTTAATGCTTGGAAATATGCTGTGGTTGACAGTCTGCAGTAGCAGTGAGGCAACCTACGCTCCTGCTGGTCAGTGGACATTTCTCCTGGACAGAACCAAATGGACTAGAAGCTCCACTCGACGGGGATGAGTTTGCCCTGTTAAAAATAGACATAAAACTCTGGTGATGTGCACTTAGGGTATTCAAATCTGGAAGGTTGCAGCCTTGAGAACTCTAGGTCTGTTCGATTGGGGACCAGAATTGCAACATTGGTTCCATTTTCAGTGCGGTTCACGTTCACACTGCACTGTGACAAACCAACCAAAACGGTTGAAAAACCTGTTCTCCTCCTTGCCTGCGGTGGCACTGCACTAAGAACCGCGGAAAGGAATGACACAAGTATATTTTGGAACACTTTCTAAAAGTATATTTTTTCTAAAGTATACTTTAAGTTCTAATTAGAAATATGAGTACAATTACACTTTGGATAATCTTTTTAAAAATACACTGTATGTATTTGTAAAAATGTATATTTTGAATGTACGTTTAAAATGTACAAAGGGTACCTTTATTTGTTCCAAAAAAGCATGTGATAGTACACTTAGTACGCTTCAAGTTGTGATTTTCTACAATTTGTTTACAGTTAAAATACATCAAGAACAAAATTCAGTGTTTCAAAATAACATACTTCAAGCATACTGATAATTAGTCTGGCTTCAAGCATGTTCAAGTACTCTAAAATTTTATATACGTACTATATTTATTATTCACAAGGGAACTATCCATCCATCCATTTTCTAACACCCTTGTCCCTAATGGGGTCAGGAGGGTTGCTGATGTCTATCTCCAGCTAATGTTCCGGGCGAGAGGCGGGGTCAACCTGGACAGGTCGGCAGTCTGCCGCAGACAAGGGAACTATCATGAGCCATTTCTCCCACTAGTTTTAGACTCGTGCATTTGTTTTCATTGTATTTACCCAGAATGCCCTGAGCTATAGTCCGCTTCCTGCTGTTGGAGCGGTCTTCAGCCCGCTTGGCGTTCACGTATGCATTTGAACTGCACCAGAGTTCACTTCGACCAAACCGAGACTGAGGTTCTAGGCGGCGGACCAGATTTCGCTTTTCTGGTCTGCATTAGAGTTTGATTACGTATTCGGACTTCCCCGAGGACGCAGAACTTTCTCAGCAACCAGACTGGAGTTCGATTAAAGCAGACTAAACACTGCTGGTGTGAATGCACCCTAAAACTGCCTTTCATGTGATTTTCTGTCACAACAGTCTTTATGTTTTTCTACAAGGCTTATCGATTGTTTGTATTACTTGCTTGGACTTTTTTAATGGTACCGTCCAATTATTCTCATGGTAGTTTTAAAAATATAAAACTTGGGTGTGCTGTGGTGGCGTAGGGGATCGCACGACCCACATTTGGAGGCCTTGAGTCCTCGACGTGGCCGTCGTGGGTTCGATTCCTGGACCCGACGACATTTGCCGCATGTCTTCCCCCCTCTCTCTCCCCCTTTCCTGTCAGCCTACTGTCATATAAGGGACACTAGAGCCCACAAAAAGACCCCCTGGAGGGAAACAAACAAAAAAACTTATTTCTCACATTTCATTCCGAATGCGTTTTACCTGTATGTGTCACTCAGTTCGTTTGCAATCTGGGTCCCTATGCTGCTTGCGTAGATCATGGTGCCCACACCAGTGGAGAGGCCAGGAATCTCCGGGATTTGCTGTGCTTCATCTGTTAAAGCAAAGCCTCAAAAATGAAGTGTTCATTTCCCTGGATTGTTTTCACTTAATTTTATGAGGTATATCTACTCAAAGCTTCCTGCTTTTGGGAAGGGACGGAAAAACTATCCATGGCTTTATACAAGTGTGAAAGGCAATATCAAGGAAACATTTTGATTTTACAGGTTTGAACGAAAACCTCACCCTGAGTCGATTTCGAGCTGCCAGCCTCGCTTTCGTCTTTTGTGTGACCAGGCCCCCTGTTGGTGCAGAGCAGCATTGCAGCTTGCAGATCTAATGCACAAAATACGAACCGAATCCGAGCGGGGAAAGACACTTACGAGATAACCCTGTTCGAAGAGACGATGAACTCGACTTCTTTGGTCCACGGATTGGTGAAGCTAAACCACTGGCTTTGGAGTGTAACATAGGAGCCGTGTTTTGTTTTGAACTTGTAGCACTGGGTGTCGATCTTCTCTTTGCTTCGAAGAACTGCACAAGACATTGGACTTCATCAAAAAGGACTTCAAAGAACTTCTAAATGAGGTGTGAAAACCTTCTTCCAGGTGTTGAAAGTTGGGTTTTCTACGATTATAGTTTGCTCCATCACCTTGCCGGTGCTTCCCTGCCATATGCTGCAGGTCGTCCTGGTGGAAGTACTCGTAACAGGAGGTGCCAAGAACTTCCTGCGGTAAATAACCGATGACTGTCGTGGCTCTGGATAGGAAACAGAAAGGGTGGAGTTTAACTATTCAGCCATTCTCTGTCTTTCCTACCACCTCCCAAGATTGTGTCCAATACGATGCATTCTAGCAAAAGCTGAACAGCAGCCTCAACATTTCACACCAGAAATTGGATAAACTTGAATCACTTTACGTTATCGGTGTTGTGTAATTACTTCCCAAAAAAGTGAGAAGAGATTGTCATGTGATGCCGTCAAGACGCACAGCTTCTTCTGAGAAACAACGGCAAAGACAGAAAGGATTATCTCCACTGGCAGAGGACTCGACGCCACAACAAGCCTCTGCCATTCCTTTCTCAGCTGAACCGTGGCTTCAGAGCAAACCCATAACCGATGGCGAGGGTGGTGGTGAAGGGGTTTGTGGGGGGTCGGGGGGAGAACAAGATCAATTGTGCGGATGGACGTAGTTAGAAAGTGGAAACTCACTGTTGATCTACAAAAGTGAACTTGCCGTCGATTGCACAGCGGGTTACAAACTCGGTGGCCTTGACGTTGACGTCTTTAGGGGGCTGGTGGGAGAGGCTGGGGTGGAGGCGGCACACCGTCACCAGGCAGCTCAGGCTGGGCATCTCCTTGTCGGTAGCGTCACCCTCCGGGTCTAGCTGGCCACTCGGCCAGGTCCGCATGTATCCGGTGCAGTGGAGGGTACAGTACCTGTAGCTCTCTGTGGGCAGAAACAACGCGTGAGGCGACGACGCTCGACGTGTTTTAGTGGGCAGTTTATGTTTGTTTTTTGGAGAAAGTCGGTGTTTAAGCAGCATCATAAAAGGAACAGAGACTGGACTGTGGGAGGAAGCCAGAGTCCTCAGAGGGAACCCACGCATGCACAGGGAGAACAAACTCCATGCAGAAAGACCCCAGGCCGAGAATCAAACCCAGGACCTTCTTGCTGCAAGGCAACAGTGCTACCAACTGCGCCACTGTGCAGCCTATTCTTATATTTAAGGGTGGGCTGCTGTTGTTCTTATATTTAATTGATTATTTTGTAGATCAATGCCTCTGTTTGCTAGTGTACAATGCTTGTTTTGCATGAACTAATTGGTGAATTAAATACAAAAAGAATCCACATGTGCAAAACTAATGGAGACAAAATGCAGCTGTAAAGGCAGTGAAACGTTGTTGCATGAAGGTTTGGGGTTGAATATAAATGCACACAACATTTTAAGCTGCAGCGCAAACTAAAAGCATGAGGCACCTGGAAGGTTACCGATTCCCCAACGCAGTGATCAGGTTGTACCACAAGATGGCGCCAGACCTCGAGGCATGTCATTTCTGCACATCCTGGACCATTTCACTTGTTTGTTGTTAAGCAACCAGATCACGCAGACCTACTTTTTGTCTTTTAAATTGTCTCCTTTTACTTTTGGTGAAAAGAGACAAAAAATATTTTTAATATTTAGAGTCACTCACAAAACAACAAAAGTTGAGCAAAATAGTTTTGACGGAAGAATATTGGTTGCTTTTTTCCCTTGTTTGTGAACTGATGGAGCCTTTAGTTTTATCTAGTTCCTCAAACTTTACTAATTCTTTCTTCTGGCATTTCATCCAAATAATAAATTGGTTAATAGTAGGATCATGAAGTACTACTACCTCTAGCCACTCTGACAGAACCTAGCCACATCCTTTTTTTCACCTGTATGAACCAAGGTCTTCTGTTCCTTTTGGGACACTAACTCACCACCAAAAAGAGCAATGCGGTGCAGGCGTGCAGCAGAACGGCCACTTCAGAATCTGACAAACTGGAATTCACCTTTCTTCTTAGAAGCGGCGGGCAGCGAGTGCTTGCCTTCGTGCTTCCCTGTGACCCGACTGTGCTTCATGCGGCAGAAGAAGGATCGCCTGGCTCCGGTGGCTAAGTGGGACGGCCTGGCGGGGGCTTCGGCCGGGACCTGAACCCCCGCTGAACAGAGAAGACCACAGGTTCTGACACAAAGCGCCTGATTCCCGTGTGGTTTGCTCTAATTCGGTTTCTCCTGCAGTCTTACTGGAGGCGTCGACGAGGCGCTGCTGGGGGAGCATCTCTGAGGACGAGATCTGCTCCTTCACCTTGTGGATGTCTTTGGGGTGGATGAAATCGAACAAACTCTGGCCGGTCAGCTCCAACTGGAAGAGAAACGCATGTATTAATGACGCTTCTGACTTTAATTTGTAAAACTTATGGTGTGGGTAATTCAATATTTAATCAGTACATATTCGATTTGAAGCACCACATAGACTTTAGGCTTTGTTGTAATGAGTGAGGGAGTCTAACTCCAAATCAAAGATTATTCAGGGTTTGAAACAGATTGTAGAAGTTTGCATACGCTTTGAATTTTCACATTGTTCACATTGTAACTGCAAACTTCAACATATTTTATTGGGAATTTGTGGGACAGAACAACATAAATTAATGTTCTAACATGGCAAAACAAGAAAAAGTTCCTATGCTATAAATATTTTTTGCATGGTACAGCTGATCACTGCATTTTCATGGACTCAGTGTAAATTTTAATTTGCATCAGGACTTCATCAAAATACTTGTTTTTATTTGTTTTGGGTTTTTTGTTGGTTTGTTTTTTTTTTGTTTTTTTGTTTTTTTTTAAATCAAGCATAAATATTGACAACAAAATGTGCAGTATGGCCTGAACAAACCTTGCTGAAGTTAAGGATCTTGGAGACAGACTCTGAGATGAACAGGATCTTCGCCCGATCGCACCTTACGACTAACAGGAAGCCATCTGCTGCCTTGACATGAAGACACCAAGAAAATTGAGAGATAAAAAGCAGTTAAGATGAAAAGAGGAAGTGGACATGTTGTGGGAAAGTTGAGGCATGTGACCGAAGCCATAATCCCAGACTGAGAATACTGGCTTTAGTAAATCCAAGCTCTAACATATGGGCTCCCTGTTCTGAGGAGTGTGAGAACAGATGTGTCAAGCTTTTAAACCTCCAAGGGGGAATCTGCCAACGTTGTAAGATAATGGAAAGGGGTATAATGCAAGTGGGGAGAACTTACATGTTATTGCACCGCCGGTGGAAATAATCTGGTTATAACGAGGGTTTATGTATATGCAATACATGATTGAAAAAGCAGCAACTCATGTCTTGCATTAATTTAAAACAAATGCTAACCAAAAAAAAAAAAAATCACAAGCATAAGTTTGATGCATTGAAGAGTACACAACATACTCTAATGTTAAGACACAAAAGCGTAAGCAAAGACCTCAGAGAACCATTGAAATCATTACGTTATTGGCTCCATTTCAACTCGTGAAGATTCATGTAGGCCTTAGGGTGTTTTAACACCTGATAGTCCGGTGTACTCAGTTCAATTGGAGAATCATAGTGCGATATTTGTTACATTTTTAGCCGCTCCAGTTCACTTTCACACTGCACCGTGTCAACCAAACCAAACCTTTTGAAAAACATGTTTACCACCTCACCTGCAGTGGTGCTGCACCAATAACCACAGAAAAAAGCAACACAAAAACCTCTGAAGACACTAAGAGTAACTTCCTTCATCCCAAAATGCAAACAAAAATGAAGTGGTGTCAGATTTTAGCGGTTGTAGGATTTGTCTTTGGCAAAACACCACAAGCCCTTTCTCCATCTATTGCTAGACTCAAGAGTTTGTTTTGGTTGTGTATACCCAGAATGCCCTGCTCTATATGCTGCCCTCTGGCTATGGATTGCTCTCTGGTCAGCTTGGCATTCACATATGTTCTCGAACCACACCAGAGTTCACTTCTATTGAACCTAGACCTAGGTTTGCAGGCGGACAAGAGTTTGCTTCTTTGGTTCACATCAAAGATATGTGAACATTCACGCCTCCCCAAACAAATCTGACTTTCTAGGCAAACAAACTAAAGTTGGACAAAACAGGGTTTCTGTGAATGCATCCCAAGTTGCCATTTTGGAAGCTACGTATAGTTGGACTGAATGTTTTATAAAACTTGCCAGGAGAAAGCATCAACTCTGAAAGGAACAGAACAAAGTTTGGCTTTAAAGTTACTACTGAAAAATTGATAGTTGGAGCAATGTGACTTGGACAGAGAAGACCAAAGTGCAGATATCTGGACATAGCAAACACAAATTCTTAATACCAACTATCAAACACAGTGGCAGAGGGTTGGTGATGTGGGTTTGTTTAAACTTGGGTACTTTACAGGCTTTAAGTCCAAAATGAACTAAGCAGTTTTCAAAAATATTAAAAAATTAAGTGTAAGGCCATTTGTCCCATTGCTTAAATGGAGTCATTTAAGAGACAGCTGATCTCACGCTATCTAGTTGCCTAGATTTAAGAGCTGATAAGAAGCAGGTGACTTCATGTGTTGTCCTTGTAAATTGCACCAAGACCTTCCAATAATCAAATCAAACTATTTATGACTTTAGCTTTCAGAATTTTACCCTGAGTAGAAGGTGCCGTAGGTCATCGTGAGGCAGGATGGAAGGCTTGTGCTTGGCATCGGCAAAGGCACCGCTCGCCCCAGCTGAAACCAAAACAGAATCCACGTTTAGACCATCTTTACCCACATTTTCAACAGCAGTGCGAACAGTTATGAAGTACCTTTGAGGGATTTCAGGTGTTGTACAGCTTTCCGTAGAACAGTGAGTTTGTCAAGTTTTCTTGCCATGGGTTGGCACGCAGGAATCATGGTGGAAAGCTCGTCAATGAGGTTGTTCATTTTGTCCCTCCGTCGTTTTTCAATCTGTCGGTGAGGCTCCCTGTAGGTACATATTTCCATCTTTAATATTTAAATTATGATTGTAAAATAAAGTGGTAAATTAAGTGAAGCATTTAAGCTCATAGAACTCATTGAAGAGCCATTGATGTCAAAAGTTTCTTAACTACTCAGATGATCCAGACATGAATAAAGATTCACCTGAAGCATTTCATTTTGACTTGCTGATCTTCTCCCTCAGATCTACAAATAAAATGATCAAAATCAAACTTGTATTATCCATAATCAACATGTAAAGCCTGAAGGTTGTGAGTACCTGCTGAGGTCATCCTCTAAGTTGAAGTTGAGGCTTTGCCTGTGAGATCAGAGACAATGTGAGTTATTTAATACTCCACAAGGACAATTTGTCCATTGGACAGTGTCACGTTTATGATACTACATAGGAGTAAAAAGACACCAAACTAGTTTATTGCCACAGACAACCCCCGCTCTTACTGTACACGGGTGTCTGACCTCTCCTCCACCTCCCCTTTCCGTTTCCTTGGCAGCTCGACAGATGGCATCGTAGATCCTGCTTGGATTGGCCCCTCCTCCTCTTCTGCAGCTCGACCTAATATGTGAGGACAAGCAGGGATGTAGCAGACTGTGAGTGAACACTGCAGCCTGGAGCCCAAAAAGGGCCCAGGCTGTGACATGGCATCAGGGTAACAGCAGGACGCAAAACGCAAATAGAGACAGTTGAGAACTTTGGGCAATGATCTGATGGAAGACCTTGTGTTTTGACATTCATTGGGAAAAAACCTTTCCAGTATCACCTATTTAAACATTGTTGTGTCCTACTAGCGATAGCGGTCTCTCGTGCCAGTCGACTCTTGGATGTCAAGAAAAAATAAAGCAGAAAAAAAGTAAGGTACAGTTTTTTGCCTGTTGTGGTTCCTATTGCGGTTTATTCCAGGGCTCTGGAAAGGAAGTTCAGACCAACTGTTGAATATAAGATTCAAGAGGGGGAGTCTAGCTCTCATACTGGTTACACTTACTAGGCAAAGAGGGTTACAGAAGTTTGATTTTCCAGTTCACATAGGTTTGTAGCATGTCTTTAGGGATGCAATGTATCCCTAAAGACATGCTGTGGGCATTGTTGAGTAAATTTAGATGAGATGCACATATCACTTCTAGAGGATGTCTGGTCTCTAGTTCCCAAAAGCAAAAACTGTGTGCTTGTTCTGGGTACAGAGTCAAATTTGTTCCTTCAGCATGTTGTTCTCCACCAGGGCTGACCCTGAAACTGCCTGGTCGTATTACGGGTGTTGACAGACAGGACGTCCAGGTGCAAGTGTGGAGAGGAGGTGTTCTGGTTTGAGATCTTCTGAGTCTCGTCATTCAGACGATGCAGTAGTGTTACTGTCTTCAAGCAAGGGCGCCCTGCAGTGACTAATCACTTCAATAGAAATAAACACCTTAATACATTGTAGTCAGGCAAGTACCGATCTTCTGGCAACTACCAAATCCAGACTTCCCCAATCAACTGCCAAACAGAGAAACATGATTAACCAATCCAGAGAACTGCTCTAGAATCCACTGGTGGTGTGCTTTGCATTACTAAATCCAATACTTTGAATTTGAGGAGGTAAGGCTTGGCCATTGATACCTATACCACCAAGCTGTCCAAGCTCTCCAAATGTACTCACTGCACAATCCAGTTGTGAAATTGCGACGCTTGAGAGCGTCCTGTTCTGTCATACCTTGTATAGAAGCAGGGATGTAAATAATATATCTGTAGCCATGGAAATGATTGGGTGACTCACTACGTTTGTCAATTTAGGGTAAATTGTCTTCAAAAATGCTTTCATGTTTATCACCCATTGCCATCCCTATTTCACTTTAAAAAAAAACTAGAATCCTGCCATTTCCATTCACTCTATTATCCTTCAGCTTCCAGCCACATTCCTTTCTCAAACACTCAAACTTAACTGCTTTGCCTCAGTCTCGATCTAGAATCATCTGTTTCCAAGCGAACTGCGACACATCGACTGGACGCTGCCATTCAAAGCCTCCAACTGTGCAGGTTTGGGCTGTTAAATGGCATGTGTACGTAAAAATAAGGTTTGTTCTGTGTCTTGCCTAATCCTTATATAACCACTGGAACACTGACCTACTTGCAACTCTCGGGTGGACTCTTTAAACTGTGACATCCATTTACAAGAAAATCAAACCTGCACGTGAGGAACACTTTATCGTGAGATAGCTGACCGCCATAGTGCCTCGGTTGAATTATTGACTGGATTTTTCACAGATTTTTTAATATATCAGGTGATTTAAGAAGATTGTGTGTTTTTGAATTTATTCCTCCAGCGAGAAAGCAAGGTGCACTGTCAGATCGTCAGTTCCCAAAACAATCTGTTCCGGAAGCAAGATCGTAAGGTTGACTCATTTGCGCTTGCGCTTAAGAAATAATTTCAGATCATTCTTAAAATGTACGTCAACAAAGTGTAACATTTATTTATAGAAATTAAAATACTATTTGTTATAAGAGAACCTTTTTTTCCTAGACAATGTTGATATTCTCTTAATGAATAATATTTGTCATAATTTAGTTCAAACATTATAAGCAGAAGACTAGACCCACAGGACTGTTAACTAGTAGCTACCATCAAAGCGACCTCTGGTGGACTCATCACGGACACAAAATACAAACTTTAATTTTACAATAATCACATTTTATGAAAATAACTAAAAGTGTTATCGGACTGAACAATACTATATATCATGTGCTCATGAAAAACTACTTCATTAACCAACCTTTCCTCACATTTCATTGTTGTATGTAAATTTACTTGTTTTTTTGTTTGCTTTTTTCAGACGCAGTCTCAAAAAATACGATCAAGCCGACTTTCTTTATCTCTTGTTAGTCCCCTTAAATCGTATTGTCATGTTTTCAGCCCTGCAGCTCCTCCACTGGGCTGATTGCTAATTACCCTCACCTGCACGCTGCCGCTCCCTATTTAACCAGCTGCTCATCTGCAGCTCAGTGCGAGATCGTCTGTTGCTCTGGTCACAGCTTTCAAGCACTGTTCCTTGTTCCACGTTCTATGAAGTTTTCTGGTTTTTTGACTCTGCCTGTTCTTGACCACAGATTTTGCCCAGTCCTCCTGAAGAAGTCTGATCTCCTGTTGCCGAACCCAGCCTCCCTCTGAACCTGCCTCCAGCCTTCCGTTTATTGGATTTTCTGTAACTGAGACCCATCCGTGCATGACCTGGACTGATCCTACTAATGAGACTCTGGTTGGTTGTTTTTGTCCCCGTTTGTTCCCTGAGCTCCCCAGGTAACTCCTTTGCCCATTCTCCCCAACCTTTGGACTCCCCTTTTCCAATCTACCTGTGAGCCCACACCCTCTAGAGCCCCTTTTTCACGTTTGTTCATATAATAAAAGTTTGGTGTATTGGACACGTGTTTTGGCTCCGTTTTGGGTTCTGACTAACTCTCAATTATCGTTACAGTACGATCTCGCCAGCATGAACCCACAGCCAAATCCTGATTGGTGTTCAAAGGTGGAGGGAGCCATTTCAGGCCTAGAAAGAAATGTCCAGGAGCTGTTACAGGGACTTTCGTCCTTAACGGTGTCTCAAGGCCAAGCTACACCCTCAGTTACACGGCCACTTCCCCTTGCTGTTACCCCCCCGGTTAATGCCAACAATGAACCTAGGATTCCCCCACCTGAGCGTTTTGATGGGGATCCTGAACAGTGCAGGCCTTTTCTGACCCAGTGCTCACTGGTTTTTGAACTCCAGCCCTCTGCCTTCCCTTCGGAACGGGCCAAGGTGGCCTACACAATCTCTCTACTGTCTGGTAAGGCTAAACAGTGGGGAACTTCTGAGTGGGAGAATGATGCTGACAGCTGTGATTCATTTTTTGAGTTTTCTGATGAGATGAAGAGGGTTTTGATCCAATCCGTCCTGAGAGGGAGGCTGCCAGGAGACTGTTTTCTCTCAAACAGGGCTCACGACCGGTTACAGATTACATCATCAGTTTCCATGCCCTGAAGTCCAGTTGCCTTTGGAATAATGAAGCCCTATTTGATGTTTTTTACCAGGGTCTGTCAGAGGAGATCAAGGATGAAATTGCCACCCGTGACCCTCCCAAGACCCTCGAGGCCTTAGAAAGGCTTGCCACACGAATTGATCAACGCCTTCGTGAACGTAAGAGGGAGAGGTCTTCATCCAATTATCAAAGACGGGTTCCATCAGTCCAGGTCAGTCCTTGCAGCTTAGCACAAGCCTCCATGCCCTCCCCTGCTACCACTGAGGAGCCCATGCAGTTGGGTAGGACCAAGCTCTCTGCAGAGGAGAAGGAGAGAAGATTTAGAAATCACCTGTGTTTCTACTGTGGAGGGAAGGGTCATCAAGCCACTAACTGTCCGTTAAAAGGACAGGCTCAGTAAAGCTTGGGGGGTCTTTGCTGAGCCCTATTCTCAAATCACAGAACCCCTCCCACCATCAGTGCACAATCAAGTTTCCTGATTCCCCTGAAAAGACTGAAGTTCCTGTTTTTATTGATTCCGGGGCTGATGCCGATTTTTTAGATGTCAGCCTAGCTCTTAAGCTCACACTGGAGTTGGAACTTCTTGAGAAACCACGTGAGATTTTTGCTATTGATGGTCATCTCATTGATCAAATAACTCACTGCACTAAGCCCGTATCTGTGCTGATTTCAGGAAACCACGACAGGATCACGTTTCTGCTGACCAAGTCTCCAGAGATTCCAGTAATTCTGGGACGTCCTTGGCTCATCAAACACAGTCCAGTCATCAATTGGCTAACTGGTGAGATTCAGTCCTGGGGTCCATCTTGTTCCACTTCATGTTTAAGGGAAGCCCCTATTATGACTGCTCCCTGTGAGGTCCACCATGATTACCCTGATTTGTCTCGGGTCCCTGAAGTATATCATGATTTGCGTGAGGCATTTAATAAATCTAAGGCCACTGCTCTGCCCCCCCACAGAGAGTATGACTGTGCCATTGACCTGCGTCCTGGAACCACCCCACCTCGGGGCAGATTGTATCCCATTTCTGGCCCTGAAAGAAAGGCTATGGAGGAATACATTTCTGATTCCCTAAGAGCTGGACTAATCAGAAAGTCTTCTTCCCCTGCAGGTGCTGGATTCTTTTTTGTGGGCAAGAAGGATGGGTCTCTTAGACCATGCATTGATTATCGAGGCCTCAACGAGATCACGGTCAAGAACAGGTACCCTCTGCCCCTCATGACCTCTGCTTTTGAGCTCCTTCATGGAAGCACTGTTTTCTCTAAACTGGACTTGCGTAATGCCTACCATCTGGTCCGAATAAGAGAGGGAGATGAATGGAAGACGGCCTTCAACACCCCTTCAGGGCATTATGAATACCTGGTCATGCCTTTTGGCCTAACCAACGCCCCAGCTGTTTTCCAGGCATTGGTTAATGATGTACTAAGAGACATGCTAAACAGATTTGTTTTTGTATACCTTGATGACATCTTAATTTTTTCAAAGGATTTACCTACCCATATCAAGCATGTGCGTGAGGTTCTTCTTAGGCTTCTCCAAAACAAGCTATTTGTTAAGGCAGAGAAGTGTGCATTTCATCAGTCATCTGTATCCTTTCTGGGTTTTGTCATTGCTCCTGGCAGGATCTGCATGGATCCTTCTAAGGTGGCAGCAGTCTTGGAATGGCCTGACCCATCTTGTAAGAAGGAGCTCCAACGCTTTCTAGGGTTTGCCAACTTTTATCGCCGTTTCATCAAGGACTACAGTTTGGTGGCTGCCCCTCTTCACCGACTCACTTCAACCAAGACTCAGTTCAAGTGGTCATCAGAGGCCAAACAGGCTTTTGGTAAGCTGAAACGTCTTTTCACCTCAGCTCCCATTTTGCGTTTTCCCAATCCATCTAACCCTTTTGTGGTGGAGGTTGACGCCTCAGACACTGGCATTGGCGCTGTGCTGTCTCAACGGTTTGCAGATGATGCCAGGCTACATCCTTGTGCCTTTTTCTCCCGCCGGCTCTCTGCCTCTGAGAGGAACTATGATGTGGGAGACAGAGAACTGTTGGCTATCAAACTAGCACTGGAGGAATGGAGGCACTGGTTGGAGGGGTCCACACATCCTTTTACTGTGTGGACAGACCATAAGAACTTGGAGTACCTCAAGTCAGCTAAGAGACTGAACGCACGCCAAGCCAGGTGGGCACTATTTTTTAGCAGATTTGACTTCACCCTGGCCTATCGTCCTGGCAGCAAGAATGTCAAACCTGATGCCCTTTCAAGACTCCATCAGCTTCCTGTCTGTTCTCCCGACTCTAGTAACCATGACTACATCCTTCCCTCCAAGACCAGGTTGGCCCTTACCAGAATTGAAACCTTACTCAGAAGGAGTCATCAGAAACAACCACCACCAGCTCAATGTCCTACGGATCTTCTGTTTGTTCCTGAAGAAATGGTGTCTAAGGTCCTTCAGTTCTGTCACTGCTCTAAACTTTTTTGTCACCCAGGTATGACTAAGACTCTGGCAGTGGTCCAGTCAGGATTCTGGTGGCCCACACTGAGAAAGGATACACGAGAGTTTGTGTCAGCATGTGCCACCTGTTCCAGAGTAAAGCCATCCAGACGTGCCCCTGCTGGTCTACTGAGGCCTCTGCCGATCCCTCATCGCCCATGGTCCCACATCTCTATGGACTTTGTCACCGGCCTACCTCCATCTCAAGGTAACACCGTACTCCTCACAGTGGTGGACAGATTCTCCAAGATGACCCACCTGGTTCCTCTACACAAGTTGCCTTCAGCTCGTGATCTCGCTGAGGTGATGGCCCGAGAAGTATTCAGACTTCATGGCATTCCCCGCAACATCGTGTCCGATAGAGGACCCCAATTCATTTCCCGTTTTTGGCGTGAGTTCTGCACCCTTCTTGACATTGATGTCAGTCTCTCCTCAGGGTTTCATCCTCAGACAGATGGCCAGACAGAAAGAATGAACCAGGAGGTTGAATCAAATGCGTATGCTTTGCTTGGATGCTCCAAGTCGCTGGTCCCAGAACTTACCTTGGGTAGAGTACGCCATCAACGGATTACCATCAAGTGCCACAGGACTGTCCCCATTTCATGTTGTTTATGGCTTTCAGCCACCCATTCTCTCTGTTCAGGAACGGGCCACCCTGGTTCCTGCGGCCCATTTATCTGCACGCCGTTGTCTCAGGGTGTGGAGAAAGGCCAGAGCCACTCTCTGCAAGACCTCCGCTGTCTATGCCCGTAATGCCAATCGCAACAGATCCAAAGCCCCAAGATACCTGGTGGGTCAGAAGGTGTGGTTATCCACAAAGGATCTGCCCATCAAGGTAGAGAATAAGTTGGCACCCGTTTTGTGGGCCCATTTCCTGTTGCCAAGATTATCAACCCAGTGGCTGTGCGTCTCAAACTGCCTTCTTCACTGCGTGTACACCCCACCTTTCATGTCTCCAAGATCAAACCTGTGTTGTCATCCAGATTTTTCCCTCCATCCAGACCCCCAACACCCGCCCGGCTTATTCATGGGGCCCCTGCCTTTACAGTGAGACGCTTGCTTCGGTCCCGACGTTGGGGCCGTGGCGTCCAATATCTTGTGGACTGGAAGGGCTATGGTCCTGAGGAGAGGTCCTGGATACCTTCTCGCCTGGTCCTGGATAAGGGCCTCATCCGTGATTTCCATCGCCAGCATCCAGACCAACCCAGAGGGGCGTCAAGAGCCGCCCCTTGAGGGGGAGGTGATGTCATGTTTTCAGCCCTGCAGCTCCTCCACTGGGCTGATTGCTAATTACCCTCACCTGCACGCTGCCGCTCCCTATTTAACCAGCTGCTCATCTGCAGCTCAGTGCGAGATCGTCTGTTGCTCTGGTCACAGCTTTCAAGCACTGTTCCTTGTTCCACGTTCTATGAAGTTTTCTGGTTTTTTGACTCTGCCTGTTCTTGACCACAGATTTTGCCCAGTCCTCCTGAAGAAGTCTGATCTCCTGTTGCCGAACCCAGCCTCCCTCTGAACCTGCCTCCAGCCTTCCGTTTATTGGATTTTCTGTAACTGAGACCCATCCGTGCATGACCTGGACTGATCCTACTAATGAGACTCTGGTTGGTTGTTTTTTGTCCCCGTTTGTTCCCTGAGCTCCCCAGGCAACTCCTTTGCCCATTCTCCCCAACCTTTGGACTCCCCTTTTCCAATCTACCTGTGAGCCCACACCCTCTAGAGCCCCTTTTTCACGTTTGTTCATATAATAAAAGTTTGGTGTATTGGACACGTGTTTTGGCTCCGTTTTGGGTTCTGACTAACTCTCAATTATCGTTACACGTATTCTATTTTTATGATTACAATGTCACACAAAAAGGAAAAAGCAATAAAAACAAACATAATATTTCTTTTCGCACAAGTGCAAAGTAGCTCATGGTACAGATCGTGCTTTCAGAACAGATTTTGCAGTAACAACCACACGCCCACACACCGACACACCCACAAAACCTCGTAAAAGCAAACATGAGGTCAGCGCAACCCGATAGACATCACACAGAGTAAACAGCTTGCGGAGTCCAACTGACCCTGTCTCTTAAGACCGTGGGAAGGTCTAAGTTATTGGTTCAGAGCAGCAATCTGAATAAAAATTGATTAATTAAGAACTAAACATTAAATAAATTCCTTTGAGATGTCACAGTGGCCCCTCTGGTTCAAATGACACCTGGGAGTACTCGAGAAGATTTAAACCAGCAGTGGGGAAAAAGCTGAATTTCATCGGCATATTTTATTTAATCTTTCCGGTGCTGTTTAGTGGGTCACTGATGCACTGGTGGAAACATCAGCTCTCTCCTCCACCCACTGTGGATCTCTGCAGCTGATCCAGCACAGCACACTGCGTCCTTCATCAGGGGGTTTTACCACCTTTGTGTCATTCAGCAAAGGCTCTGTTGACTGGTTTGTGCTTTGAACGAACATATATGGGCAACACTGAGTCACATCAGCAGTGACAGGAGCACTGTGGAGAGGCCAGGGCTGCAGGGCGCCATGGTGACGACATACAGGAGGGGAACGACAGGCTGAGGCGGAAGCACGGTTTTCTGTTTAATTCCACTTGGACACCTTGAGAGAGTTTGCTGGTGGACAATAAACGACCTGATTTGGGTTTTTAAAAATCCCTTTGAAAAAAAATGCAGCAACTCACTTTAGAATCAAAAGACCTGGAAAAATTGCCCAAGCTGCTTGACGACTGGCCGCATGTGTCTTTAATTCACTTCTTTATGCCAATTCACAAACAAACTTACAAAAGGTCCCAGCAGATAAAGAAACCCAGACGCGGGTAGAAATAGTCTCCCGTTTATGTCAGGATATTCTTCAGAAAGACTCATAAAAAGGAGTTTACTTGAAGATGTAGAATTATAACGTCTACGGCTTCAAGCACACAGCCAAGCTAGAGCAGAAATACAGAAAGTGGTAGCTTAATATTATAGTACTTAATAGTCAGGCGTTTTTCTGTGTTTTGAATGTTTTTCTGTTAAACTATTTGTTTGAGGTCTTGATAAGTTGTTGTTAAGGCTTTAGAATTGTTGGGTATTTTTGGCCCGTTGCAATACATAAAACACATGCTCTAATTTGAAATTATCACTATTTCCTGATGTTTAATCTTTATTATTCATGAATAATAAATTGACAAACTTTTGATAATATTAAGGTTTAAGGATTCCATGTAAAATGAGTGACAAAAGCCGCCAAGGTTTGTTGTTTTTTTCCGGTGCGAAAGACGTTTATTTGCTCTGTTCATACAGAAAATGGGCGAAAAGAGAGAAAAATACAGCAAATGTCCCAAGGTTAGGAATCAAACCCTGGACAGCTGCGTTGAAGAATAATATCTTCTACAAATTCTACAAGTTTAAAGTTATATATTTTTTTAAAAACAACAAAAAATATGGCTCAGGACTTTGACTTAGCTGACTTTTACACTCGCTTCTGTTAAGAAAAACCAAGGTTCTCGCAAAACATCAGGAAGAGTTTGAGTCATTCTTAGAGCTGCTATCTATGCATCCAGGAACTGAAGCAGCGATTCCAGAGCCAGATATGTTTTAAGGTCATTATAAACATGCTGCGAGACTCGGATGACTCATTATTCTCCAGCCCAGTTTGAGGTCATGATTTGATATCCGTGATGCCTGGAGCTGCTTTTGCACGACTATTACTGAAACTAACACTAGTGAACCTCATTTATGCACAGGGTACAGTCAAATTATAACTTCAGTGAAAATGTTCAGGGGGTGTTCAGACTTTTGCGATACACTGTATATATTCACAGTTTAATTTGCGGGTGAAGTTTCAATGTTTGAACAAGGATATTGTGGGGGAATGCAGCTGAAAATGTTGAGTTAAATTATGCCTAATTAAAATACTGAAAACAAGCACAGTGTTTTAGGCACAGCAATTGGACAAGACACAGGGAGGAGAGAGAAATGGAAAACATGGAGCAAAGAGTCGAAGACAGCCTACATGTACATGGTGCGCGCATTAAAAAAAAGTACACATACTTTTGTTGTGCAGGACAAACAAGGAGTTCAGCTTATTTAATTATTTTTCTCTATTTAAATCTTAATTTGCAGACATTTTAAGCTGCTCTGTCATAAACGTAGGGTAGGTGGAATGTTTTCAACTTACAACTGTTTATTTCTAAAATGCCTGAGTTTTGTTTATATTTCTAATATGGCTGAAAAACCCCCAAAACTCAACTGAGCTGAATCTTTGGTACTGTTCATTTACAGCCATATTTCTTTTCTTGAGAAAAGGTCACTGTATTTTAATGACAGGCTTCATTTAAACACTGCCGTTGAGTTTTGATATGACTTACACCGAATTGAGTTTTGCGTTGTCAGAACGTCACGTATAAATGGATCAAAACTCACTTTCGGGGGACATTCCTATGCTTGTAAGTATTGTGGCACTTTCTTGAGTCTTTTCGTGCTTGACATTCCTGCACTCTTCCCTGGGCTGATTCAGCGGCTCTCGGTTAGCGCAGGAACCAGCTGCTTCCCCCTGCTGCACGGTGAAGGCAGCGCTGCTCTACTGTTCTACTGACCTACTTTCGGGAGGAAGCCTGAACGAGAAACAGTATCTCGTGGAAACACGTGACGCAGAGTAGCTAAGCTCTCGTTTGGCAGTTCTTGGTGACGGTCGGGTCAAACATACAGGAAGGCTCACCGCTAGCTTCGAGGATAAAGCTAGAAATATAACGATGATTTGCATTGTAAAACTTGGGATGTAATATATTTCGTCATAGCGGCGTTGACGTGGTTGCTGCCGGAGCGTTGCCTGGTGAAGAGCCAACAAAGGCGCTTCATGCGCGTGCTTGCCAGTTGCTCCAATATTGAATGAAAAACGACGTGGAGCGCGCGACTAGATAACTCAACAATATAGTTCAGCAGTGTTGATTTCATACGGAAAACTGCTATGGCTAAACCCGGACACTAAGAGGGATACAAAACCTCACTGACAAGTAGCTGAATTACTCTAAATAAAAGAGTCAAAACAGACATTTTAAATATTAAGCATCTCAGTTTAAATATGTTTATCATTAGAAACAGGAAAGAAGGTGAAGCAGGAGTTCAACAAAAGTAAATACATAAATCTGTAGCATCAACCCAAAGTAAAGTACTGACAACCAGAGCATAAGGGCTTACCTGCCGGTTTGTCCGCCGTGCTGTCGGAGCCCCCGGTTGACATGCCTGCGGACTGGAACCGGTGCTCCCGTTGAAGGCTACGGAGAGCCGCCGCGCATGTTGAGACACCAGCTGTTGTGGTGTGATGCATAAAAGAGACGGTGGGAAGGAGGGAGCTTCAGATAGCCCGGGTGTTGTATAATTGACTTCATTTTTTTTCAACCCCCCTCCATCATTCTCCTCCTCCTCCTCCTCCTCGCGATGTGAATGGAGTGGAGAGGGGTGGGGTGGGGTGGGGGTAGAAACGTGAGGGATGTGTGAGAGAGGAACACCCATTTTCAATAGTAGACGGGGAAAGAAGGAGAGAGTTCACGCCGGTCTTATCCTCCATTAGCTACCTATATGGTTCATTCAGGTCCACAGTCGAAAAAGCTGCAACGTTCTGAGTAGGCCTATATATATATTTTTCAAAGGTAATTTAATAGAGCCAGTCAGTGAAAAACGACAAATTTCTGCCAGTAGTTATTATTGTATGGTTAAGCTGACAAAATACAACTCTGACTGCAGTTTCGTGTGACAGATAATATTCCATTTGAAGGGCAATTAAATGCCCTGACAGGAAGCGTGCAGTGAGCGCGCGGCAGTGCTGATAAATTCATTTTTGATTGATGCCGAATAGAGCCAGGTCACTTATTCTTCCCCTCCCTGTGTCATACACATTTCGGTGACCTCAATAAGAGCCCCGAGCGCGTCACCCATCTGACGCCGCTGCCAGCTTTCTCGCTTCCTCGCTTCCTTCCTATCGGAGCAACGAGAGAAATGAGGTCTCACTCTGTTTCTTTTTCCAAATCTATTTTCATCCAAAATATTATATATTATAAATAAGTCATGTTTTTTTTTAAACTAAATCATTCATATCACTGGCCATTTAAGATTGTAAAAATATTTAATTTGCTAAATGGCAGTGTAATGACAGAAAAAAACATTGTTTCACAATTACAAGTTCGGATCACACTTTGGAACAATTGAGTACGGAAGAGGATTACGGGCACTGAAAAAGTGCCCATAGTCTACTTATGGGCACCTTTGACTTTACTTTCAGAAATGATTTTCATAGAAGATTAAAATCAGAATAATGAGAGGGAAAAAAAGTGAAATCTGAATTTCCTTGGCCCTATTCTCTTCCCTGATGAAGCGAAGACATTCACCTGTTCAGATGCTGATGTGCCAGGGTACCTTTTTTGGTTAGAAATGTGCTATTCAACCTGCTTGATAAAAGAAAAAAAATGTAAAGAAGCTTGTTAATTATTATAAAAATTGTAGCTTTCAATAGTCTCAATCTAAGATTGTATCCATCCTAGGCAGGATGTAAAAGTTACTATTTACTCGTCTGTTTGTGTGCTTTAGCAAACCCTGAAACACAGTTACACAGGAGTTCAACATGTTAAAAAGTTTAAATATGGAGGTTTTAGGTCTTTAAATGGGGGAAGAACGCAAAACAGCAAATAACAAAGATTAAATAGAAGAGTTTGGTCTGATTCAAATCCTGTTGTGGTCTGGAGACAATAAGACACAACTTTTGAGCCGCAAGGAACATTTGGAAGGTTCTGCAGGAGTAGAATTGAATATGAGTACTTTGTAAATCAATTTATTTTGTGTTTTATAGTATGCCTGATAAACTTAAGGGCATTTGCTGGGGCATTTAGATGATTTCTTTCAAACAAATTCCCAAAAAAATGGTAAACTGATTTTATATAGCAAATTCTACAATATGAAGGATCATGGGGGGCAGAAGTAGACTATTGTGTGTTTTAGTGAAAACATTTACTTTGAGGAGTTTTGCTCAGGAATATATATGAGGAGTGATAGGTCATCACTAGTATCGACGATCTTCGGCGCTCACCTACATAGTGTTATTCGAGACCTTCGCACGAGACTTTACGTAAGAAAGAAGGCTGCACGTGCCAGCGAGAAACGTGCTGACCTATATATTATATAACTCGAGGGTCACGTGGCGGCGAGAGGCTCATTAACCCATTTATAAACAGTCTGTGGAGAAAGTGCGGCGATTTCACGCACACACTTCAGCTGCCCATCAGAACATCAGAGTGGTCAGGTGATACAAACATATTCTGATGTTTCAGAGTAGCAATGGTAGGAGTCAATACCAGTATTTCTTATAGGGAGACATATATAATAAATATTTAACTTATAATTTATATCAGTCTATCTATCTACCTATTGAAATCATCAACATTAACATGATAATTTATGATTAAGGAGTGAAATGTACTTTATCTTTCCTCATGACAGAGGAATGTTGCCCCACAAATATTTCAGTGTGGTCATTTAATAACTGATGATGTAAAGGTGAAGAAATTTGACAGTGACTATTTAAATATGAGGGAAATCAGCAGTCAACAACTGGAAGACAAGGATAACTTCCCAGATCTACAATGTTTTTCACATTGAATATTTAATGTTGCCCAGGAACAGTCAGCTGCTGTTTTTGAAAAGTGCCTTACATGAAGAACCTTAATGGAATTTTCTCTGTGATTTACTGTGTTCGAAACACTTTTGAACACAAGGGATGTTCCCTGAAGGTCACATTTAGCAACTACAATGTGACCTTTGAGGAAACTTTCAGGAATCTTCTCTCTAAAGTAACTTGAAAGTAAGTTAAGCAACATTCATAATATTTCACTCTACGACCCTCCAGGGAACGTTCAAAAGTTTCAAAAATAACCTTCAGGGATAAATTCCTAAATCAGAAAGTATGTTAATTGCAATACTCATTGTTTGATTTCCTTGTAGTCTTTAGGTAAAGTTCTTTGACAATTAGCTTCAACATTTACAGGGACCTTTAGAGAACATTTGCTAGATGCCCCAAGAAGATTAGCTTCAACACTATATGACTTTCTGGGAACCTTCAGGGAGCATTCCTAAAGGTTTCCAGAAGGCAGTTGCAACATTGATAGAATGACGCTCCCTAAAGGTTCCTTGACACCTTCAACATTGCAAAATCCAAAATGTGATATTTCAGGAACTTCTGAGAAACATTCCATGAAACTTCCCTGAAGGTTAGCTTCAACATTTACAGTTGGACCCTTTCTAAATCTTCACAGAATATTCCCCAAAAGTTCCTTGAAGCCTTGTTGCAACATTGCAGCTTGGGGACCTTTAAGGGGCATTCTCCGAAGATACCTTGAGGGTAAATGTGAACTTTCACACCACACATAACCTCCACAGAGGATACCTAAGACTATTTAAAGATTAAGTTCCACTTTTACAACTGGATCCTTTGGGTACATTACCTAAAGTTTCACAGAAGATTAGCTTTAAAATTCAGGGTGTAACCTTTTTACTGATTTCAAGGAATTTTAATTGGAAGCTATTGGCAATGTTCACAATGTGACACTTCACAAAATGCTCCCTTACTGTCTCTTGAGGTTCTGTGAGGACCAATGTCAAATGTCATACTTTCTATATTGTGACCTTCAAAGAACTTTTACTAAAGGTTCCCTGAAGATTAATTACTCCATGATGTAACTCTTTGGGAAGCTTTGAGGAAAGTTCCTCAATGTGCTCCTTGAACATTAAGAGAACGGTTCCTTGAAGTCCTGCTTTAAACATTCAGTGTTTCTCTTTAGGAATTTTGGGGGGATATTTGCCTGAAGGTTCCAGAAGGCAAAAATCATAGTATTAAAACCTGGAAACCTTCAGGGAACTGCTGTATACGTTCTATGAAGTCTGTTGTCAACTTTCAGAATTTTCACTGGGTGGCATTCAAAGAACCCTCAAGGAACTTTCTTTGAATGCTTCCTGGAGATTACCTCTGATGTCCGCAGTGTGACTCTTGGAAACCTCCAGGGATTGTCCTCTAAAGGTTTTGTGAGGTCTAATGTCAACTTTTACTTACACAACCTGACCTTCAGAAGACCTTTTATCAGTGTTTCTTAAATTTTACATCCATTTTCATGCGTTTAATTTTCTCCGCAGCTAAACTGAAAAGTATGCCAGAATAAGATCATGATAACAGGGTCATGACAACAAGGTTGTGGCACGACGGCACTATCACTTCTTCCTGGAGGCGAGTTTTTGAGTGCGTAAGTAACCCGCTTGCTGTTGGCTTTCTGTTGTAACCTGATTTCGTGGTCCAAACCAGAAACCCAGTTTCCTTAATGGGGGTAAGAGATTAAGAGAAACCCAGTTAACTAGATTTGCAGGATGGGATGGGACAGCGTGACTTCTTGGCCAATTTTTGATATAACATATTGATGACTCACATGGAGGTTTGCTGTGTTTTCTTATAGCTCCCGGTTTACTACATATGGTCCCCTGGGACACGGTGTCTTTTAAAGAACAAGAACTCTGTCTGGGAAAATATTTTTTAATACTACTGATTTCAAAATACCACTATTTATAAGATAAGTTACTAATTAATTAATGATTATTAATGCTTGACTGGTATACTTTGATTTTGTAATTGAATCTCTACCACGCCTGGATTAAGTTGTTCTTAACCCTTTGTTAATTCAGGAGGTTTTGACAAAGAGAAAGCGAAATAAAATCTCGCCAAGAGCTCCCCCTAGTGGCTCAACAAGTAGAAAGTAAAGAGTTTTGATTCTACATTGCGAAAACTTCATCAGCTACAGATTGCAGTCTCATTTCATTTGGTCTGCACCTGGTTTCTGTTTATTGTCATTACTTAGAAGGTGGAAAAAGTTCAAATGAAGTCTCAGGTAATTCATGTAGGACTTGAGTGTAAGAGAAGTATTTAAAGTTAGGAGAGATGACTCTGTAGACAAGACCAAGTTAAACCACATCACATTGTTGATCCCTGTTGACTAGTGTGAGTTTGTTTTAACAGTTGAGATGAAGTGGGAAAAGATGAACAACTGTATCAATTTGGTTTGTGGTCTTTGTTACATGGCCTGTGCCAAACAAAAGAAAAAAAGAAAAAAGGAATTTCGCAGAACAGTAAAGACATTGAAAACTTCCAAGTGTTTAATTATTTTTATTTGATTATTTCTGAACAGTGTATCAACATAAAAAAAACCTCAGCAACATGAATGAATATATTAATGAGCATCCCCTTCTCTCCTCTACAGACAGCAGCCTTCCAAGTGTCTACTGCAGTATGAACACATCATAACACAGTTCTGAGCCGTGGAACCGGGGAATCTTCCTTTAACAGGGAGGGGAATACAGATCATTCACCTTTTCGGCATTTATGTTGATTTTACCATACGACATAGTTGCGTTCATTGTCTCTTGGCAAAACTAAACATGCAGCATTACCCTTTAATAATCTGCCGACTTGGCAGTAAACTGGTTTGGTCCATCGCAAATGAATTGTCTTGCTTGATAAATAAGAAACATTTTCCTGAACCTTTTACTACCTTGTTGAAAAATCCCTTTAGTTAAAGTGACACCGTAGTGGATTTCAAGTCAAGTGTGGCTGTATAAAGTGAAATATAGCACGTATCGCAACTATTCACCCTCCGTTTTTCTTCTTCATGATAAATAAAACAAACTCCGTCAATCCTAGCACAAAACAGACATTTGACACTAAACAGTGAGACACGTCACCTCACAACACAAAAGGAGATCACCCACTTTATGAACAATTGTCCCTTTCCTAGTCAGTCTTCAAGTCGCGTAACTACTTTTACGGTGTTTTCTGAAAGCAGTTTTTGTTTCTGAATTAGATACATGTGTGGGAAACTACCAAATACTGACCAAGAGGTTTTAATTTTCTAATTTGAGGTTGTTTTAGTAACATTTGAACCTTTTTCTCTTATCGATCAAAGGCATTCTTGGAATTCATCAGCCATTCTAGTGAACAGCAACAACCCAATGTTGCTCTGGAGTCTGAAACTATGGAACAGTGTTGTCACCAAGCATTGCATTGACACTTAAGTTTGAACAGAAATTCCTACAAACAGATTTTGTGGCATTTGAAAGACATGGCCAGATGGAGAACACATGTCAAAATCTATCAATTTCAACAAATGATTAACCCCCCCCCTGTCAGTGTGCCTTCCTAGAAGACCAAAATAGTTTAAATATGTTGAGCCAATCTGTTTACTCTAGTTTATCCACTCATGTGCAGTAGTAAGATTTTGAATGGCAGGATTATTTCTTTAAACATAACACACAGAGTGGCAATGGAAGAAAAAAAAGGGCATGTTTCGAAAGGGCATGCAATGATTTCAATATCAGATCAAAGAGTTGGCAGTACTGTCCCACAGCTGGTTCCATGGCAACATTGTGTGTAGATACAAGCAGTCATCAAGTCCAAAACATGGCCAATGTCTTCATTGGCAAGTCAACCTAAGATTCAAGAGGTATCCAAGGTGATCCAACACATGTCCATTTAGGGAGGCCTAGCTAGGACTTCACATGACAGAACAGGTTTGTCAAACTCCAGCCCTCTACAGCCTGGTGTCCTGCAACATCCCGATGTGTCCCAGGTCCAACACAACTGAATCAAATGGCTGAATTACTTCCTCAGCATACAGTCAAGTTCTAGTATAGAGGGGTGACATCTTGGGGAAGACAGGTAGGAGTATGATGTTCCTGTCTGGTTCCATCAAAATATTACCAGAAAGAACCTTAAGTTACGCCCTGTGGATCTCCAAACCCTACATTTATGGTGTTGTGGTCCATCTTGGGTGTTTGGAACCTTCACAGAGAGTGTGGTGGTCCTCGAGTGTCCAACACTCTCAGTTTAGGGCTACTGTGTGGTATTGCTGGGAACTTGCACAGTGCAACCACCTGGTTCGCAGCAAACACCCAATGCAACCTCCAATCAATTGCCTGCACAAAGCACTCATTGTGTCTGGTGATCTTCCTCCACTGTTCCAGATTGTTGGATGCTCCAGCAACTGCCTGGTAAAACTCACTCTCTGTCCTCCTGAATCCACCACTCCTTACCAATCACATCATCTACATAACCTGTTTACGGCGTTTTTTGTGGTTGACTAAGAAAAAGAGGGCTCGCAAACCTTATTACCCATAAGAAATGTCCACGGACATGCATAGGATTCTGAACTTTTTTCTGTTTGTTGTCTACATCAGTGGGTGCGATTTCACATAAAACACAGCCAATTAAAATACAGTGAATGTCTGCAAAAAGAAAAATCCAATTTATACATAAAAAAAAAAACATGAGCAGCATAAATAACACAAAAATATACAGATATCTATCTGCCTTTAAAAACCCTCATCAGTCCAACGTTTTGTAGCATTTTCGAGTGTAGTCGGTCAAGGCATTTGTAGCTCGACAAATAAATTACTTACATAGAAAATGCAAGAAAAGAATTAACAAGGGGGTATTACAGAGAAATGATCAGAATGCTGAAGAACTACTTTTCTAGCAGAGGCCTTCAGAAACAACTAACATAGGGATTCCTGGGAATCCTCCGTACACTTTCTGATTCTACATTTCCTCTGAGAACTCTTAGGGGACATCCAAGAAATATCACTGCCCGCGCACACATTTTGCTTTAGAAGTTTAGATTTAGTAAATGGAAATTACTTCCTTTTCAAAGGTAGTTTCCTGTTAAGTGCAGAATAGGCGACGGCTACATTCGAACTACGGCACGTGATGATTCGAGTTCTTTGGTAACGCCGTAGTCTCCCCTTCTGAGACTTCATGGTTAAACACTGGCTTTACGGGGAGTGTTTTGTTCGTTTGCGTGCTTGTGAGAGGGATAAAAAAAAAAAGGTGTTAAAACGCATCCCATGATGGACAAAAAATGAAAAATTAAAAACTCCAAACCAAGAGAGACGTTTTTGACCTATTTTAGTTCCATTTTTACTGCTTAAAGAGTCTCCTGTTTTATTATCTCGTCCATAAAAACCTGCCTTTGTATTGTCACAACCCTCATAAATCACCTAAAAGACACCAGCTTAAACATTTGCCTTTTGTCATACGTGTAATTCAAGCTGCCCCTTTACTGTTCTCTCAAAATCAATCAGCTTTATGCTAATCTAATCTTAATGAATGCCTCCTAATTAATGTTTCCTAAACTACAGTGATACATCTAGCTACTTAAAAAGGCACTTTTGCATGTTTTGTTGACTTAAGAAGCAAGAGGCTGCGCCTGCGACTCATTAAGTTGACCGTTTTACATCTCTAAAGGACACCGAGCTATTTGGCAATGCCTCACACCGACAGATGCTAAGCAGAAGAATTACGAGTTCCGTCTTGTTGCTTTGCAGGGAGTTACACTATTTAACCTGCACTATGCCAGTGTCCCACCTTTATATAAGGAGAATTCCAGCAGGATTTGGGTGTTTGCTCATTCCTAAAATGTTATACCCCGAGTGTGATGCTCTTACTTTTTTGACATCCATCCTCAGATATTACATAACTTAAACAGAGGACGCTCAATTAAACCCCAAACAGAAGATACAAAGATGAAACTCACAATGTATCGACAACTCTAGATGTCTTCAGTCTACCGATTGTGAGATTCTGATTAATAAAACTTTAATACCTGCGCTGTAACAGCAGGTGGTGACAAACCGAACATCAATATCAAAATGGAACTTGTTTCAGGTTGGAGCTATAAAACTCCTTGGAAATCGTGCTGGAATTCTCCGTGCAGCACAGCAGCATGTGTGCTTCAGTAGTTCTGGTTCTCTTCGGTCAACCAGAGTTTGAATACAGTGTTGAGAGCTATTAAGCGGACGTCAGCTTGCAGCTGTGTTAATGTAACCGCCAGCCTATCAACTATCAACGTGAGGAGGCAGAAAGCAGGGATTCGTATTCAAGCCCCGTTCCTGCCGTCAACTTTTAAGCTGAACATGCAGATATGCTTAATCAGTGCCCAAGTTAAAGAGCTGGCCCGAGAGCTATGGCTACAGAGAGCGCACGTGAAATATAAACAACCGAGGTAATGCAGCGACGCTCCGACGTTTCCCAGCTCCTTCCAGTGGGGCATTTCCTTGGTGGCAGAGCGGACCTAAATAACTTGTGATGATGGTTACGTTTAGGCAGAGGGGCCGACGGTGTGTCGCGGCACCGGCGTGGCCCGTCAGAAACCGGCGGGGGCTCGCGGCCCGACCCTGTGTCCGTTAAACGTCTCTGTGTTTGCTTTCCTTGAGCGTGTCAGGCCTTTCCTGCCTTCATGTACGTGGGGATGGTGCCTCGCTGAGTCAGGCCCTCGAACCGTTTGTACGTGTAGTTCAGGAACACCCAGTCCTTTGATTTGAAGTCAGGCTCTGTTGCATTGGCTGTTCAAAACACACAGAAAATTTATTCAATTGACTTAGGCAGGCTTGTGATAAAGATCCGATGTTGGAAAGAAGGAGTGATGTCAGGGTTGTATTCTGCCACTTCACCCCTAGATGTCACCAGATTCTCCACACCGTGCCTTTAAGTTCACTTTGTTTTCAGTTAAATAATAGTAATATTTACCACATTAGCTGCTGTAAAACTGAGTTTTACTTCATTATAAAACAAATAGGCTCTCATAACTGGAAAACATGACATTTGATATGACAAACCTGGCTGAAGGATGTCTGATTCAGGGAAGTCGTCAAAGTTTGAAGTGTCATCAATACTTTTGATTTCGATAGAAATGGCTGCCGGTCGCTCCCTGTGGACGGAAACAATAGGTGTTCCATCGTCCGATAAAAGTTTTGTGTAGAGTGAGTCCACGTTTAGAAAAAAGCATGTTAGTTTGTACCTGATGTGTTCCCAGTCCACTGACTCAAAGAATGGATGACTCTTGATCTCCTCTACACTCACTGCTCCGATTCTGTTCTCCGCGTCAGTGCAATACCTTCAGTAACACCCAACAGAAAATTAAAAGTGAAAAGCGAAAACAGAATTGAAAACTTATACAAAGACTGCACATCCAGTCTCAGGGTCTGATCTTCCCGTGAGATCGGAAGGTAGAAAAGTCAATGTCTGAACCTTAAAATCAAGTCTTTGGCCTTCTCTGAGATGGGGACTTCAGGTGGGAAGACGAGCGTTTCCTTCCAGTTCATGACCTTCCTGTAGGTCTCCTGTGGCGTCTCCGAGCAGAAAGGCGGGTAACCTGCCAACGACCCGAACACGCAACAGACAGAAGAAACAATGGTGATGCCTCAGTACCATCTACAGAGGTTTGAACTCCTACTTAAAGTCTTAGAGCGAGCTTAAAAGTAAAACGTATCAATCCAACAGCACCAAGAAGAAGTCCGTTCTTACCAATGAGCATTTCATACATGATGACACCCAGAGACCACCAATCGCAGAGCTTGTTGTACCCTGTCTGCATGAACACTTCAGGAGCGATATAGTCCGGCGTTCCCACAGTGGAATAAGCCTGTAAGTGAGCCGCAACATTCAAAACTTTCTAAATGGAAGATATGAAAATCACGTCTAGAGCAGGGAATAGACCGGTCCGACAGACCAAACTTTTCTTGTTTTAACTTAGTCGGAACTACAAAGACTATTTTTATATCCTAAATGCCAGAAATCTTGGTGAGAACAGATTTTAGAAATGTTTTTGTACTTTCCTCGAATTCAAAAGTTTATATCATCAGTATCATTGCTATCTGTCGCTTAAAAATGTATGACTTGGGACGTTACAAAGAGAAATTCTAGAAAGCAGTTCTCGCCATATTTTCAGGGATTTAGCAAATAGGAAAAAAAAAGGTAATTCTAACTAAACTAAAACAAGAAAAGTTTGGTCTAACTTCAGACAACGAGAAAAAAGAAATGTTTGTGTTTTCTTTAATTCTGTGTATGTAAATATCTGGTTTGAAATGTATACACAACATAGAAAAGTGTGGCCCATGCTTGGATGACGGCGATTTTAAATTAAACTCCATCTGGAAAAGAACTGATCAAATTTGACATTTGCACATGATGAGGGCATGAAAACACCAAAACTACACCTCAGCTACAGTCTAAAAAGGATCCGTACCAGCTGTCTCCTGTTCTTCTTCCAGGTTTCTGCTTTCCTCTTTGAGTTCATGTTCTGAAAAGCTGGGAAAAACACAGAACAAAGAAGAGAAGCATTGTATGAAACAAAATAGAGCAATCTCAATTATATGCTGCTGCTTTTATTGATATTTGGTTCAATCTACTTATGACGGATATGCGGCTCACAGAAATCACTGGGTGGGTTGTGAGTCAAGTTCCTGTAAAACTCTGTGCGATGAGCCTTCTTCAGTCCGGTGCACAGCCCAAAGTCGGACAACTTCACGTGACCCTGGAAGCAAACCGACAATCAGTGACACTACGGGCCTCAAACCGTACGACTCTGGAGTCATTTGAGGGTCATGCGTCTGGTTCTGACCCTGGAGTCCAGTAGCAGGTTGTCAGGTTTGATGTCTCTGTGGATGAAGCCCAGCTGGTGGATGGAGTCGATGGCAAGGACCGTCTCTGCGATGTAGAACTGCGTGGCCTCTTCCGACAGGGTGTCCTTCTTCATGAGCAGCGTCATCATGTCGCCTGGCAACAGAAGGGCAGGAGATGTTTCTCGCTTTTCGAAAGTCATCGGATGCTGTGTAGGGGGGGGAAATCACCTCCAGGCAGGAACTCCATGATGAGGTAGAGGTTTCTCTTGTCCTGGAAGCTGTAGAACATCTTGACCACCCAGGCGCTGTCCGCCTCCACCAGGATGTCCCTCTCTGCGCGGATATGAGCCACCTGCAGGGGGAGCCGACCATGAACTTAAGAACACAGCAGGGTGTAATCTTGCCTCTAGAACGGCAGAACAAGGAGTTACCTGCTCTTTCTCCAGCATGTCTGCTTTCCTCAGGATCTTCATGGCGTAAATGTGTCCTGTGTCCTTTTTCTGCACCAAACGGACCTAGACAAAGAGAAAGTTCTCGTTTTATTTAAACATATCAATCAGTCATTCAAGTTTATTTGTTCAAAGTGAAAACATAAAAAAACAAAAAACACGTCATGTAGTCAATAGTTGTGAAAACCAATAGCAGACATTATTTCTGATGATGTCAAGTCACTTGATCACTTGACATCATCAAGTGCCATCTGGTTTCTCAATTGGTGACTGTATGATGTTTTTATGACTTTATTTTTGTGTTTTTATGATGTAAAGCACTTTGAACTGCCTTGTTGCTGAAACATGCTATACAAATGAACTTGATTATTTGATTGATAGATATTTAATAAGAGGGTTCCTAAGATTGAGCCTTGGGGTTCCCCACGTGTGACTTCTGTCCGCTTTGATAAAAAGTTACCTACTGAAACAAGGAAATCCCTGTTTTTTATGCAAGATTCGCACCAATTGAACCAACTGGACTTTTAGTTCCACTGAGCCATTTTTGGACAAAAAAAAAACTTGACCAACCTCTCCGAAAGCTCCCCTTCCGATAACCTTTAGAGACTCGAAGTCGTCCAAGCCGAGCCGCGTCCTCTTCAGACGCAGAAACTCCGTCTCCTTACGGGCGTGTTGCGAGCGCCGCATCACTTTCTGCAATGGTACAGAGACGTCGAGTTGGCCGACTGACTTCAAAGATTCCAATTTTGGATTTCTGCGGTGATTTCATGTTTGTACAGTGCCTAACTAAAGTATTCCAGCCCCTCGGACATCTTTACTATCTATTGAGTTCATCTACAGCTGAATTTAAATAAAACGTAGGGAGGCAGTCGATTGTGCTGGATTTCATTTAGGGACATTAGATTATTAGAAGGCTGAATGTACTAGGTTTGCATTTGTGGAAAAAATTAAATTCCTGAGCTATTATAAGTTGGAATATCACAAAAAAAATCCCAATAAATCTATTGAAATTTGTGGATTTAATGTAAAAGAACATGAAAAAGTTGGATTTGTACCTCCTCGTCAGGCAAACCCTCCTCTTCCATGGCCTTCTCCAGCTTCTTCTGCCTAAAATGAGGAAGACGCCACATAAAACAGGTCATTCAAAGCATAAAACTCACAGTAAACACGCATGATAAAACATCTCCAGTTTCTAGTTTCCTCCATATAAGCCTGTGAATGTAATTGTTGGAGTGGAAGCTTCCAGAGAGCGATTTGTACGACAAAGGAGGTGTAGGGTGTTGGAGTAAACAGAGACTGGTGTGTCTCCGGCAGGAGTTCCCTGAGCAACAGGTGAACCCTCAGGTAACAGGAGAGTGACAGGCGTTTGTTTTGTTCACACCGTCTTGGGGACTGTTGCCTTATCTACGAGCCCGAGCGGTGAAACTCGACGCTGTAAGCAACAGCTCCATCTAGCCTCGGCGACTCTCCCGCCAGCCGCTTGGAAGCATGGTCCGGGGCTTACCTCATCTCCCGCTCCTCGTGCTGCGTGAGCAGGGTGCTGTAGAAGTTCTCCAGTGTCAGCTTGGCCACGGTCACCCTCTCCCGGGTGTGGTTGCTCATGGGAAGGGCAGCTGCCGTCCCTCCCGTCATGGCCATGCTATCCTGGTGGACGACAAAAGCACAAACAGATGAGTTGAGGAGGAAGCAGGCCGCCTTTTGAATGGAACGGTTTTGAGTTTTGGCAGGTTACCACGAGAACGGGTTAGGGCGCTTGCTTGTGAGACACACAGCACGTCTCGATGCTCAAATCTGATTTTGTTTTTCCGCTGAAATCCTTTTATTTATTTTTTATTTTTTGCCGTGACTGTTCATACTGATAGTTAAATACACAGAAGAAGAACGTCGATGCCACACAACATTGCATTGTTTACGGAAGTGTCAGTAAATGGAGCCGTTCATGGAAGGAGTTTGAATTTCATTCAGCAGTGGGAGAACGAATCTGATTCAAAGAAAGTCAAACTAATATCGATGGCTGTTTGTAGAGAATTCACTTCAGTTTCTCTAGGCTAGTCTGTTGGGATGTGTATTCACAGCCAGGAGTGGTGGGACTGTCACTGACACAAACTTCTGTCAGAATTTCATAACCATAACCTTCTGAACGTCACACATTGATGACATGAAAGCCAGATAAAATGCGACATGACCGTTCAGGCAGCAGACGGTTCTCACTCCATAATATACAGGTAATATACTCCTGTCCTGTCCACCCAAAAGGATGTCTGTGCATAAACGCCTATCTGGAGGTTTCATCATCTGGTAAAGATGTGTTATTAATGTTCTAATAAGACAGTTATTTGTCAGCTACCAAAGAAGCCGCCACATGAAAGTTCTGATAAGCCTATTTTGGCTGATTCATGGCAGCTGTGCAAGAAATTTATGATCTTGGTTCTAATAGGAGTGGAGCCAGCAGACAGAAAGCATAAGCATCATAGCTCTAAAGTGGCAGTATTACTATCGTACTTCTATATATCTGTATCATGCGTATCCAACTGGTAAAATATATGAATGCTATGGGGATTGTTTTTGTTTAGAGATACCAGATTCTACCTGGTATCTCACTAAGATATTCCAGTGAGCCACGGAATGGAAAGTCACATGCTGGATGGCTCACTGCCCATGGGGTTTTATTTCAGGAGCGCACATTTAAAGGTTTGGATAGAGTGGACTCTTTCAACTCTAATGGTCTTCGTTTAAACCGGGCAGGTCTAAAAATGAATGAATAAATAAAAAATTAAAAAACGGCAACACATTTAACAGCCAAATGATTCCCATTCCCCTTCAAATACAGGGGAAAAAGTGTTTGCCTCTCACAGGTGGCATCAGTTTTAATGATAAAATCATCTGAGTACTCAGGAAAAAATGGTGAACAAGCCACGAACAGACATGCTAATCAAAAAGATCAGTGAAAAAGAAAACTGGAATCGGCGCACCCCTGCTCTGAAATAGTCACCATGATAAATTGTCACAGAAATTATTGCGGTAATAATAATATCGTTGGCTTGAGACCATTTTCAAACAATGTGTTGGGAATGGTGTAACAGTGCAAGATCGCCCTCTCAAAGATGAATACAGAACAGGATGACATTTATATAATATATAAAATATATATATATATATAGCCAAAAGCAATAGAAAAAACTAAATTAGCCTTAAAAAAAGTAATTAAAAAAATCAGAGTTTAAATTGAGCTTTTTTTTTTCTGCATTAATGATGGGTTAGTGATATCATCATTAATAATCGGCATGTTGCATTATGTTTGCAGCAGCATAAATAATTGTCGCTTTTCTATTTTACATAAATTAAAAAGGTCATACCCCAACTCCAGGACTACAAGACCGCTTAAAAGACAAACTAAGGAAATAAGTTCAATCTCCCTCCTCTTTAAGGAGCTGAATATTGATGAGAGCAGATTATGCAAACGTTACGTAAGAGAGGGGAAAAAGGGACGAGGGTGGACGTGTATGCCACTAAAACATTTGGCAGCGCTCCATCCCAAAGGCATGAATGGGTTAGATTAGCTCCCAAAGACATTGAACAAGACCTGTGGGACAGATATAGGAGCCGTGTTTCGTCTATTCCCCCGGCCCTTTTCCCGTTTCGGCCCACAACAACAGGACACTTCCTGACTTCTGAGGGAAAAATCTCAGAACCATTGCTGCAAAGTCCCTGATTTGGAAGGCGGGGGATGGGCAGAGGGTTTATTGATGTTTGTCAACCTGCGTTACTGTAAGAAAGAAGAACAGCCCAGCGCACAGCACTACTTCTTCCTTGAGATAGGTTGTCAGTATACAGGAAGAATAACTAAAATCCTGCTGTTTTGATTGAATGCTGGTGACTGAGGGAGGTGAGTGGAAGAGCGGAGGCCTCTGAGGGAGTGAAGCGATGAGGTCCCACATCTAATGCGCAGCAGAGGGGACAAAGCTGGCAGGAGACTGGATTTTAGCTGGATTTCTGGGGGTATTCTTTCCTAAACAAATCAGACAGCTAGTGTTTAAATATTGCAAATTGTGAGCTCCTCTACGTCAGAGGCCATGACAGGGAGGAACATTTCACCCCAGAGCTGCCCTGTTTTTCCGCGAGTTCCCCTCAGACGCAGTGAGCTGCTTAAGCTTTTTCCTCATTAAGTGGATCTTGGCTGCGCGCGCCAAATAAACGCAGCTAGTGCGAGCGCATGCAGTGACGTTTGGGGAAACCTTATGGCTTCTTTCCATTGAGGAGAAGCGGGCCGAGTATGTACCTGTCTCTCATTCAGGTTAGCAGAGCGGCTTGCGTTTCAGACTGACTTAATGAGGAAAGTGTAACAGACATGACAGATTTTCCAGGCCGGGTTATGTTTTTTTTTTAAGTATTGCTCTTGGTAATGTATGCTAACTTCCTATACAGACAGTGTGTCTCTAGAAGGAGGGCTACTGGTTTTTACAACCTTATGAATTCTGGTAACTCATTGCAGGAGGAAAATTCATAATTGGGATCAATATCATTCTGCTTATTGAAGAAATATGAGACTCTTTGCTGCTGCTTGTTTAATTTCCACTGTTTACTCTTGGTCTGAGTGTTGTTTGTTCGGTGAAAACACCCGTGGCTCATACCTGCCACGTGAAAGTTGCTCATTCCAGATCTTTTTGAATGCGTCGCAAATAGATTTTCGAAACATATGAAAAAGCAAGACACGCCAAACCCCAAGTGGAAAACTGGTCATGAACTGGTCAGAAGGCGTTACATGTTCCACCTGGGTCCAGCAGGATGTGGAAAATGAACCAGCTGTAAGCTAAGCTGCACTCCAGCTGAGCTGCACGGCCCTTTAAATCCATCTGAAGGGACCGAATTTGGCTTGAAGTTAACCAGATCCACCCTGTAGCTAAACAAACAAGGCTGCACCACTCAGGCAATAACAAGGAAGGCATTATGAATGCAGGCAGCCTGTTTAGGAGCTCAAGCATGCAAGCTTGAAGCAGCCCATTAAAACTAAAAACGACAAGAGCGTCCAGCAAAGCAGGGAGGGTACGGCATTACTGTTCCTTTTGTTCAAGACGGCAACAAGACGTTTGTTCTGGTTACTCTGCAGAGCCGCAGCGGTCCCTCAAAGATCTGTCTGAGCGGAGATTATAAAGTATCCCCCCTTTTAACAAGCGCTGACACTTTGGGAATTATCTAGAGAGCAACAGCGTTTTGACAGGAGTTTAAAAAGCTTCTTCAAAACGCAGAGTTCCACCGGTTTGCAGGTAACCAGCTGAATCTAATTCACAGCAGTTTCCTGCCCCAACCCCACCCCCCCAAAAAAACTCGACAACAAAACAAACAAAAAGACCTTTATCCTTATAAAAGCCGGATTTCTCAGAATGTGTAAAATTCTCCAGTCAGACGCGCTCCACCCTTGCAGCACTGTTTTCCGTCTTGAATGAGACGACTCATTTGTGACGCAACTGAGAACACACACGAGCTCACAAAAACTCCCAAATCACCCAAACAAGAAAATGATCATCAATCAGACCTGCTTCAGCCAAACAAAGCCACTGCTGTCTTAAACAGGAGCCCTTAATATTTTTAATAAAACAATCACCATTAGGCTTATGCTCAAGGATGACAACTTTGTAATTCATCCAGAATGAAAGCAACAGGAAACAGGCATATTTCAGGTTCAAAGCAAATTGAACAGCAAACATATCTGGTACGTTTCGAATGTGTTGCAGAGTCGCTTTAATTCAAATGATGAGCCTTTAAGTTAGCATTTTTAGATTCTGACCTGCAGGGAGAGTTACATTAACACACCTGACGAGGTTTTGGCTTCAGCAGATGGTTCTGGAACTCCTCCAGAACAACGCCACCCTGACAATGCTCTGCTGTTATCTGTGTTCTTTACACGTTACAGACAAAAATGCGTTTGTGTTACTTTTTTTTTATTTTATCTTTTTTTATTAATCTTGATCTATAAGTATAAAAATATTTGCATGTGGAGTTCCTCAAGGCTTTGTTGTCGGCTCACTTTTATTTAGGCATGAGCCGGCTGCCAAAATCAAGATTTGCAAAAAAAAATATAATAAAAGAAACGAAAAGAAAAGAAATAAAAAAACAGAGTTGGAAATCTGCAAAAATGTTCTAATAAATTGTTCCTGTCAGACACAGTCTATTGGCTGAAAGAAGGCAGAGACTTTTCCCTTAAAAACAGCTATTGTCATTATCAATAGCTGTAATCATCAACATGCTGTATTATTTTAGCTGAAGTACAACTGATTTGCTTTTCTGTTTTAAATAAAATATGTCTTTTAGCTTTTACTTTTTTGTACTTCACGTTGCATTGCGAAGTTGTGGTATTGTAACTGAGACAATGACTCAGGCCATTTATGAAACACCTTATCAAAATCATCCTGTCTGAGATACAACTCTGGTTATTTACATCCATAAATACACATATAGATCAAAGGCCCGCAAGGCTCCGCTCTCGGGTCACTTTTTATTTAATATCCACGAGGTTCCTCAACCTCCATAAGATTACAACATCTTGTACTATATGCTGATGATACAACTTTCTATTTGCGTGATGACCACAGTGTTTTATAGTGTCTGACTTAGTGTATCTATAATATCAGTGAGTGCATTAGGCGTGATGTTATAAAGAAGTCATTGTTATTGCTTAACTAACCTACCAGCATCTTAAAACTAGAATTAAAGCTATTCTTTTTGGATTTTGCTACATTTTTTTTTTCTTCTATTTTCAATTTTAATTTTATTTTCGGAGGCATTCGAAATTGCTTTGTGCATAATTGACGTCAGAATAAAACTTGCCCTTATCTTATACATGCTCTATTACAAATTAGCACTGTTCAGACAATATTAAAATGGTCTATTTTACATTTCACGTGCATTTTCTTGTATTTTACCTACCTCCGTGTCCTGCTCCAGAGTCAATTATTGGCGTGCCGCCAGCACACAGCAATATAAGGGAAAACAATATGTTAAATAATCCGGTCTGTGCCTAATATTTAGGCAGTTTCGGGCTGGTGGAACCAGTTAATATTGGCTGTCCGTCAGAGACCTATGAGGATGAACAGTAAACATCACCGCCATGATCATAACAAAGCTCTTCTGTCGCTGCCAGCAACCTAATCTTAACATATTAGAAAATATTTAACCGTCTTTAGCTGTCAACCCGACCCCCCAAAAAATATCACCCGTCTTCCCGTTTCAGTCGCTACAAAACATAAAATAAGAACCGCTGCTTCCTGAGCTCCTCGGGCTCATCAGACGCTCTGGGCTGACAACGCAAACACGTCGACATGAAAAACGTGAGTGACGTCCAATCAGCGGCGTCCGAAACGCGACTTCTTTTCCTCTAGCCAATCACGACGCGGACACAACGTAGAGGAGCAGGTGCTTCAACCAATGAGAGTGCCTCTGCCGTCACGCAACGGACGCAGGTTTATTCGGCTAGCAGGCTCTCCTCTGGGCAGCTATGAAGAATATACTGTACTACCTTCAGTTGTGAGCGTTGTTACATCATTTTAGGGGCTGTGGTTTGTGCGGACCCCGGCTAAAAATAGCGAATGTGGCGTCACTCTGTTAAAGTAAAATTCATAATGAAAAAAGGGCTCCTTTTCCCCTCTTGCAGTGCTGGGAAAAAAGTATTTTACACCAAATATATCATTTCACTGTTTGCTTTGAGGATGTCTGACATCCTCAAACTATTTGATAAAATACCAGATGAAAATAATTCTTTTTTTTTTAAGTTTTGAAATAATTATTTTCACCTATGAAGCATAATAACCCAATCGAATCCTATGTGAAAAAGTAACTGTCTCCTTTGTTAAATCAGGTATTGACATTTGATTGACCCACACGTTTTTTGTTTACATTTTATTAGCCGCACCACGGCCTTATTAATGCTGGATCTGTAGAACGAAGAAATCACTTAAATAGAATATGTCTGACAACATGTGAAGTAGGCTAAAAAGGCAAAACATTGAACCTGAAGCTACAGATCCAGACGTCTGGGAAGAGTTTCAAAGACATTTTCTAAGATTTGGAACTCGAGTCAACAACAGTGAGAGTCATCAACCACAAATGGAGAAAATGTGGAACGGTTGTGAACCTTCCCACCACAGACCAGCCTACCTAAATTAAAGCAAGATTGCGTCAGCTACTCACCCAGTTAGTCAAAGCAAACAAACAAACAAAAACAAAACACCTAAAGCCCCGCGGGCCTCATTTGCTTCAGGTCAGATCTGCGTTTTTGATTTCAACAACAAACTAAAAAGAGATTTGGGAAAAAAGGACAGGCATGTGAGGCTCCTGAGGGACAGCCACTGCTGAGAAAAAGCAACACACAGGCCAAGAAAATGCCTGACAATTTCTTGGCAAATCCAAAGACTTTTGGCAAAACATTCTGTGGACTTAGCTTTGGGCTTAATTGAAAAAAACAAATAACAGTTTGGGCAGCTTTTTTTTTTCACAAAATCAATTAAATTGTAGTTGGAAGGCTTGCTTTCTGATTTTAGAATCTGTTTGATATATGAATAAAATATGAGTGACAGAGAGTATTTTTGTTCATGGCACTGCAAATGACACAGCAAATTAAGACTAGGAATTGATTATACATGTATGACTATTACCGTTGACTGTGAGGCAAAAAGTAAGGCAGTTACACCAGATGGAGGTTTTGTGTACATTAACCTGAGCAATAAAACCATAAACCATGATAAGAATCCAAGACTTTCATTATGAGAAAACCTTCTGAGAACTTTAACACTTCTGACTACAAACATGTTCGTTGTTTTAAACGACATAATAAAAATTAGGCCCTTTGGTTTAAATCAAAGTGCAAAGCAGAAAGCCAGAAGGAAACCAGCCTACTTCCTCTAAAGGTCCAATGGGAGCGCAGCCACTGTATCAGGGTTGCTTTCAATGTTTCCTTGTAAAAAAAAAAAACATCCCAAAGGTCTTTAGGGCAGACATGTACAGAGCAAAAAAAAAAAAAGAAAAAAAGATGGACCTGATTACTCCTGGGAATCACAGACAAACACAGACGTATCACTGACAACCCAGTTCTGTTGACCCAAACAAAGCCCACAGCCGTTAAGAGTGGACGTTAACATTTTCCTGTCATGAATCTCCTTATTTGGACGGCTCCTTGGCTTTTTACCGTCAGGGCTGTGTCGTCGCCGGGCAGAGGAAAGGTGGGTGTTCCCTGCCAGCATGTCTGGGTGTGGTGAGCGACAGACAAGGCTGTTTTTATGTTTCTCGTATCAATGGGGCCCACTGAGCTGTGACACGGCACCTATATTTAGATTTGGCCGGTGCGTTGTCTGGCCTGCAGCTCATGCTGCGTGAAGTTCAGGTTTAAATGGATTCAAGACGCTGAATCGACCCACAATAATCAGTGGGTCACATAAAAATGTTGTCATTAAATTTGTTGGTTTTAATAATAAAGAAATTACCAATTCCCTTCACATTTATTGATTTTTTTTATTTTATTATTATTACACATTTATTTTACCTGGAATGTCCTGCTGAGATCAACAATACCAAAGATTTGGAGGGAAAAGTTATTTTAATTCTTTGACAGTAAAGGCTTGAAAATGAGATGGATGGCTAATAGCATTATGGCATAAACAATCCCATTTCTATATCTTTTTGCTAATTGTAAAATACTCAACTGAAGGATTTATGCAAGGATATATAAAGATAATCTCAGCTAATTTAAAAAATAAATAAATAAAAATAGGAGATGGGACCAAAGACAGTTCCTTGAGGAACACCTAAAGATATTGTAAGCCTCTCAGATTAAAATAAATTAAAGCCCCGAAAAATGAAATAGTTTTGGATATAATCTCATCTGTCTACTTCTCCTTTTCTACCCTTTTCAGCAGTTTGTTTTTCTAGCTCTGCTTTGCCCCTTAAGAATTATGAAATAAAATAAGGCGCTCACTTCCCTAAAATTCTCAAGACTTTCATGATGAAAGTTTTTGTTCTACTTTCTGTAAGTCACATGAGTCGATGCCCGTGTGTATATTAAGAACCAACAACTTAGAAAAATGATGTAAATTCAGAGGACATAAAAAAAGAATTGAAACCTGCTATCCCTGCAGGGTTTTATAGATTTTAGGTCATTTTCCAGAGTTTTGACCCCAATAGTTTGGTTACAGGCGTCTTTAAACTGAAACTTTGTTGAAGTGCATTTTGATTCAAACACAGCAATTAGTTATTGGATGGAAGTTTTGTAGAATTTGTCCTTGGTTTAGGTAAATTTACCATCTCACCTGATATATCAGTTAGCTATACATTATCTTTATTTATGTAATTTTTTTTGTTCATCCATCTTCTGGTGACCAAATACTTTAATTCCATTGTTTTTTATGGATTTGATTGTACAGCCGTGACCAGACATTTACTTGCACTTGACAAAAAAAGATACGTAACCTTTCTATTCTAACAGTTTGTCACAAACTTTTTTTCCTAATTTAGGTCAATGTGTATTTTCAGATGTAATGGTTAAGAGCCAAAATGAAATGGTTTCTATTATATTTGCTAGATTGTGCTTTGTGAAGGGCACCAGGAATTCTCCTGACAACATGATGATGATGCCACTCCTGCACATCATAGTTGAGAGGCTGTTTTCAGCCTTTCAATATTCATTTTTCTTGTAAATGCAGTGATATTTATTTATTTTTTTAAAAAGGCCTTAAAAAGCAGAGCATCATTTAAAAATTGTCTTTGTCCGCAGAGTTTCACTCCATATTATTGACGTGGCTTTTCGTCGCTGAGCGGCACGTCTTGGTATAGAACTCATTTCATTCTGGATTAATGACACTTCCACCAGCTTCAGCCGGGTTATTTACACGTTTGGTTTAATTCCGGGTTCTACTTCCTGGATGGCATGATGGCCGCCCATCCCAATGCAGCTTGAACACAACCGAACAGATGAACGTAGCACCGTTAGACTTTTGAAAATCAAACACGGATGAACCAGATTAGTGGAGCTAAACAGTTCTCTTCCTCATGTCTTGATTTTTTTCCCCCCCAATGATGTCACACACAGAAGGAGGCGTTACATTAATATATATTTACAAAAGTGCCTCCTGGTGTTCAAGTGGTGTAAATCCCCCTAAACTGCCATGATTACAACAGTGCATAATCTTAACTTTACTTATTTTGTGATGAGACATTTAACAAAAGACAAGAAAAATTATGCTTTACAGACCTGATCCAGGAAATATTTGAGATCAACTAAAATAAAGTGTAGGCTGTTAACGGAAATGCTGCTCTGTATTTTTAATCACTTATTTACAATGTAACCTTTTTCAAAGCAGACTGAAGTGTTTACATTTGTCAAAAAGCAGAATATTGTCAAAAAAACAACAACAAATGAAATGTACAGCCTGGAATCTACATATATAAGACAGAGGACGTGTTGCTATGGTGAATGTCCAAATGAAATGGAATGACTTCAACTATGAATTTCAAAATAATGCTTTTAACTTTAAACTCTATTGGAGACTCCAGTGTTGTTCATCCCAGACACACATTTGGCAGTGGAGAGATCTTCCCGTTTTTGGAAAATAAAACAATCGCCGTGTGGGAAAAAAAACAACAAAACAAAACCAAAAAAAAGTGTCCATTGGTGGCCATGGCGTGACGTCAGGACTCGGCCGGCGAAGGCTGGCTCAGCGCTCCGTTGCGTGTGCGCAGCTGCGACTGGGCGATGTCGGCCAGCGCGTTCTGGATCTTCTCCAGCAGCATGTCGCCGCGGTACACCACCTCCTCCAGACGGGCCGCCGCGTCGTGGTTCTCCTCCTCCAGCTGACGGAGGCTGGCCGCCTGGCGACAGGTGACAGAACGCAGAGTCAACCGCTGCGTCGGATTTTAATCTTCTTTCACTTAAGAGTTCTGTTATGTTTGTTTTGTATGCACTAATTGGTGAATTAATAAATAAAAAAATTTTAAAAAGTGGCAAATATACTCCAGTATTTTGGGATACGTCTGTCCTTTTGACCTGGACTTTGACTGGGCCATTTCAGCACATGATGATCCAGCTCAGTCTATTGCAGCCATGGCTGCTCTTACAATGATAAAGGGTGCTTCTTAGAGTTTGGTTTCATTAAGAGTTATCTGATTAAAGGTTTGGAATAAAGATCCATGCCACACTTTTCAGATTTCTACTGGTAAAAAAATTTGTTTTGGTTTCCTCCCATTTCACAATTATGCACTTACTTTTTTGTCAAATTGTAACATAAAATCAAATCATTATTTATATGGACATAAATTCAAGGAGGCGGCTTAAAGCATTTTGGGAAACAGCCATAACATAAATCTATATTTTACATATTAAAGCCTTTTGCTGGTATAGGCCACCATCTGGACACAAAAGCAGAGCTCCAGCATACTTACAGCATGATCCCAACTTCACTCTTTTAGCCATCTTAGTAGTCATTCCATAAATATATCATGCACACGCTCACATGACTTGCATTATTTTTACCCAGCGACCCCAGAAGGCTCAGGATCTCATGTATCCTTGCGCTTCCAGAAAAGGGAGCTGCACATTAGCAGCGAGGCTAATTCCATGTACAAGCAGCCAAAACAGAGGCTGACAAAAAGCAGCTGTACAACCAGAAAGTGGCATTATGATATACAAATTACGCAGAGAGTGATTGTTGCGCAGAGTGACCTTGTATCAAAAAGTTTACTCTGCGAGAAAAAAAAAAAAGAATTGGATTTCACTGGATCCAATTCCATAAGAATTGTTTTCTCAACTGTCTGCCAACAACTTAGATCTCAAAAGGCAGGTAGAAAAACTCAAAGTATTGATCGGATAAGAACAACAGAGCATCAGCGATACTCTGGAGAACAACAGTCAACACGGTGAACATTGACTGTATGAATACTTCTGATGCATTTTCAAAATGAAAACTTTTAGAAGAAAAACTGAAGTCTGGTTTGAATAAGAGAACAAACTATTTCCCTCCAAGATTCTGGGACTCCCTAAATGGAAACCAACCCAAATGGCTCCCTCTGCTGGCCGAAAGCTGGAAGATCCCCACAAGAAACCTTAATGGGATCCACGATTAGTTATAACAATAAACTTTGAGAAATATATATATTTTTTATGTAAAAACAATACAGTTAAAATACTCTAGATTGGTTGTTTTTTCTTTTTAATCAATCTAAATAAAATATTGTCACATACAAGTCGCTACTTTGCTTACGCTGCCATGCAGCGACGTATGCTAGGATTGGTAGTGCTAGCTACGTCTCCAGCCAAAACAGCGATGAGTAAGGTTAAATATTTTCAATTTGAAACGGGAAAAAGAAAACTACTGGGATGAAATTAGCTTACTTCATTATTTCAACATTTATAAACTAATATTTGTCATTTTAACTTTTTTTTAAAGTTTTTATTTTTCTTGCGAGTTAATCCATTTGGACATACAGACACTCGCGCTAGACCGAATGAGCAGCACGCGAACTCCTGCTTAAGGCGTTATTGTGAGCGGACTCTTCTGACCTGCAGGGCCGCCGTAGACTCCTCGCTGGGAAGAGAGTCGATCAGAACGTCCACGTCTTTGGCTGTCCTCGCTATCAGAGCTGCAAACAGTTGGGCGTATTCTGGAAAAAAGAGATCAGAGAGAGAAAAAAATCTGTAAACGTTAATGAAGTGTGCAAAAGAGCATTTTTGTTCAACACAGGCTAAACCTTTTGCAGAATCGCATTTTGGGATCATAAAGCCACAAGCCTCATTGTGGCTTTGCAATTGTTAAACACATTTGAATTTTATTAGTGTGGGGAGGCAGTGAAAGAGGAAGTCAACTCAAAATAAAAAAAATAATAAAAAAAACCCAAAATTATTTGATTATTGTATTATCCTGCGTTCAGCAGAGCCATGCCAACACCTTGTCATTCACAAAGCTGGTCCGCAGTGAAGCAAAAAGCTGGAGAAGAAGGTTTTGGATCAAAGCACATGGATGTGTTAGAATGGCCTAGTCAAAGTCCAACTGGGATCTGAAAACTTGTGTTCACAGATGTCCTCCCTCCAAACTGGTTGAATTTGAGCTACTTTGGGGGGAAATCCCCCTCCAAATATGTGAATGTGGTAGAGACATACCTCATCTTTTAGATTTGTTTATATTTGCTTTCATGAAATAAAAAGTAGAAAACCTTACTTATTTTAGCTTCATATTTAAAGCACTATTCTGTGTTAGTTTATGAACATGTACTAGGCCAACCTTCAGTGGGGTTTGCAGGCTGATCCTTGTTGATGGCCGTCTGGATGTTACTGAAAGAGGCAGGTGGAGCACATTGCTGCAGAACGCCGATGGCGTTACAGAACTGATCAGCGAGCTGCAGCAGAAACACAATCAATGCAGAAGTCGATTAGATTATCATTCAATACAGACGCTGCAGTCCACCAACGACTTAGAGCTACCTAGCTTCAACCGAATCTAAGTAGAGCATCCAATACGACATGATATTCAAATGTGCCAAGCATGTAAAGAAGACTATATTTTTCTTAGTAAATTAAATAAAAACCATATACTTGTGCATCTAGTGGTTAGCTGTGGTAGCTAGATAGCTTGAAAAGTCATGTATACTGTAGTTTTGGAGGAGTTACTACTTGCTATTACTGCTTATTTAATCAAAGCTATCAAGTTCTCGTCACATAATCACAAAAAATAATGTCCGTTTTCAACAGTTTCTTTTAAAAGAGAGTTTTGCGAACCGAATTGACCGCGTCTTGAAGTTGCGTTAGCCGATCCGCCATCTTTTCTGTCACTACAGGAAATCGGGTTCGCTCTCGCGAGGGCGTGAGCTCAAACTCTCGCGGAAGTGGACGGCGCTGTTTCGGAAGAGTTCGGTTTGCTGTGGCTGAAAGCGGCTTCTTGGCGCGTCGCAGGACTGACAGCAGAGCTAACGTGAATGTTTCTGTCTGCTTCCATTGTCGTGCGTGTTCGAAGGGAACGGAACCACAGCAGAACTTCAGCCGAGGACCAGTTTTAGCGTCTAGCTAATGACAACCACCAAACGTCAACAGGAAGTAAAGAGGCTAGCTAACACTAGCGTCTACTTGCACTTTGAGCTCTTCAGGTATGACTTTCATATTTTACATTTTTCATCATGTTTAAAATGAGCACTGAACAATAAGCAAAAACAGGGGCTGCTGTAAAATATTTTTTTTATTAATTGTTTAGTGTATCGTAATCCACTGCTAGATGGTATTAGTTTAGTTAGCATACCTAGCAACTGTCAGCTAAAGTCAGAAAATGAGGAGGTAGAGTTAAAATAAGCTAAGAACAGCATTTTTTTTATCTCTGTAAAATATGCTGACCTGTCCTGGATATTACTATAAAACAACAAGTGGAGCTTTATAAATTGAAATATTATAGCTAGATTAAAATTTGATAATAGAAATATCGATTCCAGTACCTTAATTAAAAAAAAAGTGAAACTCGTATAAACCCATTAGACACAGTGTAAAATGATTTCTGATTAGTTTAATGATTGTGGCTTACAACTAGTAACAACGCACTGTTGAGCTTGTTACAAAGTTAAAATGATCCTATGAGTTGCAACTATATTAACATCTCTCGGATAGAGAAGTAAATTAGATATAACTGTAATATTTTCATTCTATTAATTATATTTGTATGTACTGAGCTGTACCTGCACTTTTCATTGTGTTTCTAGAATCTGATTCCATCTTTCTTTATTAGATCATGTAGTTCAGAAAATTAGATACGGTTTTAGTAAACAACCTATAATGTTCCTTTTCCCAGGATAGTTTGAGTTTTGAACATCTAGATGTTCCTATTGTTAGTTATCCTAACTAATTAATTTTAGAGTGATCTCTTCGGATCTTCTCTGAATTTGTCCTGACTATGACTCGTCTCTCCTCAGGTATGAACTGTTCTTTAGAGAAGGTTCTGGCAGATGCCAAGTCCTTAGTAGAAAGACTCCGTAACCACGACAATGCCGCAGAGATGCTCATCGAACAGACAACCTCCCTCAACAAGCGGGTGGAGGCCATGAAGCAGGTAGGGCATGAGTGTGTTGCTGGCTGAGTGTGGACAGAGGTTGTAAACGCAGTTAGTGGCTGGAAGCACTTAATTCATGACGGGGTTCACTCAGAAAAGCGGCCTAACTCCATAACTTTCATTTAATATTCTCATACAGCAAGTTGGTTTTAAACTGGCTGCCACCAGGGGGCAGTGTTCTCCCAGAAAGCTGGAGCATATTTTATGTAAACGCATTCTCCAGCACAAATGGGTTTGTGAACATTGTTGTACATATGAAATGGCGAAAGAGAAAGTCATAATTTTAAAAAAGACCTGCAAAAATAGGGCTGAAACAATTGATCTTCATTAATCAATTAGGGAAATAATTGTCAACTGATTTACTAATCTAATTAACTAATCGTTAAGGGAGCTATACAAACAAACAAAAAGGCTATTTGCTGAAAAAACAACATAGTCAGAGCTGCATTTAAGCCAAAACGGTAAATGAACAGTTTTGACTAAATTTTGCAAATAAGATAAAAACCTTAAATACCTTCATCTGTACTCCTCAAGTGGCAAAGTTTCAGCTTCACCATGGTCAAGTTCACTAAAGGAATGATAAAGTATTGAATATTCTTACTTAAAAAGTTAAATGGAGTCTCTGGTGAATGTGCCTTTTTTTTTTTTCACCCTCGATTGATTGTCAGAACAATCGATTACTAAAATAATGGTTAGCTGCAGCGCTGTATGAAAAGTTGGTGATGTGTGATCTCCTGTTGCCAGTACCAGGAGGAGATCGATTCTCTTAACCAGGTTGCACGACATCGACCTCGCTCCAGTCTGGTCCTGGGAATCCAGCAGGAAAACCGTCAGATCAGGGAACTCCAACAGGAAAACAAAGGTAAAACACTTCTGGATCCACGCTCCTTCAGTCCTACAGCCGGCATCTTGTTGACTCATTCTATAAGAGACAGGACCAAGCTTGTGTCCTCTCCTCCTGCAGAGCTCCGGACGTCGTTGGAGGAGCACCAGTCTGCACTAGAGCTCATCATGACCAAATACAGGGAGCAGGTGTTCAGGCTTCTCATGGCCAGCAAGAGGGAGGACCCTACCATCGTCACCCAGCTGAAAGAGCAGCACACCACGGTCCGCACACCCGCTTAGAGCTGACCTGCTGATGAGAAACATGCATAAAATGTATGGAACATGTTGAATGTCCTTCTCCTCTTTGCAGGCAATGCAGGCGCACATAGACAAAATAAACGAGATGGCCTCGGTGATGAGGAAGGCGATAGAGGTGGACGAGGGCCGGGTTTGTGAAGACGAGGAGAGGATTAAACAGCTGGAGGTAACGCCGGACACTTTCAGAAAGAATTAGTTTTACAAGTATTTTATACCAGAGTGACTCCTTAACTCTGGTGCAAAATAAATGAACTTAAAATGTCTTAAGTTCATTTTCAAAGATGTAAATATGCTAATCGCAGGTCTTAAATGTTGTTGCAGCATCGTTCGATCCTTAATGTTGTTTGTTTGTTTGTTTACTTGGTTTTTTTTGCCGGACTTTTCAGTCAAGTGAAAGTTTGAGTCTCATGCAGATGTCTTTATTACTTTATGAGACTGGAGGCTGTTGGTAACTACCTGCTAATTTACTTGTGCTAGCTAGCTAGTTTTTTTTTTATGTCCCAAATAATATAATATAAGTACAGTATAAGTAACATGTTGTTCTCTAATGGATCAACACTTGTAATACATAATTACACAATAAATACATGTATGTATCATTTTTGATGATTTACTGGTGCACATCTACACCAGATGGTTCAACCTAAGTTATCAGATTTCTGTCTCTTTCTGTTGGACTGGGCTCTATGTTCTGCTTTCTGTCAGATAATACTGAATGAAAAGGTACATTAAGCTGAGGTCATGAGGTCAATAATCCAAAGTACACCAGCAAATTCATCTCCCAAGTGGCACAAAAGAATAAAAGATGATTTTTTTTTATGGTTTAATCCAGTCAGACAGGAAGATTTTTAAGCACAAAAAGCATTTTCAAGGTCGTATATATATGGAGTTAAACCTCACTAACAACATGTTAGTGAGGTTTAACTCCAGTCTTTAACTAGACCATTAGTAGTTCTCACACACACAACCAACTGTGTTTGTGTGTTCCAGCTAGAGAACAGCGGACTCCGAGAGCTGCTGGGAATCAGTCGTGAGGCTTTCCTTGTCCTAAAGAGAGAAGAGGCCTCGGACAACACGTCGCTATCTCCGCTGCTGACCAGCGCCGACGTCAGCCTGCGGAAGAGCTAGAGCCCCGCCCCTTTACGGGCCGCCGCCGCCGTTTCACCCACAGACTCCTCAAGGCGAAGCCTCCTGCCGCATGTCGCCACCAGAGCCCCGTCTCTGTCTGCTGTCGCTGTAATGTTTTGCTTTCTTGTGTCAGTGTGGAGCCTGCGTCGTTTTAAAGTATGAATGAGTGAAAGAGTGATATAAATAAATGCACAGTGGTCAAACCGTGTGAGGCCATGTTGATTTAATGTAACATCTAAACAATCATAGCACGTATTCCCATGTTTCTGCCTCTGTTTTGGTTGTGTGTGTGTGTGTATATGCAACTTCTTACTTTCACAACTCCTGTTATTGTTGCCAACGGATTTAAGGGCAGGAAGCGAAACTTTATCTGCTCAAAACACTGCCACGAGTAGGAGCAGAAGTTCTCAGGTTCTTTTATTTATGAGGGGGAAAAAAACAATAAAACTACAATGTAAATATTAGCCTTTTACAGCTACAAAATAAATTAGCTTAAAAATAAGATGAGTTACTTGAAACATGTTTATTTACAGTTCTTTGCATTGCTTGTTTTACAAATAAAAATCTGAGAAGTATGGTGTGAATTTACTCTGATACCTCCAAGTGAAATTTGGTCCGTCTAGCTGCTTCCAAAATGTTGAAAGGTCTAGTCAAAGTTCAAGAGAGAATATCGGACATGAACGTTTTGATCCCGTTAATTATTTTATGGCCTTTTCTCTTAAGTTGTATTAGTTTTTGTTATTGTTAAATTATGATCTATTTAAAAAAAAAGAAATAAAAAGGCGTACGAAAAAATATATACATACGTGTATATATACATAGAACTAATCAAATTTGTTTAAAAAATTAAAAGTAACAAAATAATAGTCATTTAATATTGAAGTTCAAGTTAACTCGAAGTATCGCGGGATTAGAGGCGAGACTTCCAAGCCAGAAGGAGCCCGTTGTTGAACCAGCAGAGCGGCAGGGAGCGGAGTGAGGGAAACAAGTCGGGGTTTGTTACAGGGAGCAGACCTCAGCTGTCCACTATGTCACTATCCCGGTTGGTGGGACGAAAACACGGACGAGTTCGCGGTTTCCGGTGATTTTTCAACCGCCGGCAGGTTGAAGAGGTTTTTATTTTTGTCGGGTAGGTAAACCGGAGGGAAATGTCTCACTGGATGTGGAGTCCGCTGCTGCTCTTCTTCGTGTGTGAAGTACAAGCTCAAGTAGAAAGTGAGTACAGTCACGGCTACGGCGTGTTAGTGTGTACTTCCTTTTTTTTTTATATAAATCTTTTCATAAATCATTTTATCTGTATAACATTTCTGAATTCATTGCGGGTTTGTCTGTTAAACTTGCAGGACAAGTAATTCCGCTCGTGCAGAAAAGTAGCTGTAGCTTAGCTAGCTAAAAAAACGACATATTTAGTCCACTAACCTCACTATAAGAAATAGGTAGATGAAAAGTTAATTCTTAAAGTGGCACGTGCCTGATGTCAGTGGAATAAACATGAAGGAAAGTCAATAAAATGCAGCAAACCACAGTCTGGGTAAAGTAGTTTTAAGTTCAGATAATTGCACTTATAAGGAATTTACAGGCAACAGCAGGTGAAAACATTAGGTTTTACTTTGTTAAACTAGATGTTTTACGTAATAACATTTTTAAAAGTCAAGTTACTCGATCATGTAAAGAGATGTTGGCATTGAGATTGGGTTCCCTTCAGCTCATTCCTTCCAAACTGGCTGAGGAATGAAAACATCCATAGTTAACTGATTAGTCTTCCTGATTTGTGGGGGAAAAACATCTTGGGAGGCAATGAAAGCAGATTATCAGATGATGCACTTAATTAATCCTGGTATATCTGAGGCTTGGCCTGACAAAAATATATTTGTACTCATTATCAAAGAAAATCTTCCATCAGATCTTGCCCATTAGCTGCAGTGGAGATTAAAGAGAGCATTCAGACTTGCACAGACTGAACGGATTTTTTATTTATTTTTTATTTTTTGGGAAATTGTCAAAGATCCACGACTATCAAAGAGAAGAAATGTGAACATCTTGTAGCACATGACATAAGAAGTAATTTTGAATTAAAAAACAACAGCAGCAGCATTTGAAAAGTCAAAATTAAGACAACCTCTTTAATAGAACTGCTCTATGAAAATCAGTAGTGAAGAATTCAGGTTTATGTCGACTAATCACAATTTCAATGTTGTATTTTTAGTCCGTTTTCAACCAAATTTTTGCTTGGCTATTGGACAGGTCTGTCATTATAACAAATTTTGTCCCAGAACGTATTTTTGATAAACAATTATACAGTCATTTTGTGACCATTTTTAACAAATAAATAATAATAATTAATGCGAGTATACCCACTCAAACATTTAAAAAAAAAACTTTAATTTCTAAAGAACATTGGAACTGGAAAACATTCAACCATAAAAAATAAAAGCAAATAAAGCAACAATAATTAAAATGGATTATGAAGTCTTGGTAATCAAAATTGCAACAAAAACAATAAAACAGGTAGTGCAAGCTAACAGTTGGTACATGTGTCCAAGTTTTGCAGTGTTTCACAAAACTTTCCTCGATATTGCGCTCATTTTAATTTATTATCCCATTAATTGATTTATTGATAATTGTGACCGGCTTATTGCTGAGCCCTTCAAAAACCCTTCCTTAATCCAAGAGGGAAATTAAATGTTTACTCATACTGTTCATGTTGTTGATGCTAACGAGCGTGGCCAAAAGCCATCTCCTCTAGCAGCCTGTGTCGTAGCGCAGCAGTAGAAGACTCTGACTGAAGCTAATGATTCCTGGACGTCCATGTGACCATCTGGGTCGTTTTTGTGTCCTCAGACCGCGTGACGTTCCTGCCGGGGGCGTTCCAGAACGTGAACGTCTCTCTGAACGAGACGGTGGAGGCCGTGGTGACCCGGATCCCTCCGGACGTGGCCTTCATCACGCTGCAGTTCCACACGCTGCACCGCAACGCCACGCTCTCCTACACCAGGGTGAGAGGAACAGGGATTACTTTCATGCATCCGCTCACTGCAGTGAAACGCGAGGAAATGGGATTTACTTACCAGATAAATGACGGACTGTTTGTGGCAGAAGCTTCATTTCCTTTAATGTTCCTGTGATTTCAGGTGTAGGTTCAGTGAACCGGGCGAGTTAAATCAGCAAAACAAGTGCGTTTTTAATTTCTCCCGCTAATGCACGGGGTCACAGGGTGCGCTTAAAACGTTCTGCCGCCACGGAATGAATGAATGAGGCTTTGTGAGGCGGGTCGGCTGACCCTCTGAGAGAAGGCCCAGTCAGCTGATGTACAGTCCTCAGGTCATGAGCAGCAGACGCAACGACTTCCAGGAGCGGGATGGGGGTAATAAATCTTTTGGCCGGGGTCCCAGGAGTTTCAGAGGGGGAAAAAAATCTCCCCGAGGGGTCAAGGTGGCACTTGCAGGTCAGGGAATGTTCTCTGATTATTCTGGGAGAAAACTAATCTGTGATTAATTGCCTGCTTCAGACAGATGAAAGGAAAACAGATCCAAGTCTGCTAAACTGGTCCAAATAAAAGGGGATGTAGAGTTTTCAGCAACAACGCAAAGTCATTCTAAAGATTTTAACTTCTTGTTTATGATATCTTTAATTAGTTCCCCTTTTTTTCCTTGCTTTGCTCCGATGACTTTCACGATTTTTTTGGTTGTGTCTACACCTTTCACAATAACAACTATTGCTGGACAACTTATAATTTTAAAGTAATGTAATAATAATGCAAGAACACATTCTGGAAGACCAACAAATTTAAAATTCTAATGAATATTTAACAGTGGAACTGGGGCACAGTTAAAATATCCAAAATAAATAAAGAAAACAGAAACAACAAATGAAATTAATCATGATGTCTCTGTAAACAAAATAGTTCTTCAAAGTAAGCTCTAATTGAGACCTAAGCATCAGACTGAAGACTTTAGTCATCCAGTGTTTGGTTGGCAGAGGAGAACAATAAATCATGCAAATGGAAATGATGAATCTCAGAAATCGTCTCCGAATCGAATTGTGACCCTGAACATTGGAATCAAATAAGAGCAATCTGAAGGCGACACATAAAAACCTGATCCGTTATTGATTATTGAGTATTTCCTACAGATGGAGCCTCTGCGCTGGATCTGCAGTAGACTGTTGTTGTTGCTGGAGTTACAATGAAGCTGTGATGGAGAGGAACAACAACAAGCCCGTTTTTGTTGAGCAGTTAAATGTTGACTGGTTTCTTTGTGGTCCGACAACACGGAGCCAGACTTGTCCGCAGTTACTGCTCTGGTGAAAATTGCAGTTTAAAAATCTCCTGATTGGGATACAGTTGTGATGGAAAACATTTCTGTAGGGTAAATAACTTCGGTACCCTTTAATTAAAGTTATATTTTGATTAATGAAGAAATAACCAACCCTCTTCAGTGTGGAAGTTTAAAGCAGACTCAAACTCATTTGTTTTCAGTTCCAACAAGATGGAGGTTTTTTGTGTTTTTTTTTGTTTGTTTTTTTATACACAGTGTTTAGTCTGTTTAAAACAAACTCTTGTCCATAAGTTTAAATTTACCTTCAGCCTAACTGCTGCTAACTCTGCTTTTTTTCTTTAACGAGGCTGATTAGTGCGTCCAAATAGAATGGATAAATGCCTGAGCTTGCCGTCTGTGTTCCAGACCCCAGATGAAGGTCTTTTCCTGTCGGCCGTGGACTCTGGGCTCCTCTCGGCTCTGCAGCCGGCCCAAACCCTGCTCTTCTTGTTCCTGTCTTCTCCCGACGAGGAACCCGTCTCTGGGACCGGAGTCATCCTCTCTTACTCAAGCGCTGGTAAGGAGAGCAGGAAGTTGTGCACTCTCAGTCACGAAACGCCTTTCTGCAAAATCTCTCACCACAAACCGAGAAGCATACTATCTGTTTAGTTTTTGCACTGGTTGTACTTTCCAGCGCCGGTCCCTGGAGCCTGCAGCATGGAGTCCAGCCTGGACGTGGATCCCAACGTCTACATCAGCTACAACCTGTACGAGACCACCGTCCGCTTCGGCCCCGCTAATTTAGGATACGAGAGGTGAGCCGGAGAGAGTTTGCTTCACTTCCTGTTTAGCCACTCTGGTTGCAGGCTTCAACAGTTCTGCAAACACGCAAAGCAGATCTGTGGTTTTTTTTGTCATGAATATTTCTGAGTATTAAACCTCGATGACTAATCACTAGGAAACATTTCCAATGGTTTGTGGACTGGACCGCTACATTAGAACAAAACTCTGTTTTGTTTAGTTTTTTTCTGTCGACTTGCAATGTCACTGAGGTTTTTACCAAGCAGCTATATTAGAAACTACTTATCTGATTAGTTTTTAGAGAAGACAGGAAGTCAGTTTTGATTTAGATCAACATTTACACTGCAAAAACCAAACTCTTACTAAGTGTTTTTGGCTGAGTTTCTACTTCAGAAGTACAATTGAAAAAAGAGAAAACTAACTTTTCTGCATGAAATAAGAGCTTGTTTTGAATGAATAATTTCTTAGTTCTACTAGAACATTTTCACTAATAACATGAGGAAAATTTCTTGCTATGAATTAAATAATCTACCTGTGGAACTTTATTAATATGAAGGAAATATTTACTAAAAACAAGTTCCTATATATTGTTGAAGAGTTACTTGTAAGTTAGTTTTCTCTTACTTCAAATATACTAAGACATTTGCAGAACATACTAGACCAAAAGCATTTGGTGAGATTTAATGTTTCTGCATTGCAACTCGTCACAAAGATTTAAAAAGCTGCAGAAATGTTGTGATCCCTCCACACGTTGGTGGCAGGAGCTCGTTTGACTGTCGGTTTGTGACGTTCAGACGTCCTACTGGTGCAGGAACCAAAGTAGAGCAGACTGACACATACCAGCTGTTTATCAAGGCTTCCACCGCGTTTGTGTCCCGCCCTGACCAATGAAGTGGAAACCCACCAGTCAGTGTCTGTTCTCTCTGCACATGGTGCACCAACATCAATTCAACTGCACTGTTTACTGTGGGGAATGAGATCCACAATCATTCTCATGTGACAGAGGTGTATGTAATGTTTACTGTTTGCATATGAGGTGGCAGTCGAATCAAAATGTGGTCGAGCTCAGGCTTCTCTAATGCATTTGATTAGATCAGAGAAAGCCAAACAAAACTGTAAAGTTGTGTTAATTTGCTTATTAGTCTAAATCAGAGAAGCGTTTGTATTTTGAATAATTGTTTGATATTTTTTTTATTTAGGAAAATGCCAGGCAGCTAAACTAACCTAATTATGGTCATTTAAGTTACGGATTCTTATGCACAATTCTATTTTTGAGTAATGTGGATCTCTATTCTACAAATAACAGAGAAAGGAGAATAAGGTGTAGAGTTTCATTAGACTGTGACAAGTGCAGCACAAAGCACAGGCCGCCCCGCCCTGCTCTTCTCCTATCAATCACATCCCAGATGATTTGCTCTTGACTCACACTGCGGTTACAACAAGCGACAAAGTGGAGCTGGAAGATATGAAATGAAAGATTAAAACACAAACAAAGTGTAGTGCTGACTCAAGTTATGCTCTAAAAACTAAATCAGTGAAATTTTACTAACTTGCTATGAATATGTCTAATATGTCGAGTTTAGATTCGACTTAAGCTTAGTCAAGTCGAGTTGGGTGTTTTTTTTTATTTTAGGTAGATATTAGTTCTTTCTTTGTTTGTTTTTTTTCCTTTGTCAGAGGTCAAACCCCGGCAGCCTGCGACACGTCGACAGCAAGCGACACGCGGTGGCGCCTGGAGTACGACGTCTACCAGTACTTCCTGCCCGAGAGCGACCTATCAGAGAGCAGCCTGTTCAGGGGCCTCCAGGCTGTCGCCGACGCCCGAGGCATGGCGGCGAGCGGCAGACTGGTGAGAACCAAAACATGACGAGTAAACTATACGTTTAGCGACGCATCGATGAACGACCGGCTCGTCTCCTGTTAGGTGGTGACGCTGAGGTCGACGGACAAGACGGCCATGGCGTTCAGCTCCATCCCCGGTCAGGGCGTCATCTACTCCGTCATCGTCAGAGACCCCGTGTTGAACACCTCCGCCTCCTACGTTCCTGCCCACACCTACGCCTGCAGCTTCACCTCCACTCTGGACGGCTGTCACACGCTCGGTTAGCATCTGTCGTAGCCGCTGGTGAAAAATCAACGTTTTAAAGAATTTATTTTAAGTTGGGTGTGAACGTGTTGCAGGAAAAATATCGACAAAAGTCTTCTTCACCATCGCTGGCCTGGCAGGCTTGTTTGTCTGCTTTTTCGGCCATCGATTCTTCAAATGTGGTGAGTCGGCACACAAACAGATGTATTCTTGTCTTTTGGTGATGTAGAACCTGCTTTGTGATACTTAAAATGGGAATCCCTTAATAAAACTACTTTTGAGATCTAACAAACGGGCACCTTAACTAGGGATTTATGAGCGTTCTGCTGAGTCTACTTGGTTACATCTCCAATTCAAACTGTATTTTTGCAAAGTCTTATTCAGGGTTTGTATTGGTGCTTGTTTGGAAAGTTCTTGATCTCTGCAGAAAGTCTTGGAAAGTGCTTGATATCCAAACTGAACAGTTTTGTAATAAATTGCAATCAGACGTTGGATTAAAACCCTACGTTTGGAAAACGTGTACAGCTGAAACCAGATTTTTACGTACACCTAATTAAAGACATGCAATTTTTTTCCCTCACATTTAAGTTAGATTGAAGTAAGTTTACCTTTAGGTTAGTTAGAATTACCAAAGTAATTTTATGTGACATAAAGCTATATTTTAGTTTGCTGGATCCCTGCTGTAGAATGTGGAATAATGCCACAACACATTAATAACAATAATAAATGATGTCATGCGGTACTGATTGTAAATGCTTGAAAAGTACTTGAATTTTACTGTGTAAAGTGAACCCTGCTAATCTTAGCATTCAGTGAAGGAGTTGCACAAAACACAGAAGTGAATGGAAACCGCTAGAAGTCTTACTTCTCAGTTCATAGTTAGTTTTTTGGTTTAGGAGTTAATTCTCAATGCTTCATGCCTCTCCATCAAGTCCACCTAATGCTACACAGTGATTGGAAAGGAAGTGTAATTATTATGGGGGAACACAGATGTTTTGTATCAGCAGAGGGCTCACGCTTATAAAACACTTCTGTAAAATGAGCCATTTTTTAAACTGAGAAACTTTATGCTCACAAACAACATCTGTGGTTTCTCATACTACCTGGCCATTCATGTATGTTTCAGGAAAATGTTTTAAAATAACTTACTAGCTATGAAAAACAATAGAAAGACTTGGAATATGATGAAGGTAACACTTTAGGAAGCTAATGTGAGTCAATCTACTTCCTGTATGGGTTAATTTGTCCTTCTCTCTTCCTGTGGTTCAGAGCTGTTCTGCATGGGATTCAGCTTCGCTGCGTTTTTCTTCTTCGTTCTCATCACAAGGACCACGCAGCTGGACTATGACAGTAAGACCCTCCTCCCAATCCTACTCACAGTGTGTCAACAAGTTGGGATTTATTTATTTATTTATTCTTTACTCCCAGTCCGGCTGACCGTGTCCGCTGTGGTGGGTGTGGTGGGCGGCGTCGTCCTGGTGATGAGCTGGTGGCGCTTCGGCTCCGTCATGGCCTGCGTGGTCGTGGTCGGCCTGATGCTGGGCTTCCTCGTTGCTGCCACCGTCCTCTTCACCCCGCTGGGTACGTTCCGCCTCTCTCTCTGTGTCACAGCGCGGCCGTTCCTTCTTGTTGTTGGTTTTTTTTCTCGTCTTGTTTTGATTTTTAAATCTGCGCGTTTCCGTTTGAACACAGGAGACCTCGAAGTGTTCAGGAACTCGGACGTGGTTTTCTGGGTGACGTTCTGCTGCATCATGGTCACACTACCTCTTCTCTTTGTGCGGTGGCCCAGAGAGGTAACACATTTCACACTCTGGTTATCTGACAGCACCTTCATCCGGTGAATGTTGCCTAGTTACCACAGACACTGCAGCAAAACATTTCATTCAGGTTTCCTGTGGCAGATGGAGAAGGAAAGTGTTTTATAAATAAAAACCTGAAATGTGCAAATTATGCTAGATTTTGTTTAAGAGTATCAGAGTGAAGGGGGCTTTGTATGGATGTAAGCCACACTTTTCAGATTTTATTTCTGTAATGGAAGATGCTGTGGGAAAATGAGTTTAAATAATTATGGGTATTAGTTTATTAAATAAACATGAAGAACAACATTATGAAAGTTATAGCGTGTGAATACTTTTGCAAGCCAATGTTTTTCTTTACTGATAACTTTATTTATTAGTTTAGTAGATCAAAGTGGACGGATTGGTTTGTTTTTAAGCTGTGAGTTAACTAAACAAATTGGTGCCATGCTGCCACCTGCTGGTAGTTTTGCTGCTACTGCAAGTCGGTGTAAAAAGGATCAGATTATCAGTATGTACCGCTGGTGCCCCCTGGTGGGCAAACAATCCAAACTGAATGTCCATGAAGTTTATTTTTGTAGCTTCTAAGTTAGATGCTTCTAGTTTCTGTTTACCAGTGAAGGCAACATGAGTCCAAATCGTAGCTCATTCTTCTCCCACCCAGATAAAGAGGAGGGTCAGAGTGGTTCACTAACCTGATTAGATGTAAAATTGGCCACCATGTTTAAGATTCTCCTCGCTTCCTGTTTGCTCCAGGGAAACATCGTGACGTGTGGCGTCGTCGGGGCGTACGCCGTGGTGCTGGCCGTCAACGCCTACATCTACACCAGCCTCTCTTACATCACGCTCAACATCCTGAAGCGTTTCCTCAACAACAACTTCAGCGCCGCCTTCACGGACACGCCGTTCCAAACCATTGGTGAGTTTTCATCGACTTGTTTCAGCACGAGCCGCAATAGGAATTTTAACCGCCTCGCCGTGTTGTCTTGCAGACTACGCCATGATCACGGTGTGGGTGGTGCTGGGCGTGTGCGGCGTGGTGCTGCAGCTGTACCGCGAGCGCTCGCGGCCCTTCTTCCCGCCCAGCCCGTACCTCATGTGGCTGCAGGAGCGCGAGCGCCGCAAGACCAACGTGCTGGACCCGAGCCACCACGTGCCCTCGCTGCCCGGGCGCCTGGCGGAGAGGGTGCGGCAGCTCATCGGGCGGAGGGAGCCGGTGGGCGAGCACACGCCGCTGCTGCTGTGACAGCCGTCGCTGCCATGCTGCCACCTGCTGGTAGTTTTGCAGAGTCGCGGCGCAGACGGACAGCACTGAATACACGCGACTGAAGATCTGCAGAAAGATCAAAAATCCTTCAACCACTACCTTTTTACTCAGCTCTTTTTTTAAAGCAACACAGATTTTTACCTGCACAATGAAACGTGGGAGCCGCCATCTTTCTTTCCTTCACTTCCTTTTGGATCAGGATCCAGAACTCTGGAGGCTTTCAAATGCTTCCTCCAATCAAGACTAAACATGTAAACAAGTCCTCCCTCTGCAGATCGCTTCATATTTTGCACACTGGATTATATTAAATTATATGATGTTATATTGTTTTGTGCTGTGATGCTGTGTTTGAAACATTACAGATTTGGTTTTATTCATTGAAATGTTTTACTATCAGACAAAGATAACATTGATGAACAAAAAGCGCTTCTCAGATCGTGACTTCAGTTATTTGCGGAAAAAAAATGATCCGAGCCCAGCTGGCCCACAGCATCTCATTTGTCAAGACTTTGACTAGGCCCAAATTATTATTTTATTCCATTTTGGAGTAACTTCGATAGGGCAGCCACTCCTAGGACTGCTTTCCTTCTTTCTCTCCAGACTGAAGGATGTTATCAAGTCCTGATCGTTTCCATCCTACTTCATGTTGCTAAGCAGGTTCTAATGAAGTTCATATTCAACAAATTTGAAAAATATTATTCATTAGGTCGTTATGTATTTCCCCAGCTTATCTGTTTGATAATAGAGGAATTTGATCTGAGATGTGCGAATGTGACAACAGTTCATCGCAGCACCTGGTTGCCATGGCGTTTCTCAGGGGTTTTGACACAGCTTTTAGACCGATGAGTACTGATGACACATGATTAGATTTCTGAAGCAATTGAATGTTTCAGGGTTTGTTTGTTTTGTTCAGACAAGCCAACATGTTTGTAAGATTAACCTATTTGAATTTTAATGTATTGATATTTAATAAAATGCCTTCAATGTTATTTGGACAGATTCTGCCATAATGTGATTTCACTGCACTGCCTAATAATACAGGGGTCGCCACTAATTGTGGCTGTTGCTCACTTTGTGTTCTGCTCCCTTACTCATGCATGTGCCTTCAGCTTTTAATAAAGGGGTGTTTTCCCTTCAAACTAATTTTCCCACTAAGGTTCACTTTTAAAGGTTTGCCCAAGAGCACTTTATGAAAAATATAATATAATTCATCCTTTGCTTTCTAGCACTTCAGGAAAACTCCAGAGCATAATGCTGCCAACACCATGCTTAACAGTGGGTATGGTGTTGCCAAAAATGTAATTTGAAATCAGGATTTTAGCCTTTTTCCTATTTAAAGCTGTGTTCACACTGCAGACTGAAATGACCCAATTCCAATATCTTGTCAAATCGGTTTTGTTTTTTGTGCCGGGGCCGTTCACATTGCCACACATATGCGACCTGTACGTGTTCTGCAGGCTGAACAGGTGAAGGACCTGAAAGTGTCCCGCATGCGCGGTAGAGGGCGCAATAGCGTCAGGGTTCTCAGTGTTCTGCCAACCACCATAAAAAGAAGTGCTCCGTGTTTAAGGAAGTGAACAGAGGCTTACATATTCGAAATTGTAGCATATCGAATTAATTCTCATTTTAGTCCGTCGTGGTTGTTATACGTCCCGCTTGCGCGTATCAGGGCGCAGAATAGTGAGATTTGTCCGGTATCAGTGACGTTCAGTTCGGATGAAGAGGTCGCATTTAAACCGGATACCCAAGTAGCCTGGGTCGCATTCGAAAAGAATCCGACCTGTGCTGTTCAGACTGTCATGAAGTGATCAGATACAGGGCGCATTAGGTAAAAGAAAATCGGAATTTAATATATTTTGCTTAAAAATGATCACCTGTAAAGGTCAAACTCTTCAGCTTTCTATGACCCAATTGTAGAAAGCCGAGTTTATCGTTATTCTAAATCTCATGTCAAAGTTCTCAGTTTGAGAAGCAACAAAACAGTCAATGATCTAAAACCAACATCCATTTATTAGTCAGACAAAAACAGACATTCAACATAAGTTCTCTATAAAGTGCCAAGAAATAAATTTTGATAAAACACACAAAAAATATTTAAAAAACCTAGAATTTTAGACCACAAAAAAAAAGGAAAAGTTCCACAAAGTAGATTCTGGTCTAAATGCTGTTTGCTCAGTGTTTGATTCAGGAGAAAGAAAGAAAAAAAAGGCATCTGATCAGTAGTTTCTTTCAATAAGCAAAAGTCACACACAGTGTGTTCAAAGTGTGTTAACTGCTCGATGTAGCGAAGGAACGCAGGATTTCAGTTTAAAGGCACAAGACAGGAAGGAGTCTGCAGTAACAACCTCCAGTAACAGGATCTGGTGTTCAGAACATCCAGAAAGTATTTACAGCTAACGCTCCACATTATGTTGCAGCCTTGACCCAGAGTACAAAAAAAATAAAAATAAAAATAAAAAATAAAAAAAAGGCACCATCTGGTAAATACCACCCCATATTGTGAAGCATGGCAGTGGCAGCTTCACCCTGTGGGAAGGTTTTTCTGTAACAGCAACAGGGCAAACAGACGAGTTAGAGTTGAAGCCGAATATGAAAAATTGTTAATTTTGCAATTAGGTTGAGACAAAATGTGGAGAAACTGAGGCGTTGATTACTTTTTAGGTGGCCTGACAACCGGTCGTTTTCACAAGCTGAAACTGGAATCTCAGAAAAATATAAATATAATTCAAGCATGATTCCTAGTTGTTTTTTTTTCCCCCCAACTTTGGTAACCTGCTAAGGAAAGACAGAAGTTTATGTAAAACTCATCTTAAACCAACTATATTCATGAGTTGGGTCTAAAAGGTTTCATGTAGCATGTTGAACATAATTTCCCTCTAAAACCATTTATGATTTAAATCTTATCAGAATTAAATGTAAACATTGTGCAAGTTTGAGTTTATTAAAGTAAATCTGATCTCTAAAGAGACCACAGTTAGATAAAAAAACAAATTAAAGACTATTAAATAAACATTAAAAAGAATAAATCAAAAACAAAATTACAGACATGATCAGAGACAAGGATTAGAGATGATATCAATAAAGTCTGAGCACCAACAACTGCTGCTGCTGGTTTCATGAAGTCTTTAGAGGGCGCCGTTTCAGGCTCTCTGCTTCCTCCTAGTGGTCATTTCAAAGTACGGCTTGTCACTCCTGGCCTTGCTCTGTGGGATCTTCTCTGCAGCTTTCACTGGGTTTCTCTGAGAGGTTGTGGTTTGAGTTGCCGTTGCATCAGACTTCAGTATCGTCTTTGTGCTGGGGTTCCCTGGAGCTGCTGGTTTTCTCACAGTCCTCTGTGATGTGGGTGGGGCCTTCTGATTACCTTTAGAGGAAGAGGAGGCAAAACTTGGGACCGGCCCAGGGATGGCAGAGGCCACCTTGATTTTAACCTTTGACATGGAGCAGATAGAAGTTACTGTTGCTGGGGACACGGCCTGGGAGCAGGGGGTCGGGGCACGGGAGGAGCCAACCTGGGAGCAGGGGGTCAGGGCAGGGGAGGAGCCAACCTGGGAGCAGGGGGTCAGGGCAGGGGAGGAGCCAACCTGGGAGCAGGGGTTCGGGGCACGGGAGGAGCCAACCTGGGAGCAGGGGGTCGGGGCACGGGAGGAGCCAACCTGGGAGCAGGGGGTCGGGGCACGGGAGGAGCCAACCTGGGAGCAGGGGGTCGGGGCACGGGAGGAGCCAACCTGGGAGCAGGGGGTCGGGGCACGGGAGGAGCCAACCTGGGAGCAGGGGGTCGGGGCACGGGAGGAGCCAACCTGGGAGCAGGGGGTCGGGGACTGCCGAGGTACCGGTTTTTGTACCGGCACAGTCCTTGTGGCTAACCTGGCCTTCCTGATCGTCTCCAGACGGAGGCGTGACGCCGGAGAGCCGGGGCGCCTCTGTGCAAGGCGGGAGCGCTGGCTGGCGCCCGAGGAAGGCTTAACGTCTTTGGGGGCAGATACGGTGGTGGGACGGGACATGTGTGCAGTAGTGGGAGAGGTACATGGGCTGGAAGGTTTGGGGCATTTGGAGGAAGGCTCAGGACAGACCGGGCTCCTGGGTTGGCCGGTAGGACCATGTGGGCGGGGCTTTAGCTTTGAGGCGGAGCTTGGCTCCACAGGGGGAGCTGTTGGAGTCAGGGCTCTGTGGTGACTGCCCGGGCTGGGGGCCCGCCTGCTAGAGCTGCTCACAGGTGAGGAGGGCAGAGAAGAGAAGCCTTTGGTGGGGAAAGGTAGGGGGAGTTGGGTGGGCTTCCTGGGGGAGGACGGCACCATCTGGAGGTCTTTCTTCAGTACAGCAGCAGAACCTTTCCTCGCCAGGATGGGGGTGCAGGCAGGGGAGGGGATGCATGAGCGGCAGCTCTGTCCTACAGGGGGTGCAGATGCTGATGAAGAGCAGGAGGAAGAGGAGGAAGCAGAGGAGGAGATGAGGCCATTAACTGCAGCAAGAGGGTCCATATGAGGTGGAGCGTTGTTGGCACGGTGACCGCCCAAACCAGGTGGGCCCTTCTGGAAGGCCAGGATCTTCTGCTCCAGTGTGGTGAACTGCAGCTCCCGCAGAGGGTCGTACTTTGTCAGGAAGCCCCTCAGGGTGTCCCAGCCCCCGCCGACTCGTACCATCACGTGTTTGCCGTGCAGCATCTGACGGAACAAACATTCCCACATCATCCTAACGTTCACACCATGAGCTTTCAGGCAAGCAGTGACCGTTTCACTTCAGCTCCCGAAATAGCAGATTAACCCGTCTGCACTGAGGCGTTATGCCCTGAATAGCAGCAGAGTTGTGATGTAATCACCATCCGCTGCTATTGGCTAATGAGCTTACATGTGTCCAGCCACGGCCTGTGGCGATGTGCTCGGCTGCCAGGACACAACAGCTAGCAGCTAATCTCTGACAACAACCCAAACACTCAGAGCCGAGTTCAAACTGACCGGGACGGACAGACGGAGATACTCACTCTGATGAAGATGGTCTTATCGCCCAGTCTGTAGCGTCCCTCTGACAGGTACTCTATGGACACCTTGTTGGAGCAGTTACAGGGCGGGTCATCCACGCTGAGCTCCTGCAGGAACAAACCAGCAGATACATTTATCATCTTTGACGTACACAGAAACAGTTTAACGTCGGTATTTAAACCGCTGATCCTCGAAGAACGCTCCAGTCGATATGGATGGATGTTCAATGGTCAGTGTTGGAACGAATCTCAGGACAATAGCTGTGTTTCTGCTAATCATAGAATTGTACTATATGAAATTTAAGGAGTTTTTTTTTTTGTTTGGTTTTTTTTTTTAAACACACCCAAATTGGTTTATTTCACAAAACTGCCATGGAAACACTTTTTTCACATCACACAAGTCACATGTTCAGGAACCGGATGTTGCCACTGGAGCAAACCATGAAGACGACAGGAAGCAGTGGGAGGATCTCGGTGCAGCGTAGCTACTTTTTACTGACTTATGGTAGCAAACTTATTTGTGTGTGATTTTAATTTAATGGAATCACCTTAATTGTGAAATTGTTGTTGGTTTTTCGATATTAGCGGAACATGAAAACGGAGCTAATGTGAATAATGTCCACTATTCCCCTCGTTATATCCCATAATGTCGTCGCCTTGTCAAATATGTCACTGTTGGTTAAAAATTGATTAAAAAAAATAATAATAAAAATTGCATCTTTATTCACAGGTTTGGTGAATCTCTTGCTTTCTGGCCAGCTGCCAAAAAAATGACTTTGCTTTTCTTTTAATATATTTCTCTATAAATGATTTGTGGGGGGCATAATGTGGATCTCTGCAGCTCCTCCAGTTCCATCAGGCCTCTCAGCTCTTATGAATAATCCTCTCCTTGATTGACCAATCGGTTTAGGCCACTTGTTGGGTCTTGATCGCTTTAGCACAGAAAATCCATTAAAGTTTGAGATTGAAACCTGACAAAAATGTGCAAAAGTTAATAGGAAATAAATACTTTAGGGAGGGGAAAAAAAACCTTTAAAAATTATGAACAGCTCAGTTTAAAGCCAGATGCATTAGGGAATATGATTAATCCAACTGTGTCCGTTTTTAATCCAAGCCATTTCCTGCTTCACTGTCTGGTTATTTTTAGAGCGGCCGTCTCCTCTGGGAGGAAAACGATCAACACCCCCCGACTGTTGCTGCTGCACTTTGATCCACTGAACCAGACTAAATACATAAACCCATCCAACCGGCTCCACAGCCCCCCCTTCAGGAGCGTTTCAACGTCTGCGCCCGCATGTGTGTGACGACGTGGCTCTGCACGTGCGACTGAGTCAGAGTGCCGGCGGGGCGTCACGTGGGTCGGCTGCCGTCGTCAGGGGAAACCAGGGCCTGATCTCACCTCCGGCTGGTAGAGCGCCCCGTGCTGGCAGCACACGCTGAAGGTTTTCACCGCGGCGGGAGGCTCTTCCGTCATCAGCAGCGTCTCCTCCAGCTCGATTTCCTTCTCCAGCTTCACCAACACGGGCGGCTCCACCCCGTATCTGGGACAGGCAGAGACGAGTCAGGACTAGGTGGCGCCGAAGTGAGAGAATCAAAGGCTCTACGTTCAGAGGGGCCGACGCACCTGGAGACGATCCGGCCGACCTCCAGCAGACACAGGCACACCTGCCGAGGCTCCTTGTGCAGCACTGGAGCAGAGAAAACAGCCGTCAGCAAGAGGCGACAGACAAACAATCAGGATCACAAAACATGCTAAAAATCTTTTTTTCTTTCCTTTTCTTTTTAAATCAGATCAGGGCTTTCTAAAGTATTTCATAAGCCTTTACTGCCCCACCCACCAGGCTATGCATCATTTTTCTTTTATATATACATCACTAGCCACATTTCCATTGACCATATAAATACAGAATTTCAAAATTAGTTTAGTTTGCAAAACTGCTATGGAAATACTCTTTTTCCCCCCCCACATCATACAAGTCACATGATCAGCAGCCAGATGTTGCCAGTGGCGCCAACCACAAAGAAGAAGAAGAAGACAGGAAGTAACTGGAGGATGATTGCGCAGCGTGTTTATAAACTTATTGCATGAACAAACTTATTCAGATGCGATTTTAATTGAGTTTCTTAATTACTGGAGACAGCAGTTGTTTGAATGATTGCTCCCGTTAAGCCACTAGAAGGTCCAGCTTAACTGGACTCTGCTGCGTTTGATCCCATTCGCTCCTCAATGCTACATCAGAAGTGTGATATGATAGCCGACATTTTCACTTGGCAATCAAGCATTACTTCCTGTTGGTCTTGCATATAAAAACCCCACTTTAAACTTTGTGGCAAAAGTATTTCCGCAAAGCAGTGAACGTTTAAATAAACTGATAAATGAAGCTTCTAGTAAAAGTTTTGGATTTTCACTGTAACTTCTGTTACGTTTAATGAATCTAACAAAAAGGTTTTTAATCTGTGACTAATGTTAAAGATTAGAGCTTCATTTAGCCTCTAACTTGAACCTTTTCTTTACAGCTGCATTTTAATAAGTTACCCAACTTTCTTTATAAACGACTCAACTAGTTTTAATATTTCACCAAATCGAGTGGGCAGGTCATTTCAAAGGTCAACCTCAGAGGTCATGTCTGCAGGAATCCAGGATGAAACCTTCCTGAGTTGGAATGATTAGACATTAAACCTGAACGTTTGTCTAAAACTCCCAAAAGAAATGAGAGTTTAGTCGTCTGGTTGGATGTGCTCTGGTCTTTACCGAGGCCCTCTGACTCAAACAGGTAGGTGTCGTCCACGCCGACGTGCCGGCACCAGGCCAGGAAGTTGGCTGTGTTGTCCCGGGCGAAGAAAGAACCCGGGGAGGCGTCACGCTTACAGGCCACCTTCCTGGTTGGGAAGAGCTGGACGGGAAGTGGCACGTCAAACTTATGTGGAAGTGGAACATCCCAGAAAACATTTGTCGCCTTTCCATGTCATACCTTAGGTGGGGCTGTGGGGCAGGTCTGGGCGACCTTGGTCTGCAGGGCGCCGATCAGCTGGCAGAGCTTCACGCCGTTATCCAGCTCCTCCATGAACAGTTCGGCTCTCACCTCCTCTCCTGGAAAAACCACAGGAAGGTTCAAAGACACAAACAAGAGGAACATCTTCCTTTCTCTGCATGTTCCTGAACAAGAGGCCACATTAAACGCCAGCGTTTCCTCCTCCAAGGCGCTCCCACGCTCCCTCAGCTGTAAATCAAAGCCGGCGGGAACAATACGGCCGCACTAAGTGACAAAGATTTCTCTGTAAAAGTCGACTTCCACCCGACAAAGGGCTCAGCCTCAGGGCTAGAAACTATATCCCGTTGATCCCACCTGTTGATTCGCCGTTCAAAACGTCTAAAAACCTGAAATGCAGGCCATCCTGTCCACTGGAGCGCCAACTCGCGTTGAGCGCCGAGTACCTGCCCACATTCTTCGTTAGCAGCCAAACACAGGGCTGTGAAACCCTGATTCAGCAACAATAGAGTCAGTTTCGGGTTCCTCACTGCTCCATTGTGCCACACGGACAATGGGCCTCCATATAAAGGCAGCAGCGGAGAAACTGAGGGGATTCTGTTCCGCTCTGCAGTTTCCCCAAGAGGCGCGTGAAAACGGAAGCATCGAAATCTGATTACATACGAGAGCCACATCGATAGTTCATCGGTACGTTCCTGGCCTCTGGGGGAACTGTTGACGGGCAACACACACACACACACACACACAACTACTGTTGAAGGCAGATGGAAAACTGTTTGGATCAAACCTTGCAGTGTCAAAACATCTACAGTTAGAATAAACAAAAACAATCCAGAGTGTGAGGAGAAGCTGGTGTGGAAGTTAAACCCACCCAACATGCCGCTGAGCCAGATGGCCAGGTCCTCCTGCATTGGGACCAGCGTGGCCTCGTGGCGGACCGCCAGCCACTGGTCATACTGGAAAACGTTGGAGAGGCCGGGGCCGTGCCGCTGAGCCAATGGGCTGCGGGGGCACCTGGGACTCAGCAGGGGGGCGTCGAACTTCTCGCTGAACCAAACCTGGAGAACAAAATAAAATCAACTGAGCTGGAACAAAAAAAAAAAAACATACAAGTAAAAACACCTTAAGTCTAAAGAGGTCATTTTACAGACAAAAGGTTTTGGTGGAAATTAAGTTTGCGTTTGTTAGCCTTATAGCGCAGCTGGCAAATACAGGAACTTAGAAAAGTTGGTATCCAAGAAGAAGAATAAAGTTAAAGTCAAACTTTTTTTGTGGTCCAAATTTTTCTGTGGGAACACAAACATGACAAAAACTGTAGATAAATGCAGCTGAATGTTATTTCAATACCTCTTTCTTCCCATTAGTAATCAGCCATTTTTAATCTAAGGCATAATTTTCACATAGAACAAAAAGTCAGTTCATGGTATTTTGTTCCTAATGCAGCATTACAAGTAAGCATTTCTTGCCTTGATACATATCTTTTTCATCAGAATTTTGATTGGTTGACAAATTCAGGGACATAAAAAAAAAAACAAAAAAAAAAAAACGTTAAGATTGTTATTTTTTACAGTTTTCGCCACAGTTCGCTCAATAAGAATATCAATTTGAAAATATGATTAAAAACAGTTCCTGTGTGCAGTTTAGTGATACAAGTCTCTTAATTATGCGACTTAAATGTCACTCTTGTAAAAAAGTTCCATTATTATCTGTGGGGAGATGATTGCTGTCACAGCCATGCAGTTACCTAAAAATGAAACAATGTTTATATGGTCAGTTTTATTATTGGAACAGCACCACAAAATATTGAAATAAAATGTTAACTTTCTTTAGGAAGAAATCCCAAATGACAGTCATTTTTCTCCACCTTGTGTGAGGAAACACTAATGGATCATATTTAGTGAGCTACCCATGCAGAGTGAAGCCGTCACACCGTGCTGCATGTAAGCTCTACTGAAGAATCTATGCACCAACCTGACCTAGTAACCGTGGTTACTCCATCTTAAAGCCACAAATCCATCTATTAGCAATAAGTTTTCTGCATAGCTTCATGTTATTGTGCTTCTAGTCTGAAAAAAATAAAAATAAAAATATCCAATGCTGCTGTATTTTCCCAACATGTGCTCCTTTGTGCCTGAAGCCAATGTCCAATCAGATCCATGCCTGCTGTCACACACTGCCTCACCCAGTCAGCATCCTCATCTGGTCACTCAAAGTCTGTCACACAGGGAGACCAAGTGTATGTGGGGGCAGTGGGGAGTTCTGTTTTATGGCTCTGAACAAAATAAATAAAAAATTTTAAAAAGTGCTTTACGTTCAACTCCGTCAGTGTATTAGGTTCATTGTAGTTACAGGAAGAGAAAAAATATACATCTATTTCTGCCCCCCAAAAAACTCCTAAAACTTTTTTTTTTCCCCCAGAAAATGTCTGAGTCAAATTTTTCTACTTTTGAAAATTTTCTGATTTCCATGGATTTCCTAGAATTTTTCTGAGATTCATCTTAAAAGTTGGGTTTCTAGAATTTTTTTTTTTTTTTTTTTACCTCTGGAGCTCAAATTTCCTGGTCCTTCCTTACCTCCCCCCTCAATGACCACAATACACAGTCGTAAAAGTCAGTCTGAGAAGCAGGGGACCTCCACATTCCCAAGCGCTGGCTGATTTTCCAGTTTCCAGGCAGTCCGAGGGGGTAAACCTAATCAGCTGCAGATGTCCACTCCGATATCTCCACATGTTACGTAACCAGCTGTTGATGGACCGCTCCCTCTTCCTGCCATGCAGTTTGTTGACATCTGCTTCGGATGCGGCCTTTAATCTTGGTGTCGTTCGCATGTGACCAGGCGCTGCCGAGACGCGCAGCTCAATGGATTGCTGTGCTGTGGAACAAGGCGGCGAATTCATGGCGTCGCCCCGGACGACAAACAGGAAGCCTTGTGGGCAGAGGAACAGTCGTGGCGTTCTACACCGACGTGGCGAACTGCTGCAGATTGTTCTGTTCCAGATCGCTGGACTGGGAGCGACTCGGGCCTCAGTGGAGCAGAACTTTGAGGTCGATATGATGGATTTAACCTCAGTTTGTCCTCCACAATGACGCTTAAGAGAACTTGTTGCAACTCAAGAGTACAGAGAATGCTTTCACCCTAGAAAGTAAACCTTTTTCCGCTACTTTTTCAAAGCTTGTTTTTAATAATTAGATGGGCCAGACTGTTGAGACATTTAGGAGACGTGGGGAAAAAAAATAAAACAAATAAAAGTAAAAGGGGAAAGGGACAACTCTCGGGGTTTGGATCAGTAATCTGCAACTTCCTGCTTTCCCTGCTGTAGAAATTACAGGACAGACGGCAAAATCTTTTAGTCGCTTTTAAAACTGAGAATGATTGAATGATCTGTTTGGGATAATATTTTAGTTGTTTATTTCTAGATCCAGAATGGGTGTGTTAACATTTTTAGGTTGCAAACAAACACAAAGGTCAAAAAGGATGGTCTGAGTGTGCGTCAGTCACGTTATTTCAAAGAAGAAAATAAGATGGAAAAAATCCAACTTGTGACAACTCTACAGATACTCTCAGTGAAAGTGAGAACAGCTTAGTACTGAATCTAAATGCCTGTGGAACAGAGCCGGTCTGAGTTAATCTCACTGGGTACAGGAATGTGGACTCGTAATCCAGAACACAAACGCCCCAGATCCTGAAACATTCCCCACCTTTAATTACCAATTAAAGGTGGTTTAATCCTAAGTGGCTCAAGCTAAGCACATCAAAACTTTCTAAAGGGAAACCAGCCAATCAGATGGAAAATAAAAACATGAGAAAAAAAAAAAGTTTCTCATAAGCTCCTCCCCCTGCTGCATGTCAGAGTCATCTGAACTGCAGTAACAACAATCAGTTACATTTTTCAATGTGACATAAATATTCCATCTCCAAACAATCTGCTTCAAAAGTAGCAAAGTCACAATTTTCAAGCTGGTTTCCTCCCATGACCTGCTAACTGACCTTTAAACTAAGCCTGAGCTGTTTACTTTAGTCCTTTTCACACTGCGTACTAAAATGCTCATTACAGACAAAGACATTTCTTGTAAAGCTTTGAATTTCACTGGGTCAAATCCCTTTACATTGCATCATTATAAAGGTTTTAATGTTTGGAAACGCCAAACGGAACCCAAACTAAAGCTTCCAGTGGATTCTGCAGTCGTTCTTCCCTTTACAGATTGTAGTTATACTTCCATGAATGCATGCATGTTCAGCACGGCTGAGCAGATATCTGATCTGACTGTGCTCTACATGCGCAGTGAGGCTGCAGCATCACTGCACCCTCACAGCTCACCTTCCAGACCCAGAACGACCGAAACGTTCAGCCACCTTCTACGCTCACCTCACTTTAAAAAAAAACAAAAAAAAAAAACAGAATAATGATTAGTAAAATCAAAGCCAATGCCATTTCATCCACAGAGACTGTAAGATGATCTATAGGATCCATGTTCTGCTGCGTTTAAAGCTGCAGGACATCCGGCCCTTCCCGCCACATGTTATGCCATCAACACTTGGGAAGCATATTTTACATTCCCACAATCCAACTGTGGTGGGAATGAGAAAGCCCTGGTTTTTTCCAGAGCAGATGAGAGGAGCGCGCCGGTCGAGGAGGTGTCGAACAGGGACAAGGCTGTAACTCGATCTGCTTGTTGTTCTGGGTTTGGGAACAACTTGCGATTCATCGCTGGGAGGGGAAAGGGAAAAAGTGAGGAGCATTCCGCCCACTCCCTGCAAGATGTAGAGGGGGGAGACGACTAAAGGCTGGGAGCTTAGGAACGCCAGACATGCACAACAACAACAGCAGCATGGCATGCTGGGACACAGGTGGGCTCAAAGCAGCTGCTTAATTCGTCTGGATAACTGCGATGATCTGAACTGAAAAACCCAGAGAGTTTATGAATAAATAGATTTTTTTTCTTCTTTACTAATGCGACAGTTTGTGGTCCGTAAGCTGAACCTTTGACGGAAATAAGCAGACTCTTACCTGAATGCCAGTCTGGACAGCCATGATTGCGTTCGCCAGAAGTTCACTTCTTCATTCTGTCGAGATGAAAAACAAATCTTCAGGGCAGAGTTTCCCCCAGAGAACCTGCTAAGACTGATGGTCTTAGCAGGTTAGTCTGATGTCCACAGGAAATTTGAAGATATCACTAGGTCACTATGCATTATTGGAAGACATTGTCAACAAAACCCAACACCTGCTAAAAGGTGTTAAAGTCCAACTTAAATAAAACAATTCTAAGCCTGGTGGGCACAAGTAAAGTCTGGTGGCCCACCAGGCTTATAATACACTGGAAAAATCTTCTTTTCCACCAGCAGCTACAAAACAGGAAGAATCAAACTGTGTCCAAACTTTCCAGCTAAAACAGTCACGTTGAAATTGATTGAGATCCACAAAATGTAGATTTTAAAAAAAAAAAGTTAGGTTTTTTGCAAAACGTTTCTCCTGTTGACATTGAAATAATCAAGTCTGATTTCTACAGAAGAGGGAGCTACAAGTCATCATACAACCGAAACGCAACATCTGCAAACAATACGTCCCAATTGCCGATCGTTTTCTAACATATTTGTCTGGATTTTTTTTTTTTTTTTGTGTGTATTCTCAAAGGCGAACGTTCAAACATCTTGCATTATTTAGTTCAGTTTATCATAAAGGCTGTGGCAAAATGTGCTCGAGACAAAAATCACTGGGTGTTTATAGTCCTGTTTACAACGAAAATTAATTAATGAAAAAAAAAAAACACCTTTGATAAAAAAAAAAAAGAACAGAGTACTCCGTTTTGTACATTCCACTTTCAAAAGTGAAAATTCCTCAATAAGATTATTTTTCATATAAAAATAAGCTTGACTTGGAAAACTGAGTTTGTGCATGTATCAATTTGTTTTTGTAATGAGGCCAAAGGATATGAATGAGCACATTTGTTTAAATCAATGAATGACCAGGAAGGAAGTTACTTATTAAAATGTTTCAACACATAGCCGGCTGTATCAGATCTCAAAGAGAGAAAAAATAAAACTTTTATCTGTGAGCAGTAAGCATTCAGTAGAAGTCCATGCCAAACTATGAAGCTGCCATCTGCCACATTAATCATTCAGGAGGTTATGATCAAGCAGAGTGATCATTCCAATTATTATTCTATGTAAATGTACCGATCAGGGAAACCGGTTACCTTCTTCTAGAATCCCAGATGTGTTTAAAGTGTTCAAAAATCATCTCATTAACTCTGAATAATTAGTAACTAGAATGATTCATTACATCAAAGTGTGTAAGGAGCGTCTGTTTTTACTGAACCTTCAAACTTTTCTCAAAGGAAGTGACACAGCTGGTTTCTCCAGTTTTCCCACACCAGTCTTACTCCCAGTGGGGAGAGTGTTTGACACGGAGGGACTGGGTGTGGGGAAGCAATCACGAGCACACAGATCCTAATAACAGAGGTGATTTGGTCAACACAGCTGAGACAATAGTCCTGGAATACCAACCCCCTCTCCACGATCTGCTTTCACCCCAGATTTATGAGTATCAGCAGCAAAAACTCTTGTGCTGCATTCAGATAACATGTTTTCTACTAAAGCACAGAGTGACAGGACTGATAAAGTTAAAACTAATCTAAACAACAGGGAGTGATACATCCAGACGAGAGATGATGCAAGTAGGCGAGAGAGTCTGACATCGTCTCACTTACCGCGGAACAGAAACGACTCAAAGTACTGAAGAAACCTGTCCAGTGTCCAACTCCCGTCAGCCCATTGGACTCACGGTGGACTAACTGAGTCGGGTCCCTGCACAGTGTTCAGATATGTTCAGCCAGAGCAGCTCCTGCCTCTGCTTCCACGACTGGGTGGAGAGAATGCCAGCGAGGGAATGACGGGACGGAGGGAGAGAGAGAGAGAGAGAGAGAGAAAGGGATGAAAGGAGGAGGTGCGCTAGGAGAACCCTGACTAATGAAGTGGCTACGCTTCACTAAGCCCTGACCATCTATGTGCCCCCCACCAAACCCATCACAGTGGGACCCTCTCACAAAGCAGCCATTGTCTTCTAAACCAATCTCATCTCTGACCCAGGAACTCCCCGATCGGGACGCAATGAAACGGAAAGAGATGGAGTAGAGGAGGTGATTTACTGCTGCTTCCTCTTAGACCCCACCACACCTCCCGGTTTGAACTCGGTCTAGACCGAGGGGTCAAACAAAGCTGTTGCAGAACGAGCAAACTTGAGGCGCAAAAGGGCAAGCACACGTGACGTCCTACGAGTGAGTGAGGTGTTTGCTTTGCCACAGCTGTTTAAATCTGCTCTAATGACCGCAGGCTTGTTTGAGATTCACCGCTCAAATAAGGCAAGCTGACTTAAGTTTTCAGCCACATTAGTTGCATTTCCATCACCCGCAGAATTGTGGCAAATTGAAATTACTAGGATAAATTTGTTTACATTTGCTTTCGATAAGACGTTTTAGGATGAGGTGGCTTTTTGGCCATATTGAAAAATATGTATTTTGCAAAACTGCAATGGAAAGACTTTATTCCTGCACGAATCATGTGACCAATAGCCGGATGATACTACTGGCAAAAACGATGAAGACAACAGGAAGTAGGAGGAGGATTATGTTTTTTTCCCTGCCGGGCTATACATCTAGCTCCACCAGAAATCTCAGTTCATAAAAAGTTTTGAGTCTTCAGTAAAACAATTTTCTTAAAATGCTGCATATGCAAGCTCCCCAAGTACAAGGGGTTTGTCACTCCAATGTCTGAACAACACAGCTGATGGGCGCTAGCACCATGGCTGATGATTAAAAACTCTTGTAAATGTTTACATCCGTCCCTGCCATGATTTTTAATGGCTCATCGTGTGAGCACGCTCATTCAAGTTTGATTTCCATTTAATTTCCTACTAAACGGAAACACAGCAATTGCACAATTCTGTTTTCCCCGACATTTGCAGAAAATGGACTTGCACACATTTGTAATGGAAACAGCTACTGATGATAATAATGCCAGATAAATCTCTGGAAACCACCTCAGGGTTTGCAGTGATAGAAAGACCTTTAGAGTTCCAACAGAAGAATCCAGAACGCTGTGCAGGCTTTCATGAGGCGGTGACCGCTCAACGACAGAAAAGAGGACGAATCTTTGGCAAGAACTCCAGTTGTGTGCATCTGGAGCATGAAAGGGGCCCACACACGCGGTCAAATGTCAAGCGCAGAGGAGGGTGGGAGAACTGAAGCCAAGAGAGGAGACAAAAAAAAAAGAAAGAAAAAAAAGGGTTTTATTATGCTGCCGGAGCTGAGAATGGTACCCCAGAAAGGGCATGGATCGACATGGAGACCTACCACGCACATTCTTCAACGGTCATTTGACGAACATGTCAGTGATCGCTTTATTTCCCTTTTGACACTCAAAAGTGATTTCCCATGACACCCCCACCCTTTCTATTCAGCAGTTACGGCTTAAGTCGAGCACAAAAGATAACCAGTGGGGTTAGACTGAGGCTGGGCTCATAAACGCTCAATTAGCAATAGGGGTAAAAGATAAAGTTCTTTTTAGTTTTATACAACTCAATTTGTAACACAAGACAGATAAAATCCAGTTAATCATTTAACTTCTCTAAACAGCTCATCCTATTTTATTTCCCCCATGTCAGCAACAATGTTTCACAATGTGGCTGGAATGGAAGCTGATTATCCCACTCCCTGTCAATCTGGTTTCCTCTGTCATCCGACAAGACGAAACGTGAAGCCAACACTCTCCCTGGCATCTCATTACAAGGACTTTGAAATTATTGGTTTTGAATCCACAATCATTTGAAATCGTGGCATACCTCTGTACAACTCACCAGCATATATATAGTTATGTACCTTGAGACCGGCGCTTTGTCCAGAGAATAAATTAGGAAGAAATGAAACAGCAATGCTTGGGTAAGAAAGAAGAAAAGTGATCAAGGGCAGGTTGGAACATTCACAAACCAGATAACACCACATTCCTAAAGAAGAAGGGTTTGTGGAGTGAAATAGGCAGACAAACCTGCCAGAGAACAACCAGAGTCAGGTTTAGGGGGAGGAAGTTGTAGTTCACTCTGGGAGTGAAATTACAGACATTTTCAGACTGAACAGTTCTAAGTTTGCAGTAGAGTAAGCAGGACAAGCCCCGGTTTCCCCTGCAGCCTGAACTAAACTTAGATCCCGTCTGTGCTCGTTAGCATTCAGTGGGGGGTGAAGACGTTTGTGCGTTCCCACTTCACACGCGCATACGTTGCACTGCTCTCTAGTCGTAGCCAATAATCATTTAAGAGGATTGGGGCTATTCCAGACAGCAAAGCACATCCACGACGCTCCGTCACCAAAACACACCGCACGTGGCGCGCTCAGGGAGCCCGCGGCGCTGCGCTGAAGCATGCAGGCGCTCGTGCAGAAACGCAGAAGCGGGGCATTACGTAATAAGTGAAGGTTCAGGCGGTGACGAACTTTTGATCTGCCAACGCAAGCCTGCACCTGAGGCTTTTCATCCCTGCAGGGATTTTTATTTTATCGGTAAACACTTGAATTATCAGCGCGTTACGTATGACGTCATGTGTTATGCAAGCGTGAGCCTAAAGTAGGAAGCAAAAATTAGAGCAAATTTCCTTAAGTCACTTACTGCTTTTTTATGACAGAGTATTAAGGCCATGCTAAGTAAAAATAAATAAAATTACAAGATTAAAGTCGATGTGTAAAGTTGTATCTCGGTTTATGTCCGAAATCACGAGAAAAAAAAGTCAAAAGAATAAGTCGCCATAATCTGAGAACTGAATACATTTCGAGAAGTCAAAGGCATAATATAAAAATGAAGTCAATATTTTGAGAATAAAGTCTTAATATGATTACGAGAAATCAGATGAGAATAAAATAGAAATACTACAAGTGTAAAGTCGTAATACCATAAGAATTTATAAAACGAAAAAATATGAGAAGAAAGTTGTAATTCAATAAAGTCAATATTTCATGAAATCATATTATGAGAAGTTGTAATAGAAGTAAAAATAGAGTCGCAATATGTCTTGCAATACGACTTTATTCTTGTATTACTTCGATTTTGTTATTCATTTTTTAAAACCTCTTAGCGTGGCCCTAATACTCCGTCGTAGTTTTTCCAAATTAATTGCTCATTCACATGAGCTTCACAGGCCTATTTCCAACGTTGGATTTAATCAGTTCATTGTGAACACAACGATTTTCTTTTCGATTAATAACTTGAGGCGACACAATAACTGAGCGACATCCCTGTTTAGTGGCATTGGGCCAATAAACCCCCTTTGTTAGAGTCCAGAGGGGTCCTGCTGGACCAAACTGGTCCCTAGACAATAGCAGCTCCTTCTCTATTCGACTCCTTCCTGCTGAGCCCTTTGTGTCTGGACTTAATTACTCGATCAGAGCAGCGGTCGTTTAGAGCCAGGCCTGCTCCTTTTTATTGCAGATGGGGCCTGGCTGCACTGTGTCCACGAGGAAACTCATTCATTCAGGAAGGAAATAATGTCCCTGAACTGAACGGCTCAGCTTCAATTACTCTATAAAGTTATTTAGCCCCCAGGTGTTTACATGTCTACTTGGAGTTTTTAATAGAACTTTGAGAGGATTAAATCTACTGGACTCAACCTTCCTCTCCTTAGAGGTGGGACGTTATGAGTAAAGCCCATCTTAAAGGCTTGAATGAGTGGGCCCCACCTGCCGATCCGATTTTGATTTGATGACACTAATCCACAGCTTGCTTTACATCACAGTCAGCTCCTGGATATTAAAATCTCTCGGTGCCAACGAGGCTGACTCCAGACATGCTGGTGTGGAGTAAAACCCACCAGAGACGGCCTTGTAAACAGCGTCCTGCACAAACAAGTTTGAGAATAAGTCAACACACAAACAGATGACTGAATCGGTTATAGCTTCAGACATGAAAGCTGTTGGGTTTCAGACAAAAAAAAAAAAACAAAAACAAAAAAAAACATTTTCTACATTTTTTTTTTTTTTAAGTGAACTACCAAACACATCCAGTTAGAACAGAGTTAGCTTTGTTTCAAGTTAGAATCGTCACTTAGAGGCCTGTAAACCGGTGAGCTCTCAACAGAGCCTGACTTTGCACATTGGGTTGTCATGGACACCTGGTTGCAAAACCTGACTTTTACACCAAACATTTTCACAAGTTATGGGATGTTTCAGAGTGCAACAGGCCCGGGAGGATTTGCCATGAACTGTTTCTGCTCCGAAATCCCACAGAGACAGCAGGACGGACATTTGTAACATTGCAACAAATGGCTCAACAACTGCTAGCGTTTATCTTTCCACCGGCATTACTTCAGCTGGTTGGTTCTGTTTGTCCATATATATGAGAGAGAGCAAAGTGCATCATCTTGTGTGTTTTAAGATGAACGGGAACACAAAACTGGGAACTCAAACATATCCTGTAAGGAAGCAGAAAGTTTGCAAATCAACGCAACATTTGTCTTTCGTTAATTAAAAAAAGCTACTTTATCCCTTCATGGCCGCTTCAGGTGAAGAGACCCAATGTAAATGTTGTTCAAGTAGGCCAGAGCTCTGCTAGTAATCAAATGTTCAAACAAATAGTCCCGGTGTTGCCAAGTTACCAGCTTTATTAAGGTGAACACAAACTACATCTAATCAAATCCTCAGAGGAGTCATAGGCACTTCTTTTGTAGGGAGGATTTAACCTTTACCTTAATTTGTTTTGGAAAATGGAAAACTGTAGGTCAGTGAGCAGAAACCGGAGAATATTAAAAAAAGGCACCGTCACAGAAGAGACTGGTGGTAAATCCTAGTTCTCAGTAACAGAGGAGCTCCTGAAAATAGCAGAAATTTGAATCAAATGTTTGCATGCAGCTATCAGGAATTGGCTCAAAGTTCCAGAGCCAAACATTCAAATGACTCATTCACTGGAGAAACAGAGAAACGTATTGTATGTCATTTAGGCCACCTGCACAGTGCCTTAAAAAAAAAAAATAAAAAATTGTAATAAAATTCCTGAAGAGAAAAATATCAATTTATAAAAAGTTGCAGATGATTATATTTTTAATGGGCAACTGTTGGGAGACTTCACAAACTCAACAATGCTTCATCAATCCCAAAGGGAAACGAAATAATCCATTTTATTTTTGCTTTTGGTAGTTTGTGGTTTTTATTTTCCCCATTTACAGTTTTTAGGTTTCATTTAAACATATTCAAAATGTCTTCTAATTTCAGTGCTCCATACAGAATTAAAGTTTAAGTCCTTGAGATGGACAGCTTGCATCATCAATACATTACTAGAAAATGGTTTCAAAACAATATTACTGTTTATTGCACTTATTTCTGGGAGAATTTGTTACCATGACGGGCCTTACGGACTATACTAACAGAAACTGACAACACGTGACAATAGCTGTGTTTCCGTGACAAATGACAATTTAATCTTTGTCGATGTTCTGCTAATGTCAGAAATAAATAATTAAAAGAAGCACAATTTCACTTTTTCTATTAAATATTATACGCAACTAAAATTACGTGAATAAGCTTGTAATAAGACAACACGCCGCTCCACGATCCTCTACAGCATGTCGTTTTCTGTGTGGTTTGCACCATTAGTATTGTGTGATGCAGTGTAGCAAAACAAACCAATTGGATACAAAAATAAATAAACAAATGAATAAATAAAAACCCTCACCTCATCCTAGCCCCCAAACGTTTTAACTGAAAAGCAAGTTTTCAGATTTGGTGCAGTTAAGCCAAGTTATTTTCAAACTATACAATTAAATGGTCAATGAAAAACAGAGCTGTGAGATAACTTTAACTGAAATATTGTTCAGTGACATAATTCCAGTTTAACAGGACTGGAATATAAACGCAACTTTGCTAAATCAAATCAGATTAAAGAAAAAGCCATAGATGAATACTGGAAGTGCCACCGAACAAATAGTTATGGATTTCCTGTCAGAAGAATCTGCGATGAGTCTTTAGATGATACGATTTATACTCGAAGCTGAAACTGCTCACGGAAGCTCCACACATCAAACCCTTAAGAAGCAGCACCAAATGAGACAAAGACAAATTAATGAGTTAAACTTGAACATATGGGCTGCAACAGTCAGCCGACACAATGGGATGATAATGAAATCTGGGATTACCCCTCATTTATTTGGGATTTCAGCCTCAGGAGGACAGTGGTGGTGGGGGACGCATTAATGGTCAGTGTGTGTACGTGTGTGTTGTAGCTTTGGGAGGTCCTACATGTGAAGCCCGATGCCAAAGATCAAGCAGATGGCGATTATGAAGATTGATGGAAATGAGGTTCCTACTCATTTATTATGAAGAGGCGACCAGAGGCAGCTTTGTCTCAAACAGTGACTCACTGTACAGAATCTGATCTGGAGGAGGAACACGGAGCAATTTCTGATAACAAAAAAGAAAACTCCAAGTCCTTTAACCAACTAAGAATGTGTTGTTCTGCCAAACTCTTATCAGTTTCCACGTTGCTGCTACAGTGAAAACCCAGGAATAATGTGCAGCGGTACCCAGATCCTCTCAAGGCTGTTTCCTTCAAAACTCGTCATTTCTGTTTTGATCTCCAACCAACAGTTTTCTGTCCATGTTTTGTCAAAGCATTGCATTAAAGAGAAGACAAGCTGTCTAGTTATTGCAGGTAAAGTCAGCAGCCAGCGCTGTGCAGCCATCAGTCTGATAAAGCTGGTACTTCTGTGTTGTTTGTGAACAGAAGTGCATCCAAATACCCAAACTCTGTGCTTTGTGTGATCATTTAAACATCTTGGTAGCCTCATTTCAGCCAGCTGACCAACAGTGTGCAGAAACTGGTGGTTACGGGGCAGTGCTGCAGTACTCTACTGACATGTTTATCACATTTAAAAGCACAAATTGGCCGACACGGTTTGAGGTTAAAGGTGTAACTTTAGAACCGACCCATTTGGAATTGGGCTGCAATTAATCAATTGATTCTGAACATTAATCTGATGAATAAAAACTGTGCTGATTTTCTTATTTAACCACTAAAACATCTTTTTTTGAATATCAGAAATGCATTCAGATGCAAATGTTTGATTTAATTCTTAAAGAAAAACTTTTTTTTTTTGCCTAAAATGCAACACCCTACTTTCATCGAAATAACCAGCTTGATTAGTAATTGAATAATAGTCACCAGGAGTACAGACTCAAAAAAGGCAATTTTGTGAACGTGTAACACACTCGGTAGTAATAAAAAAACCCCCACCAAAATATACATTTTGCACTTAAGATATAAAAAGCAACTGCACTGATGTTAAGTCAAGCAGAAAGGGCTGAGCTTTCCACATGTTGATGCCAGAGGCATTCATTTTTAGCTACAAATGAATCATTTGCTACAGAATGCTGAAGAGTTCACTGAAGGAATGTTGCGTTGCCACATTTTAAACACAAAGTCACCTTCCCTAGCACCGTTTTTTTTAAAAACATGGAATAGATTTCTTCATTTTGATGTTTTAAAATAATTGTTATACTGCACCAGATAAGTTTCAATAAAAGATACGCAGAATGTGGCTTTTTTTAAAATCCCATTGATCATCAGAATAATCTATAGAATACTTGATTATTAATTGTTAGTTGCAGGCCTTTTGACAAGTACAGATGAATGAACAAACCTGTTCCATGTAGAGACATGGAGGCCACCAAAAACAGGATTTCTATACATTTCCAGTCTCAAACTTCCATATATATCTGTAGCTTAGAATTTAATGTTGAATCAAAGAAATACAGAAAGCAGCTTTCAGCTGATGGATGGACTGACGGATGAAGCATAAATGGAAGGTGGGACGATAGACAGACAGGAGAAGGAATAATAATAATCTGGATGGACGAATGAGGGACAGACGTCTGGGTGGTTCAATGACAGACAGATTAGTAAGTGAACATCTAGAGTCCTGCAACTTCTAGATGTGCCCCATGTCCCTGGGCCAGCACAGCAGAATATAATGACCAAATTCACATTCAATATGCGACACTAAACATGCAGCCTGAGGCTCTAGATTATATTGCGTGTCTAGCATTTCCCTGAAGACAACCTCTTTGCAGGAAACACCTGTCGATCCTTACTTCATCCTCTTTCCTCAAACAGGAAACCAGGATTGTCACACAACAACAGCACTTTATCCATGTAAAGAACAGCCCATCTTCATTGTTCTGGATCCATAAGTGCAGCCGCAGGAAGAAACATACCAGCCACTGTGGACTTTAATTAAAAAAAAAAAAAAAACATCTTACATGATTACAATTCCAGACTGGAAATTATAGAATAGCTCAGCAGAGACTGGCAACATATTAAACATGTACTAGTAAACTACTCTTACCCATTTTTTCCCTAGCTGCCATTCAACCAGGGATAAATATGTACACGCTTCAAACAGCAGCTCAGACTCAACAGAAGCAAGTAAAGACGTGTCAGAAACAAACAGCGAGGCTGCCGTTGGATAACGGAGACGGCAGGGAAATGTGGATGGAAATTAGATTTAAACAGAGCATTCTTCCTTTAAACAGTCAGTCATTTTTAGCGCTTAGTCAGTTAGGAAGTGAACCTTCATATTTATTGGAATAAAACTAGATAGACCCCTTCAAAAGTTCCAGTACTGTACCAAACTCCTCGAATGCTCCATTTTGTGTGGACACAAAGCAATATATAGAGACAAACGCGTCTCAACATCATGGTAAACCCAACACAAACTTTAGCTTAGCTTTCAACTCCTCCTCAGTATTCCAGATGCTTAGAAGTCTCCACGAGGCTTCCTCGCGAGGAAACTTTCACACAGGCGACAGTTCCATCATCTTCGCCAACCGTATCCCTTTCACTCGAAAAGAGATCAAATAAACTCACCAGCAGCACCGTGAGTGAGCAGTACTTCGCTTAGAACCTCAGCGTCGCAGTTGGTAGTAGATGCTCGTTTGACTCACTGGAAGTTTTCGGTTGGAGCTTCGATTATCGAGAGTTACTCACGTTCTCTCCTCTGTTTTTCCAGCTGTGTATTTAATGGAGAGCGCTGTTCGAAACAGCCAATCGGAGCGCAGAGACTGACTGTGGGCGGGATCTCTGGCCTACCTGAGGGTCGTTTTAATTGGATGATAGAAACCCATTCACGTCAATGAAATACTTCATTCAGCTCTTGTGTTATGCGGCAAGATCAATGTGCAACAACTAAATAAATAATCTAGATAATTATCCAAATAAAAATATACAAAACAAGCCAGTTTAAGTGCTAGAGACCCACGTTTCTTTTGCACGTGATACTAATTTTATTCGGACACCTACTACGAAAAATAAAAATAAAAATAAAAAAAATAATTTAGAGAAGCATCTTTTTATTTGTCCTTAATTAAAAAAAGAGAAAAATTAGGTCTCCAAAAGTATCAGAAATAGAAAACTCTTGCTAAAAATCTGTCTGCTCTGTACCATAAAAGTCAGTGGGCGGAGCTAACACTGTTATCGGGGACTATGCAGTTAAAGTGCTGCACAGGTCAACCAACTACATGATAGGAGTCATAAGAGATGAAATTAAGTAATAAAAAAACAAAATGGCTGTCGCTTATATAAAAGGTCACAATAGTTAAACTGTTTTTTGTTATGTTTGTCGCATTGTATCAGTCATACACACACACACACACACACACACTATTGTTCATTCTCTATTTGAGTGTTGCTTTTAGTCAAATTATTTTTCCACACTGACCGCCTTGACTTCCAGCAGGACTTTTTATTGCTACAGAGAGACAAACTGTGCCATGTAAAATGAACCACTGTCCTAGTTGAAGTAAACATTGGGGAAGTTGGTTCACATCAAACTCTTGTGTTCATGACTGTTTTGTCCTGAAGGGAAGAAGTAGGGCAGACTTGGGTTTCAGTCGCACCCTTGCTATTGTGGAGACACAACCTGAAACACGGTGGCGGTAGAGGGGTGGGCTGGTTGCTGGTTTGATACTTGAAGGTTTGAGCAACTTTCACCTATGTTTATCCAACAGATACCTGTTCAAAAAGGCATGATTCACATTATGTCACAGAATGACTTGTATTCAGAAACTACAAGGAAATCATGAATTCGGTCTGAAAAACACCAAGGAACTGCTGGATTAGATTAAAAGAAACAAAGACAATACTTTATTAGTCAAAGTCAATGAATTGATGTAGATGCTGATGGCTGAAGACAGGAAGGATTTCCTGTTGCAACCTCTATTCCAGCGAATCTGAAGAAGCCTGTGACTGACGACAGGCTGTCACTGACGAAGAGGACGACCTCACGAAGACGATGCTGAGGTTTAATTTTCTTAATGTCACGTTCTTTTTTAAATGTGCACGTGACACTTGCTTCAGTGTTATATAGAAACATTTTTTTAGATATTTATTTTTGGCTGTGTTATCGTTTTGGATAAGTAAATGTTGATGAATGGGATGGGATAACTTCTTTTTTTTTTATAGGAAAATGTGGTGTCACATGTTTCTCTTACGTAACTTGAAGAGGGTTAAAAACAGAAAAGATCTAAAACTGCTTCACCGTTTTTGACAAAACAAAACAAGAGCAAGAAAACAAACAAACACATGTACACATTACCACGACCCATTTGAATACTGGCCTGAATTTATACGAATATCAGTTATGAAGAGAGTTCAAAAAGCAAAATTGAATCAAGACTTCCTGTTGAGTTGACAAAACGAAAATAATAGGATTTTTTTTAAATTGTTTTTTTCCAACGTGATGTGTGTAAATTTTATTATATAGTTTTAGATCAGAACACATCGAGCTTAATTGATTCAAATGTTTTCTATTCCTGAAGAGTGGCAATAAATAAATAAATACCTGTTTTGAGATTTATTTTATAAGAAATAAGTGTCAAGAGTGGGGTCACTCCACCTCATTACTGAGTAAATCTACCTAAAATGTTTTTTTTTTCCTCTAAAATGTTCTCTAAGATGACACTTTTCGACCCAAAAAATATTTGTACATATGCCAATGCATATGGAACACACTGCATTTTTAGTATACAGGAATGTTCTTTCACAATATGGAACAGTGTCATAAAATGACTTATCCTGGTATATGAAAAGGATAATATTGTTGGAAGATGTATTATTTCCTAACAGTGAACAGTATGTAAATGCGAATTTAAATGTTCTCGATAAATGTGAAAAATTAAGCAAAAGTGCCATCTACTGGACTAAATGGATAAGTAAATAAAGTTTGTGTTCTATGCAAAGTTACTATACGTCATATATTTTTTGTGTGTGTAAGTTTTCTAGTTTAAGTTAGTAATATAAAAAATCTACAGGACAGATGTAACACTCAGGTTTTTATCTGTCTTTATTATATAAAAAAAAATCAGCACAAAAAAGATATGTGATTTTTTTTCCTATACATATATATAACACGTCTATTAAAGTTTAATTCACACTCGTTGACATAAAGTACTTATCTAACTTCAAAAGTACAACGACAGAAGGCCAAACGACGAGATCCCATCAAAACAGAGAACAAAATAGTACACAGAATAACTTCCATCTGCGCGCGAGAGATCCCTCGCGGCCACCTGCTGCCTCCTCCAACCGGATTCCCAGCGTGCACTTCGCTCCAGCCGAGACAGTATCAAGTTTAAAAATCTCCCAACTGATCTGTCAAAGTACAATGTGTTCTTGAGGAAATAGTCCATAACACGATGTGGAAGCTGCTGGCCAGAAGATGGCGCTGTTTACCAGCAGGTACGTGAGTGTTGAAGCTCAGGCGTGAGGCTACGGAGGTAGAGGGGGGTGTAGGATGCAGTTAGGACCGTTTGTGTCTGGGTGTTTGGGGGGCAACTTGGGCTTTCTGCCCCTTCTCTCCTCCCCATTTGCACCATATGCCAGACCTGACTGTCACTTCAGATGAGAACCTCTGCAGTGATGGCACAACCGTCTGAGATGCGTTCAAGTGCTCACTAACAGCAACTGGACAGCATTTGTTGCCTCTTGAGCGGAGTTCATCTTCACACTCATTTCTAATACCTACTATACAAATGGAGCATAATTATGAATATTATGCTTAAATGAAAACAAATGATGATTTGTACTACCCTTGATTAAAACTAGTTCAGTTCAAATACATGGAAATAGATTTTAAGTTTTTCTTCACGAACAAAACAAATGCTCTAGAGATTATAAAATATGCTTTAAAGAATTATTATTAGGCACGAAGAAGGCATCAAGATTCACCACATCAAAAATAATAACATGTTCCATTATACACTTTGAAGTTCTTTTATTGAGATGACAAAAGTGTTTTATTTGTTCAGACAGATAAAATAGCATTAAAATACTTTTTTTTTGTAGTTTAAGAAACAAAAAACGGCAATGCAGGTTTGACGTGCCTAAAGGATGAGCCGGATCACATCTGAGGTGCTGTGAATGCCAAAACAAGCACTGAACTCACATTTTTGTGTTTTGATAAGAATACTAAAGGTTTAACAAATCATGAACTGGCTTTTCAAGAATTTGGAGGGTGTTGGAAACGTCTAGTTCAGAGTTGACTTCTCTGAAAATGGCAGTTTCCTAGCAAGACCCCACCTTAGGCAGTCTAAATAAAATTTAAATAAAAAGCATCCATTTTTTGTCTGAAAACATTGGCAACAGTGGGGTAATTACTGAAGACATGAGCTAGTAGGTGATCGTTAAACACATTTTTTTGGTGTTTTCAAATATAATAAAGCCTTTGCTGATAATAAACAGTGTGCTAAAGAATCACTAAGCAGTACAAAATTATTTAGCCAAGCTTGGAAAATGAGAGCATTTTCTAAGCTTGCCCATCTAAGGCGGTGTAAATGTCAAATAGTAGTTTCATAAACTGTGCTTTAAAAATGTAGTTAGTATAATATATTCCCAGGTTTAACCTGTCAAGATACTCTACATTTTAAACAGCTGACCAGTTCACTGTTTTTATAAACAGCAGTTAACTATAATTCCGTATCAGATGCTAACATGATTGGTGTCGTGCCACAGGTACCTCTAAGACCTGCATTTCATATTGATTACTATCTATAATTAGCGAAACATCACATAAGACTGTTGCCAACAAAACGGTGTTATCGCCCCGCAGCAGTAAACAAACCCGCAGCTAACTCGCCTGGTAGTACGCGCGCATACCTTGGGGGATTTTAACATACATTTTAAACAGTTTCGCGTTTACCTTATGTATATGAGATATCACAATTTAATACTAAGCAGCTCATAAGTAAAAATGTACTTCTTAGTCGCTAACAGACTGTTGTAACCTTATTAGCAACATTAGCGATGATGTTAAGGGATTGGAATTTAACACACTCGAGAGCGACGCCACTATAGCTAGCTTCCAAACTATTAACTATCAAGAACAGCTATTTCCTCATTGTAGTAGCTGCCATTCGCTAAAAATAGAAGAAAACAGAAGATATCCTTCTCCTTAGTGTGAGGTTTCAACGAGTAATTGGATTAACACGGATATCTGAGAGCACTGCGGTTGTTATTTTGCTAACATTCACCAGGCTAGCTAGCTAGCGCGAGAGCGTGTCCGTTAGCCCAGAAATGGAATTGCAGAGTGGGGAGCCCAAAGAGGCGCGAGGTGAACTCCGGCGCGCCGCCGTTTAACGGTGAAAATAGCACACTTTTAAAAACCGCACGAGGACGACAAGCACTTTTTTGAGTTGTATGGTGTCAATTCCTCAAAATGGGGTCTGCTAACGTGCGTCTCCGCCATTTTGTGACAGGTTTTTCATTGAGCAAAGGGGTACGTGTAATGGTTGAATGTAACCCCATCAAGAAGATATCCGCTCGCTTGGCAGTTGCTGCGAGAAGGGATCGGGAGCAATTTTCAACCGTCCCCCTCGTGAGATAAAGTCGTTTTGAGGTGGTCACTAAGGGATAGTGGCAGTTTACCACTACCGCTGACAAGTATGCAGCAACAGATTTCCGAAAGGAAAATAATATATCTGAGCTTGACAAAAACAAAAAAATATAAATAACATTACATAAGACTATTTATAGAAATATGCAGAATAATTCAGATTTTCAGAAAACATCTGACCTCAACAAAAATTGTGATAAATAATAATAATAATAAAAAAGATACGTTTAGTGTTACTTTTTATAGCGAAATATTTGTATTGGAGACAGGGCTGTACTTAAGCAGGGGCAGCAGGTTGGGGCAGGCAACGTTTGGGGGGCCCAAAAATAACATAAATTTGTATTTATTTATTTTTATTATTGTATTAATGCTTTAGAAACTCAGTATTTTATGCATTTCTAGAATTTAAAAAAGATTGTATGAAATTGTGTTATAATTGATAGAATTTCATTACAATAGCTACCATTTAAAAACAATTATGTCATACTCTTTTTTCTTTCTTGCCTAACTCATTACATGTAGCTTGTCAAATCTATCAGCAAGTTTTATTGCTGCATTATAGCTGTACTAACGAGTCCGATTTATGGAGTTCCCAAATAGACACTCCCCTGAAGTCATAGTTCTTAATGGGAAAGTTGGAGATCACTGGATAACAACTGGGTTTAAGGACCACAATCACCCCAAACTAGCTAAAATCCATAAACACTCGAGTCCCCTATAAGAACGCTTATAATGCCTATTTGAATAGTTCAAATACCAAAAATACCTTAATATGTATTACTTCATACAGCAGAAACAGTTGGCACTACCATAGAAGCTAGCTAATATTTATAGTCTTCTTTATTTGGGGTGATATAGCCAATCACCACTGAGGAAAACAAATGGTGCTCCTGGATTGGCTGCTTTGCAAAGCACCAGACCAACAGTCTGCCAAGTAGCATTGCATGTACATATTTCAGATTCCCCATCTGAATTTTTGTCAAATATTCTTAATATTCTCGACAGAAAAATAGGTGAATATTCCACAAATTAGAATATGCCTACAAATAATTCCATATACACAAAGACCTTTTTAAAGAAAGGAAATCAATGCAAAAATTGTTTCCTAAAAATTTTTTTTTACGTGGGCAAGGCTTAAAGACCTTCATGTTACACAGCGAACCTCAATGGATTGTAACAAGATCTGGTGATACTGAAGCATCACAGTGCCTAATTAAGAAGCCCCAAATATGTGTTTTCTGATTGACAACCTGTTGTGCCTACATTTGAATCTCTCATTTTGAAGTAATGTGGGAACTAGTTGACAACTTAGGCTACGATAGACTTCTCACCTAGATACCTGGCAGTAGTTTGTTGCGTGAGCACTGAAATAGCCTTTTAAATAGTTCATACTCTGCAGAAAAAAAAGAAACAGTGACAGACAATACAGTGCTTGTAAGTACTGTGTAAATACTACAACTAACTAACCACTAGGTTAGCATTCAAAACTTTAATTTAATGAGTGTGGACTGTATTTAATCTATATAATCTGTCCATAGTTCCAAATCTAAAATCTACTGCTTAAACCAGAGTTGGATTCTTTAAAAACAGGAATGTTGGAAAGGTATTGTTTTACTTATTAACTAACAGGTATTAACTATGTATCAGAATACTTTTTAAACTTGACTTTAGTTCAACTTGGAAGTAATTTTACCTCTAAGACACTAAATACCCATCATACAGCGTCTAATTCAAATGATTACGAAGCTGTAGTAATTAAATTAGTACCATCCCCATCCCCCCACGGGACACTTCCAAGAACCTTCTGACCCGTTTTCTAGTCGGCAGAGAGTGGAATTGTCAGACTGTCCCTAAAAAAGAAAACAGTCTCTATTGTTTCAGCAGTCACTGTGCCCGTGCATTGAAATAGTACCGCTACAGGCCACAGAGGGCGCTGCGTGGCAGGCCGGGCTCCGCGGCCTTCACATCTTTTTGTCTGAGAACTGGGTCCTCTGCCGCTCTACAGTGTGTGCGATAGCCTCGGAGCTGCGTCCGTAGCACACTGTCAAACCACTCCAAACGAACACAGCCGCGACCAAAAGCACTAATTGAGCACCTTCAGCCATGGCGCTTCTAATCTACCGGTAAATCGGCCGTGTTTTGGACTGCTCGAGGGAACTTAGTCCGGGCTTGTATCGGGTTTGCTCTCTGTGTGCATCAGTCTTTATTAGCGAGCTGCCGCTCTCCTTGCTACCAGCTATTTCTTTAACTTTTTAAACACTCGGCTCGGCGAATGACTGAGCGCCGGCGGAGTATGGGATCCTTGGTGTCTTAGGAAGCGACTGAAGTGGGGTTCGAGCGTTTTTGCGTGCAAAAACAATGGCAAATTCGACGGGGAAAAATCTCCTAGATCAGCGAAGGAAAGGACAGGCTTTCCTGGACGAGCTGCGGCAATTTCACCAAAGCAGAGGGTGAGATTGGGGCGCCTTTATTCGCAAGAAATACAACTTTAAATTCAAATTGCACAAACCTGCGAGTTACCCAGAAGTGTTATTTAAGCATGTGTCAATTTATTTCATGTGTTATCTCAACAGATCGCCGTTCAAGAAGATTCCTATCGTGGGTGGGAAAGAGCTGGATCTGAATGCTCTCTATATCAGGGTCGTCTCTTTAGGTGGATTCGCTAAGGTGAGTGGGAACCTAAAGTGTTATTTCTCCACACTGGACTGCTGGCTGGACCGCTTCAGAACTCCGCGCGGATAACCCGGGACAAGTGTAACCCCCCCACGGACCTCCCAGAAAGACGTTAGTGGGTCGATGTTGGCCTTGTGCTAGTTTACCATGTATCTCTATGCAATGTGGTGGCTTGTGTTGTTGTGTGGTTTGAATCGAGGAGTCCCACTGCTCGCGGAGTCAGAGTGCAGTTGGAGCGACTCGAAATTAGCGGGCACGTTCACCATCGATTATCGGCACGGAGCCCGGCCTGGGGGTGGGGGGGAGCACCGCGCGGGGACACGGCGCGTCGCTCCGGGCTTTTACACACTGTCTACACCGGGAGGAGGAGGGGGGAAGCCTGAATTCTGCTTCTCGCCATAGCCATCTTTCTTCGGTTTCACGGCTGGGCTCAGACTGTAGGCCTCAGTCAGAGGGCCCCATGTCGGTGGATACAGTAAACGTTTCGACACTTTACTCCAAAGACCAAACGACTCGCCGCTAGCAAATGCGTTCGGAACTGCACCGAGACAGCTTATTGGACAGTTTGGCCTCGAGCGGTTTTAACTTCAAAAATGGGAAAAGTCAAAGTTAGCTTGTTAGCAACATGGCTAACTAGCTTCAACTGTAACGTTTATGTCCCAAATGGATTCAGGCGGTTTAAATAATCTATAATCCCCAAAATGTACATCTTTAGCATTACTAAATAAAAGACACTTTAGACTAAGAAACCCTCAGCTTCTTATTGGGTTTATTTAGTTTTAGTTTGCTCGACGAAGTTTTGAGAAAGTTATTGATAAACGATGCTGATATTGGCAGGAGCCGCTGCTTTCAGTGTAACCGCTCTTTCTTTAAGTTCTTCCTTCTTCTTCTTTTCTCTTTTTCTCTAACCAGCTCCTTTTTTTTTCTTCTCCAATTTTTAGGTATCTGACAAAAACCAATGGGCAGAACTTGGAGAAGAGTTTAACTTTCCGAGGAGTTGCTCCAACGCAGCATTCGCTTTAAGACAGTACTACCTACGGTAAGCAGGACCGCCGAGCTGCTCTCCTCCCCGGGTTCAGGTAGCATGTGCGGAATGTTTACAAATGTAAAGATGCAGAGCAGCGGGATGCAGCCTGCTGGCAAGCAGCACTCGTGACTTACTCCGAGACTTTAAGTTGTATTTTAACTAATATGTTTGGAGTACATTTGTTAGATGTCACTTGTAGTCTTTCGGTTCAGGCAGCTGTTTGGAATGGAAGTGGAGCAGCTGGCATTTGTGGTTCTGTTGCAACGATTGTTCCCACCCCTGCCACCTGCCCACCAGAGATTGCACCTGTGTAGCCATTCATAATTATTGTACAGCCAACTGGTTGTGAAAGAAAGGAGGCCCTCTTGTTTGTGTGCTGTCAACAAGTGGCACCTAGTTGGAAGTAATTGGATTAAAGTTTGAGGTGTTTGCATGGCAATATTCTAAATTTATTTATTTTTTTATTTTTTGCTGTAAGAAGATAGAACCTTTTGTTTTAATCTCTACTTGGAAGCTCTCTATTATCAGTTTGCTTGTCTGCCTCTAGATCAGACAGTAGTTTAAAGATTTGGTGGTATTATGATACATTAGTAGTGCATTCCTCATCTGTTATTGACACTTTATGACCTTTGGCATTTTGGGCAGAATCTCTCAGAGTGAGAAACCATCATGCAAATTGTGAATTTATCACACTTAAGGCATTCTAAGCAGTCCACATCTATACTAAAACTGTGATATATTTTTGCAGCCCTATGTTTAGTTCTTAAAAGAATTCACACTTTTGGCTCACGGAAACCACAAAATGTGTATCTCATTCCGGTTTCATGGGAGATATCAGCACAAAGTTGCATAAGATTTAAAGGGAAGAAAAATAATGCGTGTTGTTATGTTACTGGGCGTTGACCCGGTCAGTCTAATGTAAAGTCTCGTCCATGTTGCTGACAGAAGAAGATGTAATTACCTGTTTAAAAAAAGAACATGATCATGCTGCTCGTCCATTACAAGTGTAGTTATTCTGCCGTTTGTCTTGTGTCGGAATGGGAGTTGTGGAAGCGTTCCCGCCGCTGACACAGGCGGAGTGTGTTTGTTCCTACCGGAACCTGATGTTTGCTAACATCAGGCCAACCCTGATCATCCGGTCCGATGCCCACCTGCAACCGCTGTCTGGTTGTGGGTCAGGCAGGTGACGCCGAACGAAAACTGCGTTTTTTTCGGTTCGCCGACCGAGTAGTGGAACGACCATCTGTTGGCCAAAGATCTTCCCGTCGTGAATGAATCGGACCGTCTCCGGTCAACACTTCCCACTCAGCGGTTTGGCGTGCCAAAGCTCCCGCCGCTGCCTTCTGAATGCAGCTCTGGAATAAGCGAGCCCTCATCACCAGGAACACTTTTCTTTTTTTCCCCTCGCTCACACTCGCTTGGAGTTGTTTCGACTGAATCAAAGACCTCTGCGTCGTCCGTCCGGCCCCTTTGTAGGACTCAGGGGGAAAAGGTGTGCATGTTAAATGAGATGAGATGTTTCAGATGAGAGATTGAGAATGTCATTAATCTGTAAATCAGAAAATTCACTGCTTTGGAAAACGACTTACCAGTTGTTGCGTTTTTCTTCCCTTCTTTTATTACCGCTTCACAGCATCAGCATCTGACCTATATTTCCTGTGTATTCCGCATTATTTAATTCTCTACACAAGTTGTCGTTTCCTATCATTTACACACACACACACACAAATGCGTCCGTTGCAGTAAGTTGTGAGGGAGAAGAAAGGCTCCTGGTGTTCTTGGCGTTTCCTCCAAGCTGCAGAGTGTTGTACCCAAGTCAGGTGACTAGAACCGCCGGTTTAACCTCCGTTTGCCCTCATGGCCTCTGAATCAGTGACATCCAGGAAGTTTCAGTTGAGCTGCAGCTCATTGAAGGCTCAGTTTGTGTGTTTGGTTTTATTCTGGCGCGAGTTGTGCACTTTGCCAGAGAGTATGTTACTTAGGATTTGAATGCTTTCATTTCTGGCAAAGTTTCAGGCATTTATCGGTGACGGGGATTTTCAGCCAACTGTGTTTTGACAGTTAAACTCTGCAGGATGCACCTTTTGAGATTCTCATGACAGTGTAAAACTCTGATTACTTTACGATCTACCCACATAAATTGAATAAAGATGATTTAATTCCTGTTGCTGCTGCCAACTGTAAAATAGTTAAACATGCACCAAGCTGAGATGTTCAGACTAATACTGATTTTTGGTTTTCTTTAATGCTTGGGGCTATGTATAAGACGAACAATGTGTTCCTTGATAGAGTAGTTTTTAAATCCACTGCACAGTGAGGGAATTAAAGATTATTTCTATTTATGTATCAAACCACATGTTTAGCATTTTTAACTTTAAAAAAAACAAATCAATCTCAGATAAGTAGATGTTCCTTTCTGATGATTATAGAATAAAACCAACAAGAGTCTCTGCTGTTTATATGACTAGTTGAAGATATTGAATTAAATACGTTCTATTTCTCCTAATAATCTCAAGGAAGTAGTTTGTGATGCGTACTTCAAGGTCGCCTTTTTATTTTTCTTTATCTGCGCAATGCATGCTGGGCCGTAGATCACAGTCTACACCAGCCTATTGAAAACACACGAGAAGTGAAGGTCATGGAGTCTGACGAGAGTCTACTTGAGGGAAACTACCTCAAAGTTTTCTTGTGACCTTATACACAAGATATCTGAAGTAAACAAACGTGACGCTTGTGAGCTACTGTTTACTAGAAGTGTCCATGGTTAGCAGGGAGCTTCCGCCATTAGCACGGAGCTACCACGGTTGGCGGGAGGCTACCAGCTGCTAGCAAGGAGCTTCTGCCGTTAGCAGGGAGCTAATGTAAAATCGAAACAAATTGGAAGACGATGGCTGAATGCTTAAAGTGACACTGAAACATATTTAAGTCTTTGTAGTGCGCTATTCTGATAATTTGAGCAAATGTTTTTGATCTAATGCTAACTGTTAGGAGCTTGTTAGAAACTGGAGCTCTTTGCAGCATAAGTTCTCCTTCTAGGTTAGCATTTTCACGCAGCAGCAGCACAACCACCAGCTTTTTTTGTCCGTCTTTCTCCTCATCGCCTGTTTGGTCCTAATCCTTTTCATTTGCCCTTGTCAAGTCTTCAATGCCTTGTGTTTCAACGCGATACAGGTTCAAATTTAAAGAGCTGAACGTTTCTACTTGCGCAAAGATATACTGAGTATAGAGTTATCAACTAAATTTGTAGTTGAGTCCAGTTATGTCTGCGTTTAAAAAAAATATTTTAAGTGAACTCAGCTCCGTTTTTCTGTATCTGTTCGGTATCAGCCGACACTAAACCTCATATTTATGTCAGAAGTGCAAAAAGTGGATCAGTGCGTCCCTAATTTAGTGTTAAGAGTCTCGTTGGAGGGAGGAGTGTGTGAGGAACCAGAAAATCCAGCGCTGATCTTCAACGTCCTGAATGAGTTCAGTGTGTGTGGATTTTCACACGGCCTGCTGCGGTTCTCGTTTCTGCTGCTGGACTCTCCTGCTCCTCTGGAAACATCTGGAGCAGCCTATAGATCTGCTTTCCTTCAGCTGTTTTTTTTTTCACTCCTAGCTAAGGCTCCAGAGCTGTCCAGTTGGTGACTATTTTTTGTTGTTGTCGTTTTAATTTTGTGACGGATATGCTTCCCTTTTCGTCCTCCTCGCGGACTGTAAAGCCAACTTGTTATCGGTGATGAGATCTGAAGGCTCTGGAGACTTGGTGTTTTTGGTCCGTCTGTAATTCGGCCTGCCCTCTAGCAGTGTGGGCCACCACTGATAGCCTAATCTTCTTCTCTCAGCTTCCTCGCTAACAAGCAGATGGACAGATCTGCCTAATGCCTGACAGCGCAGCTACAATCTGGCTCCAGCACTTTATGATATTAAGGATGCGTTCCATGTCGGTTCTAGGTGTTGATTTTGGTCGCCTTCTGCGCACGTTGCCCTTTCCAGCCCTGTCTGCTCAGTATTTACACAGTAACATGATGTTGTTAAGCCCCTACATCGTAAATATGTCCAAATGTACACCTGAGTTCACCGATCCCATCGAGATCAGATCTTTGTTGTACCACACAACTGTTTGTTTAGAACCAGGTGGAGTAGAAATGTCAGGCCTGAAAACGACCCTCTGATGCTGGCAGTCGGCACAGATATGACCAAAAATAACAGAAATAATAGGCATAATTTATGTCGCTTCCATCTTTCTCCAATGGGACAGCAGCAGAATATGATTTTTATTCTCTCGCGATTTAATTCTAAATTGGTTTTTGTGTCAAAACAATTAATAATTTCTGCTCTAATCTGCCGGTGTGCAGAGGATCCGCATCAGGCGTCACGATTATTTTTTGTAAACGCTAATTCGATCGATTTAATCGGATGCAAAATGTTCACATTCTGCAGATATTAGATTTTTTTTTTATACGACGTCAGAAATACTTATCAAGATGAAAATAATCAATTAAATTCCTTTTTATGTATGAAAATAAGCATTTTATTGGAACGCTGTAGCATTGCATGCAACAGTGTAGCATTCCTCTAGTGAACGTATGATCGTTTTGGTGCAGAGGAGGCATCTGCAGCTAAAATAAAAAAGTTCCAGCATCAACATGTGAAACGCTTCACCTTTGCTGCCTGACTTGATATCAATAGAAATAGGACTGATCTGGGTTTTTGTTTTTTTGTATTAACAGGTTAAACGTTGGATTGCAAAATGTGCTGCTTCTTTTTTTTTTTTTAGCCAAAATGTTCTTTTCTCCTTTCTATGTCAGATAAGCGCTCCTGTATAAAACAACAAAACAGGTAGTCTTTGAACTTGCATTATTGTGCCATTATCAATATATTTCTTGAAAATGGTCTCAAAACAACAATGTTATCGTTTATCGCAATCATTTCTGTGGCAGTTTATGATCCAGTTGAACTTATTATCACAGGCCTACATGCCACAATAAGTTCGTCTTAAAAGACTTTTGAATCCAACAGAAATGTAAGATTATCACTAATCTACTAATTCAGTAAATTAGTAGATTATTGAAAAGTCAATTTATTTCAGGAACTTTATCACAAAGTTAAACACGTTTTGTAGATTAATTATACACAGAAGGATGTTTGAACGGCCATTTCTGTTAATTATGATTTTTTCCCACTTACATATAATGAAAACAGGACATTTAAAATTAGAACAACACCTCAGACAATTAAAAAAAACACACACACTTGATTCAGAGATGAAAAGTAGGCTTAGCACCTGCTGAAATAATACTTATATCCTGGGAAACAAATGAATATGACTGCATCACTGGATGTCCTTTACTTTTATTTGGTCTTCACTCAGTTCTATCAATCCTGAATTTTTATACCACGATCCACAGGTCACATATTTCAAACTCATTTTTCCTCCCTTTATTTATTTATTTACACTAACATGAAAACTCCCACTTTATTTTCCATCCATAAATACCTCAACAACCTGGATGTTCTTTAATGTGCTTTTTGTTTTGAGTTCAGGAGAACAAAATATTAATATTGCTGTTCGGGTTGATGGCTGATATCTCTCTCTATTTATATCTGTATCTCTGTGTATCTTTTTCTATTTCCACCTACTTTTGTCTGACTCCATGTATCCATATCTCTCTACCGGGCTAATGCTGAAATATTGTATAATCCTTGAAAAATTCTATAATTATGGTTGATTTTATTACGTGTAACTGTCTGATTTAAGCTGCAATGTTTCCCCCCCCAGAAAACTTGCTGAGCGCGGTGGTTGGGCCCAGCGGTCCGTTGTGTTTTTGAGTTAAAAATTTTTTTTAAAGTTGACGGGAAATATGAAAATATCACTTGATAATTATGTGCTATTAAAAGATTGGAAGATTAATACCTGAATACCAACTATAAAGTCTTAAAAAAAATGCAAACATTTTAAAGAGACTTTTAAAAAAAGAGCAATGCTTATCCTGGTGGAGAGTACAAGTAAAGCCTGGTGGCTCTCTCTGTACACCTTTTCTCTGCTCTCATCTACTCCACGTTTCACACAGTGTGCGCTGCAGATTGTCTGGAATTCTCATGGCAAGACATGAGAAAACCACCATTGGGACGTTTTGTCCGACTTCTCCTGTGAGATCAGGGTTTTTGCTGTGGAAACTGTTCCCAGGTGAACACAGAGTTCCTGTCTCTTCACTTGATAAGCAACCTGGTTACTGTCAGCAGGACAGTTCAGACTTTGAGAGGTTTAACTTTCTTTTTGTTTTTGTTTTGGATCACTGTGAGGACTTTTCCTCCATATTGCACTGGGTTTACTCCGCTCTGATTTAGAAAGGCAAATATCACGACACAAGTAGGCCTGAAGCACATCCAGTTATCTGTAATGTTGCATAATGAAAGTCCCCAAAGGATAACAGTTTTATTTGACATTAGTGAGAAGAAAAAGAGAAAGAAACAGAAAATGAAACTCCCACATGGGATCAGTAACGTTTTCATGTTCGTTGTAGAAGTCCTAAAACAGGGATGTTGTGTTGGTTGCTCATTCTAATCTGCTTTCAGGTGTGACTGTTTGGTTATTAATCCATCTCTTATTTGTGCTGTCCATAGTCTGGGCGATTACTGGGGCGATAAATTGATTTGATCACTTTAGGTTTTTGAATTTATTGGAACTTTTTTTCTTCACCAATGCACCTCCTCTGGTTTCCATGGTTCGTGATGTTTGGGCGGCCATGTTGTTTGACAAGCGTGTTTTCTGGACTTTTTGGATATATTTGTCAAAGCGGTAGAAATCTAGAAGCTTTTTTGTGTGTTTTTTTTCTCATTAGAATGGTTTTCTGTTAATTTTAAGCTATTTTTCTGGTCTTCATTCTGCTAATATTACGACTTTATTCTTGTAATTCAACGTAATCTCTGTCTAAGGATGCACTGATCCACTTCTAATACCAATATCTGAGGTTTAGTATCGGTCAATACTGATGGAGGGAAAAAAAGGTGAATTGATTTAAAGAAAAAAATTCTTTAAAAACAGACACAAATGTACTGAATTACAATGCATTTGATAACACTTAAATACACCGCGAGCTTCACAAGCTTCATCAAAAAATATAAAACCAACTGTGATTTGTTCAGTCAGTGCGGTTAGGAGTAAAACAGCTGATGTAGAATACATTTAGAATATCTGCATTTCCATTGACCATATAATTGTGCAAATTGGAACTGTGAAAATGAATTTGTCTAATGGCAACATCAATTTAGAAAAAAACTCAAATTGTTTATGTAAAAGCGATGAGTAGGTTTTTTTTGTGCCGTATCGAAATTGGTTTATTTCCCCCAACTTTAACAAACTGTCTTCCCATCAAGCGAGTCACATGATCACCAACCAGATGATACTATTGGTGGAAAAGACAACAGGAAGTGGTAGGAGGAGGATGATGGAGTGGCATGTTTTTTTTTTTGTTTTTTTTTATTGACTTATTGCAGGAACAAACTCATTCATGAAATTTTCATTTTGTTTCTTATTCAATGGAAACACCGCAGTTGAAAATTAGTTTTATTTTTTACGACATTAGCAGAATATTGGCAACGTCTTTGGCACATTTGTCATGGAAATGCATCTGCTGCCAAAAACAGGTTGACTACTTTGGTCAAACATCTAAAACGTAAACGGCAACGAAGCTTTCAAATGGTTCAGAAAGTGCAGTGAGAAATTAAGAGAATAATGCAAAATAAATTCTAAAGCATGATATTCGCTCAGAGCACACGGCATAGAATTTCCTGAATAGATCTGCTGTCATAGATTGGGCACACTGTCACTCAGAAATGATCTACAATTCGCTGCATCTCTGATCCAGTCTGCCTCTACATTGTAGAGACGTTAAAAGATGTTTTCTTTGAAGACTTTTTTGAGCCTGCTTGAAAAAAACAAAAAACATACACCAATGGTCTGCGTCCAGCAGGGGGCAAACCGCTCTTTTTCTGCATCTCCATATTTCACAGCGAGGGCATCTGGGCTGTTGGCATTCAGGAATGAAAGCCAGAGGATTCCTCCTCCTCCTCTGCGGCCCAGATGTGTGTAAGTAACGGCCCTGACCGGGGCAGTATCGCGCTCTGCATCGGCGAGAGGGAGAGGGCGGAGAACTCCATCTGTCGCTCTCTCCTGAACGGTTGTAGTGAAATTCATGCAAACGCTGGCGGTTTGTGCTCTCTGTTGGTTGGTAGACGTCTCTCCCGCAGGAAGAGGCCGCCGCTCTCTTCACGCATGTAGGGGGAGAAGAGAAGAGAAGGGGAAGTGCCGTCACGTGCAGCTGCACTCAACAACCCTCCCACGCCCCATCCCGTCCCCCACCCTGCTTTTATCTCAGACAGCGGTTGATGACGATGCAGTCAGCCCTAGCTCTCTCCCTCCCTCCTGTTTCTCTCTCTCTCTCTTTCCAAATGATGGCAGAGTGTATTTATAGTCCAGCGTGCCGAGTGGGGGATTACCTCGGTGAACAAGCGGGGGCCTAATTCAGAGGCTCTCTGCCACACTGCCCAGGGTTTTTTATTTTTTTTATTTTATTTTTTGTGTGTGTGTGTGAGTGTGTTCATCGCTACCAGGTATTTATCGAATCGCATGACGTTTTTGGAGAAACGTTTCCTTTTTCTCGCCAAGAGGGAACTCGCATTTATTTCCGGCTTTTCCAGCGTTTCTGTGACTGTGAATGTGACCGAAACGTCACAAAGAGCTGCGACTTTGGTGGTTCTGTTGAAGAGAATCCCGGCCTGGCTTTAGGAGCAGCAGCTGCCTGTTAAACCAGCAGAGTGAGTCCAGACTCTGCATCGAAAGCAGAGAGGTGATCAGTTTGTTTGGCGGCAGCAGCAGGGATGTGGGAATAGAACCAGATGGAGCATCAGAACACCTGGGGAAAGATGAGGAGAAAACTTGTTTAGGTGGCCATGGACACTATGGACGACTGTTAAGTTCTTGGATTTTTTGCGTGATGTTCAGCCCGACTCTGGTTGGTGATGAAGTCTTTCATTTGGTCATTTAGAATCTAACTCTGGTTGTTTTATTACCTGGACTAGAAAAAGTTGGTTCGGCTTTGGCTGGTTGGAGTTTGAAATGATGTCCTGGTTATTTACATGTTGCCGTGAACCAGTTTCAAACATTTAATTCACAACCATTTCTGGAAGCTAGGGCTGAAGTTGAACTACTTGGTGACATGTTTTTGGGTGCGTCGATTGCAGTTTCATGGCTGATCACAGATTGTTAAAAAGTCCTATGTTAGATGGTTGTTTTTTCTTTGTCCAAAAAAACAAGTTGGCAGCAGTGACCTGGCAGGTGGATCTGTTAATCAGCCTTCTTTCACAGCAGAGCAAAAGGAGACATTGGCTGATTTTCAGATCTTTGTAGAATATATGAGATCGGTTTCAGATTTAAGTTTCACCCAAAATTAAAGAACTCTTTAATCTATTTTTGGGAGTTTTTAATCAGATGTTGAGCGTCGGTTACAAGCCGAGACGCAAGTTAACGATCAAGTTAATCTAAAGTTGATTGATCTTGTCACATAATTAATAATTAATTTATAAGTGGCAATGTGCTTAAAGAGTTTTTCTTTTCTATCTAAAAGGCCATAACAAAGATGGCTACAATGTACTGTATTAAAATGATGCAAAATCTTAACATTGTTTTGTCAGTTGTATTGAATCCTTACTTGAAAGTGGTGGTTTTCTGACAGTATTAAGCTTAAACATGCTCATAAAATAGAACAAATCACTTGTTGAATAAAAACAAATAAAAAAAAAAGATGTCCTCCGCTTTTCTGACATATTATCCTTACTTTTGTAGCAAATTTGTAATATTTGGTTTTCAGAAGCTGACGCTGCTCTGCCATGCAGCACTGTTAAAGTGATAACTAAGAAGCTTGTCAAGTGTTTGTTTCCAAACAGAACCACATAAACTGCGTTTTGCATTCCGCACCGGATTCTGTTTGGGTAGTTTCTCTTTCAGGTTCCATTATGACCCCGCCATCTTTGTTTCTATATCAACTGGCTCTGCTTAAAGATGACCGGCGGCTGCACTACAACACCGAAAGAAGATTTCAGCAAGTGTTACTAGTCAATTGGAACTCGATTTAATCTAACAAACCATTAATTGATCATTAGAATTAGATTCTTGAGAAGGTAGATCAGAAATCCTCGACTGACTGCAGAAATCCTGTAGTTTCAGAAGAAGTCCTGGAAGATACTGAAGTGGCTGTCAAAGTTGTCTGACTTGAACAGTGTTGTAAAGCTGGTGGTGTTTTCTAAAGGCAGCTGAGATTTGTCAAGAAGGCAGCCAGGATGTCTGGAAATCCTGCCGTACCACAGCAACAGGGTGCCATGCTAAACTCTAAAGACGATTTTCAAGAAAAAGGTTGGTTGAGGGGTTAATTCTGAGGCTGCAGTCGATGGTTTTTTGGGGGGGTTAAATAAAAAATAAAAAAACCCACTTTCAGTTAAGCGTTTTAAGTTGTTCTTGTTTGAATGAATAAATTTGTTAGAATAAATTTCACTTGCATCGGGAAGTTGCACATTTTTCTTGACGAGCTGCTTTCAATTGCTATCAGAACTAAAAGAGAAACTTCTTTGGGGTCCAGCAGCTACTCGGGGTTGAAACAAGAAGCTTGTGAATCTCCCTCAGACGGCGCAGTCTGAAGGAAGGAAGGGAGAGCTGCTGCCAACAATTCTCAAAATAAGAGCAGAGCTAATGTTTCAACAAACACTGTTAAAGGGGCAGTATTATGTAAAATTAACTTTTTTTTTTTTTTTTTTACATATGTTGTTTCCTCATCAAAACCATATCTGCAGTGTTGCCTTGACTCTTTTATCTCATATGGCAACCGTTCAAATGTCCAAAACGCCTGGCTGCACTTAGCTCCGCCTTCGAGGTGCAGTTTCAAAGTTTCCCCTCCCCTGCGACTTAGTCTGCTGGCTAGTCTCCTTCAGACTAGCCAGCAGCAATTAGCAAACACCTGTTGGAACTGTGCATCTGCTGAGGTCAATATAGGAGCTACTTAAGGGTGCGACACTGGTGAACACTTTGTTTAAGGGTTATTAGAGGAGCAATGTTGACTTCCTGAAGGCGGAGCTTCAGAAAGAGCAGAAGCTTCTTAAAGAAACAGTCACTGTTTCAAGGCATTAAATTCCAAAGTCATCATTTTTCAACCATATTTAAGATCTCTAAAGTATTTTTATAGTAACTGTTGACAGTTTCTCGATTATGCTATAAAAAGGCACTATTTGGAGAGAAAACACATACTGCACCTTTAAACCAAAGCAGAGACAGCCATAAAGAAACTAGGATTGACCACGCATTCCTGTTCTGCATATTATTACATTTGATTAAACAGGAAGTGTTTGAATTAAAGCTGAGTCCTGGGAGGTTGACTGTGCTCCTCTTGACTCTCCTCTGACGGATCTCTCTTCCTCTGACAGATACCTGGAGAAGTACGAGAAGGTCCACCACTTCGGCGAGGACGATGAAGAGGCGCAGCCGGGGAATCCCAAAGCCTTCCTTCCAGTCGGTGCAATCCCCAGCTCCTACAACTACCAGCAGCATGTTGTATCAGGTAAGCAGAGCGCCCCCTGTCTGTCATTTCCTCACCGTCCTCCTGAGTCCCAGCAGCCCCCAGTTACCATCTGAAAAGGAGATTCCCATTTGCTGTAACTCTATAACTGCGGCTCAGACGCTCTCATTTCATGTCAAATTTTTTTTTATTATTCATTTAATTTAGAGAACATCAAAGGTCTTTACTCAGTTCTTCTAATCACATGTGTTTTGAAATGTTGTCCCCTCAGCATAAACTGTCTAAGCTTCAGTATTTTTAATTTCCAGATGATCTGCTCTGAACTGATTTTTCATAGACTCGCAGATCCCAACGGAGCTTTCTTTAATTGCGAAGTTTTACTGTAGGAAAAGATGCATAAATGTCATTTTTGAGCTTTGAAGTGGATTTGGAAACATGTCCAGCCCAGATTTGGTTTACGGCCCCTCCCTCCTTTTTTTTTTTTTAAGTAAGATACAGAAAGACACAGATGTAAAGCTGTCAGTATAAAGCAAATGACCCAAATTGATCTGCAATGACACAAAAAAACTATTCCAGATTTTAAATAAATAAAGTACAAATAATTATGATCTTTTGTAGACTGTCCCGTAGTGGCTGTGAAGTAAAGACTCATTTAATAAGGCCTGGATTATTTGGAGTTTTCAAAGGGTTTGGTTCATTTGATACAGTGCAGTGAAAATGTAACGGATGTTGCAGTTTTGGTCCAGAAACAGTCTTCAAATAATGTAGATTATTAACTTAACTCCTAGATCTTTGCCAGCATTTCCAACCCCAGCATGCTCCAGCTCTGACTCAATCCATGAGTTGATATCTTGTGGCAAACGGCTCATTTTCAGACCTGAGAAAGTGATGAAATCGCACCAGACAGTATTGGTACTGGTAACACTTTGGAGTGGTGCGTTCATGAATCTGAAATGTGATCAGGTTTTTTGAGTTTCTGACTCAGGTTAGGGTAGTTCTGTGGTCCAATGAAAGTTGACAGCCTGCAGAAGCTTAAGAGACAGAAATGTGACGTTGTTGAGGGTTTTGATGAATTCACCCAGCGTAAAAATTGGAGAATCCAATTATTTTTAGGGGAAGATTGGCTGATTTCAGCTGCTAGTCATTTGGTTGACCAGTGGTTGGTGCCACTCAACACTTCATCACCTCATAGAAATGCACTGTAATTAGCTCTGAATGTGTTGACTGCAACAAAAACGCGCTTCCATGTCAGTACTGTTAGAATGGTCGTTTAAAATCAATCAAATGCTGCATTTTTACATTAGCAGTCTGAATAACATACAAATGGGTCTGTGGTGTCATTTAGCAGAACACACAAACCATTTTAATTTGCCTAAGGAATGCTTTCATCATTCCAATATTGAAAGTTGTTATTGTTCAGTTTTTTAGTCAGTATTGACATGAAGCTCAGTTTCCAAGTGTGGGATTGCGTTGCATTTACGGCAGAAAATAAAAGCACTTCGCCATCTACTTTAAAACCGTTCTAATCTCCTGTTTGTTGTTCACCTTTCCAGCACTGATTCGTTCGGTTCTCTTCACCATAATGCCGTGTTTTCAGCAAGGTTATTCCCTCACCACATGAATGCATCAAGTGTCAGTTTTCTCCAGCAGGAGTGCAGCTGTTTTCATGAGGAAGAAACCAGCTCAGAGGATTTAAAACTGGATGTCAGTGTGGAGTCCGCTGAAGCCGGCGGTTCTGTGTTCCTTATCTGGGCTCCGGCTCTGTGAGTGCGAGCCGTCCTGTCGCCACGCGGGGTTGTACTGTCGGCCGGTGGGGCTGCTCTCTCAGATAATTGACTTTCCTGACGGCGGTTATTGATGAAGGGAAGAAGGACGCACTTGTTGTTGGTTTTCCTTCCACCTCAGTTCAGATTAGTCTCTAGCCTTTTTACTCTGAGCCTCGTTTTTTTTTGTGGTTTTTTTCTTACTCCGTTTCTTTCTTTCTGTCTTTTTCCTCTGCTCAGCTAATTGACTCCAAAACACGACCGCTGTGGGAAATGCAGTTTATTGAAAGTGCAGAAGCACAAGGCAGTCATAGTTTTCACTATAGCACATTGTTCTGATTATTAGACCAGCAGGTTTAGTCTTTAAAGCTTTAAACCAATCAGCAGCCACACAAAGATTAATAATTAAATGATGAAAATGAAGAAAAACTTTATTCAAACTTCATCATTAATTCATAAACGCATTCTCTTTCAACATTTACTATACACCAGTTATGAAATATATTTTCTCGGCCATATGAATTAAATTAACAATATAAGTTTCAAACAACATATTGTTTTGAATTGATTTATTTTAGACCGTTTTTTTTTTTCCCCCGACACTCATCCAAACTGTTCCATAGTTTTACTACATGCACTGAAATCCACATCTGTTTTTTTTCTTTAAATCATTTTTGATCATATTTCGTTCTGTTGATTTTATGTCTTGAGCTCAAGACAAAGAACATTTGTAAATGATCAATAACCTCTTTCTAGCTTTAGCGTTTCAATTTATTTGAATGAATAAACAACTTATTCATATCTAGCATTCACTTTATATAAAATTCTCACCTCCTTTTGTGCCACGAACATAAAGCTGGGTTTTATATATGTCGCCCCATACATCGATACAGCGTCGGATATGTAGCAATGAATGAATAATGTAGTGCGTGGGGTTTTGATGGTTTTAAAATGTTTGATGTATTTTATGAGCTTTCCAGTTCTTTGTGATCAGCAACAGCCCCTAAAAATGTAACTTCATGTACTTTTTCCATTAGATGATTATCTATTGTTCTGTTACTAAAAATCATGCGTTTTCATCCCAGCTTATGAAAGATTTATTGTATTTATACTGCTCATTAAGTTTGACATATGACAAACCATAGTTTCTATTATGGCTTTAAAATAGTTTCAAGAACAAATTTTTTCTCGTCTTTGGATTAATTCTAACATTTCATAGACTTCACAAATCTCTTTAATGTACAAAACAAAAAGCTGTGGTCCTAGCACTGAACCTTGGGGAACTCTAGATCTGATTTATTTATTTTTTTCCTTTTCTAGCTCGACCTTTTTTTTTTGTTTTGTTTTGGTTTTTTTAGAAGAAAAGTTATAATCAAATGAGGGTTAATTGCAGTCAGTACTGTCATTTAAAATTGTCAACATTTAGATTGCAAAGTTATGTTTTCCAAAATCATCTTTTTTTTTTCTTTTTTTGCAGTTTACCGATTTCAGTTTGGCCATCTCTACAGCAACGGCCTCTTAATCTTGTTAGGTGCACTGACAACAAAGTGCTGCAACATCATTATTGTCATGTGTGCATCAGTTTAAAAGAAGCGATCAGTAATACTACCATCATCCAGTGCAGCTGGTTGCCGTGGAGACTGAACGCAGGCTAGTGGGTATTTTCATTCCCTTCAGATGACAACACGTTCTCATGGTCTGCAAAGTTTGTGAAGTATTCATTTAACTGCTACAATTTGTGTAAAGACCTTTTTGTAGTTTTATGTCTCCCAGGAGATGTTTACAGATCTTTCTGCAAACCTTGTAAATTGTGTTTTTAGCGGCTTACATGATTCCTGGTTCTGCAAATGCGGTCTATAAAACCTGATTGCTCCTGGAAGGTTTTCTGAACTGAGCTGACAAAAAAAAGCAGATCTCTCTCTCTCTCTCTCTCTCTTTTTTTTTTAAGATAAAACCCCAGAGGAAGGTTGTGTTTAGAGATAAGGCAGGAAGAGGCTGTGGAAGTGATGAAATGAAGCGGTTTCTCCCAGACTGAAGTTGTATCATATCTGTTGCTAATGTAGGAGAAACTGACCTGAACAATTTCTGTGAGCACAAACCATTTTAGGGCTAGAAATACAGTAGTTAAGACCCCGCACCAAACCAAAGGAGCCGTTATCTGGAAAAACAGATAGACACACACACAGAGAAGGATTGAGGATAATCTAGCAAGAATCTCACATTTCTTGACAGATTGTGCTTTGTAACTCTGGATCATCTCTATTTGAGTTTTCTTAAATGATAACATCTTGAGGACGTCTCGCACTGTTTAAATGTCTGTTTAGATTATGAGCAGCTCGGTAGATTGAACACTTTTAAAAAAAGTTCCTATTCTGCATGGAAAAAGTATGGAAAAGCAAAATGGAGTGAGGACAATATGCATTTCCAGATTCTGTTCCCTTTCATATTGTCCCAATGTTGTGTCCGTCTGCTATTCAACCACGTTTCGTCCATCCTTCCCATTTATCCATCAGTCCATCCATACATCCGTCTGTTCCTCCCCCCATTCATCCATCCCTATGCCTCTCAGTCAGTTTGTCCATCAATCCATCCATGTCCCCGTTCATCATTTTGTGACATTTCTTGCTATTGTGTACCTGTAGAAAACCTTGGGTGTGATCTTCCGGTCTTCATTGCTCCTCCATGTAGCCTGATGCATTTCCTCCGTTTCCTTTCCTTTCTTTCTCTTCCAGACTATCTCCGCCAAAGTTACGGGCTGTCTACGGACTTCACCCAGCCGTGCGACTACAACAAACTGGTGCTCTCGCTGCTCTCGGGCCTACCCAACGAAGTGGACTTTGCCGTTAACGTTTGCACGCTGCTCTCCAACGAGAGCAAGCACGCCATGCAGCTGGACAAGGACCCCAAGCTGGTCACGTTGCTGCTGGCCCACACCGGCGTCTTCGACGACTGTAAGCTCCCCCCCGCCGCGTACAACACTTCAACTTTCATTTGATGATAGTAGTTTGCTTTACCGTTTGGGATTTTATCAGTAAAAAAATGACTAATTTAGATGTTGTGCATCCTGAAGGAACACCACCCAGCTGCGTTCTTCTCCCTCTTTTCTGTTTTCCCATTACTGTTGGTCTCTTTTTAGCACCTCCCAAGTTCTTTAGTCCAGGGGGAGTTGTAGACCCATTGATGGGAGATAACAGTAACTAAGCTAAGCCTTGGCTCTCCCTCTAACCGTTTTTATGTCCTTTTGCAGCTCTAGGCAGCTTCTCTGCGGTGTTTGGGACAGACTGGAAGGAGAAAACTTCACGGGACTTTGTTAGGGTAAAGTTTCCTCTCACCTACTTTGAGCTGGTCTTTAAGTTGTTGTTTTTTTTAACTTGAGCAGCTAACAAACATCTGGAATAAGGTGCTCTGATTGTTTAACTGAGGCATTTATCTAATATTTCGTCCCCTAAGTGAAAAGATTTATTCGACCATTACTAAACGAGGATGTCCAGGTTTTTATTGCTCCAGACTAATTAAGTATTGATGCTGTAAAATCAGCTTATACGAGCATTCTTCTGGTTTGAATCAGTAATCTCACCTTATGCCCACGATCTGATGAATAGTAAAAGCTAGATTTGGATGAAGTGGGAAAAATGACCTTGTGGTGAATCTATTCCTGTTGGTTTTGATGAAGACCTTCAGTCTGCTGCTGGTTTTATTTATGTGACACACTTTTTTTTCTTATGTTGGTCAGACAGTGAGTAATGCCGACTCATTTCCCTGATCATCATTCTGTTTGCAGTTCCACTTCGGAAGCTGATCTCACTACAGAGTGGATCGTCGATCCTGTTAGCTTAGTGTTCTGACGGCATGTTGTTCCTTCACAGTTCTGGAAGGAGGTGGTGGAGGACGCCGAGGTCCGAGAGCTGATCTGGGACAAGAGCAGCTCAGCACAAGGTAAAACATTTTGGATCATCGTTGTGTGACCAATTTCCAATCTGCAACTAAATCATGATTTAACTTTAAAAAATAATGTAAATATATAATATTTTTTAAATATACAGCACAGACCAAAAGTTTGGACACAACTGTGTGTCCATATTTTGGTCTGTACTGTATGGTATAGACTACTTTTTTTTTGTCTCAAAATAAAGATTGTCGTGTTTCATAAGACGCCTGCATTTAGAATATTTGTACACAACACCTGTGACTAGTAATAAGTGTTTTGTTTTGAAAAACAGGCACTTAAATTAGGATCGTACTAGAATTTTAAAGCAAATAGAAATTAGCAATTGACATTAGCATCATATATTAGCAATTAGCTTAATTTGAACAGCTGGCATTACTAAAGCCACTGCCAGCTTTTATTTTCTGGAATTCTCTGACTTTTTGTCATCAGTATCATCTCAATAAATATATTTTCCAGCAACAAGACCACAACAGAAGTTGGACATATTTTTAATGAATAATTGTAGAAAACATCCTTTCAAAGGATGAAAAATCCCTAGGAAGACTCATTACCAGAGGGGAATGGCTGAATGCCCATTCTAAAGTCACGAATATTACGAGAATGAACCTGCAGGGAATGGTAAGTACAGCATAATAGCAGTACTGATACAACGCTAATAATATGAAGCCAATACAAGTCAGTTAGAATAAAGTCATAGTGTGAGGATGAAGTCATAGTCTTGTATTTTGACTGCTCTTTTAATTCTGAGTTTATATTCTTAGGACACCCTAATACTGGCGTAAAAATGTTATAGAAAGTAAGGTGTTTGACTCTAGCACCAAGTACAGCTGGTCAATCAACCATCGCTGTGTTCAGGGAAGCGCTGATTAATAATCCAGAAATAAATATCAAGCCTGGAAACTTGATATTGTAACGGACAGGATGTTATGTTTTTAACGTAATCTTTGCTCGTCTTGCGGGGTGCAGGCGATTGATACGGTAACAAGTGTGCTTAAACTATAAAGAGAGAGAGAGTAAAAAGGTACTGTGGTTTTGAGTTGATCACCTGTTCGGGTTGTTTTACCTTTGTTTACCTTTGCTGTGGCTCATTACAGCCGCTGTAGTTTCTAAACGTTGGACTATTTACCTCGTTCATTTGTGACTATACGTCATTCATAACAAACATCAAATAAAACAAATAGATTTCATAAAATTTTAACAAACAAATGGCTTCTTTACCTTAACAGAGCTCTATGGTTCCTCTTATCAGTCTGTAGCTTCTCATATTGAGGTCATCAAACCAAATTTCAGATCTACCATAACTGACTGACACCTGCTAACCTCAGGTTTGCAACCAGCTTGTGACTGAGAAACCAGTAACCTCCTCCCAGATGATGACATGAACTTGTTATTTCCTCTGTCTATTGTAGTAGATGATATATTGGGAAAATCCGGTAGAAATGATGCACTAATGGAGTCATGTTTATATAGAAACAATGCGCTACGAGGCTTTGCTTGTGAGACTTGCGGTCACGTGGGTCGGTTGTGGGCGGAGCTTGGTAAGGTCCATTCAGTGAATGAATGAATGAAAATAAAGTTAGAATATTACGAGAATGAACCTGCAGGGAATGGTCGTAGTATCACAAGATTAAAGTCGTAATAATATGACAATAAGTCGTAGTAATGAGAATAAAGTCATAGTGTGAGGATGAAGTCATAGTCTTGTATTTTGACTGCTCTTTTAATTCTGAGTTTATATTCTTAGCGAGACCCTAATACTGGCGTAAAAATGTTATAGAAAGTAAGGTGTTTGTTTTTTTCTTGAATCTCTTTTTCTGAATTAATTTTCAGTGGTGATTGGTGACGGCATAAAATGCTGAGACTTAATTCAGTAGCACCTTCCACACTGAAGAGTTTTCATTTTATTGTGACTTAATAATTTAGGAATGGTACATTCACTGAGTGTAAAAAGACTGGATTTTTGAGATTCAAACCAGTCAAACTGAAAATCTACTACTTCTCCTGCCAATTTCTCATTAAATCTAGTCCTAAAACTAGGTTTTAAGTCCTACAGTTCATCCTCTCGGCTTAGTCTGACCGACCCTTCCCTTTCTGTTCCGACCACAGATGGTACGTCCCGGGAGGACCACTGGCAGAGTCTCTTCCACCCGCCGCGGAACCCAGGCACCAGTGACATGGAGGCCCAGCGGGTGCTGCAGGTCGCCGTCATCCTGCGGAACCTCTCCTTCGAGGAGGCCAACGTCAAGCTGCTGGCGGCCAACCGAACGTGCCTGCGCTTCCTTTTGCTCTGTGCCCACTGTAACCTCATCTCGCTCCGACAGCTCGGACTGGACACGCTGGGCAACGTGGCTGCTGAGGTGGGTCAGCAGTTTGACCCACTGCTGTATCGACTACAGATCAACCAGATGAAATCCTCAGCTTGTGTGCTCAACGTTCATGTCTCTTTGAGAAAGTTACTGGTTTTGTTCCTGCTTCACCCAGCTGGCGTGTGCAATGCTATTGTGGTTAGCTTAGCTTCATCAGGTTTTTATAAGACGGCTGCATAAAGACTCTAAAGAATCATCTTTTCTTTTTTTTTTTTTTATCTCTTAGCTCCAGCTAGATCCCGTCGATTTTCGGACGACGCACCTGATCTTTCACACCATCACCAAATGCTTGATGTCCAGGGACAGGTTCCTCAAAATGAGAGGTGGGTCTAGTCGAAGTGTAGGCAGGAAATGGCTGCGATTTTGAGAGTTTCTAAAAAGTTTCTGTGTTTCTGCGTAGCTATGGAGATCCTGGGTAACCTGAGCAAAGCAGACGATAACGGCGTGTTGATCTGCGAGTATGTGGACCAGGAGTCGTACAGGGAGGTGATCATGCTCCTCACTCTGCCGGACCTCATGCTCCTCATGGCCTCCTTGGAGGTTCTGTACCTGCTGGCCCAACTGGGAGAGATTCCCTGCAGCAAGATCGCCTCGGTTGACCACAGCATAGGTACAAGTTCACTGAAAGTCTCAGTAAAAGAGATTTTCCCCTAATTAGTGATTGTAAAACAGAAGTTTTGCTTTGTCTAATCTAAAAAATTAGTTTGAAAACATTCAATTTCTTCACAGCGCTATGCTGTAGTAGCACGTTTCAGTTAAGTTCACCGTCGAGTCTGCTTTGTCTTCCTTGTCCCGGCTCAGACCTGTTGGTGCGGTTGGTGTCGGTAGATCTCCACACGTTCGGGCCCGATGCCCTGACGGCGGTGCGGTTGATCGAGCACCAGGCCAACGCCGAGCAGGCCGCCGAGGTCCGACCGCAGCTGGTGGAGCAGGTACCTGCAGCGGTGCAGGGGGCGACGGCACCGGGTAAGGGCTCCTCGGAGACGCTTCAAACTTTTTAACTTCCTCTTACTCTGTTAGACGGTAGATTTTAGGAAAAAAAAATCTCTGAAAGTTGGAAAAGAACGATTCCTCACCTTCCAGAAAGACAACGCCCAAGACCATAAAATCAAAGCTACAGCGGAATAGTGAAAACCAGAGCATATTCATGTGTTAGAAAGGACTCAGCTAAAGTCTGGACCTAAATCAAATTTACATCTGTTGCAAGACTTTAAATAGAAATGCAAACCACATTTCTTTGATGTTAATTGTGCAAGAAATTTGAAAACTTCCACTTCAGAATTTTCTTTCACCTTGTGTCAAACCATCAGGAAAATACATTTCTAAAAGTTCAAGGTATTGAAGTGCTTCCTGCTCTGTACATATCTGTAAGTTACTCTTCCAAAGTTCCTTACCACTGTCATTGTTTCATAAAAATGTTGTTGCAGTTGCTTTCCTTCAGATCAGTCAAAATCAGCCAGATTTGAACCAAAGTGAATAACAATAATTAAGAGACTCCTGGCTTCTGCACATGGTTCTTTATCAGTTTGCTGACATCTAGTGGGTGTCTATGCAGCACTACAGTTGAATGAAATTTGTGGCAAACAGTTTGTAATGCTTTCATGTCTCCTTAGTAACAAGAGTCCCTGTTCAGTCCAACGTACCACCACCTGGTATCGTTGAACTAGATGGAGAGAAGTTTACGCTGCAGTGGTGAGATTTGGCTTTTTACATCTATGTTGATCTTTGCAGGTAGAAAGACTTTTTTTCCTAATCTCTGGTAACTTTAAAACCTGTTCATTGGTTTCTTTCTAATAGGCTGAACGCACACTTTGAGACGAACCCCGAGGGCTCGGTTTCACGATCAGAAATGTACTCTGAGTACCTGGCTACATGCAGCAAAATGGGACGCGGCAACATCTTGAATTAGATAAATCCCAGAAGTGGGCTTATATATGTAGATTCACAAGGTCTCTCTTCTGCACAGGACGGTGTTCCCCAACCACACTATGAGGCGGCAAGAGGAGGCAAAAGCCAGCAACCCGCTTCAGATCCTCCTGGTGGGAATAAGGCGAAGAGCGATCCCTCTCCCCATCCAGCTGTACTACCAGCAAACCCAGCAGCAACACCAGAACCAGGCAGCTCGTGTTGAAGGAAACTGCAGGTAGGAATGTACCAATATGAAAATTTGGGCTAATATCAATATTTGATATTAATATTGCTGTTGCGGCTGGTAACCTATATTTACCAATATTATACATATGTCACTACTGGGAGTGAATGGGAAGCTTGTTTGACTCGCATTTTGTAGAAGATGGTACTACTCTACACAGACGTTTCTGAAACATTGTATCAATCTGTATATTAATAAATATTCATGTTGTGTTACCAGGGTTACCGCCAGGACATCCTAATCCAGGACCACAGTTTGTGCGGCCCCCGGGTGCCTCAAATAGCGCCCCACCTCTGGCCTCGCCCGCACAGGAAAGTTCTCGTGTAAACCACCCAGCTGTTCCGTCACCTGGTCATCACAGCCCACAGAACCCGGCGCCTCAGCAGCAGCACTCTCCCATGCTCCCCACAGGAGCTCCCGTCACACTATTTCAGCCAGTACCGCAAGGCCACATCCTCACCGCCCGGGTACAAGGTGTGTGCTCCCAGGTCACCCAGCAACCACCTCTGCCTCAAACCCTCCCAGTGTCTGGGCCTCAGGGTGGGACCCCCCAGGTTGACACCCAGTGTACTGCTATGGTTTCAGGACCCCTTTCCATCCAGGTGGGAAGCAGCCAGGCCATAGGGATAACGAGCGTGGCCAACTCCCAAGGTTCTCGCGTAACATTTCAAAATATTGCTCCCAAACCAGCACCAAACCAGTCAGGTGGGCCAACAGCCACGTTAGCCCCTTCCAACCAGCAGCCTCAGCCTCAACAGAGCGTAGTAATAGTCGGTCCCAATCCCCAGCAGAATGCAGCCTACACCCCGGCCATACACCAGATTGTTCTAGCCAACCCCTCCTCCATTCCTGGTGCCCAGACTGTCCAGATAGCGGGTCAGCCCGGAGCTGCTTCCAGTCCCTGCTCACCTGCTGCCTCTCACGCAAATACCCAGGTCCAGTCCAATCAAACTGTCAGCCACGCACTGTCCACGATACGGCAACAGCAGCAGCCGCCCCCTCCTCTCCAAATCATACCCCAAACTCCTCCCACTCAACCTACCTCCACTGAATCCAGCTTGATCAAACAGCTACTGCTTCCAAAGCGAGGGCCTTCTACCCCGGGAGGGAAGTTGATCCTGCCCGCCCCACAGATCCCCCCTCCGAACAACACGATAGCCCCCAACCCACAGGTCATCTACCAGAACCCCTCTCCTCAGCCGGTCAGCGTCCAGCTGGTTCCTGGCCAGCTTCCTGCTGCAGGTGCCCAGCCCCTCCAGGCGGTCCAGCTGCTCCCAGGGCAGCTCATCTCCACCAGTACGCCGGGTGGAGCAGCCATCATCCAGGCCCCAACAGCAACCGGTCAAGTCACGTTCACCGTGGTCCCCAACACTGGCTTCACCACCTCTACTGCTGCCGTCGCCGCCGTCAGCCAGGGAGCTGTGGCTCCTGGAACAGTCCCCATCACGTCTCGACAGGCGAGACAAGATCATTTGTCAGAAGGAGGAAGAGGCCAAGGACGCCACAGGGCTGCATATCCACGAAAGGAAGATAGAGGTGATGGAGAACTCTTCGTTGGCAGAAGGAGACCCTTCAAACAGCAAAACGAGGAACGGGGATGTCGCAGCAGGTGCCAAGCTACTAAACGGTGGGAAGTGCGTGGAGCCGAATCTACCTCCATATCACTCAGGGAACAGCCAGGGAATACTCAACGGCCCGGTAACGGAGAGCCTCTCCTCCAACGGGAAGCAGGCTCTCTCTCCAGGCCCAAACGCTCCTCTTGAGGGCAACGCCGACCCCAAAAAGACCCTGGTCAACGGGGTGTGTGACTTTGACCGGGGCGATAGCGGTGGCAACTTTAACAAAAACATTCCAAATCACATTGCTTCCAAACAGTACTTGGGGAACGGGGAGGTGGGCGCCTCTGAAAAGACTTCAGATCAGAGTCTGCCCAGTCCGCCTCCTCCCCAGCAGGACACTGCCAAAGCCCAGCAGGCCGAGCGCCTGGCCAACGGACCCCAGGCTGCAGCTCACCGGCCGCCCTCGGAACTATCCAACGGACCTCTGGGGCCGGCGCTGGGGCACGGCACGCCTGTGCTCAGACAGCAACTGCTCCCCAACTCCTCGCTGCCCTGCGCCGTCACTTCGCAGAATCCCGCCGCCTCTCCGGCGAACGGCGTGGCCTCAGAGCCCCGGGGCCTCAAGAGGCCCGCCGAGAGCGAAGAGCGTGGCACGGCGGCGGTGGCGACTTCCTCCGGGATCCCCAGCAAGGTGGGAGTTCGGATCATCACCATCAGCGACCCCAACAATGCCGGCAGCAGCGCCACCATGGTGGCGGTGCCGGCAGGAACGGACCCAAGCACAGTAGCCAAAGTAGCAATAGAGAACGCCACTCAGCAGAGGAACTGCTCGCCTACACAAGCAGCTGGCGCCACGGTGAGTCACTCTGGGATTTCCTCCACGTAAACCACATTTCTGCACATGCTCTCCTCCTAATGGGACTTGATGTTTGGTCTACCGCATGATTTAGACTTTTGATGACATAGATCCTGTCCGCAACATGAGTATTTAGCAGAACTTGTTGTTTTTTTTGTTTTTTTCTGAAATTAATCTTTTTAGTAAAATTCAAACATCTTTTGGTGAGGATTTTTTTTTGGTTATATTTAGTGAAGTTTTGAGATTAATCAAAAAGTTACATAGATGCCCACTTTGCAGATGTCTAGTGTAGATTTTGATTTAGAATCCTCAACCGTGGAGGCGTTTTTCTACGTTTTGTTGGTTTTGTTAAGAAATAAGCTCAAAAAGTTACATTTGTTTTGTCGCCTCCTACTGGTGTGGAAAAGGTTTTTGATTGAAGTCCTATTTGAAATACTCAAAATGTAGAAACTGTCGCTTTGCAACCTTAATTAAGGTTCCAATGCCATATATGACATTTACTGTATTTCAAATTTGACTTGCTAAATTACTGGTATCTTTGCTGTAAATGTACTTTGAGTTTAGAGTATTCTCAGCGGGGCTGTTGTTGGGTAAATTCTCGAATATCTAAATGTCTGGAGGTTAAGAAGGTGAGTCCAGTCAAGACCATGTGGCTCTCACTGATACCCACCTCCTACAGCGAAGCAGCTGAGTGAACAACCTTTGCCAAGAGAAAGGCCTGGGTTACATCTCAGCCAACACATTGGTCCTAATCCTAATCCTGATCTCACGCCTGCGTCCGATGAAGCCGTTTGTCCGTCGTCCTTGTTTCTAAAACCATGTCTCCTCCCCAGCCGACTGCCACCACGCCCCCAGCTCCCTCCTCGCAGCCGGCAGCAGCAGGCAACCACAGTCCGCACCCCGCAGCGCAGCAGACCCCCACGTCGCCGACAGAACCGGGAAGGAAAGCAGGGCAGAACTTCAAGTGTCTGTGGCAGTCGTGTAAACGGTACGGCGCCCCCTTCAGCTTCACTTTTCACCTCCCGTGTGATCATTTCAGCCACGGCTTTGTAAAAACTTCCATGTTTTTTTTGTTGTTTTTTTTTGGGCGGTGTCTTCCAGGTGGTTCGAAACACCGTCTCAAGTGTTTTACCACGCAGCAACGCAACACGGAGGAAAAGAAGTGTATGGAGGGCATTGTCTGTGGGAGGGATGTGAACCTTTCCCCCGGCAGAGACTGTCCTTCATCACACATCTGCAGGTAAAATCCCAGATGAAAAACAATTTTTATTCTCCAATGTTGACCTTGTTATATTACCGCCTTGATATAAAAACAGTACTTAACGTTGTTGTGTGAACCGTGTCTTCTCTGCTTCCCCAGGATAAACACTGTTCCAGAGAGGCTTTGCTGGCTGGACTCAAACTAGAGGAGCAGCAAGCACAAAGTCCCAATCAGACATCTTCCCAGTGCGTGCAGCTCCCTGTCTGACGCGACTCGTAACTTGAATCAAAACCATCCACGTTTTATCAAATATCAGCTTTGCTAACGACGGTTTGTGTTTGCTCTGTGAAGGACTCCGCCAGCGGCAGGCAGCACGCCGGCACAACGAGCACCGAAAGCAATCGTCAATCATCCGAGCGCAGCTCTCATGGCCCTACGTAGAGGTTCTCGAAACTTGGTCTTCAGGGACTTCACAGTGAGTATCTCCCAAGTGGGGTGCTGGAAAAAGTTTTAAAATTTCCCCTGAAAGTGCTTGAATTTTACTGTGGGAAAACTCAACAAGCCTTTTAATAGATTATAATAGACTTGTTGACTTTGTGGGTGTCACTTCTGCTTGTTGAAGGCAACCAGAAAACAAAAACAAATCCAAATTCAGTGTGCAGAGACATTACAGAAGAGGGGGGGGAAAAAGCACTGATGATGTAGTAGGCGAATGAGCTTCTCATTAAGATAAGCTGCTGAGTAAAGTGATGTTTGTATTTCGTGTTTCCTGTAGGACGAGAAGGAGGGACCGGTGACCAAACACATACGACTAACTGCTGCCTTAACATTAAAGAACATCGCCAAGCACTCTGACTGTGGTCGCATGTAAGTGTCCTGCTTGACTGAAGGAAGTTTGAATCCACTCTGTGGTGATGTAATTAAGCCTTCTTCAAGATAATTAAATCTACAAAATACAGCTGTGGCCACGTTGTTTGGTAAACCCTGGTAAAAATGAATATACAGCCTTAAAATAGCATCTATTGTTTAATTGTTTTTCACAAGGATTAGTTATTAGTGCCTCTATACGCCTCTGAAATAAATGTAATTAAGCATCTTTTATTTATTGTTTTTAGAAGCTTTTTGTCAGTCACCCATGACGTCTGAGTCCCTTTGGTATAAACATGATGTAATATTTCAAGCTCTTGAAGGCAGGAACCCTTAATCAAGTTTCCACTACACACACTGAGCAGGATGGGGGGGAGAGAACTACCATGAAGAGAGGCGACTTGGGCTTTACCACGTCTCCATAACAACAAGGCTCCACCTACTTTAGTGAATGCATTGCCACATGCAAACAGGTGGAATTTACTAAACTACTGGGACTTTACTGTAGCTGAGTATGTTGGTCTAAATTGACTAAGATGTGAGTTTTTCGAATAGAAACACTTCAGTTGAAAAAGCACCTGATGCCTGCTGTTCTGTATGATGGAGGATTCCTGAGGCTGTTTTCTTCCAAAGGCTCTGAATTATAAAGTCTTTGAAACACCTGGGGTCTTTTTTTTTTATTTATTTTTTTATTATTATTAATCTGCTGATTGTTCATCAGTGGTTCAATCAGCTGTTGTGTGGTGATCGTAAACATACCTATTGTGGACGATCCAACCTTGTGAAATGTGGTCAGAAGTGTCCTCATACTGGCTAGAGGGGATTGTAGAAACTATTACCCACATGGGACACCAAGTAATGGACTTGTAACTTTATATATATAATTTTTCAAACTGGATATTTTTCCCATTGAATAATTGTAGTCGAATTACAAGCTTTTTGCATACCGTATATATAGAGAGATTTTGTTTTTTTAACTTGTATTCTTATTTTACTTTAAATGTGTTGTCAGTAAATGTTGCCAGCACTGTAGGAAAAATCTGAATTCCCACATTTCAGATTTTAATCATGCAGGTTTCATGTGATGATTTGCTGATGTTTATCAATTTTTTTTCCTTTTTCGTTCCTCAGGTTGGTAAAAAGGCACGAGACGCACCTCTCTGTGCTCGCTTTAAGTAATATGGAGGTCTCCACCACGCTCGCCAAATGCCTTTATGAACTCACGCGCTCGCTTCAGGCTTAACGCCAAAAGGACGACCACCTACCAATCCTCCAGCCCTCGCTCCCGCGAAGGCTCCGGCGAGCCGTAGCCGGTCCACCACGGGCGGAGGGACTCGCGGGGAGCGGAGGAGGAGGAGGAGGAGGGAACCGGGACGAAGTTCTGCCGCTTCCACCTCCACCCCTAAAACTCCGTTTGATCCCTCACCTACTTCCTCACTCGCCAGCCTTGGTCCAACCGCCTGCCCACTACATCACACAAAGGGGGGGAAAAAAAAAAAAGAAAAGAGGGGAAAAAAGAAAAAGAAACTGCCTTTGGGGATCTTCCACCAGCTGCCCACCAGGGGGAGCTCCTTGAGACTGCTTCCCCAAGGGACTCCACTGACAAAACCCCCCCAAACATGAGCACATTTTTGTTTCAGTGTAGTCGTATTTTTTCCCCTCCTCTTTCTTGGTGACCCCGTAAACAGGAGTGTGCTTGAGTTCTGGGGTGAAGAGTGTGAGTGGGCGGGGCCGCGGAGGCGGGCGGGGCTACTGAAGGTTTCTCACAGGGTTGGGCAGAAGGACGATTCGGCCGGCGACTGGAGCAGAGAAAATTTTTCTTTAGAAACTCAGTAGCTTGGTTTTCTTACTTGAGTCAATATATTTTCACTTATTTATTATTGAAATGAATCCCATTACAATTAATAAAAAGAAAAGAAAAAAAAAGTATCTTGTAAATATGTTGTGAATATATATAAAGAAGATCCTTTGATGCCGATGCAGCCACTGGAGAACACTCTGTGGGGTAATAGAAGCATTACTTTGACAGGATTTAATAAAGTAGTATGTTTGTTTTTATTATTTTGCTTCTTTTTTTTTTTAATGATCCTTGGTCACTTGTATCTAATGTGATTCTATACTCAGCAGTGGATGAATGTACTTAAAAACTTGTAAATAATTCTGCAAAGGTACTGATGCTGTAAAGCTTAGGGATGGGGTTAAAAGCAGTTTTTTGTGGAACTGTGACATTTTTTGTATTATATATAATACCTTGTAGAACTCATTTTGCTGGCTGAAAGAGTATGGAATAATATATCTCATGTCATTTTGTAGAAGAAAAAAAAAATATTGAAGGTATTCTCTTCCCTTAATCCCCCTTCCCCACACGTTCCTCCCCTCAACACGTGCGCACACACACATACACACACACAAGGAACATATAATCCACTGTAAGCGTTTTTTGTCATCGTACGGGCACGGTGCGCGTACCAAAAATTGTTTTGTATTTGTAAATTGGTTTAAATACATGGAGTTTTTATACAGGTTTTCTCCTGTGTTCTTTGCTTTATGTGCAGGTATGATATTTTCTTCACTACTTTTTTCTATCTTAATATAGTGTGGAGTTTTATTGTACTATTTTTTCATTCTTACTACCATGCCACATTCCGGCTCACGTCCTCAGACTGTCCTCTCTACCGTGTGTTGTGTAACATTTGACTGCCTGTCGTATTAGCATCTGACCGGGGCGACCCCAACCATCTTCATTTCTGCGGTGTCAGTAGGATGTGTGACTATACATAGACCTAACAGTCTGTTAGAGATTGGCTTTATTTACTTTGGTGACTGTTTATAGTTTTTAAATAAAACACTGAACATTTTGCCTGGGGCTTTGCTCATTTTTTTTTTCTTCCTGCTTTTATTTGTTTAGCAAAGGAGAGACAGTTGATTATTGCATAAGAGGGTATTTTTACATACGGCCAAGTTTAGTGTAACTTATTTCCTTTCAATAAATGGAGTGGTCTAAAAGCAGCTTTTTATATTTGGTTTACAGTGCCTGACTTAAATATTGTTTTATTTTTAAATAACACCACTGATAGCATGTGTTGAGGAATCTTTCCATTGTTCAAGGTGTTATTATTTTAGTACACCTACACTTGTTACAGATTCTCACTCTACACTTGGCACTAGATCTGATGAAGTTTGGTCTTATGTAACATTTCTCATTTGAACGAGGGCTTCATGATATGCCGGTTTACTAAAACTCATTTGGCTGATAGCCGATACAATACCGATATTTTCTTCCCTATACCTACTGAGTATAAACTATATGGCTTTCTCTGCTGTGGACTTAAGATGCATTATCTGTCATTTAGCCAGCTACCAAATGCAAAAACTACAAAGGAGCCTGAAAATGATGTAACACTTTCAACTTGCATTATGTTTAATGTCAAATTTATTCAACACATTTGCTTTCTCTAAGACAATGTCAACAGTGCTAATTGAATGTGCTGTGCTGCAGGCATTATTGTGACTAGATTGTCATATAAAAATACCTTTTATATCAGAGAGTTATTTTGACGGAATGGCTGATATCCTATATAAAATTTTCCAACTAATATCGGCCCGTGGCGATAATATTGTGCATCCTTAATTTGAACATTAGGGGTGCTAAGAAGACTCTTACTATTCATTAAGAAAGAACAAAAATCCAGATGTTCATTCAAATAATATACCACTACAAAACAAAATTAGACTTATTGCTACTTATTGTTGTTCAAGAAGAACAACCTCTTTCCTCTAGCTGAATCTCAACGTGGAGTTCTTGCTGGTCTGGAAATCTGCTCCCTTAGGCCTGATAATCTTGGCAGAGAATTTTAGCTACGACTACATAAAGAAGGTAATGATGTCAAGCAGTTAATGGTCATATTGCTGCTTATTCCTCTGATGTGATAGCTTTGTTGTGATTGATAAACAAAGATGCAAGTTTGATTGCACCTACATTCATCCATTGATGAATGTAGGTGTAGAAATTTGGGCTTTGGAAATGAAGACTAATTTATCATCAGCATAACAGTAAACTGTAGGGGTGTTTAAGTTTGTTTGTTTGTTTGTTTGTTAGTATTAGCAATTTCTGTGGTCCAGCTTGTCTCACGCATCAGCGCGCGCTTTCGTCAGCGAGCGTTTGTCAGTGAAAGTCATGGAAACGACATCAACATTGGCAACCCTATAAATGACCCTGACCTTCTGAATTCTTCCCCTTTGCTACGGGACTTTTGAAGGAGACGGCTGAACGAGCATTGAACGCCTCGGAAAGTTTGAACCTGTTGAGAGCCTGACTTGCAAAACTCGCTGAAGAAGCATTTGCTGAAAACGCACTTGCCGAAGAATCTTGTGGTGGAAGAAGAACTGCCGAAGATGGTTCCTGGCCAGGAGCAGCACCAGGAGGGTGACCAGCTGGAAGGTTAATATTATTCTTCTACTATTTTAAATAAACAAAATCAAGTTATTCCTAAGATACTAGTGAATTGTTTGGTTTATTTTGTGTCTGTGTGTGTTTTTGAAGAAAGTCTGACTGCTGTACAGAAAAAAAAGACAATTAGCATTCTTGCTAGCATAGATCTTTCTTATCCAATGAGGCTTTTTTTAGCTGAATTTCGCTGGAGATGTCAGGAATCTAAACTGTGGCGTGAATTACAGTCAAATTAGTTGAATTAATGTCAAATTATTGGAAAATTTGCTTGTTCGTGACCGTTATTTTTTGAAAAATGCTCCGATAAACACTCAGTTTCCATGGATACGCTGAATAAAAAATACTAGATATTTAATATTACTTTAAAAAACACGTATTTCCCCGTATGATAAACCTATAATTTAATTGGTTATTTTTGATATTTTTTTTTAAGGAAATGGACATGTTGACCTGTTTTATTTATTTTATTTTTATTTTTTATTTTGCATAGCCAGGAAATCTAACATGGGTGACTTTATTTGAAAAAACAAAAACGGTGCTATTCTATCCGTCAAGTTTGACGACGTCAAGTTTAATAGGCCTAATTTGCATTTGTGGGGTGAAACAAATGTATGAGTTAATTGAAATTGTTTTAAGATACCTTATTGTGTGTTATTGTATGCGTTACATTATTGACATTTGTGGATGCATATCTGGAATGTTAACGCTAATGTTTGGGAATAAATGTTATGCTGGTTAAAAAAAACACAAAAAACTGTTTTTGAAAAATGCCGTGGTAAATACTCAGTATCCATGGATACGCCGAATGAAAATAAACTTTTAATATTACTTTAACATTTTTGTAAATGTATTTTCCTTATGACAGCCAGTTTAATTTTTTAGTTTCATTATGTTTTCAAGATGGAGACATGTTGACCTGTTTTTTTGTTTGTTTGTTTTTTTCGATAGCCAGGAACTTTAACATGTTGAAATGATTTGAAAAAGCAAAAACGATGCTTTTTAGCCTGAAAGTATCATGTCTGATGACTTTGGTGTCCAATACATTTTGATGACTTCTTTGTAATCTAACTTGATCTTGACCATTATTTTTTTTTTACATACCGTGATAAACATATTTGGTTTCCATGGCGATGACATCAGATTTAAATAGAGGTTTATTAGGACACTCAAGGACACTTTACATAAAATCAGTCATTTCCATTCATACAAACGTTGATGATACTATAATGGATTGTAGCTGCTAAATATTGTCGTATATATATATATATATATATATATATATATATATATATATATATATATATATATATGTATATATATATATATATATATATATATATATATATATATATATAGTTAGTTTAACTCTTTTAAATCTGATTCTGGAAATGTCACGAATGCTTACGGTCTTATTCTTATTTCTTATTTTGTTTTCAGACAAAATAAAAAAAAAAATAATTTATCTAACTCAAAATTTGATTGTTCTGGACCTATTTTTTGACCTATTTTTGACATATGTCCTGACAAACATTCGTGTTTTGCATGGATGTACTGAACTGAATACAATAAATAAGCCTAATACTTAAAAAATTAATTTCTACTGATAAATTTTCATTATGCGTGTTTAGTTTTCGTACATGAGTGAACTAATTTGACAAGAAAAAAAACATTATTTGATCTGGTTAAAATCAGCTTAAGATGACTTTGGTATTCAGATTTTGGAAATTCTGAGCCTTTAAAAATATTTGCATTTGTGGGATGTAACATATTTGTGAGTTGAATGAATTTGCTTTGTGATTTTTTATGAAAATTTGACATTTTGGAAAATGCTGACCGTAGTTGTTTTGGTTTGAAAGAAATTTTGGAAACACCAGGTTTTTGAAAAATGCGGTATATATAGTCTCCATGGATACATTGATTAAATAACAACACAACATTATTCTTTTAAAAAATCTTTAAAGAACAATCAATTTGTGCCTATTAATTTCAAAAAGTCACAAAATCATTTAGTGTATAGTACTGAAGACCAGAAAAACAGAGTTTTGCTCCATTGCATTTTAGTGATGTATCATTTTCAGAAGGAATTTGAATGTAATCAGTAAATGTTAAAATTCATTAGAAAAATAATTATCTTGATTTGTTGTCTTTAATGATTGAAATGATTGATTGGTACCAAAGGTGAAGCTGCAAGTTTGTTTCTCTGAGTGATAATTATCCAAACATGTTTGATCATTGAGATTAGTGTGTTGTTATTGTTTTTTATGTAAAATATGTTTTTGCTGTTTTGCTGTGACTAAAGATGAGCTTTATTAATTCTATTTCTTAATTCATGTTCTTATTGTATAATCACATCTAGTATAGCAATAACACTGTTAATTAAATCAGATCAATAAAACTAAAGACATTCTCAAACCTGGGTTAATGTATTTTTGGTATTTCAGTGTTCTCTCTAAACATTTCTTTAGATTTTTGTGAAGGTGTTGATACTGAACTATAGTATTTTGTTTTCTTTTCCGTACTCAACAGATGGATCCCCAGTGTTGGGGGGACATTCAGACAATGGTAAGGATCTCAGTAATGTGGTCAAATGTTTTCTCGCAGATGTCAGACGACATTTCACTTATACTTCATATTTCACTCCCCATCAGTCTCTGAAGACCAGGGAAACTCAAGCTGTCGTTCACCTCCAGACTCTGTGGACTGTATTATCAGCTCCAGTGAAGTCCAGGTTGGTAATAACTGCACTAGCAGTGGTAGTGGTAGCTGTACTACCAGCTCCATTCTGAGAGTGGACCCTGCTTATGCTGCATCACAGCTGCTGGAGGTTCTTCCTCCAAATTTTAAATACATTTGTGAAATAGGGATGGTTCAGAAGCCTCAAGAGGGAATTTCTCTCTTGACTTTTCTTGAATCCACTTGTGGACTTGACAAATGGGAAGAGCCCATTTTGAGTCCAGAGGATTCCAGACCTATCGGTACCTTGCAACATCACCAGGTAGGTTTGGAAGGGGACACAACTTCCGTGACTTTTGGCCACCGGATCGTCAAGAAAGCTACACGGAAGGTGGGTGCTGTGAAGGAGGATGGTCTTTCACCAAAGATTAGTTTTGGTACCGTGATTCCTACCAGCATTATATTCACATGTGGACTAGAAAAACCAGAAGAGGACTTCAGATCTATGGGGATCTCCCAACATTTCCAGGTAGGTTTGGAAGAGGATGCGGCTAATGTGACATCTGTGACTGGCAAAAACAGAAAGAGGACAAAGGGCAGTGGTGATGAAGAGGAGCCCCCTGCCAAGAAGACTAGGGAGAATCGAGCTGAAGATGACCTCCCCTCCAAGAGGACCAGCAACAGTGGTGCTGAAGAGGTGCTCCCCGCCAAGAGGACCAGGGACAGTGGTGATGCTGAAGAGGAGCTCCCCACCAAGAGGACCAGGGACAGTGGTGATGGTGAAGAGGAGCCCTCTGCAAAAAGGACCAGGGAGAATCAAGCTGAAGATGACCTCCCCTCCAAGAGGACCAGCAACAGTGGTGCTGAAGAGGTGCTCCCCGCCAAGAGGACCAGGGGTAGTGGTGATGGTGAAGAGGAGCCCTCTGCAAAAAGGACCAGGGAGAATCAAGCTGAAGATGACCTCCCCTCCAAGAGATCCAGGGACAGTGGTGATGCTGAAGAGGAGCTCCCCACCAAGAGGACCAGGGACAGTGGTGATGGTGAAGAGGAGATCTCTGCCAAGAGGACCAGGGACAGTGGTGATGGTGAAGAGGAGATCCCTGCCAAGAAGACTAGGGACAGTGCTGCTGAAGATGAGCCCTCTGCCAAAAGGACCAGGGACAGCAATGATGAAGAGGAGCCCCCTGCCAAGAAACCCAGTTGGGAGGAGGGCCTTCAAGGCATTGGCAGATATGGTAAAGAATGGGAGAATGAGCCCGTTCAGTCAACTCCTGTGTTCATTGCCTACCATAAGACAGACCATGAAGATCCTATTCTGTCATCCCCTGTTCCCATTTTGTCACCCTGTGACTTCAGTCCTTCATCTAAAATGAGATGTGAGGATCCCACTCTGTCACCCCCTCCGTTCAGTCCCTTATCAGTGACATCCTTGGAGGATCCCATTTTGTCACCCTATGATTCCAGTCCTTCATCTAAAATGGGATGTGAGGATCCCAGTCCATCACCCCCTACGTTCAGTCCCTTATCAGTGACATTCTCGGAGGATCCCATTTTGTCACCCTGTGATTTCAGTCCTTCATCTAAAATGGGATATGAGGATCCCAGTCCATCACCCCCTACGTTCAGTCCCTTATCTATGACACACTTGGAGCATCCCAATTGGTCACCACTCTTCAATTCTTCCCCATCAATGTCATGGGAGGATCCCATTCTGTTTTCCCCTGTCCCTAGTCTTAGTCTCTCACCATCAACATACTCCAGAGAACCACTTTGGTCATCCTCTAACTTCAGTTTCTCGATGGGGTCTGACGAGGACATAGAAGAGGATCCAATACCTTCAACATCTGACGGAATTACAGGAAGAGAGGGTTTCAGAGAGTTGTGGTTTAGACCTCACTACGACTTGTCTAGTGACTCTGATTAGATCGGGATCTTGAAAAACTGAATACCTACCTGGGAAGTCACATTTGGACATCATCACTTCTCTATTGTTCTATTAAAGCCAATGGCTTTCTACCAGGACAGAGGAAGCCTTAGGTAGCGCCTTGCACCAGGGTTTTTTGTTGTTCTGCTGCTAGATTTTGTATTTTAAATCTTAAGAATTCTGGCAGGACTGAGGACGCCTTAGGTAGCGTCTTGCACCGGGGCTTTTCTTTATCCCACTGCTGGATTTTGTATTTTAGATGGTAAGGATTCTACCGGGACAGAGGAAGCCTTAGGTAGCGTCTTGCACCGGGGCTTTTTGTTGTTCTGCTGCTAGATTTTATATTTTAAATGTTAAAAATTCTGGCAGGACTGAGGACGCCTTAGGTAGCGTCTTGCACCGGGGGCTTTTCTTTATCCCGCTGCTGGATTTTGTATTTTAGTTGATAAGGATTTTGGCTGGACGGGCAATGCAGACTTTTTTGCTGTTTAATCAAAGAATGACTCTATGCTGGAGGAGACAAATGTAAATTTCTGAGGAATGAGACCATATTTCTTTACAAAAAACACTAAAAGGAGTCGGATATCGCTGGTGCATAAACAATAAATGCTAAAAGTATCGAGACAACGCTTCAGGATTAAAACTACATCTAAAACAATCTTGCTGAGTAAAAATTAAACATCAAAAGAATTGAGACAACACAGCTCGGGACAATGGAACCAATACAATTGCGACAACACTGCTGCAAATTAAACTGTTTAAAATTCAATCAACGTTTCTGTCACCTTCTAATATTTAAGACATGAAAAAACGAACGGGGACACAATATAATTGGTTGTGTTGTAGTATAAACGGATCGAAACATCGGTTTTAAAGTTTTAACACACAGGGGAAAAGTAAGTATCAGTCCCAGACAGAGCAGCTCGCAGTGAGACTGCTTCTTCCATGATTCTCTTTGTGGTTCTGTCTCTGTTTTGAGGACTTTGAGATCTCTCTGTCACTTGGGCTTTCTGTTTCACTCTTTGTGTTTTCCTCTCTACTCTCCCATGTTTCAGGGTGTCATAGTGGGGCTTCCCCACACGGTGCTCTCTAATATTGTAAATTGTTCTCACCTGTTCCTCCACTAATCCAGTCTCCCAGTTTTAATCTTTCAGGTTTTAGCTGCTCATCGCTGGATTCTTTCGTCGCTCTCCATGTGGCTCCTGTCCTCCTGGTTTCCTTCTTGTTTTTCATACTGCTGGTAAGTTTTCGCATTCTACATTCACGTGATACCTGCTTGCCTCCTGCTGGCGTGGGGGACCATCAGCTTTACTAAATGAAAATAGAAATAGAAATTTACAATTGGTAATTTAGAAAGCGTTCCTCCATATTGAGGAACCTTACTTACTTAGATTAAGTAAGGAACATTCGCCTGATCATATTTTGTATTGAGACCAAATTACAGCAATGGACCAATAAGAAAAGAGAAGACAGAAGAGAACATAGACAGAATTTATGATTGAGGGATTTAATTAAAAAATACCCAAACCTAGTCTGTGATCCAGGTTCAGACCTCAGATCTCTGATGTCTCTGATCATCCCAGGTTGGATCTCTTCAGCCTGTAAACCTCCACCTTCAGCGCCCCCAGTCAGATGGAGGAAGATAAGAGAACCCAGTTAACAAAAAAAGTAAGAGCATTTACTTTTACACAACAAAAAATGTTCAACATACAGGAGGTTGTTTCCTTCTTCTTGCTGTACTTTCTTCTCACTGACCCTTTTGTTTTGTCTGATTTTTATCATTGAGTCTTTTCATAACAGCCGGGCCCTGATGACAGAAGGAGGATCAGGAATAGAGCAGAGGACCTACTGCACCTACTGATGTCCTCACCATTTATAAATGGTGATTATGACTTGATCAGAAAGTCTGAATCAGTCATCTGTTATTTAGAATTATTTAGAAATTAAGGAATGTGTGTCTGATCATGTGTTGGTTCACTCGCATGACTCAAAACTACACTACTAACAGAACCCTCAAAGAAAACCCAGAACTGATTTCTGATCTTAGATTTAGACTTTGCAGATCATTAATGTCTCTGATCATCCCAGGTTGGATCTCCCGAGCCTGTTATCCTCCACCTTCAACACCACCAGTCAGGCGGAGGAAGATAAGAGAACTTAGTTGACAAAAAAGTAAGAAAACTTATTTTTATCCAGCTAACAATTTGAAATATGGATGAAGCGGCAGTCAAATTTCAAAACTGTTCTTTGTCCATGTACATTCTCTCTAACCCTGTTGTCTTTTCTACATCAACTCGTGTCACATGACTTGAGTTGAACAACAATGAAGGTAGAAGACTTCCTCCATCTGCTGATTGACTGGTTGTAACAGGTTGTGGAGAAGGTGAGGATATGATGATGACTTGATCAGAAGGTCTGATTCAATCATCTGTTTAGATAGCAATTAAGAAATGTTTATCTGATCATGTGTTGGTTCACTAGCATGACTGAAACAAGACAGCAGCGCTGGACCAATCAGGAGAGAGAAGACAGAAAATCCTGCAGAAATTCCAGAGATTTAATGAAGAAGAGTTTCCCGATGCAACAGGGGGGACACCTGAGAACGGGATAAAGAGACACAGATCATGTGAAGTAGGTCCTTCAATAACAAATCAAGCATTGCCATAGAATCTTATGCTGAAAATTCACCTGTTCATGGGTCAGAAGTTGAATATTAAAGAATTTTAGAAACATTATAGAAAAACCAGAGCTGATTTTTGACCCCTAGTTCAGATTCTGCAGATCAATAATGTCTCTGATCATTCCAGGTTGGATCTTCCAAGTCTGTAAACCTCCACCTTCAACACCGTCAGTCAGGTGGAGGAAGATAAGAGAACCCAGTTGACAAAAAAAGTAAGAACATTTATATATTTCAACATAATTAAACATTTCAGGTATAGCTGCAGAAAGTTGAGCTGTAGAAACTGTTTCTATCTGCTGTCTATGTATATTTTCCTTTTCAACTCTGTTGTCTTTTCTCTTTATTTCATTTCCACATCAACTCATGTCACATGACTTGAGTGGACCAACAATTAAAGCAGAAGACCTACTCCACCTACTAATCTGCTGGTTGTAACAGATTGTGGAAATGGTGAGGACATGTTGATGATTTAATCAGAAAGTTTTCTTCAATCACCTGTTATTTAGACAGAAATGAAGGATGCGTGTCTGTTTTGTGTGATGATTCTCCAGCATTACTGAGATAAGACAACAGCATTGGACTGAGGAGACAGAAAATCCTGCTGAAAATCCAGAGATCCCAGGTTGGGTTTCCTCAGCCTGTAAATATTCAGATTTACAAATTATGAGACAATTTTAGCTCCACATTGAAGTGTCCCTTTCGTCCTATCTGCAGCCTGAGTTTTCGTAAACGAAACCAAATGCATAAATCCACATTGTGCTGTAATGCTCACCGCTTCCAATAGGGGGTGCCAGAAGCGCAACTTTTGCAGCCAGACTGCAAGACATGTGGCTGAGACTTTCTGAAATCTATACCTCATTTTTCGCTAAAAATACTTCCCGGATATCTTCATTTGGCCGAACAAAACAGCAAGGACTTAGACGCTAAAAACACAGCGTAGAATTTACCCTCAGCTCTGTTCAAAGGTGAGTAGCGATCATTTACATTAGCTAACCGAAGCTAGCTGCTTGGGAGCTACAGGCGACGTAAGCAGGTGCTGTTGTTCAAATCCGCTAGCTTTTAGCTGTCTCCTAGCCAGCTAGCTAGCTCCTGACCTTCATTGCAGTCGTTGTGGCTAATAATAAACAGTATTCAGGCGCTCAGGTCGCTGCACTAATAACACGGAAATAGCTTCCAGAAGTCTTTGGTTGTAGCTAACTGTAGTTGTCCTGCTATCCAATAACAACGATGTTGTTACCGTCGTGTTGGCACAAGTTGGTGCTAATTTAGTATCTCCAGACTGGAGGCCGTGCTCACCAAAACAGCTTTTAAAAATATAAACTGCAAACCTATATCACATGCTGGATCCCATTTTATACATTTAGGTTTAGTTAAACGTTTGGAGTTTGGTCAGAGATTCACCAGTTAGTCGGTTGTTATTAATGGCCTCTGATTAACTAAGTTGGGTTGACAGTTGAAAAACAAAGCTCAGCAGTGGTGTTGACATGTTATCAGCGGAGTGGAGGAGAATGTCTTTAGGCCAGAGCATCAGACTGAGTCAGTGTGACCTTAAATGGTTCACTTGGATAGATTTTTATATTAAAATATTATATGAAAAACTAATCTGATTCAATCCCCAGAAGCAAGATGAGGGAGTTTACTCGCTCGGTGGCTCATTAACATTGGCTACTGATAGGCTTGTTTACGATGACTCAGACATAGTCAAGTCTGAACTCTCCAAAGAAAACTTGGAGTTGATTTGATCTTAAATATAAGCAATTGGTGTCCGTGTTTCAACACAAGGTGAGTGACGGAATCAAAGCCTAAAATTATTTCACTTTCATTTTGATTCAACAGCACCCTCTAATCTTCAAATGTTGGTCCAACTTAACCTTTGATAATCAACTGTTTTTACGACCAAGGGATCCACTGGAACCTGACTATATCAACATGGTGGATGAATCAGAAATAACCAGCGACTACAAAATAGCAGTGTCAGCAATTCATTCCTCGTTTATTCCTCAGACACCTCTTTAAAACTCTAGATATAACAAAATAGATTACATTTCATTGTCCTTGACACAAATACTATTTCCACCACACCCTTAAATATTTCTCAGTTTTTGCTATTTTATCTCACTTAAATGTTTCAAACTAACAAATGAACTTTTGTAAGAGATTAAAAAAAAAAACCCAGAGTAAATACTAAATATGGTTTTTCAAATAATGTTATGAATCTAGAGGATAAAAAGATATAAAGTAATCATTCGCTAAAGCCAACAACTGTTGTGCCAGTTTTTAACTGGCATCAAGCATTTGATCAAGTAGTTGATCTTTGTTGTAGAGGATTGTTGTTCTAAATTTGAGCAGCTTTTTTTTTCATGACACATGTGTTTGTGTCAAGGACAATGAAATGTGTTTTTCATGCCAGACTTAAATCTGGCTGATTTAAGCCAGACTTTGATTAGGCCACTGGTTTTCGAACTGTCCGGAGGTGAAAATGGCTTTGAGTATTTTCCCAGAGTATTGTGGCAAACTTATTATAAAGACGGTTTTCAACACCACCAGAAAATGTTTTTTAAGGCTTGGTGTTCTTTCCGATAAACAGAACATTATGACCAATTACAATTTCATCCTATTTTCATTGAGATAAAACCTGTTGGCAGTGGTCAGTTCAGTTCCATATTTAATTTTCTTTCGGTGATAATTAGTCATCAAGGTAGGGTCCCACTGGTTCTGAGGAGTTTCTGTGCAGATTGTTAGCTTCAGGCTGAATACGTTTGCTCTCATTATGTCTTATTTGCTACATTAGCTGTGTGACTTTTCACATTTCACAACTGATGTAGCGTCTATCCCTGGTTGTGTACCTGGGTCTGATCATACCCACAGTAGGACGGAATAAAACCCATCTTTGCTACGAGACAGTTGAAGCAAGAGGATTAAACTATTACTAAACTGCAAATGGTTAAAAAGCTAGCGATAGCTTATCCTGTCCGACTTATTTACCGACATCTTTGGCCTTTTCCTGTTCTTTTGCCTCGTTGGCAAAATACTTTGGAGAAATGCTGGAGCAATGCTTTTGTCTTTCAGCCCAAAGAAGGTTGAACGGCTCTTTCTCCAGGTCTGCTGGTAATGTTGCTGGTGTTTGAGCCGTGATTGTTCCCACGAGCCTCTGCAGGAAGATGAAAATGTCTGTTTGTCAAAGATCAGTGTTTGTATTGATCTTTGACACAAATGAGAATCTTTGACAACCCTAGTTTGTAACACTTCCCAGACTGACAATATAACTGACTTTGATTCTCTTGTCATCTTACTAAATGTCTTTATCTACAGGCAGGATGTGTTGCGTTTTGAGATGTGTTGTCACACTTCGTGTTGTCAGACAAATTCTTTTTCAGTAATTTCTTGACTCTGCAGGTCTGGGAGTCAGTGTGCCTGGATGTTGCTGGTTATACTGGTGTCAGTTGCAGAAAAATGGACAGTTGGTTTACAATTGAACAAGTGGTGAATTTTATTTTCTCAGTACATGAAATCATCATTTGAAAACTGCTTACTAAAATGGAAGTCTGGCAGTCTATACAGGTGCAAACACTTTTTTTTAAATACTGTATAAATAGAACATGTTCTGAATAGGTTAAGGTCATAAATTCACATGATTAAAGAAACTCTTGGTAAATGGTTGCAAAATGCTGGTTAGTGTTATAAAAAATGCTAAAAAGTAAAGATTATATGGCTTTTATTTCATGTGTTTAAGTGCATATGTATCTATTATAATGTTTCACTCAGGATGTTCAGTGTTGACAGGCAACAGTTTTAATTTTTATTAATATTATAGCTTTTTGATATCTTGCTATTTAGAGATCAACAAAAGTATAACAACCTGGATTTCTTAAACAGTCAGGCTAGTTTCTCGGGTAGCTAGCCTGCAGCCGCTGCTTTACGCATGGAAGTTTCTGCCATTTTAAAATATTATCCTTTATGAGACTGCGTGGTTTTTCAAACCATGCGTTGTTGACCTTTTTTAGCCAGCTAACTGCCAGTGCTATGCTAAATGTTTTAGTCTATTTCAGGCAGTTCAAATATTCCCGTCTCAGCAGGATTATTGATCTGCTTCCGTGAGTTATTAAATAGACATGAAACACACCTTACGTCACCTAGGCCTGACTTTAAAAGCTTGAATTGTTGTTTTACTGGTAAAGACGAATCGCACAACTAACTCCTGTTAAACCGAGCTGGAACCATGGAGAGCAGTGGAAGTTGTCAATATTGTTTGATGGATTTCCAGCTGGGACAGTTCTAATCTTTATCTTTCTGTCGTTGTCATGATCAGGACCATCCAGGGCCGGACATGACTGGAGCTGGAAGTGGTGAGATGTTTGGGTCTTTTTAAAAAAACATATATATATATATATATAAAGTCCTTGAAGTGGATTGTTGTTATTTTTTCAAGTAATCTGCCTTGATGTCAATTGTGCTTAAGTGATCCTTTGTTTAGCAATCTATTTTGTTGTGTGTTCAGGGGGCCAGGGCGCGTCAGATGGGGCCGACGGCGAGGAGCCAGAGAAGTGTCCGGTCTGCCTGGGCGCGCTGGCCGGAGGGGAGCTCGCCATGCCGGACAGCTGCTGCCATGTTTTCTGCCTCAGATGCCTCCTCACATGGGCACAGGTGACACTTGTGAAAACTAAAACACATTTTGAAAATTTTCTCTGTTTGAATCAGTTAGAAAAATTTCAAGTGTTTTTTGCGCTTCCATGGCAGATGTCTTCCTCGTGCCCTGTGGACAGAAGACCATTCACTAATGTTTACAGATGGGACGGCCACCTCGGCCTCGTGCAGGTCAGTAAACTCTTAACTGCAGCGCTTTCTGGTAACTTCATAACGTTGTTATGAAACTGAGAGCTAGTTTCTGTTTGACCTGAGCAGATCAATGTCTGATGTGATTCAGACAATATTTGTAGAGGTTGGAACAAAAAGCCAGATGGTTTTGATGCGATGTCGACCTTCTTTGGATCTGAACTGGATTTGTTGCTTTTTGAGGTTTTTTGACCTCCTTTATGTTGTCAGAGGTTTTATTGAAGAGGTTTCTTAATACGACAGGTCAGGCAGTAGTAAGTTAAAGTGAACTAAACAATCTGGTTAATCAGTTATACAGTCAGGTATCATAAATCATTCTGGTTCTGTACATCACCACAATGAATTTTAAATGAAGCAACTTCGATACAGTTGAAGTGAAAACTTTCAGCTTTAATTCAGTGGGTTGAACTCAGAGATTGAATTAAGCTTCAAGGGCCCAAAACTAATTGAGCAAATTCAAAACATTAAATAATGTTTATTTAAAATTCTAGCCAGGTAAGAACCAGCCCATTGTTTTACGCTTTGCTTTGTCCAGAGGGTCTGGAGTGTCGGCTATTGAGAAACGATTACTTCCCAGAGGCGTGGACTCCATTGAAGTTTAAAACTGTACCCAATTGCTGACATTTGGTCGTATTGGATGACATCACCCAATACGAAGAGAGAAGTGCTGAGCTGAACGAGTCGGCTGTTAAAGGCGTGGCCGACACGGACTGAACAGCTTCGCTCGCCTCCTCTGCTACAAACACACTACAGTTCAAAAACAGAAACAGAAAATCAACATCAAATTCTAATTCTCCTACTGTTAGCTGATTGGTTTGAAATTCCACCGGAGAAATCCACTTCAATGAGAGAAATCCCAAACAGTGCACTGAGGGGAACTGAAAATCGAGTGGAATTGCATAGGAAGACGACCAGGCTAGTGAATTTCTAATACTTGGTTGAAAAAAAACCTTTGCTTTTTGACTTTTACATGACTGTCTGAACAGCCCAAGTGCAATCTTTTCACTCTCCCAAACATTCAGATTTGTGCCCCTTCCACATGTGAAAGTACATCAGATATGTATTTGATAGTTTTCAAGGCACAGTCTGAACAGCCTCAGTCATGCATTATAATCCTGCCAAGCCTTTAATTTAGTGGCTTTAAGTTTGTGGGTCTTTCTGTCCCCAGTTTAGTCTTCAACAAGTGAAATGCTCATTGTGGTTCAAATCAGCTGACTTGGCAATTAAAGAATATACCTCTTCTTTGTGTTAATGAACACTATATGTTTTGAGCCATTATCCATCTGTATTCCTTCCCTTGAATAAATATAAACATAATTTTAAAATGTTTTGTTTTCACCCTGCTTATCTTTGATTATAAAAATGGAAACAAAAGAACTCATTGGTAAGGTAGCAAATCTATTTTTCGATGCATGGAAATGTCTTTTTTTGTTTTTTAGATTCCTGTAAGGAGACAAACAACTCAAATAGAATCTGATATTTGCTGCTGTCGAAAACCTGAACAGAAAGTCTGTCTCAAGTGAGTTCTCCTGACACATTCTGGTGTTTGACTAAAGAACGATCAGTTTCTCTTTAAACTCAAATGGTATTCATTTTTCTTGTTCATACAGAAACAAGCCTGGCAGGACATTACGGCAGCAGAAAATGGAGAGGAAATCTGATGTCAAAACAAGAGGGCTCGTGCGGAAGTGTATGTTTTTGCTTTTTTTCTTCCACAAATGTGCCTTGACCGTCTTTATAATATCTGATTTATCAATATCTCTTTTTAGGTAACGTCGAGGAGCCATCTTCTCTGAACAGAAAAAAGGTGCACTTCTTCATCCATTTCTACTGGAAACACATTTCTGCTGTTGTGGTTCGAAACTTAAAAGGACTCATTTAAATCCAAACAATCTGAAATTTTGATTATTATTAATGGGTGAAAATGCTTAGTCCAGTAGAGTCGAATAACTGGGAAGATTGGAAATTCTCCATCTGACAAACCGTAATATTATTTTCAGTCACTCCCTGGCTTTGAGGCACAAATGAAGGAGGGGTTTTGTGATAAACTTGAGCTTGGTGTGATTTACAGCAAACTGAATCACACCATTAATTGTCAATAATAAAAGACGGATGGTGTGAGGTTAAGACTCACACGGATTCTACACACGGATCTTATCCTGAGAATATTTCAAATTATTAAACTACTAACAAGTAACTCTGCTACACAAATATGTCGCACAGAAATATTAATTAAAAACCGTTTTTGGTCTACTTGTCATTTTGAACACAATTGTATCCGAGTCTCAACCTCGTCTGTGACCTACCCCAGCAATCACAGTCCTGGATTATCCAATCAATATTAGCGACTGGCGTTGTGTGGAGCATCTGTTGCTTCTGAGCATTGCCTGTCTTGCTCTTGGCTTATCCCACTGCTGGCTAAAACAAAATCCAATTTCTCGTTGGTCTTCCAGAGCTTCCTTTACTCTTGTTCCAGTTTTAGCATCTTTGTTTGATGTCGTCTGTGTTCCATTTGTCTTATCCAGGTGAGTGGAGAGAGTGGAACAGAGTGCTGCATGTGGTCTCCGCCCCCCTGCGTCTCTGTAACGACAACAACACAGGACGTGTAAGTCTCACCGTTGGCTGTCAGCTTGTAGCTTTAGGATTGTATACGTATTAGCGTTTTTTGTTGTTGTTTTTTTCTTGTTCTGCAGTGTAGATCCTGTGTGGCTAGCCCAGCACCTAGCATACGACACTGGAATCACACAGTGCAAGCTGCAGGCGCAACGATGCCCTTGGCTCTCCTCTGCTGCTCCCATTCCTGCTGACGGACCCCCAAGGTAATGAAACTCCAGGCTACCCCTGCTGTGAGGAAGGTAGACCTACAGTGATTCAGTTGTTCCTTCAACACCCACTGGCCCTTCAGCTGCATTTGAAAGCTTCAGTGAAAGTTGTTTTTTTGTAGCTTAATGAATAAAACCAGCTGATGGTATTGTGATGTTTGACACTAAAGCACATTGCTCTAAAAAACACTAACACTAGTCCAGGGTTTCCGCGCAGTGGTTAAAGGTCAATTAAATGAGCTCAAACGGAGGCCAGTAAAAGGTAGTAAGAAGTAACTAAAGGTAGAAAATTTTTCATTATCCCTTCAAAATATTTTTAATTTTCCTTTGATTCTCACTTTTAGTTTGAGGTTTGTTTTACTAAAATCTGTAAAAAAAATTGGAACTACCATACTGGCAGGACCTGAGCTGTCACTGATAGACTCCAAGCTGCTGTACGCATCCGTTGTGTTGGGACCGCCTAGCGTGTTGAGACAAGCTAGCATTTTATCTTCCAGCAACTTAAGTAAATGAAATAACACCAACCGCACCGCCAATAACAGATTGCCATGTGAACATACTCCAAAGTGAAAATTCCACTGCAATTGTAGGAAAAGTGGTAGAACGTTTACGTACAAGTTTATCATTCATTATTAGCTGATACCATTTAGACACTTTTTGTGTTATTGTTTGCATCCAGAAATTTTGCAAAGGCAAAAAGACGATTATTTTCCTTGCCACCCGTAGGCGCGCTGCCGTAGACCTTTGCTGAAGTAGAAAAGATCAAAGGATGATTTTGCTTGACGTAAATGTCGACCGATCACCGATCTCCCAAAATTGGCTCGATTTTGTGTTAAAATATTGTAGAGGTAGTAAAAAAGGTAGTAAAATGTAGTAAATTCAACTCTGCGATTCCTGTATAAACCCTATAGTCTTAGAAAACATAACCTTTATGAAATATGTTTCTTAATTTGGTGATATGAATTGTGATTCTTATTTAACTGCACAAACTCTTTGTATCGTTTCATATTTTTAAATCTATTGATCTTTATCGATGCTCTCATGAAACAGTGGAGAAAATTGTAAAAAAAAATTAAAAATAAAAAAAGCAATACAGCACAGTCTTTTTTCAAGGTTTTCAGATAACTTAATTGGAATGTATTATGATTAATAAAATTTTTTTATCATGATTGGACATTTTTCACAATATGATAAATGGCCATTTTTAGGATTTACAGTTTTGTTGCATTGTGCAGGTGGCGTTTTCCAGGTTGGAACAGCTCATCTCCATTTGGTCTCATCTCATCTCCCTTCATCCCCAGTGCATCGTTTAGCTCTAGTAATTTTGGTGAGTAACATCTGATGTTTTGGAGATAATGAAGAGCTATTTAGAGTTATTTAGAAATCACAGAAATACAGATTTCTTTTTTTTAATTGTCAAACTGTCCCAGAAACAACATTTTTAAAGTCATAGTTGTTGCTACTATTCCAGTAAGTCTATTCCAGAGGCATGCAATCCTGTTCCTTGGGGGCAAAATGTAGATTCTAAAAAATTGCCCATTATTTACTGTGTCTGTTATGTACTGTCCAATAAGGATCAACTGTTGTGTTCTGTCTTGTAGTATTTCAGGGTGTTGTCTGTGCTGTCACGTGTCCTAAAGGAGGAGAGAAGCGGGGCAGCAGATCATCAACATCTAAACCACCCACCAAAGAGCCAGAGTCTCTCCCCTCCAGAAGATCTAGACGCAACACTAAAAGTCAGGAAGAGACTCCGTCAGACTCCAAATCCCCAGCACAAGGCAGTTTGTCAGACTCCGATTCATCCGCCGGCCAGTCCTCCAAGCTGAGCAAACCTTCTCCAGCGCCAACAAAGAGGAAAGGGAAACGGGTGATAAACAGAAAGGCCAGTGGCAAACGGAAAGCCACAAGAAAAAACAGTAGTCCAGCCGTAAGTGAGGAAGAGGAGGATGGAGATGACAACATTGAGAAGGAAGAACAAGAGAATGCAACTATAGAAGACATAGATATGAACAACTCTGACCAGCTGCAAACTGCTGAAAAAAGCCTCAAAGAAGAGTCGAATGGATGCAACTCTGCTGATGAGCAAGTAGACATAAGCTCTGCGAATGGTGTTAAGCAAAACAAAGAGGTGACGCAAGAAGAATCTTGTGAAAAGCAACAAGAAGAGAGAGATGGAGAAGAAAAAAATGACTTATCCTGTTTTATGGACTCAACTCAGAACAGTCCTGTTTCGACCTATGAGGAAAGCCACAGCCAAAAAGATGAGCCCGTCAGCCCTGTTTCCAGCGCAGATAGAGAGTTTGATGAAAGGACTTTGCAATCTCCCCCTGACTCTCAAATGACCCCGGTGGAAGACCAAGTGTCTCTTCAGAGTGATGAGAACACAGACCTGGATGATAAGATGGAAGTCTGTGAATCACTAGAGGCATCCATACCAGAAGAATCTTCTAATGAATCAAAGGAGGAAATATGCAGGGATTTGAAAGAGTCCGATTGCCCTGCTGACAGAGAATTTGACAAAAACATAGCCGATGAAGATGCAAACACATCTGAGGACAGTATTGGAATGCCTGAATTACAGGAGCATTCAGAAGTCCCGAGTTCTGTAGAACAGGCAAAGGAAGATCCTACACCCATTGAAGACATTGTGGCCAAAGAGGAAGTCTCTACCATCCAAGAGGAGGGCATCATGAAGGAGGGCTCTGGCACCCTTGAGGAGGCCATAACCAAGGAAAACTCTACGGTCATAGAGAAAACCATAGTGGAGAAAGACTCTACAACTCAAGAGGGGGCTTTAACAAAAGAGGACTTTGTGGCCCAAGAGGAGGGCACAACCAAGGAGAAATCTCCGTTGAAAGAGGAAGCCATAACAAAAGAGAATGATTCACCAAAGAATGATGTCAAGTCCAACAGTGACTCCACGCAGAGTTATGATTGCACAAATAAGGATGACATAAATGTTGTCCCTATGGACTGCAGCTCACCCACAAGTGAGCCTGGGAGCAGTTCCCTTCAGGAACTTGCGAGTGACAAGGATTACAATACTGACATAGTAACTCCTTCTACTGCTCCTGAAACCCAAGTCAACAAAAATGCCAGTTCCAAGGCACAAAGGGAGAGAGAAAGGAGCCAAGAGAGGAAGAATGGCAAGCAGCGGCGCTCTCGCTTCCACTCGCCATCCTCCAAATGGTCGCCTCGGAGAGAGTCAAGGAGGGAATCATCAAGACGCTCACGGTCAAGAGAACGTGATGACATGTCCTCGAGTCGATCGTCCCGCGCTCGCAGCAGAGACAGAGACAGGGAGCGGGACGGAGAGCGAGACTATTTCAGGAGGGACCGCAGCCGTGAAAGGAGGCGAAGACGATCCAGGAGTCGGTCTCGATCAAGGTCTAGGTCTCGGTCCAGATCTCGGTCAAGATCTCGATCAAGAACAAGGTCTTACAGGCGAGGGACTAGCCCCGAACGGGCAACATCTAGAGAGCAGTCTCCCCAGAGGAAGGAGCGTAGAGGAGGCTGGAAGTCTGGGCATGAGGGTCGAAGATATCAAGGAGGGTCTGGCCGCTTTGAAAATGGTGTGTCTCTAGAAAGCTCTCAGGACAGACAGACTTGGTCTGAGAATCCTGACTGGGTCACTGAAAAGACTCGGGGTGAGGGCGAAGACAAGAGCCGCGACTCAGGGTTCAGCAGTGGTTCAAAGTGGGAAGATCAGCGAAGGGGCGGCGGAAACGAGGGAGAATCACGTGGACGGGGAGGTCGTGGAGGTTTTGATCGTAGTCGAGGCACAGGACGGGGCAGTGGCAACCGCAGCTTCTACAGCCAACAGGATGAAACGCCCGACACGCGCTGGCAGCCAAGAAACAATTTCTCAGGTACAGGCAACAATTCAGGGAACGACTCTTACAGCCGCTACAATGAAAACCGGGGCGGCAGTCGAAAGAAGGAGCTGGAGCCAGGAGACTCCATGATCGACCGGTCGGGATGGTCTTCAGCATCCAGCTGGGCTGTGAGGAGGACGCTGCCTGCAGATGTGCAGGATTATTACTCCAAGAGGGAGAGAGGAGGAGCCGGCACCTGGAACCGACAAGAGGAGGAGCAGCAGGCACCAGCACCACCAGGTTATTTCTAGACTTTTAGCTCCATACTTGAAAAAGCACTTTCTTCTACACTGTGTGCACAATTATTAGGCTTATTTTTATTAATGACCCCCGAAATCATTTAGTATTTGTGTGGTCAAGGCCCAAATTAACTCAGCAATTTAAAAAGTTCTGCACCCCTCAAAGATATTTTTGGTCATTTTTGACTCTTAAGTGTCAGCTAAATCTCTCTTATTGTTCATTTTGCCTAAAGGACAAAAGTTGCCCAGTAATTACACACACCTTGATATTGAGTGTTGACCTCCTTAGGCCACACCCCTCCATCATTACAAAGATACATACCACCTGCTTCACTTAAATCCATAAAGCATTCAAGTCTATCCAGCCTGGAGTCGGAAAATATGCCAAAAAAATATTCACCGTCCTAATAATTGCGCACACTGCATATTATATAATATATTTGAAACTTTAGTTATATAAATTCCAAGCTGAGACAATGTTCTACCATGACAAGGAGTGAAGGTAGGAATCATATAACGGGGATTTACTGTGGAGCATAAAAGAGATTTCAATCAGATTTCTTTCATAATTTATGAAATAAAACTCGTATAGATTTGTTGCACATTGAAGTATTTCAAAACTTTATTTCTTGTCATATTTTAGTTTATTGCTAACAGATAGTAGAAACCTGAAATTTAGTGTCAAACAATTAGAACTTGCTTATATACAGAACTCTCCTTGTTTATGTTGTCCATGATAGTCTTCTGGAATCTGTCCAATCAGCTGTTAGTTTTTCCATTACTGTGTCTCTGACCCACAGAGAAACCATTTTGATGCTCAGGAAATCTTAGCAGGTGTTTTGAGTAAATTAGCTGATTAGGAAGTAAAACAAGTTTCTGTTGTTGAACTTTTTTCTTCACAATATTCAAACATTCTGAGACACTAGATTTTGGGTTTTCATTCATTATAAGCCAAGGTCATCAAAATGACAAAAAAAAAATGTTGAAATATTTCACTGTGTGCAATAAAATCTCTATATGGGTTTAACTTTCTGACATTAGAGACTAAAATGTTGAACTTTTTCACAATACCCAAATGTTTTCAGATGTTTCCATGTTACTCTAGTCTTAAACTTCCAGCAGCAGCTCGGTGTTGTGATTGCCAGTGCTGAGATTTGGCTGAGTTGCTTGGCAACTAGGGGAGATTAAAAAAAAAAAAGTCAGTTCAAAGATTTTGATGCAAACGTGTTTGAAGAATTAATTTCTTTTAATATTAATTGTAGCTGAATATCGGATTATATTGACTAACTTGTGACAGAAAATTACTAGGGTTCCTCTGCAGTCTGGAAGGGCTTTCTTTTCTCTTTTTCTCTTTTACTCTTTCATTTATTTATTATTTCCTTAATTTTGTTTCTTTATTTTTCTTGTTTATTCTCCTTTTCCTTTCTCATTCTTTCTTTTATTTGTTCTCTCTTCTCCTTCTTTTGTTTGTCGTATTTATTCTTTCCTCCTTTGCTTTTTTTCTCATTCTTTTCCTTCAAATTTCTTTCCTTCTTTCTACTTTGTTTCCTTCCTTTGCCATTAATTTTTTCCTTGTTTATGTCCTTGTGTCCTTACTACCTGCCTTCCTATCCTCCATTTCTTCCTTTTAATTTGTTCTTTTGCTTCCTCCCTTGCCCTAATAAATAATTCATAGAATGAATTCATAGTGAACTCTGCTTTTTTCTGTTTTAAAACAGACATAAGGACATGTCTAGTAATGTATATGAAATGTGTAGAAACTGTAAAATATTTTGATTTATTCAAATTTGTTTCTCCCTGTTTTGTGCTTTTAGATCCATCAAAGGGTGACCCTACTCCTCCTAACCCCCAGGTTGTCCCTGGTAACGCACCGGTGGCTGTTTTGAGCGTCCTTCCTCCCCCTCCTCCTCCTCAGCTCGGCGTCCTCCACCACCCGTACCCACTGCAGCGCCCCCTGCCGGTGAGCCTGCAGCCTGCTGCCTCCTACCCCATACCCCCTCAGGTGCCCATCCACCTCCATCCTGCAGTGCCGCTGCTCCAGGTGCCCACAGTCACCGCCCAGGGCCTCCCTCCTCCCCCACCGCCGCCGCCGCCCATGCAGGCCGCCGGCCAGACTGTAGCAGTCGCAGCTCAGCCTGAGGGCCACACGGGTCAGGTATGGTAACCATGGAGATGGCAGCTAACTTCAAAATGCTGTAGCAAGTTATGTCTATCTGAATGACAAAAATTCCATACGACTCCAGATGATGAGCACAGTCGGCGGCTACAGCAAACCAGCCCTCCTCCCCACGCCTTCCAAAGTGGGTGTGGCCACAACGTCCCAGGTCCAGCCGGCTTCCAGCCAGGCGCTGCCGTCCTCCACCACACAGACCGGCCAGCACAGCAAGGCCCAGGCCGACAGCTCCAAAAAAGAGAAGGTACCCAGCAGGGCACTCTGAGCCAATACGATCGAGTTCAGCCTCCTGTTTGCTGATGGTGTCACTTCCTGTTTGTGCTGTAGAAACAACAGATCCAAGAGAAGGCTATAAACGAAGTGAAGACGGCGATCAAACCGTTTTATCAGAGGAAGGAAATCACAAAGGAGGAGTACAAGGAGATTGTCCGCAAAGCAGTAGAGAAGGTACACACACACACACACACACACACACACACACGTTTGTATTTCTAACCTTTTGGAACTTAACTAAGAACGCTTAACGAATGAAATGGTTGTGGGAGCATTTTTTTGTCTTTTCTTTTGTGGGGTGGGTGGGTGGGAGAGGGTTATGGGGACATGTTGGGGATCAAACGCAGTCGGATCCAAAATGGCATCTAACTTTAATCAAACGTGTTTATACAGTGTTTATTCAAACTCTTAATTTCATCGTCAGCTTTGTTTATGGGTATTTATTGTGAGCGCTAGTTCTGCCAATGGTTTCCTTGTTCCCTAAAGCCCTGTGTGACATCAGTGGGTTAATCAATATATCAACATGAATAAATACACTGTAAACCCCCTCGCTTCCCCCAAAAAACAACCTAAATATTAACATTTTTATTAGCTAGAATGAGATAATTGCAGGAAATCAAATCGGATACATTTTTTTCCTGCTCAGGTCTGCCACAGCAAGAGTGGAGAGGTGAACTCCAGCAAAGTGGCCAACCTGGTGAAGGCCTACGTGGACAAATACAAACACGCCCGCAAGAAATGAACTTGCAGGGAGCGCCAGTTTCCCCTCCCAGACCCGTTCTGCTGATCCGATCAAGTGCAATTTCCTCCTGCTGGAATCTGGCCTCCCGAGCCGAGCGACGGCGGGGAGCCAGCGTTTTCCTCCTTTTTTGATATATCTATCTACCTTTTATTGAATGAAGATTTGTTTTCTATAGATTTTCATATTTTGTTAGAAAATAATGACCTGATCATAAATTGTAATTGCAAGAGCCCTTTATTTTGCTTAGATCATGGGACTTTGGGGGAGCTGCTGTAGGCTGCAGAGATGACTAAAGATGTACTCTGAAGAGTGTGGAGGAGAGCATCCTAATTTCATAGCTTGAGTCAATATCATCAATGTTTCTTTAAAAAAAATTCTGTAATATTTCAACTGAAAGACATAAAAAAAAAAAACAGTGCTTTTGTCTTGAATAGTCTTTGTAACCCAATGAAAGGCCTACAATCTGAGGACTGATTGTAAACAGGGCTCTGATTGGATCCAAAGTCAGATGCCCAATCAGCAGCGAGTGTGTCTGGAAGTGTATGTGTAATTTCAGTGTGTGTGTGTGTACATGAGCTGTGCAAATTGTCTGGAAAGTAGTGAAATAAACTAGATGCTCCCTGCTGTGCTATGTGGATCAGAGGGTACTTGTTGTAATTGCAGCTCAGAGCCACAAGGTGGGGGTAGTGCTTCTGGATTTGTGGGAACTCTTAATGCTCATAAAAAACCTTTTGTAGGAAAAAAAGTTTGTTAAATTGTCTGAATGGAAACCAGATTGTTGGGCAGCGATGATAAAATGTGCAGAGGGGATTCAATATAACATGTTTAATTAGATCCTCATCATTTAAACTTGGATCTTTTCTCCTCGAAGGCTAAAGATCTAAATAAAGTTGATTTCACTTTATTTCTCTGCCTTGTGTGTTGCGCTGGCTTCAATAAAAACATTCTTAAATAAATTAGCAGAAGTGCAGTAAATGATCAAAAAGGTAATTAAAGAAGTTGTGTCATCTGAGACCAAGTCAAGATTGTTCCTATAGGAAAATGTTATCTAATCAATATCCAATACATGTTCAAAGGTTTAGTGATGTGAACATTTTATGCACAAATGTTTGTTACCTTAGTTAAAGAAAAACATCAAACTGATCATAGTTTGCTCAGTTCATGTTGAAAGTCTAAACCTATAAACCGACATACTTTGAACCAAGAGTTTACAATGATCCAATGACTTCCACAAATCTCAAAAAATTCATTTTTAGATGTTTGTATAAATTGTCTTGCTAGATCAAGTTGTGGTTTGATTCCTCTGTAGTTAATTGATATGAATTTGAGCCACTTCAGTTCAAAATCAGCTGAAAAAGTCTTGTAAAGTTCCTTGGCATGATGTCCCCTCATGAAGAAATCCAACTAAGAAAGGTTGAGATTGGAACTCCAGCCAAAATATTAAAACTTAGGATATGACTTGGTATTAAAGCATCTCTCTCTCATCGTTGGATCACCAAATTACACCAATCATTACATTTGAAGATAGATGAACACAGAGAATGGAGATTCCAAAGATAACACTTCACTTTATTTATAAAAATATCAACAGCATTTTGTAAAGGAAAAAAAAGATGATTATGGCATAAATCTGTCTGAATGGCAGGAAATGTAGTCGGGCCAGCTTTCCTGCAGTGGGACTTTAGTGCTTTATAAAAATATTAGATTTAAAGTTACAATTATTTTTTATTCACAGTCTTAAAAAAAAATTATTAAAATAAATCCAGATAATATTGAGCACAAATATAGAACCTGTGTAAAGTCACATGAGCTTAGAGGAAATATTAAATAGGTGTTTAACTGAACGCTGCCTTTTAGGACATAATTGATATCTTAGGACAGTAAGGCAAAATAACTTTAAATTACACACAATTTAGCAGATATTGTGTTAATCAGTAATAACTCCCTTATGATGATAGCTAACTGCCACTTATGCAACAGAAACAGTGCAATAAACTCATAAGTCAATAAAATACACGCATAGTTTAACAGAAACATAATTGTGTGCATAACATCAAACTTATGGCTATAAGAATGCACAATACATGTATACAGTAAGTCATTCAGTTGAGGGTGAAAATCTGCACACCTGTGTTACCTGTTGTATTTCAAATACGATATGAGTGATAATGTAATTTTGGATATTTTAGTTTGGAACAACTTAAAAGTTTGAGTAGACTTTCTGTTGAATTTAGTCAAAGAGGTTTGAATTATTTTAGACAAGAATAAATGATTTGAGTAAGAGTGACTTAAATTTCCCATGTTAAACACACTTAATGAATGAAGTTATAAAGCGTAGTTAACTGAGATGGATAAACTTAATGAATTACGTTGGATGATCTTAATATATTAAGTTGGTCAGATGTAGGAAATAAGTCTGGTATTGAACTCATTTATTTCAAGTCAAAGTAAAATGTTCCTTTAAGTTAATTTAATTTAAGTTAGTTAGATTTGTGACTTTCAGGGCGTGCTGTGGTGGTGTAGGGAATAGCGCGACCCACATTTGGAGGCCTTCAGTCCTCGACGCAGCGGTCGCGGGTTCGATTCCTGGACCCGGCCTTCGTTTGCCGCATGTCTTCCCCCCTCCTCCTTCCCCCTTCCTGTCAGCCTGCTCTCAGATAAGGGACACTAGAGCCCATAAAATACCCCCTGGTGGGGGAAAAAAAACAAAACAAAACAAAACAAAAAAGATTTGTGACTTTCAAGTCAATTGAACACAAAAAAGTAAGTTATGACTAAACCAAATGAACCAAATTACATCAAATTGATGTAAATAAGTCCACAAAATAAACTACAGCCAAAAAAAACTTGTGTGTGATATAATAATACTGCTCTGTTTTTAAGAGACAGCAGAGAAGTTTCCTCTACTTTCAATGTAATCCAAACTTTCTCTGATGTTTCAGGTTCTGAGCCTTATAGGACAGAAATCTTTATCTAAAGCAGAGGGAATATTACAACTCATTTCTGTGCTCTCTTTGCATTTAGACAACCAACCTAGAGCATCTATTGACCAAATTTGATTCAGTTTCTTATGGAAAAAGAATCGAGGTTCAATACAACATTTTACTTAAACATTTTTCACATTGAATCAAACGTTTCATAAGAAAATTATTGACGTTATTTGACGTTCTGAAATATTTCTGTTTACAGTCTTTTGAAAATAGCTGAAATGAAAAAAATATGTATCTTTTTAATATCATAGGATATTGGGAGGGATATTGAAAAGACAAATAATATGTGCTTCAAAGGACATATTTGGTACAGTAAAAACAAAATAGCAACTTTAAAATGAAAGTTAAAATGAGAAAATAAATTCAGTTCCTCACTAGTAGCAAAAGACCTGGAGCTTCAGTGACCTTGGTCTTTCGTAGAGTTCGCGATCCAGTCGTAGATGATAAGAGTCATGCAGCCAAACATGATAACAAATCCTAATGTCAGGAACATCTCAGCCTGGTGGAAGAAATCATTTCACAGTTAATACTGCATAGTTTCAGTTTGTGAATAACCTCAAAGATCCATTCATGAAGCTTTCATTTTACTACAACTTAAAATCTTTTTAGCATCAGATGTGTAGAATAAGAGACATAAATGTCTAATAATGTCTTACCCCAATCTTCTGCCTGGATACCATTGACTCCTTCTTAACCAGTCTGAGATAGAAAGCTGAGGGCAGGATGAAGATCAGCATTGCAGCAGCACAGGCACCTGGAATGAGGAAAAATTGATACATTGTTAGACAGTTGATAATACGTATTAACATGTGCAGTTACTTACCAGTGAAACCAAAAATATCTCTGATACTGGGGACAAAAATGACCAGAATGTTGGTTCCTGCTAGCAGGATCACGGTGATAATAATGTGACGGATCCAGCTGAAGACCTTTCCTGCGAACAGCAGGTGGCCGACTGAGGTACGAATCTGTTCAGAACCAGACAAAGATTAGCTCAATGGACTTCATGGTCTTTGTGACTGACTGGATAATAAACTGTAGACCCTCAATACTTACAGGGAAGAGCAACACAGGGACTGTGAGTGTGACAGCGGCCAGCACAGCTATACGAACAACCAGCAGGAGAGTATCGTACTTGTAGAAGTTTGAGTAGGTGTGGAGCAGCTCAGGTTCCACGTGGACTGAATAGAAATATGACAGAGATCACTTCAGTTACTTACTTCTTATAACTAAAAACAGTTTAACTTATTGCCAACTCAGCTGCAATTACATGTAATTAATAAACATTAACACCAACACACATCTTGACAACATCTCAATTCTGCTAACACTGTACCACAGTCTTGTTTTTAAATCTTATTGTATAACTTACTGTTGAAGGTGAGGTATCCGAAGAGGGCAGCCAGCAGGTACATGATGAACATGGCCAGGAAGGACACGTTGGCCACATTCTGCATCTTTCGGCGTGACCGACTGTTCAGGGAAGGAGAGTTTGATTTAGACACCAGACCTTAAACTTTAAAGAAATATAACATTGATGTAGTTTAAACATTATCGGACTTTGAGCAGGAGCACTTACTCTTTGAGCTCATCATACATGGGTAGGATAGTAGGGTGGCACACGAAGGCAAAAGTGAGGATGGGTATAGCATAGACAGTCTGGAGAGATGGGAAAATACAAAGATTAGAAGTTATTCTTCGAGTATTATTGAAAATATTTAAATCTGTTTAATCTGCGAGAGATTTATTTACCTGTGAGTTGTAGACAAAGTATTTAGGCTTGCAAGTGTCATCATCTGCAGTGGCGTTGTCGCTGTGGGGGGTGCTGTTGAACATATGCATGGTTTCATTTTCAGCCACAATATTAGGCAGAGGGCATGGCATCTGGAACTTCTTTATGATCACCTGCAGGAATATATAGAAAAAATATATTTTTGGATGGTGCTATATTATTACAGTGCCTAAATAAACTAAACATTACAATGAGTTATTCTAACTGTCAAAGGAGAAAGAAGGAAACAATGTGGGATTGTACTCACCACAATCAGAAAAAACACCATGCAGAGTAGAGACAGACCGCTGGTGTAACCAAGGTAACCTAAGAGAGACAGAGAAAATGTCACTGCCGTTTTAAAGCTGCCACTTCCACTTTTATTATTACATAGGAACGACATTTTATGACACACATGCACACACACACTCACACACACTCCTTACCCAAGTTCTTGAGCAGAGAGAGAGGCAGGATAACAATAATTGAGACCAGAATCACAAGGAAATCTCCATTGATGTACCATTCACTGAAACACACACATACATCTTTAAATTGATAAAATAATATTTGTTACACAATCTGTTGAGAAATGTAATTATTAGTTTGAACACTCAAAATGAGAATTTTTGCACTGGTCTTGACTTTTCAGCTTCAGAGAATGTCAAGTCACTCTCTAGATTCAGACCTGCCAACAAATTTTTCACAAAAGGTCATAAAACTCAACAGAGTGCTCAACCTAACCTCAAGATAGAAAAGGAAATGTTGCTTTGGGCCCTGTGTGACTGCAAAAGGGATTTGAATGAGGAAATTAATGAAGAAGAAAAGAAGAAGAAGTTGGAGCAAGCATAATGTTAAGCAAGCATAAAACAGAAAGGCAATTAACAATAGCCTTATTTTAAACAACTAATTCAGCTCAGACAATGAAATGATCTCACTTCCAGTCAATTGTTAGTTGGTCTAAGCAATGTCCAGAAGTTCCAAAATTTATGGAAAATTAAAACGAGCTCATGTTCTTGCGTTCAGGTGTTGGGTTCAATGACATCACGGCAGAGTTCTCAGCAGAACCTTTTGGTAACGTTTATTGAATAACCAATAGATGTCTTCTCGTCAACAAATACAGAGGCCTGGTTTCACCAGGGTTCTGAATATAAACGGCAAAAAGATTTTATACATCCAGGTGATCTTTAACACTGTTTTTCTGGACGTTCTCTTGTTACATCAAAGGTTTTAAATCTCCTTTTTGGTGGCCAGCAGGTTAGAAGGAAAAATGCTCAGAGCTGATGTGTCTGTGTTGGAGACTGACTCCAAAGTCAGGGCTTTGGGATTCAAGTCTTGTCTGTGGGAATCAGTTCTTATCTAATCATCTCTGAGTTTTAATGCAGGCATCAGAAATAAAGGAATTAAAGTTTTTAAGAAGATAAAATCTGAAATCAGAGCAATCCATAGAATGTCACATTCTAGACTAAATTGATTTTGGACTAGAAATTTCAGCTCTAAAATAACAAAACCCATAGAGGTATTAAGTGGTAAATGGTGAAATGAAAATGCAACTAATAAGAACCAATTCTACTATTTTTTGTTTAGTTGTTAAAACAACCACATATTTAATAACTTACCCATCATTTGCTCCAGTAAAAGACTGAATAACAATGGGGAGTTCATATTTAATAATGAAGAGGTAGCTTGACATGGCTGCATAAAAGATTAAAAAGAAGAAAGAAAATTAAAATAAACACAGAAGTTAGCAACAGCCCTAGCATAAATTTACACATTGAGGAAAAAAAAGAGTCATTTCTGATATTTTGAGAGATACAAAAAAGTCACACTCATAGAAATAATAATAATAATAATAATAATAATAATAATAATAATAATAATAATAATAATAATAATAATAATAATAATAATAATAATAATAATAATAATGTATAAGCTATCTAATTTTGTTTGGACTGCAGGCAGAATTACTAGACACAGAAAAGAAATGTTTCAATTAAAAAAATGGTAGATGAATATAAGCATCATAACACTGAATTAGTTACAATGAATAGTTGTTCTACTTAAAGGTCAGTCCCTCACCTCCAATGTTCTGCATGGTGATGGAGCAGGAAGCAGCCAGTTTGCCTGGGATCCCAAAGGCCTTGTAACCCAGTGACTCGTAAACAAGAACACCTGGAAAAAGAGGGAAAAAAACACAAAGAGTTTTAAATCTTGAATTTAAATGTGATCAAACATAAAAAGTTGCTGGAAAGTTGGAGCTGGTTCTCACCTGCTTCATTGGCTGTCTTCAGCAACAAGTGGACAGAATACAAGGAGAAAATGGCAACGGAAACCAGGAGAATCCTGTAAACACAAAACAGGGAAAAGGTCTTTAGTTGTAGATGACTTGTGTTTATTGGCAATAAATAAATAAAAACTATATGTTTGATGGGTCTTTCATGCTAAATGATACAAGTTGTGCAACAGGCACAGTAATGACTTATAGGAATTCTGATTTTTTTTATTTTTTTTTTTTATCCAGGCTTCTGCTGACAGAAACCTTTTTAGTCACTAACAAAACATTTTTCCAAAAACATGATACATTGAACAGCCACCAGGAGCCGTATTTGTAAAACAACCTCCAATAACCTTCTTCTAGCAAAAATGAACTTATGCTGAAGTTGCTTGGAACACACATGTTTGTGCAGCTATCTTTGTGGGGACTTTCCATTGACTTCCATTCATTTCTACAGCCTAAAACTTACCCCTTACACTTATCCTAACCCTATCCATTACATACCTAACCCTAACCCTAACCAAAACTCAATTCATACCTTAGTCCGAAATCTGACCCCTGACCCAAAAACAGCGTTTCCCCTTGTGGGGACCAGGCTTCGGTCCCCACAAGGAGCAGCTGGGGACAGAAGGAAATTGGTCCCCACAAGGTATTAGAAACAAACGTACACACACACACACGCACACACACACACTTTATTACTGATATCTTTTCCAGATGGTCTTTTACAGAAGTTTAGACAAACAGGTTCAGGTTGCCGGTAACATCACATTACTTCAGATGTGAGTTTTTTCTTCTAGTTGCAAGTCAATATGGCTGAGCTTAGGAATATCAGCCTGAGACCTGAAAACAACACCTGTCTGAATGCCACTCAGCCAAATTAGAATGAAAAGAAAAGTGCTTACACAAACAGAGCGATGCCGGTGTTGGCCATAGCGTAGGACAGACCCAGAATGCCGCTGCCCATGATGGCATTGCCCAGGTTGAAGACGGACATGCTGAAGGAGGCACTGCCCTGGTGCTGAAGAGGAGAAAACAGAATTTTAAAAAATAGAAGAAAATAAACTGCATTGTGGAATAAATAAACCTGAACTTACGTATTCAGTTTCATACTTCTTCTTGCTTGGGTTGTGATCAGAGAGGAAGTTGTGACTCTCTGGATCTGCATCTGGGTATTGCCTTTAATAGAAGAAAGAGACGTGTTAAATGAGCCGACATGTCAAAACTTTTTTTTTGGTTTGTTTGTGAAGACATGTTAAAGACGAGCCTCACCCATTGAGAGGAAACTTCTTGGGAAAGTCAGAGTACGCAAAGTCGTTGCTGTTGGAGCTGTAGCTGTCGTCGTCTCGAGGAGCGTTCAGACATTTCATCTCAGTTCTAGAACAGGCCTGTATGTCTTTGGACATTTTAGAGCTGAAAATATAGAATCAATCAAGTAATTGTGTTTTAGCGTATGTTTATTTTTCCTGACGCCATATTAACAGACACCTCTTTCTGTCTGTTAAGGTGTGTTACTGGCAGGAATCAGAAAAGATAAGGCCAGGCAAACAGGTATTCCTTGTCTAAGAATGCATATTGTCAGAACAGATCAAAATCATATCAGAATCTCAAAAAGCTTATTCTGATGAGGAGTTTTAGGTCATCAAAATGTACTACCTGTGTATTTTTAAGGTAGGAGATTGTTATCCGTTTAATTTAATCAAGATGTTCTATTTTTAATGTATGCAAAAGAAGCAAATCAGATTCCATTTTGAAATCTCGTTTCAATACAATCCAAAGATTGGTATCAATGCCAATCTTTCCTTTAAGCCTTTTAACACAGGTTAAAACTTCCAGCAGTTTCTCACACATAAAATAAGGGGACTGCTCTTGACTGTCATCGTAGTTATAACTTTTGTTGTCTTCATCTTTTTGAGTAGTCTCTGAAAATTTCATCTCAGTTTTAACTTCAGACTGCTCTTCACTGGACAGTCAGACTTAATATTCGTAAACATTTAAAAATGATTAAAGGTGTTTGTACACAAACAGTGCGATGCTGCTTCTGTAACAATAAGATGGCATTCCAAGGATCTTTGCTAGAAAACTCCTCCCCACTGGATGAAACCAACTGTGAGCCGAGAGAAACAGAAACCTAAAGGTAACAGAAGTTTACAATGTTTCAACTTACATATTCTGTGCCATGTTTCTTCTTGCTTGGTAGAGAAGAGAGTTAGTGTTTAAATGCTGCTATTATTGTCTCTATCAGTGTCTGGATATCACAACTTTAGTACCAGGCTTCTAGTTGATGGATATTTTATAGATAAAAAGCAAAAAATAAGAATGCAGTGGATCAATATTTTTAGATTTTCAGTTTTATTATGTCCACTTGTCTATTTATTCTGCCAAATGTGTATGTATAAACTCAGAATGGTTGAGATAGTCTTTTTCCAATTACACTTTCAATATATGACCTACAAGCATCCATTTTGTAAACATATTAGCTGACAAAGTGGTACAGAAGAACAACTATTTCCACCTTGGGAAGGTTTTTTTTGCTGTCAGTCAACATGAGGGACAAGACAGCCAAACATTTGATGACGTAAACAAAATATTTTCTGTTGTTCATAGTCTTTGATACGGACAGCTGACTTGTCTGACCTGTTTTAAAAACCTGTTTCAAACGAGTCAGAAAACAACAACAGAAAGTGAAACCTTTACAACTGACCCAAACATCTTTTTTATTTTCAAACTATACAGAACTTTACACATATTCAGTTTGATATTGCAGCAATAACATGATTTGTTTGTTGAAAAAGGTGTCATAGTTTTGCTTATATAAGATCCTAAAATGCAGAGAAACAGTCTAGTAGTAATCATGACACAGTTCACTTCAGTAACAGCAGATGAAAGTCATTATGATTTGAGCCTCGTAGTTTCATCTTATTCCATGAAGTGACCAGAGTTCAGGTTGTTTTCTAAAAATGAACACTTTCAGGTGTTCGGCATGAACTTTAATTACCAACAGAACCTCTCACTGACAATAACATGGTGATGACACTCAACCAACAGAATGTCTGACGCAGATTAGAAATGGATTATGTGAAACTGTAAAAAGTTCTCAATTTATTCATTATCACAATAAAAACTGATATCAATATAGGACAAGTTGCATAAAGTTATATTATTTGTGATAATATATGCCTTATCACATATTATTGCCTTTTTTTTTTTTTTTTTTACTGCACCTCAGAATTTCCAAAAACAGATTTATAATAAACGTGCAAAAGCAAATCCTCTGGGTAGGATGGCAAAAAACATATATTCAGGTAAGAGCCTCATACTATTAACAATAATATTTACTTATTATTATTATTATATCTAATATTTTTTACTTAATGTTTAAGTAAAAATATGTATGGTTCAGTAAATCTGCTCTAAGAAGTAAATATTTATCAAAAAGTTACTAAAGTAACAGAGTAAATGGAGACTACTCACCTTTAGAGACGTGAACAAAGTGAAGCGACGACTTACAGTTTTTTGCATCAGCTCTGATACTTACAGGACAGAGTCACAGGAAGAATGAGAGGCGGAGACTGGCACACAGTGATTTTCTATTGGATAAAAAAACAATCAAAGGGGGAAAAAAAACAACCTAATAACAAAAATTAAAAAAATGTCAAAAATAGCTACAAGTTTACATTTCTTACACTCATTGTAAGAAATATACACTTCTTGATTTTTTCAGGTCAAACAAAATTATTTTAAATCTGGAGCAAAACAATAATTATGACATATTTGGTTTTCATATATGTCACCAGAACCACATGCAAGCCTGAGAGAATACTCAAAGTCAGAAAGTGGACAAAAGTTTTGAAGCTGATTTTGGAAAACTTCATTCACTTCCCCAGACTATTTACACAGGACACTCTGAAAACAAAACAAATAGACAACTTTTTATTTTTTTAGATTGACAGCAGGAGTCAAGATTTGGTAGATATTTGTTCTAAACGTGGACGCGTTTTGAAGTGTACAGTTGGTGTTGATATATGTGAAGTATAAATGTATATTTGTCATGACATATCACTGAATTGACTGGTGAGTTGGGTTGGGACAGGAGTCCAGTGGTGAACTGGTTTGAATCTTTAATTAAAGAACAGGGATTTCTTTGTTTCAGTTGGAAACTTTTCATCAAAGAGGTCAGAGGTCAAATGTGGTTCAAGGTTCAATTCTAGAACCCCTCTGATTCAATATTTATATGCTCCCAATAGCTCATTTTATAACAGGAAATAATATCAGCTACCATAACTATGCAGATGACACACAGCTCTACATTATGATGTCACCTGGAGACTCTGAATCCATCCAATCACTGAACAGATGCTTAGAACAGATAAATATGTGGATGTGCTAAAACTTTCTCCAGCTGAACAGAAACAAAACTGAAGTTATTATTTTTGGACCTAAAGAGGAACAATATAGAGTTATAGATCTAGAGTTATAGATCTAGAGTTATAGATCTAGAGTCAGTGCACAGCTTCAGTTATTACAACTGAAACCCACGATCAGGTCCAAAACCTTAGTGATGGACTCTGACCTGAACCTTCAGAGCCACATGAAGACAGTTTTAAAGTCCCTCCACTGGCTCCCTGTAGCTCAAAGAATAGACTTTAAAATACTGTTGTTAGTTTATAAATCACTGAACAACTTAGCACCAGAATACATTAAAGATCTGCTGCTGTTGTCTCAACCTTCCAGACCTCTCAGGTCTTCTGGTTCTGCTTTGAGTCCTGTCAAACATTAAAAACGTAATGCCTCCAAAAGAGCAAAGTACAGACTTAGATCGTTTAACTTTAAGTTCTAGGAATAAAAAAACCCCATCACTTTTCAGAGAGAGAAAATCAACCACTGACCACTAGAGGTCGTCATTGGGAAGAGAATCGTTTACTGTGTAAAAATGCTACTGTCTTAATAATAATCAATTTTATTTATAATGACCTTTATAGCTCAAATTCAACTCTCAGAGCACAAGCTGATGAAGGCAAGCTACCGAATTGTAGCTACAGAAGCGAACCTGGAATTTAGCGCGACGCCAGGTTGAAGTGTCTTGCCTAAGGACATAAACAATAAGGGCGGGCAGACCGGGAATCGAGCTGGTGATCCACTTCAGGAAAGTAAACTCCTACCGCCGTTGCCACAATCACCCTTCCTATTACTCTGCTTCTCCGTTTTAAAGTCACATAAGAAGGCTTTCACTGATTAAGCTCCTCCTGAGCTGTATACTAAGCTAAATACTTGATACTTTATATATAAAAAATTCCCTTCTCACCCACCGCGGGTGGTGATTCTTCTTCCTCTTAGCTCAGGTCCTCTACCAGAGGCCTGGGAGCTTGAGGGTTCTGCGCAGTATCTTGGCTGTGCCTAGGACTGCACATTTCTGGACTGAGATGTCTGATGTTGTTCCTGGGATCTGTTGTAGCCACTGTTCCAGTTTGGGGGTGACTGCCCCGAGGGTCCCGATGACCACAGGCACCACTGTGGTCTTCACCTTCCAGGCCCTCTCCAGTTCCTCCCTTAGGCCCTGGTATTTCTCTAGTTTTTCATGCTCCTTTTTCCTGATGTTGCAGTCACTTGGTATTGCCACATCCACCACGACGGCTTTCCTCTGTTGTTTATCCACCACGACTATGTCTGGTTGGTTCGCCCTCACCATTTTGTCTGTCTGGATCTGGAAGTCCCACAGGATCTTAGCTCGGTCATTCTCCACTACCTTCGGGGTAGTCCTTTTTGATACAAAAAGGAATTTCGAGTGTCTTTTATGAGTAATCAAAGGCAACAGAAGCCTACACTAAAAGGCCAGCGTTTCAAACCTCGAAAAAGAGATGTATGTAGCGAGACATATATATATATATATATATATATATATATATATATATAATATATATATATATATATATATATATATATATATATATATATATATATATATATATATATATATATATATATAATTATTTATTTATTTTTTTACCAAGAACAATAAAGGTAAGAGGAAATAAATCCAGATTACAACAAACAAATTTTGCTCTTAATATCAAGAAAATCAAGGGGATGACTTCACGGGTAATCTTCTAAAAACAAACAAAAGATTATAATAAATAGCGTTCATGGCAAACTTCCAACACGGTAACTCTGTCATATCAAGTGCAGCTACCTTTTGGGATAAATGAAGGTCTGTATTTAGACTTTTGGTGATCTGAAAAATATTAGCTTTATCTAAACCTTTTTCAACCTTAGATCCCATGCCAGCCAAACTATTACTTTAGTTGTCACCACAGTTTTAGAAAGGATTAATCCATCCATAAAGAACAGATAGCATTAGGGGCATGTTGACACGTGGCATGAGGAAAGTGGAATTGAACCCACAATTTTTGGCTAGCAAGAACTCTCTCCAAGGTCATCCATCTGCATTTTACCCAAACAGTCTGGACCATTCTGTTGATGTTAATGATGATGAAGGCAATGATAAATCTTCCTCAAACACTACAGCTGTTTATGGAGTACCACAGGGTCTGGTACTTGGGCCCATTTGGTAAATAAACTTCCACTGTAAGAAACCAATTTGCTTGGACCTGGTATTGAACAACTGAACAGCAGCAAGATTTATGAAGTTTATTCTCAAAGGATTTAGGGACGGGTCAGATTAAGGGGCCGTCTTCTTCTCTGATTAAGAGCTTTAGAAGAAAATTACAGCAGCTAATCTCCATTTAGCATATTACCTTCAAATATATTAGGTTAAACAGGCCTACTTCCTATTGTTGTGCTGCTAATGCTCAGTTAAATGTATTCATACAGACTTGATAAATCCAATCAGTTTATACAGTTTTCAGTTCTGTTTAAGAGATAAAAGACCAGCATAGAACAAATGTCACGTTAAGGTGTGAACATCAAATCTAGACCAATACCAGGGTATTTGTCTCCAACTTTATGAAGAGGACGACAGAGAAGACAGAGGGTGAAGGTTTCAGGTCATAGTTCATTTTATTGGGACATTATTTACACCATGTACAAAGTGTTTCATTGAAACAAGAGTGTAGCACTGACAGGCAGCATCCTTTCCATGTTTGACCAAAGAGAACGGTTTGCTGATTTGTGTCTGTCTTCAGGGGCTTAAAATTTTTTTTCAAAGTGGCTCCAGTCGTGACCTTTCACCTCTGAATCCATCCAGGATGAATATTCAGTGTTTCTGAAGAAATGAACAGATAACGCTCTGATGTTCTGAGCAAACTCTTCACAATATGACCTCATTTGGTTTTTGAGCTCCATGAAATTGTTCAAACAAAAATCTTTAAAAACAAACAGATATATATATATATATACATTCACATACATATGTACATACAACATTGTATAAATATATTAAAATAGTTTAAATTACATTTCTTTAACGGCCTTCCATAAATAGGTGACACAGTTTTTCTCGATGTGGTTAGTGTTGGAAGCACAGTGCACTCTCTGATGAACGGTTCTTGACTCGGTTGGGAATTGGATCCATGCTGGGTTGCCATTGTTCTTCATTGTAAACCACTGTATTGTGCTATGACACTGAACACTGAAGAATTCTGGGTATTTTCTTGGTGTTTTCTTGGTGTTTTAGAGTGCACCTGACTTCGTACGGCTGAAGCTGTTTAACAAGTGTAACAACTATATTACTACAACCACTGTATGTGGTCAAATTCAAAGTATTCTCCCATAAAGAAAAAAACATTCTAGGTTTCCCTCCGTGGATGGAAACGGAAGGCTTGGCGGCCTTCCTGTAGCAGTAGTGTCGCTGCCGCACACGCCCGTCAGACAAGATCTAATACAGACCTCCCAGTGTCTGGTTCTGTTCACAGATTCGCTAGGTGATACTTTGAGCGAAATCAAAGGACCTTAGAAATACTGAACAAGGTGCCGTTCAGGTGAAAACTGACAAATGGCCTCAGCTATAAGTGCTTCTCAATATACAAAGATGCTTCACAGACACGTTTTTGGTGAAGTTGAATAAAAACAGAAAGCAAAGGTCGAAGGAAACTAAATTGACCATGTAGTTTCAAGTCCCGTGGCCTCGTTTGAGGAGATTCATGTACTTCGTTTGGCAAGGTGTTCTCTCTGAGGTCAGAGTTCACAGCTACACTCTCCCACGAATAACACTGTACCTGAGAGGAAGCTGTGTTTGAACTCTACAAATTTTCAGTCTGTGTTGTGAGGCCTTTTTGTTTACAGCTGTACCACAATAATGAAACAGAAAAAAAGTAAAAAGCAAAAGACTATTTAGAAAGTTACGGTAAAAAGAGGGAAACGCCATCTTTGTGGCCTAGAACAGCAAAATGTACAGAGTTCAGATACATTCTCTTGGAATGGTACGGTCCATTGCTCAGAAAGCCAGAGCTGAGCATCAAGTGAGTCTTTGTGGTTTGCTTTGTTCGTCACAATGTTTTTGTTGGTTGTGTGTTTGTTGCAGTTCGACTCTGAAAGCTTCCCCCTCCGCCAGCAGAAGAGCTGGAGCTTCAGTGACCTTGGTCTTCCATAGAGTTCGCGATCCAGTCCAAGATGATAAGAGTAATGCAGACAAACATGACAACAAATCCTAATATCAGGAACATCGCAGCCTGGTGGAAGAAATCATTTCACAGTTAATTTGAAGTTGTTAGTTACACAATATTTTACATTGAGTTTAATAAAAACAACAAAATGTGATTGAAATTGTGAAATGTCTAATTATGTCTTACCCCAATCTTCTGCCTGGATACCATTGACTCCTTCTTAACCAGTCTGAGATAGAAAGCTGAGGGCAGGATGAAGATCAGCATTGCAGCAGCAGAGACACCTGGAATGAGGAAAAATTGAGCCGTTAATCACAAAAGTTCGATAATACATTTTAGACAGTTGATGATACATATTAACATGTACAGTTACTTACCAATGAAAACAAAAATATCTCTGATGCTTTGGACAAAAATGACCAGAATGTTGGTTCCTGCTAGCAGGATCACGGTGATAATAACGTGACGGATCCAGCTGAAGTCCTTTCCTGGGAACAGCAGGTGGCCGACTGAGGTACGAATCTGTTCAGAACCAGACAAAGATTAGCTCAATTGGCTTCATGGTCTTTGTGACTGACTGGATAATGAACTGTAGACCCTCAATACTTACAGGGAAGAGCACCACAGGGACTCTGAGTGTGACAGTGGCAAGCACAGCCAGACAAACAACCAGCAGGAGAATATCTTTCTTGTAGAACTTTGAGTAGGTGTGGAGCAGCTCAGATTCCACGTGGACTGAATAGAAATATGACAGAGATCACTTCAGTTACTTACTACTTATGACTTTAAACAGTTTAACTTATTGCCAACTCAGCTGCAATTATATGTAATTAATAAACATTAACACCAACACGCATCTTGACAACATCTCAATACTGCTAACACTGTACCACACTGTAGTATTTAAATCTTATTGTATAACTTACTGTTGAAGGTGAGGTATCCGAAGAGGGCAACCAGCAGGTACATGATGAACATGGACAGGAAGGACACGTTGGCCACATTCTGCATCTTTCGGCGTGACCGACTGTTCAGGGAAGGAGAGTTTGATTTAGACACCAGACTTTAAACTTTAAAGAAATATAACATTGATGTAGTTTAAACATTATCGGACTTTGAGTTAAATCCATGCAGCAGCACTTACTCTTTGAGCTCATCATACATGGGTAGGATAGTAGGGTGGCACATGAAGGCAAAAGTGAGGATGGGTATAGCATAGACAGTCTGGAGAGATGGGAAAATACAAAGATTAGAAGTTATTCTTCGAGTATTATTGAAAATATTGAAATCTGTTTAATCTGCGAGAGATTTATTTACCTGTAAGTTGAAGACAAAGTATTTAGGCTTGCAAGTGACATCATCTGCAGTGGTGTTGTTGAACATATGCATGGTTTCATTTTCAGCCTCAGGAAAAGGCAGAGGGCATGGCATCTGGAACTTCTTTATGATCACCTGAAGGAATACATAGAAAAAATATATTTTTGGATGGTGCTATATTATTACAGTGCCTAAATAAACTAAACATTACAATGAGTTCTTTCTAACTGTCAATGAAGGAAGAAGGAAACAAGGTGGGATTGTACTCACCACAATCAGAAAAAACACCATGCAGAGTAGAGACAGACCGCTGGTGTAACCAAGGTAACCTAAGGGAGACAGAGAAAATGTTGTTGCCGTTTTAAAGCTGCCACTTCCACTTTTATTATTACATAGGAACGACATTTTATGACACACATGCACACACACACACACACACACACACACACACTCCTTACCCAAGTTCCTGAGCAGAGACAGAGGCAGGATAACAATAATTGAGACCAGAATCACAAGGAAATCTCCATTGATGTACCATTCACTGAAACACACACATTTATCTTTAAATTGGTAAAATAATATTTGTTACACAATCTGTTGAGAAAATGTAATCAATTAGTTTGAACACTCAAAATGAGAATTTTTGCACTGGTCTTGACTTTTCAGCTTCACAGAATGTCGGGTCACTCTCTAGATTCAGACCTGCCCACCAATTTTTCACAAAAGGTCATAAAACTCAACAGAGTGCTCAACCTAACCTCAAGATAGAAAAGGAAATGTTGCTTTGGGCCCTGTGTGACTGCAAAAGGGATTTGAATGAGGAAATTAATGAAGAAGAAAAGAAGAAGTTGGAGAGGGAGAAGAGATTGGTAGAAAAGTTTGCCAATGAATTCAATTCTTCTGGAACCAGATAATCTTTAATATGTGGCAGCAATGCAATATCATAGAAAAAAAAAAACGTTAAGCAAGCATAAAACAGAAAGGCAGTTAACAATAGCCTTATTTTAAACAACTAATTCAGCTCAGGCAATGAAATGATCTCACTTCCAGTCAATTGTTAGTTGGTCTAAGCAATGTCCAGAAGTTCCAAAATTTATGGAAAATTAAAACGAGCTCATGTTCTTCCATTCAAGTCTTATCAATGGGTATCAGTTCTTATCTTATCTGCAGCCAACAACACTTCATTTTCAACTTTTGTGCTTTAGTTGGATTCAAATTTGGTCATAAATAATTAATTTTCTGCCAGAAATAAAGGAATTAAAGTTTTAAAGAAGATAAAATCTGAATATAATTAACAGAGCAATTCCAACATGGGGCTGCACAGTGGTGCAGTTGGTAGAGCTGTTGCCTTCCAGCAAGAAGGTCCTGGGTTCGATTCCCGGCATGGAGTTTGCATGTTCTCCCTGTGCATGGTGGGTTCTCTCCGGGTTCTCCGGGTTCCTCCCACAGTCCAAAAACATGAATGTCAGGTTAATTGGTTTCTCTAAATTCTCCCTAGGTGTGAGTGTGTGTGCGCATGGTTGTGTCTCTTGTGTGTCTCTGTGTTGCCCTGCGACAGACTGGCAACCTGTCCAGGGTGAACCCGCCTCTCACCCGGAACGTTAGCTGGGGATTGGCACCAGCAACCCTCCTGACCCCATTAGGGACGAAGGGTGTAAGAAAATGGATGGATTGATTCCAACATGTTGCCACGTTGAGCAGCACAATTATAGAATGTCACATTCTAGACTAAATTGATTTTGGACTAGAAATTTCAGCTCTAAAATAACAAAACCCATAGAGGTATTAAGTGGTAAATGGTGAAATGAACATGAAATTAATAAGAACCAATTCTACTATTTTTTGTTTAGTTGTTAAAACAACCAAATATTTAATAACTTACCCATCATTTGCTCCAGTAAAAGACTGAATAACAGCGGGGAGTTCATATTTAATAATGAAGAGGTAGCTTGACATGGCTGCATAAAAGATTAAAAATAAAAAAGAAAATTTAAATAAACGCAGAAGTTAGCAACAGCCCTAGCATAAATTTACACATTTAGGAAAAAAAGAGTAATTTCTGATATTTTGAGAGATACAAAAAAGTCACAGGACACTCATAGAAATAATAATAATAATAATAATAATAATAATAATAATAATAATAATAATAATAATAATAATAATAATAATAATAATAATAATAATAATAATGTATAAGCTATCTAATTTTGTTTGGACTGCAGGCAGAATTACTAGACACAGAAAAGAAATGTTTCAGTTAAAAAATGGTAGATGAATATAAGCATCATAACACTAAATTAGTTACAATGAATAGTTGTTCTACTTAAAGGTCAGTCCCTCACCTCCAATGTTATGCATGGTGATGGAGCAGGAAGCAGCCAGTTTGCCTTGGATCCCAAAGGCCTTGTAACCCAGTGACTCGTAAACACGAACACCTGGAAAAAGAGGGAAAAAAACACAAAGAGTTTTAAATCTTGACATTTAAATGTGATCAAATATCAATAGTTGCTAGAAAGTCAGAGCTGGTTCTCACCTTCTTCATTGGCTGTCTTCAGCAACAAGTGGACAGAATACAAGGAGAAAATGGCAACGGAAAACAGGAGAATCCTGTAAACACAAAAGAGATAAAAGTCTTCAGTTGTAAATGTTCAGTATTGTTTATCGGCAATAAACAGTGATGGCATAGTTACTTTGAAAAAGTAACTATAATCGGATTACTGATTACTCCTTAAAAAAGTAACTTAGTTAGATTACTGACTACTTGATTTGAAAAGTAACTAAGTTACATTAAAATCAACTTTTTTAGTTACTTTCAGCAGCTGCTAACAACAACACTCCGCCTTCCATGAAAATCACATTGAGCTTTGCTAATATTTAATTGTAAGCTATTTTCTAATGGTAACATCAACAATGTGTCTCCACTGATGAGGTTGAACTGAAGACGAGATTGTATAATGGTTGCAACAGTATAAAAAAAACCGTGAGTAATTTGTGTGGTCCACTGCTGTCTGGAAAACTCTGAAGGATTTTAAAGCTTATAACTTATGCTGGAACACGAACACACACACACACACACACACACACACACACACACACACACACACACGCACACACACACACACTTTATTACTGATATCTTTTCCAGATGGTCTTTTACAGAAGTTTAGACAAACAGGTTCAGGTTGCCAGTAACATCACATTACTTCAGATGTGAGTTTTTTCTTCTATGTTTGCAAGTCAATATGAACAGAATAGTTCAAAATTTCCTGCTGAGCTTAGGAATATCAACCTGAGACCTGAAAACAACACCTGTCTGAATGCCGCTCAGCCAAATTAGGATGAAAAGAAAAGTGCTTACACAAACAGAGCGATGCCGGTGTTGGCCATAGCGTAGGACAGACCCAGAATGCCGCTGCCCATGATGGCATTGCCCAGGTTGAAGACGGACATGCCGAAGGAGGCACTGCCCTGGTGCTGAAGAGGAGAAAACAGAATTTTAAAAAATAGAAGAAAATAAATTGCATTGTGGAATAAATAAACCTGAACTTACGTATTCAGTTTCATACTTCTTCTTGCTTGGGTTGTGATCAGAGAGGAAGTTTTGACTCTCTGGATCTGCATCTGGGTATTGCCTTTAATAGAAGAAAGAGACGTGTTAAATGAGCCGACATGTCAAAACTTTTTTTTGGTTTGTTTGTGAAGACATGTTCAAGACGAGCCTCACCCATTGAGAGGAAACTTCTTGGGAAAGTCAGAGTACGCAAAGTCATCACTGTTGGAGCTGTAGCTGTCTTCATCAGCATTTGACATTTTAGAGCTGAAAAGACAACAAGGATTATGGTGGATATTATAATTCATTCTGTTTATGTATAAGCTTTCTTTAGTAAAAACAGTGGCTTTCATAGCATTCTTTTAAATCCACAACCAATCCGCAGTCCAGGACAGGACTATCATCCTCTAATTTGTCGTGTAATATGAGGTTTGCAGCACCAGACAGTCATGTAGATCACCTGGACACTGGGTAAATCCTCAAGACTATATGACAAGTCTTTTTTACCAAGACAATATGGATCATATCCTAAATATATGCATATTTTTTCGAGATACCTCATCTGGGTCAGATCATTTAGGACATTGGTGTACTACTTGCTGTTATTCATTTTGCTCTGTTTTGAACCAGAGAAATCCACACCCTGACCATTATCTGCATGTCGCGCATCATCCAGATCACATATCTACTACTATTTTTAAAAAGCGTATCAGACTATAAAGGTATTAAATCACAAATGGATGTCAGTTGGGAATCATGTCAAAGAAGATCTGGGCATATATTGGAGAATTTGTTTGTTGCAGACCTTAACGCAAAAGACCTTAGGCCTCCGTTTTTTCCATGTACACACTAGGGGTTGAACCAATTAGTCGACTAGTCGACTCTAGGACGTCTCGCGAGTTTTTACATTTCATGTCGACTAGTCGCAGTCATGTGATTGCCGGTGGTGACAGCCTGTGCTGATCTGACAGCACAGTATACGTCACAAGACACAAGAAAAATAAGTTAATACATTAGTTTAAATGATATGTAGATGGATGCATATTTGTGGTTTTACAGTGTTTTTAAAAGGAGATTGAATTGCAGCTGCAGTCAACTACAAAACACGAGCCGTCTAAAACTCGCCCCCTTCCCGCTAAGGATGTCACTTAGCCGGCTCGCGAGTGTCTTTGTCACGACGATCTAACTAATACATTATGATGTTATGTTGCTGATTAAATAAAGATCTGTGGTAATGCCATCTAAAAGATGTGCGTTTCCTTTTGAATGTTGGTTTCTCACAATTTAACACAGCAGACATCTTCATATTTTTTTTTTTTCAGTGGCCCTAATCATCCTCTTCCGTATAGTAGCTACACACGCAGAAACACAGTTTTCTCAAACCTCCATTTCGGTCTGAGATTTCATAAATAGTAGTTATTAGTGATTAATCAGAGTTTCATGTCGATGAAATGCCAAAACGTTTAAAACTATTTGTTTACAACCCTAACATGTTCCGAGCCTCTTCCTTAACCTATTTGCTGCTTCCTGAATCTGAAACCAACTCCGTGCCTAAAACAGGTGTTACAGTTTAAAAAAAAACTTTTTTCCAACAGGAGTTAACAAACTACTAGTCGAAACAAACTATTTTTCTTACCTTTTAAAGCCTTTATAAGATGACTTTGAGATAACAAAATGAAACTGAAAGGATTTAAAGTCCGAATGTAAAAAAGGATTAACCTAGATTGCACCTATTTTTCTGCAATAAGTAACTTACACCTGTCAGTATAACTCTGGTTTTGATACTAGTTAAAGATTTTTTCAAGTAGCAAAATAATTTAAGACAGCGAACACCCTCGAAGAAACTGTTGAACTTTGAGGTGACCTCCCCTATATATAGATACCTCCCTAGGGGAAGTGATCTCTCGCTCTCGCTCTCTTTCTCTCTCTCGCTCTCAGTTTTTGTAGCCTATGTCATTTTTGGATTTCCTTATTAAAACTTCTTTTTAAAAAAATCATTTTACCTAACAGATAATAAATGATTTTTCTGAGGGGCGTTGTAAAAGATCAGCCTCTGCGGGTCTTTTTGTCCTTCAGCATCCCTTCCTCTTCAGTCAAGTCTGGGTGATGCTGTGAAGACTCGCGCTCCGGTATTTTTCCACTCGCTGCGTCATCACTCAGCCCCTCCCGTCGCTGAAAAGATCTCACTCACGGGGACTAATATTGATACCGATCTCATCGATGCCTCATCTGTCGGTCGGTGCTACCTAATAGAAAACTCTTACCAACCCCCCTAAAAAAAATGTTTAAAGGAAAGATTGCCATTGATACCAATCTTTGGATTGTATTGAAACGAGATTTCAAAATGGAATCTGATTTGCTTCTTTTGCATACATTAAAAATAGAACATCTTGATTAAATTAAACGGATGACAATCTCCCACCTTAAAAATACACAGGTAGTACATTTTGATGACCTAAAACTCCTCATCAGAATAAGCTTTATGAGATTCTGATATGATTTTGATCTGTTCTGACAATATGCATTCTTAGACAAGGAATACCTGTTTGCCTGGCCTTATCTGTTCTGATTCCTGCCAGTAACACACCTTAACAGACAGAAAGAGGTAGAGTTGCAGTAGATATGGCGTCAGGGAAAATAAACAAACGCTAAAACACAATTACTTAAAACCTTTTTGTTATGATTTCTATATTTTCAGCTCTAAAATGTCCAAAGACATGCAGGCCGGTTCTAGAACTGAGATGAAATGTCTGAACACTCCTCGAGACGACGACAGCTGCAGTTCCAACAGCAACGACTTTGCGTACTCTGACTTTCCCAAGAAGTTTCCTCTCAATGGGTGAGGCTCGTTTTGAAATACAAACTTTTAATATTCTGTACACAACTGTTTTTGTGTATTTTGTACTGTGGTGTATAATGGAAAAAATTAATGTAAAAAACTCACACATACTCATACAGTGTGTGTTGAGCAGTTCCCCTTTGTTGTACAAATTGATTGAGAGGCTTAAAGTACATGTGTAGGTCCTTGATTGAAAAGATGCTCTGAATGGTGATGTTGTTTTTTTTCTTCTTACCAATGACAGTTTATGAACACACATTTACCACAATAAACTATGATAATTATTATAATATCCCCCACCTCCTTTGGGGTTTTTCAGCTTTACAATGTCAGTTGCTGGTCCAGAGGACAACAGCAGCAGCTCCATCTGCAGTAACGATTCTTACCTGGTGCACATCCTGGATGGGTAAGGCTCACATTATCCTGTCCTGACATTCTAAAACAAACATTTTCATCCCCTCAACTCATTTGCTCGATGCTCCATCAAGCATAAAGAAATATGCCACAAAATCTGAACGTTGCATTGTCTTTATGTGCTTTTTTTTTTGGGCAGTGGAAATAGCATTCCAGGGATTTCTTGCCAACATCAGGACAGTCTTTGTAGTGGTAAGTTTCACTTCAGGCAATGGCCAGCAATTGCATCATGCAATTTGTGTTGGCACACATTTGTTTGTACACCTAACATAAAGTTTGATTTAGACTTTGACCATTTTTAGCCTCAGTGTCCAGTGATGAGCAGTCTGATGCTGAAATTGACATGAAATGTTGGGACACTGCTGAAGATGATGATGCAGCTGCAGCTCTGACCGCAGCATGGGCCTTCCTAATGATTTTCAGACGGCGGACCTTCCAGATGGGTGAGACTCATTTTGACCAGTGTTGACAAAAAAAACAAATTTTACATCCTGACATCATTCTGTAGACTTGACTTTCTTTCTTTTTTTTTTTAAAGCAAAAACTTTCTTCACGATCAAAACCCAAGCAAAGAGAAAGAAAGTGAACAGGCAAGCTTCAGTTTTTATTTCACCTGTAATTGTTTGTCTTTGCGCGATTCCCTGACAGTGCTATGTTTCTTCTACATTATCAGGACGATCCTTTTGGTGGGAGAAATCACTTCACCGAAAACAAAAACACTAATGACTCTTCATACGTTGACTTTCCCAAGAAGGTTTTTTTTCCGGGTGAGGCTCATTTTAACATGTCCTCATGTTACATAGCGATTGGGTAACATCTAAAACTTTAACAGAGTCCATGCCTTCAGGAAGAAATTCGATCATTTAATTCAATCAAGTTTATTTTTTATAGCACATTTCAGCAACAGTTCAAGGTGCTTTATATTGTAAAAACATAAAAAACATCAAACATCATATAGTCAACAACTGTGAAAACAAATACACATTAGAATTTGTCAAGTGTCAACATTAGAATCATCAATACACGTCAAATATGTTGATCAATGTTCCAGTTCCTTCTAAGCAAAGGCATTTCTTAACAGATGGGTTCTTAGTCTTGATTTAAAGGGCCAGTATCATGTTAAATAAACCTTTTTGAGCCCAAGATTATATTATAATGTTCGTATTATAAGGTTATCCCCTCATCAAAAACATACAGTCGCTTGCAAAAGTATACAAGTATTCATACCCCATATTTTGCAACATTACAATAACAAACATAAATATATTTTATGGGAATTTAGCAATCAGCTGATTCATTCATTCATGGCTGGTTGGATCACTGGGCCATCTTTCAGATGCATTTTTATAACAGCTGAACATAACAGTTACTTGATTATGCTATAAAATGGCATTGTGTGCCTGGAAAAACACACAACACCGTCCCTTTAAATACTTACATCTCCTATTCTACGCATCTAATGCAAAAAACATTTTAAGATGCACTAAAAGGAAAACCTTATTGAAATATTTATATGGAATTTTCAGGTTATTCATAAACTTAAACTATACAGTATTGACTATGAAATCATATCCTGTTTCAGTCTGTGATATTCCTGATATTCGGTGAGGCCTGAGTGACGTCTTCTATGACTGGATGAGAAATCGAGTGTCGGACAAAGGCCATCAAAGTTCCAGCTGCTGGAGAGGTACTAAAGCACAGAGTTTTTTTTGTTGTTTTTTTACTGCACCAAAATTGTGATTACACCATTATTTTCTTAAAAGCACTTTTGACTTATTAGTTTTTACTTAAACAGTGCCTATTCAAACTTTCTATTATGAGTTTTCTTAGTGCCATTACCAGGAGCTCCAGGGTATCTGACTTGAGCACTGTGTGAAACTGTATTTATATTTTACACACTAGGAAAGCTTTTGTTTGTGTGTAGCAGCTTGTTCTGCTTCTATGAGGCTTCCAAGCCTTCCAGATCAACTTCCTCCACTCCTGAAGAGGAATGAAGACATTGGAAGGTTTTTGCTTGTTGTTTCATCTGAGAATATTTGAACATTAACTAAGTCCAGCTTAGATCTAGCTCCAGAAGTGTTGAGAAAAAGTTGTCAGATGGAGCCACGTGATTACATTGTTGTGCCTTCAATTTCTATATATTTTAATATGTTTAAGCAATATTATTTATTTTTATGTTGTTGTTTTTTTCATGTGAACTTTTTTTGTTTAAAATATTGAAGACATTTTTATTGGAGCTTCAAAGGAATCTTTGTTTTGTAAAAAATGTTCTCCAAATGTAGCTATGACTGTTACTCTCTTTAGTGATTGACTAAGTCATGTTTATATGTCTTTTCAATTTCTTTCATTTATCTTTCTTTTTTAATGTTACAAACATTTAGAGACTATCTCCAGAACTGAAATGGTTACTAAATCAACTGCCTGACACGTTTTATTCATAATTCTGTCCTTGGTTGTATATTAGATACTGTCATTGGTAAACTGTAGATTCTGCAGGGAGAAAAGTTTGTGCTGAACAACACAGGAGGTGTTCTCTCTATCCAAAGTTGCCCCATCAGTTCAGCTGAATTCAGTTTATTTTCATAGAAATAAACAGTTAACAGATTTCATTTGTATGCACTTTAGAAAACAAACTTTCTCAGTTGATATGCAACATATAGAGCTAAACTTTGTTCACATTCAATTCAAGTAACTCCAGAGAATTAAATAACGTTTAATTTAGATCTAGTTTCATACCACACAGTCCAAGTACAATACCTCCAAGTTCAGGTGATCTTTAAATGCACTGATCAAAGGTATCTAAGCCAACTCAAGACTTAGTTGTGACATTGCAGCAATCTCTCATACTGAGCAAGCATGTGGCGACAGTGGACAGCAACCACTTTCTTTTGATTAGAAGAATCCTTAAGTAAGATTAAAATAACAACAAGTTGCAGAAAACTAAAAAAATTAACACAAAAGAAGACAAACAAAGACACAGCATTAATAGCAGCAATATGTTTGTCATTCAGGAAAAAGACTCTAACACCAAATTACTGAGCCCAGTTCTTTCTACAAACACAAAGGGCACAAAGTGTCAGTGACTACAATGTTTGCAACACTGACTCTTTCCAACATAGACCTTCAGTCCACTTCTACAGAAATGGACTGAAAGGATTTCTGTAGAATTAGGAATGAGTAGATAACTCGCACAACACTAAACCAGAAGTAAATTAACCCAGGAATGTGCCATCTTGGTAGGCAAACGATAAACAGTATTACACAGGAGCACCATTATGAGAATCTGCCAAGTTTAAATTGATTTCTTTTTAAAAGTTTTTTTCTCTGCTCTTTGAGAACCAGTCCAGTTTCTAGCCACAGATCATCTCATGAAAATGCTCAATAAGTTATTTGTGTTTGCCAACAGCCATAGAATGATGATGATGTGATCAGCTGTGAACTGTGAACTGTATATATGTGTGGTTGCATTTTACATCCATCAAGCTGACTTCCATTACACACATTGTAAGTGTAAACCACAGAAACATCAACAGAAACATTAATAACAAGATGAAAGAGTCTCAACAACAACCTGTCTACTACCTCCTTCTCTTCTATGTGACACATGATGAACAATTGAAATGTAAATTTACTGAAGTACTATGTATTAACTGCTTATGAATATGGTCACATTGGAAGTGACTGCATCTCCAGAAGTACAGCAGTGATTTAATTTAATTTGATTATTATTTTTTTTTATATGCAGGTGTTGCAGCAAGAATAAATATGAACATGTACACTTGAACATCTGCATTTCATATGTACATATTATATTTTCCTTTGTGTAAGATTAAAAGTGTTTAATGTTTGTCATGATGTACAAATAAATTGTGCTAAAAGTATTTAAAGTCTTTACTGAACTACATCAACTTCTGCTCATATCATGATTCTGCTTTCAGGGATAACACGTTGCTAAATAAAATGTAACTGTGAGTATTTATAAGTCCTATAAAACATGCAATACTGAAAATGCAGTTAGCCCCAAGGCTCTGGTAGATGTTGAAAGTATTATTTAAATCAACTTAGCAGAAAGTAACACAAGTACATTTTTAGTTTGTATTCCTAAGCAGCTTGACAAGCTACATTAAAAAGAACAAGATTAAACTGTCATGTCACAAATTGGCATGTACAATAGTAAGTATTTGAAAAGTTTGTGGTATTCCTCCAAATAAACAGATGCATGGTAGATCAAGCACAATGAAAAACGTAACACACAAAACCACAAATACTGCATCGTTGAAAACAGCATCAAAGTGCACTGTAAGTTGAAACATTATCACCATTTGTTGGGATATGTTTTATTGATGTTTTCCATTTTTATGCTTGAGTTTTATGTGCAGCTTTAAATTCAGATATGTGTCACTGAGCCCCTCATATTTGACACTGAAATAAACACTTGTTCATGTGGCATTGACTGCACATACCGTGACAAACTGGACCAGAAAGTGATGCTGCAGTGATCTCTGGTAAATCCACACTTTGGAGGTGCAGCAAGGCTCTGGCTGGGTTGTTCTTATCTTTTGTGTGAAAGACTGGTCTTCTCCCCTTTTTTCATATTTGTGTGTAATAAAGAGAAGGATACATGGCACCATTATCAATGCAGAAACCAGAATAATTCAGATATTTATGAACAATGACAAATGGGTGAAATAGCTCATATAATACATTACACTGTCATGAGCGAGTGATTAGGATTTATTTTTGGGTGTATGATTTATTATAATAATTACTACCATAGAATAAAAACATTATTATAATTACTTTGCGATCAAAAGTTACTGTGTCAGTCAGCCTACTGGTAGGAGATCTATCTGGGTTGGATCTGTGATGTAAGTCTACAGATTTGCCTACAAAGTTTATCACATTATGATGAAGACAACTACTCTCCCCACAGTCACGAATCTGCTTTTTAACATATTAACAATCTGGATGTTAATGGAGGTAATGATAAATCTTTCTCAAACACTACAACTATTTATGGAGTTCCACCTGGTGCGATACGTGGGTCTGTACCGGTCCGTCGTGGTGAAGAGAGAGCTGAGCTAAAAAGTGAAGCTCTCGATTTACCGGTCGATCTACGTTCCCACCCTCATCTATGGTCATGAGCTTTGGTCATGACCGAAAGAACGAGATCGCGGATACAAGCAGCCGAAATGTGTTTTCTCCGTAGGGTGGCTGGGCTCTCCCTTAGAAAAGCTCATGAGAAGCTCAGTCGTCCGGGAGGGACTCAGAGTAGAGCTGCTGCTCCTTCACGTCGAGAGGGGCCAGTTGAGGTGGCTCGGGCATCTGGTCAGGATGCCTCCTGGCCGCCTCCCTGGTGAGGTGTTCCGGGCACGTCCCACCGGGAGGAGGCCCCGGGGAAGACCCAGGACACGCTGGAGGGACTATGTCTCTCGGCTGGCCTGGGAACGCCTTGGGATTCCTCCAGAGGAGCTGGTGGAAGTGATTGGGGAGAGGGAAGTCTGGGCCTCACTTCTGAAGCTGCTACCCCCGCGACCCGACCCCGGATAAGCCGAAGATGGATGGATGGATGGATGGATAAAAGTCCCTCTTAAATATAACTGACACCACTGTTGGTAAAGCTTGTTTTTCTTCTTCTTTTAAGAATAAGAGCTATTTCTGCCTGGGTATTTTACATAACCTTGATCATTTTGCATAAAAAGATCAACTGAACATAAATAACTGTGTTGGAAAGACAACAAAGAAATTCAATAATTTTCATTTGCTTGATTTATCGTTTTTCTCTTTTTACCAAAAACTGAATGATAAAAGTCGTCAATCTGGTTATTTGATCTCAACTATCCATTTTTTTACAGATAATTTTGTTTACAGAGCCTTCAAAATTCATTTATTTATTATTTGTTCTTTTTCTTTATTTATTTAGGTTTTTTTTCAAATGTCTTCCAGTTCCAGTGGTTAAATATTCAATAGAATTTAAAGTTTATTGATTTGTAAGAATGTGTTCTTGCCATTATTCTGCCAATTCTGTTACATTACTTGAAAATGGTTTTAAAACAATATTATCATTTACCGCAATAAGTTCTGGGACAATTTATTGTCCAGCAAAATTTGTTATTGTGATACATATGGCTGTGTATTTGATTCCTCTGCACAGGATTGAATGTGGACCAAAGTTCTAAATGACTGGAAAGAAACTGAAAGTGTTTTATAAAGTTTCTTGAGATGACAAAAATAAAAAATCAAACTTGGAAAGGTCGAGATTGGAACTCCTGCTAAAATATTCACATTTAGAACATTACTTGGTATTCAGGCATGTCTTGCTTCAAATACAGACATTTGAAAGTAGAGACGAACATCAGACATGATGAACACAGAGAATCGAGGTTCAATACAACATTTTATTTAAAAATGTTTTTACATTGAATCAAACACTTTGTAAGAAAATTATTGATTTGACATTCTAAAATATTTCTGTTTACAGTCTGGAAAAAAGTTGAAATGAAAAAGATATGCATCTTTTTTTTTCCCTCCAGAGGGTCTTTTGAGGGCTCTAGTGTCCCTTATTTGAAAGTAGACTGACAGGAAGGGGGGAGCGAGAGGGGGAATGACATGCAGCAAACGTCAGCCGGGTCCGGGAATTGACCCCGCAACTGCCGTGTCGAAGACTGAGGGCCTTCAAATGTGGGCCGCGCTATCCCCTACGCCACCACAGCACGCCCAAGATATGTATCTTTTTAATATACAAGTAGTATTGCTTTAGCTTGAGTACATACTGTAGTGTCTTGACAGCTTAGCACCTCTGTGCAAAGCCATAGGATTTTAGGAGGAATATTGAAAAGGTTTGGCTTACCTGAAAAAGGACAAATAATATGTGCTTCAAATGACATATTTGGTACAGTAAAAAAAATAGCAACTTTGAAATGAAAGTTAAAAAGAGAAAATAAATTCAGTTCCTCGCTAGTAGCAGAAGAGCTGGAGCTTCAGTGACCTTGGTCTTCCATAGAGTACATGATCCAGTCAAAGATGATAAGAGTCATGCAGCCAAACATGACAACAAATCCTAATATCAGGAACATCGCAGCCTGGTGGAAGAAATTATTTCACAGTTAATACTGCATAGTTTCAGTTTGTGAATAACCTCAAAGATCCATTCATGAAGCTTTCATTTTACTACAACTTAAAATCTTGTTAACATCAGATGTGTAGAATAAGAGACATAAATGTTTAATAATGTCTTACCCCAATCTTCTGCCTGGATACCATTGACTCCTTCTTAACCAGTTTGAGATAGAAAGCTGAGGGCAGGATGAAGATCAGCACTGCAGCAGCAGAGGAACCTGGAATGAGGAAAAATTGATACATTAATCACAAAAGGTCAATAATACATTGTTAGATAGTTGATGATACATATTAACATGTGCAGTTACTTACCAATGAAACCAAAAATATCTCTGATGCTGGGGACAAAGATGACCAGAATGTTGGTTCCTGCTAGCAGGATCACGGTGATAATAACGTGACGGATCCAGCTGAAGTCCTTTTTTGGGAACAGCAGGTGGCCGACTGAGGTACGAATCTGTTCAGAACCAGCAGTGTTGGTTAAGTTACTTTAAAAATGTAATTAGTTACAGTTACAAGTTACCTTGTTTAAAATGTAATCGTAGTGTAACTTTTTCGTTTACTTTTAAAAAGTAATGTAACTAATTACTTTTGATTACTTTGAGATTTTAATGAGTATTGACCCATGTTCAACATTTAATTTTTGAGAACTGAGTGGGAACCTTAAAAGAGCACTAGAATCGGCAGACACACGTGCTGGGGGAGGGGAGGTAGAAATGCTACCGATTTCTTTGCCATACAAGGAAACCTGGAATGGAGTAGTGGAACGGAGTGGCAATGTGATCACAATGCACTGTAAGCTATGTAATGTGTTTTGAGGCAGTTGACCAAAATCCCGGACGATTTTTAAATTCCCCCCGGACATTTTTTTAGGTCTCAAAAGTAGGACATGTCCGGGAAAAAGAGGACGTCTGGTCACCCTATGTTGCATACAATGTCTCATGGGAAAGAATAGATTCCAACGTTTGTCATGCATCAAATATTCGTAAAACATTTTCATTTTCACAGATGTAAATGTAAAGCAGTGTATAAATGTTACAGAAGAGGGTACTATTGTTTTCTGTAATTGCTGGTATTACCACAATTCCGAGATGTTTGTCCTGCCGGGGACACCGTAGTGCAGTGGATTTTTGCGCGCGAGCTGCTGTATTCCTTACGGTGTGTTTACTGCCTGTAAGGTAAGCAGCAGCTCCGCTAGCCCGGTGTAAAATATACATTGCGTTGGTATGCCGATCTTTTTTTCTGTTTGTTCAGTGTGCCAGTTGGCTGCAGATTGCATCTTGTTTTGATGAGGTTTGATTGTTTTGTAAAGGGAAAATTGTAAAATCCTGACAGTCTGTTTACTCCCTGTAAAGTGGATGAAATAAAGGCGCGAAAGTCTCCCCTCCATGAAGAGCCCTGTGTCCGATTCCTCTCCTGCACCGAACACACTCCACTTTCACGAAAAGAAACAACGCAGAGCCCATAGGGTGTCTTCCACCAGCACAGGATGGAACATCAGAGTGGCATTGCGGCTATGATAGAGACAAGGAGTCGTAGCGGGAAACAGCGATATAGGGCGCAAAGCAATAAAAATATCATTACATATTTCGCAAAGGTTTTTGTTTATATTTTTTATAAAATGTAACTAAATTTGTAATTCTTAATATTTTCGGAAGTAACTGTAACTGGATTACATATTTTCTCATTGTAACTGTAACGAATTACAGTTACTCTTTTTTTGTAATTAAATTACGTAACGTCGTTACATGTAATCCGTTACTACCCAACACTGAGAACCAGACAAAGATTAGCTCAATGGACTTCATAGTCTTTGTGACTGACTGGATAATTAGTAGACCCTCAATACTTACAGGGAAGAGCACCACAGGGACTGTGAGTGTGACAGCGGCCAGCACAGCCAGACGAACAACCAGCAGGAGAATATCGTACTTGTAGAACTTTGAGTAGGTGTGGAGCAGCTCAGATTCCACATGGTCTGAATAGAAATATGACAGAGATCACTTCAGTTACTTACTTCTTATGACTAAAAACAGTTTAACTTATTCCCAACTCAGCTGCAATTATATGTAATTTATAAACAACATTCTAACACATAGCATTTTTGTAGAACGTTGTGTTACAATGTGTGTAGTATACCTACAACAATACCTTCAATGTTTTCTACAATGAACACAAATTATGCAGCTTTTGTACTGCTGCTATATATATACATACATATATATATATATATATATATATATATATATATATATATATATATATATATATATATATATATATATATTGATTTAGACACCAGACTTCAAACTTTAAAGAAATATAACATTGGTGTAGTTTAAACATTATAGGACTTTGAGTTAAATCCATATATATATATAAATAATCACCACCAACTCCATTTTTCTGTATACACTAAATACAATGAACCTGAATGTGTCTGTCGCAAAGTCAAACTACTGGACCTGAGACAAACAAAGAAGGGTTACATATCTATCTGCTCGTCACACTCCTTTCAGGATCCTCTTGTTAAATCCTGTTATTTTCCTTCTGTTTGTGGTTCTTGTAATTATTTTTGTTCAGCTCATCATTAAATCTTCAAAATCTACTCAATGTCTCAACCTGCTGCATTTGGGTCCAACACCAACACGCATCTTGACAACATCTCAATACTGCTAACACTGTACCACACTGTAGTATTTAAATCTTATTGTATAACTTACTGTTGAAGGTGAGGTATCCGAAGAGGGCAGCCAGCAGATACATGATGAACATGGACAGGAAGGACACGTTGGCCACATTCTGCATCTTTTGGCGTGACCGACTGTTCAGGGAAGGAGAGTTTGATTTAGACACCAGACTTTAAACTTTAAAGAAATATAACATTGGTGTATTTTAAACACTATCGGACTTTGAGTTAAATCCATGCAGCAACACTTACTCTTTGAGCTCATCATACATGGGTAGGATAGTAGGGTGGCACACGAAGGCAAAAGTGAGGATGGGTATAGCATAGACAGTCTGGAGAGATGGGAAAATACAAAGATTAGAAGTTATTCTTCGAGTATTATTGAAAATATTTAAATCTGTTTAATCTGCGAGAGATTTATTTACCTGTGAGTTGTAGACAAAGTATTTAGGCTTGCAAGTGTCATCATCTGCAGTGGCGTTGTCGCTGTGGGGGGTGCTGTTGAACATATGCATGGTTTCATTTCCAGCCACAATATTAGGCAGAGGGCATGGCATCTGGAACTTCTTTATGATCACCTGCAGGAATATATAGAAAAAATATATTTTTGGATGGTGCTATATTATTACAGTGCCTAAATAAACTAAACATTACAATGAGTTATTCTAACTGTCAAAGGAGGAAGAAGGAAACAAGGTGGGATTGTTCTCACCACAATCAGAAAAAACACCATGCAGAGTAAAGACAGACCGCTGGTGTAACCAAGGTAACCTAAGAGAGACAGAGAAAATGTCACTGCCGTTTTAAAGCTGCCACTTCCACTTTTATTATTACATAGGAACGACATTTTATGACACACATGCGCGCACACACACACACACACACACACACACACACACACACACACACACACACACACACTCCTTACCCAAGTTCTTGAGCAGAGAGAGAGGCAGGATAATAATAATTGAGACCAGAATCACAAGGAAATCTCCATTGATGTACCATTCACTGAAACACACACATACATCTTTAAATTGATAAAATAATATTTGTTACACAATCTGTTGAGAAATGTAATTATTAGTTTGAACACTCAAAATGAGAATTTTTGCACTGGTCTTAACTTTTCAGCTTCAGAGAATGTCGGGTCACTCTCTAGATTCAGACCTGCCCACCAATTTTTCACAAAAGGTCATAAAACTCAACAGAGTGCTCAACCTAACCTCAAGATAGAAAAGGAAATGTTGCTTTGGGTCCTGTGTGACTGCAAAAGGGATTTGAATGAGGAAATTAATGAAGAAGAAAAGAAGAAGAAGTTGGAGAGGGAGAAGAGATTGGGAGAAAAGTTAGCCAATGAATTCAATTCTTCTGGAACCAGACAATCTTTAATATGTGGCAGCAATGCAATACCATAGAAAAAAAAAACGTTAAGCAAGCATAAAACAGAAAGGCAGTTAACAATAGCCTTATTTTAAACAACTAATTCAGCCCAGACAATGAAATGATCTCACTTCAAGTCAATTGTTAGTTGGTCTAAGCAATGTCCAGAAGTTCCAAAATTTATGGAAAATTAAAACGAGCTCATGTTCTTCCATTCAAGTCTTATCAATGGGTATCAGTTCTTATCTTATCTGCAGCCAACAACACTTCATTTTCAACTTTTGTGCTTTAGTTGGATTCAAATTTGGTCATAAATAATTAATTTTCTGCCAGAAATAAAGGAATTAAAGTTTTTAAGAAGATAAAATCTGAATATAATTAACAGAGCAATTCCAACATGGGGCTGCAGAGCTGTTGCCTTGCAGCAAGAAGGTCCTGGGTTCGATTCCCGGCATGGAGTTTACATGTTCTCCCTGTGCATGGTGGGTTCTCTCCAGGTTCTCCGGCTTCCTCCCACAGTCCAAAAACATGACTGTCAGGTTAATTGTTTTCTCTAAATTCTCCCTAGGTGTGAGTGTGTGTGTATGGTTGTGTCTCTTGTATGTCTCTGTGTTGCCCTGTGGCAGACTGGCAACCTGTCCAGGGTGAACCCGCCTCTCACCCGGAACATTAGCTGGGGATTGGCACCAGCAACCCTCCTGACCCCAGTAGGGACGAAGGGTGTAAGAAAATGGATGGATTGATTCCAACATGTTGCCACGTTGAGCAGCACAATTATAGAATGTCACATTCTAGACTAAATTGATTTTGGACTAGAAATTTCAGCTCTAAAATAACAAAACCCATAGAGGTATTAAGTGGTAAATGGTGAAATGAACGTGAAATTAATAAGAACCAATTCTGCTATTTTTGTTTAGTTGTTAAAACAACCAAATATTTAATAACTTACCCATTATTTGCTCCAGTAACAGACTGAATAACAATGGGGAGTTCATATTTAATAATGAAGAGGTAGCTTGACATGACTGCATAAAAGATTAAAAAGAAGAAAGAAAATTAAAATAAACATAGAAGTTAGCAACAGCCCTAGCATAAATTTACACATTTAGGAAAAAAAGAGTAATTTCTGATATTTTGAGAGATACAAAAAAGTCACAGGACACTCATAGAAATAATAATAATAATGTATAAACTATCTAATTTTGCCTGGACTGCAGGCAGAATTACTGGACACAGAAAAGAAATGTTTCAGTTAAAAAATTGTAGATGAATATAAGCATCATAACACTGAATTAGTTACAATGAATAGTTGTTCTACTTAAAGGTCAGTCCCTCACCTCCAATGTTCTGCATGGTGATGGAGCAGGAAGCAGCCAGTTTGCCTGGGATCCCAAAGGCCTTGTAACCCAGTGACTCGTAAACAAGAACACCTGGAAAAAGAGGGAAAAAAACACAAAGTATTTTAAGTTTTGACATTTAAATGTGATCAAATATCAATAGTTGCTAGAAAGTCAGAGCTGGTTCTCACCTGCTTCATTGGCTGTCTTCAGCAACAAGTGGACAGAATACAAGGAGAAAATGGCAACGGAAACCAGGAGAATCCTGTAAACACAAAAGAGATAAAAGTCTTCAGTTGTAAATGTTCAGTATTGTTTATCGGCAATAAACAGTGTTGGCGTAGTTACTTTGAAAAAGTAACTATAATCGGATTACTGATTACTCCTTAAAAAAGTAACTTAGTTAGATTACTGACTACTTGATTTGGAAAGTAACTAAGTTACATTCAAAGCAACTTTTTTCGTTACTTTTTTAGTTACTTTCAGCAGCTGCTAACAACAACACTCCGCCTTCCATGAAAATCACATTGAGCTTTGCTAATGTAGCACCTTAAACCACTCTATGAGGAAAACTAAAATGGTGGGTGCTTGGGTTCGACATCAATAAGGTACACCTTTATGTAGGTAATACCACTGACCTGGTTTGTAACAAATATGACCCAGAGAAATAGAAATTCAGGCAAAATTACTCAGCTTCACTTTATTAACTACGGTGACAGGGAAACCTCACTGTTAATCACCAATTGAACTGTAAGCTGTAAACACTTTTAAGATTCAGGAAAACAAAACAAAAAAAAACAGAAAACCACATATACTTTTCACATAAGGCAGCACATAAGGCAGGCCCACTAAACACTTAATGTTCACAAGCAATGTCCAAGCTAGTATATCGTCCTGAACAGTCAGTTCTACTCACGACCTCCAAATGGTGGTGGAGAAAGGGGAAAAAACCCGGGAAAACCCAACGTTGCAGGCCTGTGACCAATGAGGAGTAGACATTGAAATCCCAGAGGGAGGACGAAGGAAAGAAACAATTTGAGAGCGGTGCAATTCGGGGAAAACATAGGAAACGCTGAAATGCCTCCCTCCTCTCAACTCCGCAGCGGCTCAACGGCTGCCGCAGGACCGTGGCGCTAAAGCGTTAGCCCACTTAGCTTAGCCCGAAGTCCGTCGCAACCACTTGCTCCGGTCCCCTCTTGGCTCGTCCCTCCAGCGTCAACTGAACTCCTTCAACTTCTCCCGACTTCCGTGCGCTCTCGTCCTGTTGTCTCTCCTTTTCGTCTGTCTTTTTTCTTTCTTATTTATTCCTCTTTTTGTTATTGTTTTTTCTCTCTCCTCGTCCGCCTCCGTTCTCCACCCTTCCCACTCTCCCTTCTGCTCCCGCCTCCTTCTCCTCTCCACCAATCCCCATCCCGCACCGGACAAACTGTCCCCACTGCCAATGAAAATGGTGAGATCAGAGAATGCGCAGTGCAGCTTACGTCACACTGCTTCTTTCAGTTACAATATTTACACAATAGCTCACTAACAAACAGTAGTTTTAATCATCAAATAAGATAATTACTCAATAGTGACCTTTATATTATTCAACTATTAAGGTGAAGGAAAATACCAATGTATTTCTTTCAGAAAGAAGAATACTAAACACTTAGTTGTTTGAGTAAACAGTAATTTACTTTTAATATACTTGTATCTTATTTTGAACTATGTAAAATTAACCTTAACAAATAGTAACTACCATAGCCTCAGTTTATCACTGGGCTACATCTTCCCCCTTCTAGAAGGTTTTGATGTCCCCATCAAAATTAACGAGAGACAACTAACAGAGGACAGTTTTGATAAGAACTCGGCCTAGAACATGTTTCACACATGGCCATGGGGTGGCACCAGAAGGTATGGCAAAACTGGCTTCTAGGGACTTGGTAGATTCCACTTCCCACCAACACTCCATGGCTGAAGACTGTCACCGGCTGGTCAGAAGGCTTTCCGAGTTCATCGTAGCTCAACCGAACTACAGGTCGGGCAACTCTCTGTGATCTTTTAGCAGGAATCTGTGGTGGATAGAGGTCTGTTTCCTCCACTGGATCAATGGTTGGATCAGGAATAGCAGTAACGTCTGAATAGGTACTAGAAACTGCCTCCAGTTCTCCCAAATCCTGGACTGATCTTGTTTTATCACTTTCACTGATAGTGAGCCCAGATATTCTGTTGGACAACTCTGGATGAGTCAGTAGTCCATCCAAATCGACACCCTGTGGCTTGGGTAAGAATACTTCCTCGTACTCTGATTCTGGGTACATTTCCTCTTCATTGTTGAAAGACTTTAGGAGTCCGCCCACCTTTTGTTGCACTCTTGTTCTGCATCTTTCTGGTGGTTCTGTGCCACTGTCATCTAATGGAAGTCTCACAAGGTATCCAATAGGCAACAAGTGATTCCGATGAACCGTCTTCTCTGCACCCCCACCTCGTTCAGGTTTAATCTTGTAAACGGGGAGATTGGGCAATTTCTCCACAATAAAATAGGGTATGGGTCTCCATTTGGCTTTCAGCTTTTGTTTTCCTGTAACACCAAAGTTTTTCAGTAGAACTCTGTCCCCAGAACTTGTTCTTTCACATGCTTATCGTGTGCTGCTTTGTTCCGTTTATGACTCTTGTCAGCTGTCTCTGTCGCCAAGTCATAAGCTCTCTCGAGATCTTTCTTCAGTTTGGTGACATACTGATGATAGGAGACAGACTTTTGACTTTCATCCGACACACTGAAACATATGTCTATAGGTAGCCGGGCCTCTCGTCCAAACATTAACAAGTAGGGCGAGTACCCTGTTGCCTCATTTTGAGTGCAGTTGTAGGCGTGAACCAACTGACTTATCTTTTGACTCCACTTGTTTTTTTGCTTTGGATCAAGGGTTCCGAGCATTGACAGAAGTGTACGGTTGAATCTTTCGGGCTGTGGGTCTCCTTGCGGATGATAGGGAGACGTTCTTGACTTACGAATCCCAAGCATCTTCAAGAGATCTCGGATCAGTCTGCTTTCAAAATCCCTCCCTTGGTCCGAATGTATTCTTACTGGGAGTCCATAATGGACAAAGTAACGCTCACAAAGGATCTTTGCCACCGTGGCAGCTGTTTGGTCCTTAGCTGGGAAAGCTTGGGCATATCGCGTAAAATGATCTGTCACTACTAGGATGTTGGAAAACCCCTGTGAGTCCGACTCAAGTGACAAAAAATCAATGCACACAAGGTCAAGAGGGCCTTGACTAGTTATCTGTTTTAAGGGAGCAGCTCGCTGTGGAAGTGCTTTACGAGTGACGCATCTTCCACAGTTTTTTACATATTGCTCAACCTCAGCTCCCATCTTGGGCCAATAGAACCTGTCACGGATGAGTCCGACAGTTTTCTCCACTCCCAGGTGCCCAGACTCATCATGGAGTGATTTTAACACCATGGAGACATGTTCTTTAGGGAGCACTATCTGATAAATTTCCATTTCGGAGGGTCTCTTAACTTTTCTGTAGAGCAAACCATCTTTGATGACCAGTCTACTCGCCTCCCTGTTTAGCAAATTAGCCATAGTGTTATCCCCTGGTGAGAATGGTATACCCTGGCAAAGTGAACGCTTGATGGGAGCGATTGCTGGGTCTGCATCCTGTGCTTGGATGATGTCGTTGTGGCTAAGTCGCATCAAGCAACCCAGATCGAGGTGAACTGGATAAGCGTAGCAGACAGGTATGCCATCAGGGGAGACTCCTAGAGACTCTGCTATTGTGATTGTCTCATCGCAAACTGTCTGTGAGTCGACCTGCTTACACAGTGCTTTGACACTTTCAGGCGGCATAGTTTGCCAGTCTTTATCTTCTGCTGGTAAGGGGTTTCGTGATAGCGCATCAGCGTCGATGTTGTGAGCCCCTAACCTATACTGCAATGTGAAATTGTATGTTGAAAGTGCAGAGAGCCATCGATGACCAGTGGCATTGAGCCTGGCTGTTGTAAGAATATATGTCAACGGATTGTTATCCGTTTGCACTTTAAACTGAGCTCCATACAAATAGTCATGGAATTTGTCAACTACAGCCCACTTTAGAGCCAAAAACTCAAGCTGGTGCACCGGATAGTTTTTTTCAGATGCACTCAGCTTCCGGCTAGCAAAAGCCACAGGCCTCAATCCTTCAGGGTATTCTTGATTCAGAACTGCACCCAGACCATGCAAACTGGCATCTATGTGGAGGGTATAGGGTTTGGTTGGGTCGGCAAACGCCAGTACCGGTGCATTTGTGAGGCAGTGAATGATCTGGTGAAAGGCCTCACTGCACGACTGATCCCATCGAATGCCAAAAGGCTCGTTAACCTTGTAGTAGGTTTTGCATGTCCCCTGACTAGATTTACTTCTCTTTTGGGTGGGGGGATAGCCTTTGCATAGTTCCGTAAGAGGTCGGACGATGATGGAATAGTTCTTTATGAATCGCCGATAGTAGCCACAAAATCCAAGGAACGACTGCAGAGAGGAGAGATCGGTTGGCTGCTTCCACCGGGTTACAGCTTCTACTTTTTTGGGGTCAGTAGCAATGCCATGCTCAGAGACAATATGGCCAACATAGGTAACTTGTGAACAACAAAACTGACACTTGTCAAGGGACAGCTTTAGTCCAGCCTCCTCAAGGCGTGCTATGACCTTAAGCAGCCTCTCTTCATGCTCTTCAAGGGTTCTGCCAAACACAATCAGATCGTCCAGGTACACTATGACCTCCAGCAGATGCATATCTCCTACCGCTTTCTCCATCAGCCTTTGGAATGTCGCAGGAGCCCCTGTTATCCCCTGCGGCATCCGTTCAAACTGATAGAACCCCAGAGGACATATAAAGGCTGTCTTTTCCTTGTCCTCTTCAGCCATGGGGATCTGATAGTAGCCGCTGCGGAGGTCTAAGACAGAAAACCACTTACTGCCCGTCAGACAGTCTAAGGCATCATTGATCCGGGGCACAGTGTACTGGTCTGGGGTGGTTCTGCGATTCAAGGTTCTATAGTCGACACACATCCGCAGTTGACCATTTTTTTTCCGGGCAAGGACAATGGGTGAAGCGTAGGGGCTTCTTGATTCCTTTATGAGGCCTGCTGCAAGCAGCCCTTGAAGATGGCGCCTGAGGTCATCTAAATCGGCAGGAGCTATGCGGCGGGAACGCTCCCGGAAAGGTGTACTGTCAGTCAGACGGATATGATGTTCCACACCCTTGGCCAAACCTACATCCCATTCATCAGTGGAAAACACATTGGAATGCTGTGACAGCTGGTGCTGTAGTCGTTCTTTCCATTCTCTGCTGATTGATATATCTCCAAAATGGAACAAAGAAGGGTCAATGGGTGGAACAGCATTGACCTTCCTTCCTGGGGCATCCATCACCATGTCAACTACATACAGGTGAGCAATAATGGTGCCCAATGGAATAGCTGTTTGCTTTAATGACTCATTTCTCAGCAGCACCAGAAAGCTGTTCTTATCTAGCATCTTAGAGAACAGTACCGTGGGCTGGACCAATACACTTGGTGGAAGAGCAGGTGAGGCAGCACGTTCAGTTATTAGTATGGCGTCTCCTACTGTTTTATTCTCTTTGACTTTACAAATGGCAATGTGTTCTGTGCCAGCAGGGATGATTAGTGGGCCTGGCCCTGTCCACTTTACATCAGCCACAGGTAAGTCTTTAATATCTTTTGCAAGCTGTGGTTTATGGGCAGGTAAAGAACTTTGTTCCTGCACTTGGACTCTGGCTGAGTGGACTTGCTCTGAGCCTTTCACTTCTGGGTTCAAGTTGATAGGCTGAATCCCTTTGACATTTGTGCCGACCAAGACTGGTACGGTCTCAGAACAACGTGGGTCAGGACACACTAAAGCCAGAACAGGAACCGACTTGAGTTTTTCAGACTTGGACTGCCTAGGGAGCTCCAGATCAATGTGGATGTATCCTTTGTATGGGTAACCACTCTTTGATTCACTGAGGCCCCATATGGATAGACCAGTAACCGGGTGGAGTGGGACATGTGACAAGTGTTCTGAGTAAAAGCTGTCAAAGATGATGGTTATTTGGGACCCACTGTCCATCAGAGCAGTGCAAATCTTGCCATTGATTTTCACTTCGGCAAGGGAAGGAGGTCCAATTAGTCCCTCTGGTAAGCCACTGGTCTCTGCCATGATAGCGCTTCTCTTTACATCCACATTGGTAGGTTTTGTTCTTGGGTTGCTGTTTTGTTTCTGGTTTGTTCTTTGTTTTCTTTGCACCTGTATCAACTTTTGTATTACTTTAGGGTAGTTCTCTGGGGCTGTGCATTTAGTTGCAAAATGCCCATCCTCCCCACACCGGTAGCAGAAAAAATCACTCGAGTCCCTTGGTGTGAAAGGTCTTTGGGATACTGAATTTGACTTGACTTCATTGTGATGTGACATTGTAGTGGAGCTGTAACTGGGCCGAAGAGACATAACAGAAACTTGCTCTCGGAGCTCTCTAACTTCTTCTCTCAAAGCTCGCATGCTTTTATCTTCTACTGTCACTTTCGGTGGGTTGACTGTTAGCTCAGAAGTGGCAGCAGCAGTGCTTGGCGTGAATGATGAGATAGTTAGTTCACTCACTTGCGTGCGGAGCCCTTGTATTTCGGCTTTCAGATCCATCACCTCTTTGTCTGGCACTGCAATGGTACTTTTAGCATACACAGCTTTGGGAGGTTGTAATCTACGACGGGAAGCTTCGTGTTCCTCTTCATGCCGTATTTCATTCAACAACTGTAGAAATGGAGGGGGATTTTGCCGGCGTTCTCTCAGTCGAAGATTTAACATCATTAGATCTGATCGAGTGCCACCTTTAATGAGCTGGTCAATACGTGCTTGGTTGGCGGTAGCTGACTGCAGGCCCCCCTTTTTAACAACTTTATTGAGAACTCGCTCCATGCGCCTCAGAAATTCAGAGAGTTTCTCATTCGGTTGCTGACATAGCTGTCTGAATGTGAAGTACAGGTCTTCTCCAGTTTCAGGCGTGCCAAACGTGCTCTCCAATATTTCGAGGTACTCCATAGCTGTCGCATCATGATTGTTGAACCGAACGGCCTGCAATATTTCCAGAGCTGGACCCTTCACACTTTCCATAACTCTCATTTTCATTTCTCTTTCAGGTCGATCAGACTCTTCTATCATAAGCCTGGCTTGTTCAATCCAGTTCTCCAATGTCTCCTCCCCTGGAGGAGTGGGTTGCACTCCAGAGAAAGTGCGTAGACGTCGGTAAGGGCTACCCTCACTGCTTGAACGAGGATTTGTCATTTGAAGGACTTCACCTACTGCTCTTATAATGGCTTCAGGGGTGGATGTTCTAAATGGGGAATCTTGACCCGAGTCAACAAATGGGTTACATCCATTTCCAGAGTTCTGTGGTTCATTTTCCTCTTCAGAAGGTCCAAAGATTCTCCATGGCTCATCTGAGCCCTCTGGCAAGACATCCAATGGACAGGCTTTTGCATTGACTTTCTGCCTACACTCACACAGCACAGTTAAACGTTGAGTCTGCGGATCATACATCCTGCCTCTCACTTTAACCCGACCAAGTGCTTTAATTGACTGCAGAGTTTCTTCAATGGCATTCACCTCTACCTCTTCTGGGACATCCTTAACCAATATGGCATACTCTGGGTCAATACCTTCGCCCTTACACCAGTGCCTCAACTGAGCCATCCCCATGACCTTTACTATAGTTCTCTGTAGGATTAGTGCTTAGTTAGGTTAGGTTAAGCAAACTGAGCAAGTTTAAACTAGGTTTTTTGTTTTTTTTTATTTCAGACTAGAAATATTTTATTTTATTTTATTTATTTATTTATTTATTTTTTTACATATCCCCGTACGGGCCACCACTTTATGTAGCACCTTAAACCACTCTATGAGGAAAACTAAAATGGTGGGTGCTTGGGTTCGACATCAATAAGGTACACCTTTATGTAGGTAATACCACTGACCTGGTTTGTAACAAATATGACCCAGAGAAATAGAAATTCAGGCAAAATTACTCAGCTTCACTTTATTAACTATGGTGACAGGGAAACCTCACTGTTAATCACCAATTGAACTGTAAGCTGTAAACACTTTTAAGATTTAGGAAAACAAAACAAAAAAAAAACAGAAAACCACATATACTTTTCACATAAGGCAGCACATAAGGCAGGCCCACTAAACCCTTAATGTTCACAAGCAATGTCCAAGCTAGTATATCGTCCTGAACAGTCAGTTCTACTCACGACCTCCAAATGGTGGTGGAGAAATGGGAAAAAACCCGGGAAAACCCAACGTTGCAGGCCTGTGACCAATGAGGAGCAGACGTTGAAATCCCAGAGGGAGGACGAAGGAAAGAAACAATTTGAGAGCGGTGCAATTCGGGGAAAACATAGGAAACGCTGAAATGCCTCCTCCTCTCAACTCAAGAGGCGGCTCAACGGCTGCCGAGGACCGTGGCGCCAAAGCGTTAGCCCACTTAGCTTAGCAAGTCCGTCGCAACCACTTGCTCCGGTCCCCTTGGCTCGTCCCTCCAGCGCCAACTGAACTCCTTCAACTTCTCCCGACTTCCGTGCGCTCGTCCTGTTGTCTCTGTTGTCTCTCCTTTTCGTCTGTCTTTTTTCTTTCTTATTTATTCCTCTTTTTGTTATTGTTTTTTCTCTCTCCTCGTCCGCCTCCGTTCTCCACTATTACCACTCTCTCTTCTGCTCCCGCCTCCTCCTCCTCTCCACCAATCCCCATCCCGCACCGGACAAACTGTCCCCACTGCCAATGAAAATGGTGAGATCAGAGAATGCGCAGTGCAGCTTACGTCACACTGCTTCTTTCAGTTACAATATTTACACAATAGCTCACTAACAAACAATAGTTTTAATCATCAACTAAGATAATTACTCAATAGTGACCTTTATATTATTCAACTATTAAGGTGAAGGAAAATACCAATGTATTTCTTTCAGAAAGAAGAATACTAAACACTTAGTTGTTTGAGTAAACAGTAATTTACTTTTAATATACTTGTATCTTATTTTGAACTATGTAAAATTAACCTTAACAAATAGGAACTACCATAGCCTCAGTTTATCACTGGGCTACATCTTCCCCCTTCTAGAAGGTTTTGATGTCCCCATCAAAATTAACGAGAGACAACTAACAGAGGACAGTTTTGATGAAAACTCGGCCTAGAACATGTTTCACACATGGCCATGGGGTGGCACCAGAAGGTATGGCAAAACTGGCTTCTAGGGACTTGGTAGATTCCACTTCCCACCAACACTCCATGGCTGAAGACTGTCACCGGTTGGTCAGAAGGCTTTCCGAGTTCATCGTAGCTCAACCGAACTACAGGTCGGGCAACTCTCTGTGATCTTTTAGCAGGAATCTGTGGTGGATAGAGGTCTGTTTCCTCCACTGGATCAAGGGTTGGATCAGGAATAGCAGTAACGTCTGAATAGGTACTAGAAACTGCCTCCAGTTCTCCCAAATCCTGGACTGATCTTGTTTTATCACTTTCACTGATAGTGAGCCCAGATATTCTGTTGGACAACTCTGGATGAGTCAGTAGTCCATCCAAATCGACACCCTGTGGCTTGGGTAAGAATACTTCCTCGTACTCTGATTCTGGGTACATTTCCTCTTCATTGTTGAAAGACTTTAGGAGTCCGCCCACCTTTTGTTGCGCTCTTGTTCTGCATCTTTCTGGTGGTTCTGTGCCACTGTCATCTAATGGAAGTCTCACAAGGTATCCAATAGGCAACAAGTGATTCCGATGAACCGTCTTCTCTGCACCCCCACCTCGTTCAGGTTTAATCTTGTAAACGGGGAGATTGGGCAATTTCTCCACAATAAAATAGGGTATGGGTCTCCATTTGGCTTTCAGCTTTTGTTTTCCTGTAACACCAAAGTTTTTCAGTAGAACTCTGTCCCCTTTTTCCAGAACTTGTTCTTTCACATGCTTATCGTGTGCTGCTTTGTTCCGTTTATGACTCTTGTCAGCTGTCTCTGTCGCCAAGTCATAAGCTCTCTCGAGATCTTTCTTCAGTTTGGTGACATACTGATGATAGGAGACAGACTTTTGACTTTCATCCGACACACTGAAACATATGTCTATAGGTACCTCTCGTCCAAACATTAACAAGTAGGGCGAGTACCCTGTTGCCTCATTTTGAGTGCAGTTGTAGGCGTGAACCAACTGACTTATCTTTTGACTCCACTTGTTTTTTTGCTTTGGATCAAGGGTTCCGAGCATTGACAGAAGTGTACGGTTGAATCTTTCGGGCTGTGGATCTCCTTGCGGATGATAGGGAGACGTTCTTGACTTACGAATCCCAAGCATCTTCAAGAGATCTCGGATCAGTCTGCTTTCAAAATCCCTCCCTTGGTCTGAATGTATTCTTACTGGGAGTCCATAATGGACAAAGTAACGCTCACAAAGGATCTTTGCCACCGTGGCAGCTGTTTGGTCCTTAGCTGGGAAAGCTTGGGCATATCACGTAAAATGATCTGTCACTACTAGGATGTTGGAAAACCCCTGTGAGTCCGACTCAAGTGACAAAAAATCAATGCACACAAGGTCAAGAGGGCCTTGACTAGTTATCTGTTTTAAGGGAGCAGCTCGCTGTGGAAGTGCTTTACGAGTGACGCATCTTCCACAGTTTTTTACATATTGCTCAACCTCAGCTCCCATCTTGGGCCAATAGAACCTGTCACGGATGAGTCCGACAGTTTTCTCCACTCCCAGGTGCCCAGACTCATCATGGAGTGATTTTAACACCATGGAGACATGTTCTTTAGGGAGCACTATCTGATAAATTTCCATGGAGGGTCTCTTAACTTTTCTGTAGAGCAAACCATCTTTGATGACCAGTCTACTCGCCTCCCTGTTTAGCAAATTAGCCATAGTGTTATCCCCTGGTGAGAATGGTATACCCTGGCAAAGTGAACGCTTGATGGGAGCGATTGCTGGGTCTGCATCCTGTGCTTGGATGATGTCGTTGTGGCTAAGTCGCATCAAGCAACCCAGATCGAGGTGAACTGGATAAGCGTAGCAGACAGGTATGCCATCAGGGGAGACTCCTAGAGACTCTGCTATTGTGATTGTCTCATCGCAAACTGTCTGTGAGTCGACCTGCTTACACAGTGCTTTGACACTTTCAGGCGGCATAGTTTGCCAGTCTTCATCTTCTGCTGGTAAGGGGTTTCGTGATAGCGCATCAGCGTCGATGTTGTGAGCCCCTAACCTATACTGCAATGTGAAATTGTATGTTGAAAGGGCAGAGAGCCATCGATGACCAGTGGCATTGAGCCTGGCTGTTGTAAGAATATATGTCAACGGATTGTTATCCGTTTGCACTTTAAACTGAGCTCCATACAAATAGTCATGGAATTTGTCAACTACAGCCCACTTTAGAGCCAAAAACTCAAGCTGGTGCACCGGATAGTTTTTTTCAGATGCACTCAGCTTCCGGCTAGCAAAAGCCACAGGCCTCAATCCTTCAGGGTATTCTTGATTCAGAACGGCACCCAGGCCATGCAAACTGGCGTCTATGTGGAGGGTATAGGGTTTGGTTGGGTCGGCAAACGCCAGTACCGGTGCATTTGTGAGGCAGTGAATGATCTGGTGAAAGGCCTCACTGCACGACTGATCCCATCGACTGCCAAAAGGCTCGTTAACCTTGTAGTAGGTTTTGCATGTCCCCTGACTAGATTTACTTCTCTTTTGGGTGGGGGGATAGCCTTTGCATAGTTCCGTAAGAGGTCGGACGATGATGGAATAGTTCTTTATGAATCGCCGATAGTAGCCACAAAATCCAAGGAACGACTGCAGAGAGGAGAGATCGGTTGGCTGCTTCCACCGGGTTACAGCTTCCACTTTTTTGGGGTCAGTAGCAATGCCATGCTCAGAGACAATATGGCCAACATAGGTAACTTGTGAACAACAAAACTGACACTTGTCAAGGGACAGCTTTAGTCCAGCCTCCTCAAGGCGTGCTATGACCTTAAGCAGCCTCTCTTCATGCTCTTCAAGGGTTCTGCCAAACACAATCAGATCGTCCAGGTACACTATGACCTCCAGCAGATGCATATCTCCTACCGCTTTCTCCATCAGCCTTTGGAATGTCGCAGGAGCCCTGTTATCCCCTCGGCATCCGTTCAAACTGATAGAACCCCAGAGGACATATAAAGGCTGTCTTTTCCTTGTCCTCTTCAGCCATAGGGATCTGATAGTAGCCATGGAGGTCTAAGACAGAAAACCACTTGCTGCCCGTCAGACAGTCTAAGGCATCATTGATCCGGGGCACAGTGTACTGGTCCGGGGTGGTTCTGCGATTCAAGGTTCTATAGTCGACACACATCCGCAGTTGACCATTCTTTTTCCGGGCAAGGACAATGGGTGAAGCGTAGGGGCTTCTTGATTCCTTTATGATGCCTGCTGCAAGCAGCCCTTGAAGATGGCGCCTGAGGTCATCTAAATCGGCAGGAGCTATGCGGCGGGAACGCTCCCGGAAAGGTGTACTGTCAGTCAGACGGATATGATGTTCCACACCCTTGGCCAAACCTACATCCCATTCATCAGTGGAAAACACATTGGAATGCTGTGACAGCTGGTGCTGTAGTCGTTCTTTCCATTCTCTGCTGATTGAGATATCTCCAAAATGGAACAAAGAAGGGTCAATGGGTGGAACAGCATTGACCTTCCTTCCTGGGGCATCCATCACCATGTCAACTACATACAGGTGAGCAATAATGGTGCCCAATGGAATAGCTGTTTGCTTTAATGACTCATTTCTCAGCAGCACCAGAAAGCTGTTCTTATCTAGCATCTTAGAGAACAGTACCGTGGGCTGGACCAATACACTTGGTGGAAGAGCAGGTGAGGCAGCACGTTCAGTTATTAGTATGCCGTCTCCTACTGTTTTATTCTCTTTGACTTTACAAATGGCAATGTGTTCTGTGCCAGCAGGAATGATTAGTGGGCCTGGCCCTGTCCACTTTACATCAGCCACAGGTAAGTCTTTAATATCTTTTGCAAGCTGTGGTTTATGGGCAGGTAAAGAACTTTGTTCCTGCACTTGGACTCTGGCTGAGTGGACTTGCTCTGAGCCTTTCACTTCTGGGTTCAAGTTGATAGGCTGAATCCCTTTGACATTTGTGCCGACCAAGACTGGTACGGTCTCAGAACAACGTGGGTCAGGACACACTAAAGCCAGAACAGGAACCGAATTGATTTTTTCAGACTTGGACTGCCTAGGGAGCTCCAGATCAATGTGGATGTATCCTTTGTATGGGTAACCACTCTTTGATTCACTGAGGCCCCATATGGATAGACCAGTAACCGGGTGGAGTGGGACATGTGACAAGTGTTCTGAGTAAAAGCTGTCAAAGATGATGGTTATTTGGGACCCACTGTCCATCAGAGCAGTGCAAATCTTGCCATTGATTTTCACTTCGGCAAGGGAAGGAGGTCCAATTAGTCCCTCTGGTAAGCCACTGGTCTCTGCCATGATAGCGCTTCTCTTTACATCCACATTGGTAGGTTTTGTTCTTGGGTTGCTGTTTTGTTTCTGGTTTGTTCTTTGTTTTCTTTGCACCTGTATCAACTTTTGTATTACTTTAGGGTAGTTCTCTGGGGCTGTGCATTTAGTTGCAAAATGCCCATCCTCCCACACCGTAGCAGAAAAATCACTTGAGTCCCGTGGTGTGTATGGTCTTTGGGATTATGAATTTGACTTGAATTAATTGTGATGTGACATTGTAGTGGATATGTTAAAGGTCCTAAGAGACATAACAGAAACTTGCTCTCGGAGCTCTCTAACTTCTTCTCTCAAAGCTCGCATGCTTTTATCTTCTACTGTCACTTTCGGTGGGTTGACTGTTAGCTCAGAAGTGGCAGCAGCAGTGCTTGGCGTGAATGATGAGATAGTTAGTTCACTCACTTGCGTGCGGAGCCCTTGTATTTCGGCTTTCAGATCCATCACCTCTTTGTCTGGCACTGCAATGGTACTTTTAGCATACACAGCTTTGGGAGGTTGTAATCTACGACGGGAAGCTTCGTGTTCCTCTTCATGCCGTATTTCATTCAACAACTGTAGAAATGGAGGGGGATTTTGCCGGCGTTCTCTCAGTCGAAGATTTAACATCATTAGATCTGATCGAGTGCCACCTTTAATGAGCTGGTCAATACGTGCTTGGTTGGCGGTAGCTGACTGCAGGCCCCCCTTTTTAACAACTTTATTGAGAACTCGCTCCATTCGCCTCAGAAATTCAGAGAGTTTCTCATTGGGTTGCTGATATAGCTGTCTGAATGTGAAGTACAGGTCTTCTCCAGTTTCAGGCGTGCCAAACGTGCTCTCCAATATTTCGAGGTACTCCATAGCTGTCGCATCATGGTTGTTGAACCGAACGGCCTGCAATATTTCCAGAGCTGGACCCTTCACACTTTCCATAACTCTCATTTTCATTTCTCTCTCAGGTCGATCAGACTCTTCTATCATAAGCCTGGCTTGTTCAATCCAGTTCTCCAATGTCTCCTCCCCTGGAGGAGTGGGTTGCACTCCAGAGAAAGTGCGTAGACGTCGGTAAGGGCTACCCTCACTGCTTGAACGAGGATTTGTCATTTGAAGGACTTCACCTACTGCTCTTATAATGGCTTCAGGGGTGGATGTTCTAAATGGGGAATCTTGACCCGAGTCAACAAATGGGTTACATCCATTTCCAGAGTTCTGTGGTTCATTTTCCTCTTCAGAAGGTCCAAAGATTCTCCATGGCTCATCTGAGCCCTCTGGCAAGACATCCAATGGACAGGCTTTTGCATTGACTTTCTGCCTACACTCACACAGCACAGTTAAACGTTGAGTCTGCGGATCATACATCCTGCCTCTCACTTTAACCCGACCAAGTGCTTTAATTGACTGCAGAGTTTCTTCAATGGCATTCACCTCTACCTCTTCTGGGACATCCTTAACCAATATGGCATACTCTGGGTCAATACCTTCGCCCTTACACCAGTGCCTCAACTGAGCCATCCCCATGACCTTTACTATAGTTCTCTGTAGGATTAGTGCTTAGTTAGGTTAGGTTAAGCAAACTGAGCAAGTTTAAACTAGTTTTTTTTTTTTTTTTTTTATTTCTCTGGGTCAGACTAGAAATATTTTATTTTATTTTATTTATTTATTTATTTATTTTTTTACATATCCCCGTACGGGCCACCACTTTATGTAGCACCTTAAACCACTCTATGAGAAAAACTAAAATGGTGGGTGCTTGGGTTCGACATCAATAAGGTACACCTTTATGTAGGTAATACCACTGACCTGGTTTGTAACAAATATGACCCAGAGAAATAGAAATTCAGGCAAAATTACTCAGCTTCACTTTATTAACTATGGTGACAGGGAAACCTCACTGTTAATCACCAATTGAACTGTAAGCTGTAAACACTTTTAAGATTTAGGAAAACAAAACAAAAAAAAAACAGAAAACCACATATACTTTTCACATAAGGCAGCACATAAGGCAGGCCCACTAAACACTTAATGTTCACAAGCAATGTCCAAGCTAGTATATCGTCCTGAACAGTCAGTTCTACTCACGACCTCCAAATGGTGGTGGAGAAAGGGGAAAAAACCCGGGAAAACCCAACGTTGCAGGCCTGTGACCAATGAGGAGTAGACATTGAAATCCCAGAGGGAGGACGAAGGAAAGAAACAATTTGAGAGCGGTGCAATTCGGGGAAAACATAGGAAACGCTGAAATGCCTCCCTCCTCTCAACTCCGCAGCGGCTCAACGGCTGTCAACTGCCGCGGGGACCGTGGCGCTAAAGCGTTAGCCCACTTAGCTTAGCCCGAAGTCCGTCGCAACCACTTGCTCCGGTCCCCTCTTGGCTCGTCCCTCCAGCGTCAACTGAACTCCTTCAACTTCTCCCGACTTCCGTGCGCTCTCGTCCTGTTGTCTCTCCTTTTCGTCTGTCTTTTTTCTTTCTTATTTATTCCTCTTTTTGTTATTGTTTTTTCTCTCTCCTCGTCCGCCTCCGTTCTCCACCCTTCCCACTCTCCCTTCTGCTCCCGCCTCCTTCTCCTCTCCACCAATCCCCATCCCGCACCGGACAAACTGTCCCCACTGCCAATGAAAATGGTGAGATCAGAGAATGCGCAGTGCAGCTTACGTCACACTGCTTCTTTCAGTTACAATATTTACACAATAGCTCACTAACAAACAGTAGTTTTAATCATCAAATAAGATAATTACTCAATAGTGACCTTTATATTATTCAACTATTAAGGTGAAGGAAAATACCAATGTATTTCTTTCAGAAAGAAGAATACTAAACACTTAGTTGTTTGAGTAAACAGTAATTTACTTTTAATATACTTGTATCTTATTTTGAACTATGTAAAATTAACCTTAACAAATAGTAACTACCATAGCCTCAGTTTATCACTGGGCTACACTAATATTTAATTGTAAGCTATTTTCTAATGGTAACATCAACAATGTGTCTCCACTGATAAGGTTGAACTGAAGACGAGATTGTTTAATGGTTACAACAGTACAAAAAAAACTGTGAGTAATTTGTGTGGTCCACTGTTGTCTGGAAAACTCTGAAGGATTTTAAAGCTTATAACTTATGCTGGAGTTGCTTGGAACACACACACACACACGCATGCACACACGCACACACCCACACACACACACACACACACACTGTATTACTGATATCTTTTCCAGATGGTCTTTTACAGAAGTTTAGACAAACAGGTTCAGGTTGCCGGTAACATCACATTACTGCAGATGTGAGTTTTTTCTTCTATGTTTGCAAGTCAATATGAACAGAATAGTTCAAAATTTCCTGCTGAGCTTAGGAATATCAGCCTGAGACCTGAAAACAACACCTGTCTGAATGAAAAGAAAAGTGCTTACACAAACAGAGCGATGCCGGTGTTGGCCATAGCGTAGGACAGACCCAGAATGCCGCTGCCCATGATGGCATTGCCCAGGTTGAAGACGGACATGCCGAAGGAGGCACTGCCCTGGTGCTGAAGAGGAGAAGACAGAATTTAAAAAAAAAAATAGCAGAAAAAAAAACTGCATTGTGGAATAAATAAACCTGAACTTACGTATTCAGTTTCATACTTCTTCTTGCTTGGGTTGTGATCAGAGAGGAAGTTGTGACTCTCTGGATCTGCATCTGGGTATTGCCTTTAATAGAAGAAAGAGACGTGTTAAATGAGCCGACATGTCAAAACTTTTTTTTGGTTTGTTTGTGAAGACATGTTCAAGACAAGCCTCACCCATTGAGAGGAAACTTCTTGGGAAAGTCAGAGTACGCAAAGTCGTTGCTGTTGGAACTGCAGCTCTTGTCGTCTCGAGGAGCGTTCAGACATTTCATCTCAGTTCTAGAACAGGCCTGTATGCTCCTGATCAGTGGCACTGACAATAATAAATTATTATTATTTAGCTGTGTGTTTTCAATGCTGAAACAGACAAGTGATATCACATTGGCAAGACTAACCAGGGATGTCACTGCTCATGATTTTATTGCCCAGGTTTATGTGATTCCTCCCACTAGATGGATCAACCTGATACTGTAAGAGAAACTACAAGATAGTCAGGAATACCAGAGGGAAAAGTAATAACAGGTGAAATCTAAACTACACATCTTACCTGTTCAATTTCTTTCTCTTTGCTTGGGTTTTGGTTTTGAGGGGAGATTTGACTTCCTGCATCTAAATTATAGCTTTGGCTTTAAGAAGAGAGAATTTTATGTTAAATTGCATTGCCAGGATGTTCAGTTTTGTCTCTTTGTCAGCACAGGTTAAGGTAAGCCTCACCCATCCAGAGGAGGATCTGTCTTGAAATCGAGAGGCATCTCTTTGCTTCTATCAGAGTTGCAGCTCCAGTTGCTGTTTCCATCTTAAGCAGTGTGAGAATATTTCATGTCAGTTTCAGCATCTAATCAAATCAAACTTTATTTGTATAGCACATTTCAGCAGCAAGGCATTTCAAAGTGCTTTACATCAAATCAAACACAAAAAATACAATGCAACATAGAATCAACAATAAAAATAATATCAACTCAGATTCCGTCAATAAATTTGCAATTGATTACGTTTCGGATACAGCTCTAAACAAGTGGGTTTTTAGTTGAGATTTAAAGGAAGCCAGTGTTTCAGCTGTTTTACAGTTTTCTGGAAGTTTGTTCCAGATTTTTCATCAGATCGCTCTCACTGGATAGAGAGGCTAAAACTGGTAAAACTTTAAATCAGACTTATTTTCTGGCAATATTTAGACAGATGTGTGCTAACACAAATTTGGTGATACCATTGTTGGCCATAGACAGAAACGAAACCTACCACTAGAAGAACTGTCCTGCTGTTCAGGAAAAAAAAACAACACAAAATGATCAGGGAACAAGAAAATAAGTGACTGCAGAATTATTCATAAAGATTTCGTAACTTACAGATTTTGCGTTATATTTCTTCTTGCTTGATGGAGCAGAAAGCTTTGTGTTAATTGAGTTGACAATATTTAAAAGGTTTCTTTGGTGTGTTTGGGAGGAGTTATAATGAACTCACCCATCCAGAAGTTCCTCATTGTAAAGGAACTCATCACTGTTGGAGCTGTAGCTGTCTTCATCAGCATATGGCATTTTAGAGCTGAAAAGACAACAAGGATATGGTGGATATTATAATTCATTCTGTTTATGTATAATCTTTCTTTAGTAAAAACAGTGGCTTTCAGAGCATTCTTTTAAATCCACAACCAATCCGCAGTCCAGGACAGGACTATCATCCTCTAACTTGTCGTGTAATATGAGGTCTGCAGCACCAGACAGTCATGTGGATCACCTGGACACTGGGTAAATCCTCAAGACTATATGACAAGTCTTTTTTACCAAGACAATATGGATCATATTCTAAATATATGCATATTTTTTTGAGATACCTCGTCTGGGTCAGATCATTTAGGACATTGGTGTACTTGCTGTTATTCATTTTGCTCTGTTTTGAACCAGAGAAATCCACACCCTGACCATTATCTGCATGTCGCGCATCATCCAGATCACATATCTACTACTATTTTTAAAAAGCGTATCAGACTATAAAGGTATTAAATCACAAACGGATGTCAGTTGGGAATCATGTCAAAGAAGATCTGGGCATATATTGGAGAATTTGTTTGTTGCAGACCTTAATGCAAAAGTACGGTGGCCCTGAGGTGCAAACCACTATAACATTAATGAAGCACAATTACAACTTAGAAAAGCACTACAACATTAGCAAAACGGAAAGGGTATGTCCCAGTTGGAGACCTGAGAGATCACTGATTGGACGACAGTGCTTTTGAACCGGAAGTTATCGCTGGAATGTGTCGGCCCGTTGTTGTGATACGTCACAGCGTCCGCCATATTGAAAATGGCTTATCTACCAGCAAGCTAATAAAAGTAAATAGACCGAACTTCATAAAGTACCGTTCTGCAAAGTATTTCAAGTTAATGAATGCCACTGACACAATCTCTCACACATTATTATATATAGGAATGAAAAAGGACGTTTCAAACTTTTTGATGTAATTATTTCATTGTTTTGGGGAACAATAATTACATCAAAAGTACTGTCGTCCAATTAGCGATCTCTCAGGTCTCCAACTGGGACATACCCTTAATGTTGTACTGCTTTTGTCAGTGGTTTGCACCACAGGGCCACCGTACCAAAGACCTTAGATCTCCGTTTTTTCATGTAGGCTACACACACAGAAACACAGTTTTCTCAAATCTCCTCTTCGGTCTGAGTTTTTATAAATAGTAGCTCTTAGTGATTAGTGATTTAGTATTAATCAGAGTTTTATGTGGATAAAATGCCAAAACGCAAAAATTTTTATTTGTTTATAACCCTAACATGTTCCGAGCATGTTAGGTTTGTTTGTGAAGACATGTTCAAGACGAGCCTCACCCATTGAGAGGAAACTTCTTGGGAAAGTCAGAGTACGCAAAGTCGTTGCTGTTGGAACTGCAGCTCTTGTCGTCTCGAGGAGCGTTCAGACATTTCATCTCAGTTCTAGAACCGGCCTGATTGTTCCTGATCAGTGAGTCTGACAATAATAAATTATTATTAATTAGCTGTGTGTTTTCAATGCTGAAACAGACATGTGATGTCACATTGGCAAGACTAACCAGGGATGTCACTGCTCATGATTTTATTGCCCAGGTTTATGTGATTCCTCCCACTAGATGGATCAACCTGATACTGTAAGAGAAACTACAAGATAGTCAGGTATTCCAGAAGGAAAAGTAATAACAGGTGAAATCTAAACCACACATCTTACCTGTTCAATTTCTTTCTCTTTGCTTGGGTTTTGGTTTTGGGGGGAGATTTGACTTCCTGCATCTAAATTATAGCTTTGGCTTTAAGAAGAGAGAATTTTATGTTAAATTGCATTGCCAGGATGTTCAGTTTTGTCTCTTTGTCAGCACAGGTTAAGGTAAGCCTCACCCATCCAGAGGAGGATCTGTCTTGAAATCGAGAGGCATCTCTTTGCTTCTATCAGAGTTGCAGCTCCAGTTGCTGTTTCCATCTTAAGCAGTGTGAGAATATTTCATGTCAGTTTCAGCATCTAATCAAATCAAATCAAACTTTATTTGTATAGCACATTTCAGCAGCAAAGCATTTCAAAGTGCTTTACATCAAATCAAACACAAAAAATACAATGCAACATAGAATCAACAATAAAAATAATATCAACTCAGATTCCGTCAATAAATTTGCAATTGATTACGTTTCGGATACAGCTCTAAACAAGTGGGTTTTTAGTTGAGATTTAAAGGAAGCCAGTGTTTCAGCTGTTTTACAGTTTTCTGGAAGTTTGTTCCAGATTTTTCATCAGACTGCTCTCACTGGATAGAGAGGCTAAAACTGGTAAAACTTTAAATCAGACTTATTTTTTGGCAATATTTAGACAGATGTGTGCTAAGGGTTAGGGTTAGTGATACCATTGTTGGCCATAGACAGAAACGAAACCTACCACTAGAAGATCTGTCCTGCTGTTCAGGAAAAAAAAAACAACACAAAATGATCAGGGAACAAGAAAATAAGTGACTGCAGAATTATTCATAAAGATTTCGTAACTTACAGATTTTGCGTTATATTTCTTCTTGCTTGATGGAGCAGAAAGCTTTGTGTTAATTGAGTTGACAATATTTAAAAGGTTTCTTTGGTGTGTTTGGGAGGAGTTATAATGAACTCACCCATCCAGAAGTTCCTCATTGTAAAGGAACTCATCACTGTTGGAGCTGTAGCTGTCTTCATCAGCATATGGCATTTTAGAGCTGAAAAGACAACAAGGATATGGTGGATATTATAATTCATTCTGTTTATGTATAATCTTTCTTTAGTAAAAACAGTGGCTTTCAGAGCATTCTTTTAAATCCACAACCAATCCGCAGTCCAGGACAGGACTATCATCCTCTAATTTGTCGTGTAATATGAGGTCTGCAGCACCAGACAGTCATGTGGATCACCTGGACACTGGGTAAATCCTCAAGACTATATGACAAGTCTTTTTTACCAAGACAATATGGATCATATTCTAAATATATGCATATTTTTTTGAGATACCTCGTCTGGGTCAGATCATTTAGGACATTGGTGTACTTGCTGTTATTCATTTTGCTCTGTTTTGAACCAGAGAAATCCACACCCTGACCATTATCTGCATGTCGCGCATCATCCAGATCACATATCTACTACTATTTTTAAAATGCGTATCAGACTATAAAGGTATTAAATCACAAATGGATGTCAGTTGGGAATCATATCAAAGAAGATCTGGGCATATAATTGAGCATTTGTTTGTTGCAGACCTTAACGCAAAAGTACGGTGGCCCTGAGGTGCAAATCACTATAACATTAATGAAGCACAATTATAAATTAGAAAAGCACTACAACATTAACAAAACGGAAAGGGTATGTCCCAGTTGGAGACCTGAGAGATCACTGATTGGACGACAGTGCTTTTGAACCGGAAGTTATCGCTGGAACGTGTCGGCCCGTTGTTGTGATACGTCATAGCGTCCGCCATATTGAAAATGGCTTATCTACCAGCAAGCTAATAAAAGTAAATAGACCGAACTTCATAAAGTACCGTTCTGCAAAGTATTTCAAGATAATGAATGCCACTGACACAATCTCTCACACATTATTATATATAGGAATGAAAAAGGACGTTTCAAACTTTTTGATGTAATTATTTCATTGTTTTGGGGAACAATAATTACATCAAAAGTACTGTCGTCCAATTAGCGATCTCTCAGGTCTCCAACTGGGACATACCCTTAATGTTGTACTGCTTTTGTCAGTGGTTTGCACCACAGGGCCACCGTACCAAAGACCTTAGATCTCCGTTTTTTCATGTACACACACAGAAACACAGTTTTCTCAAATCTCCTCTTCTGTCTGAGTTTTTATAAATAGTAGCTCTTAGTGATTAGTGATTTAGTATTAATCAGAGTTTTATGTGGATAAAATGCCAAAACGCAAAAATTTTTATTTGTTTATAACCCTAACATGTTCCGAGCATGTTAGGTTTGTTTGTGAAGACATGTTCAAGACGAGCCTCACCCATTGAGAGGAAACTTCTTGGGAAAGTCAGAGTACGCAAAGTCGTTGCTGTTGGAACTGCAGCTCTTGTCGTCTCGAGGAGCGTTCAGACATTTCATCTCAGTTCTAGAACCGGCCTGATTGTTCCTGATCAGTGGCACTGACAATAATAAATTATTATTATTTAGCTGTGTGTTTTCAATGCTGAAACAGACAAGTGATATCACATTGGCAAGACTAACCAGGGATGTCACTGCTCATGATTTTATTGCCCAGGTTTATGTGATTCCTCCCACTAGATGGATCAACCTGATACTGTAAGAGAAACTACAAGATAGTCAGGAATACCAGAGGGAAAAGTAATAACAGGTGAAATCTAAACTACACATCTTACCTGTTCAATTTCTTTCTCTTTGCTTGGGTTTTGGTTTTGGGGGGAGATTTGACTTCCTGCATCTAAATTATAGCTTTGGCTTTAAGAAGAGAGAATTTTATGTTAAATTGCATTGCCAGGATGTTCAGTTTTGTCTCTTTGTCAGCACAGGTTAAGGTAAGCCTCACCCATCCAGAGGAGGATCTGTCTTGAAATCGAGAGGCATCTCTTTGCTTCTATCAGAGTTGCAGCTCCAGTTGCTGTTTCCATCTTAAGCAGTGTGAGAATATTTCATGTCAGTTTCAGCATCTAATCAAATCAAACTTTATTTATATAGCACATTTCAGCAGCAAGGCATTTCAAAGTGCTTTACATCAAATCAAACACAAAAAATACAATGCAACATAGAATCAACATTAAAAATAATATCAACTCAGATTCCGTCAATAAATTTGCAATTGATTACGTTTCGGATACAGCTCTAAACAAGTGGGTTTTTAGTTGAGATTTAAAGGAAGCCAGTGTTTCAGCTGTTTTACAGTTTTCTGGAAGTTTGTTCCAGATTTTTTCATCAGACTGCTCTCACTGGATAGAGAGGCTAAGACTGGTAAAACTTTAAATCAGACTTATTTTTTGGCAATATTTAGACAAATGTGTGCCAACACAAATTTGGTGATACCATTGTTGGCCATAGACAGAAATGAAACCTACCACTAGAAGAACTGTCCTGTTGTTCAGGAAAAAAAAAACACAAAATGGTCAGGGAACAAGAAAATAGGTGACTGCAGAATTATTCATAAAGATTTCATAACTTACAGATTTTGCGTTATATTTCTTCTTGCTTGATGGAGCAGAAAGTTTTGTGTTAATTGAGTTGACAATATGTAAAAGGTTTCTTTGGTGTGTTTGGGAGGAGTTATAATGAACTCACCCATCCAGAAGTTCCTCATTGTAAAGGAAGTTATCACTGTTGGAGCTGTAGCTGTCTTCATCAGCATATGGCATTTTAGAGCTGAAAAGACAACAAGGATATGGTGGATATTATAATTCATTCTGTTTATGTATAATCTTTCTTTAGTAAAAACAGTGGCTTTCAGAGCATTATTTTAAATCCACAACCAATCCACAGTCCAGGACAGGACTATCTTCCTCTAATTTGTCGTGTAATATGAGGTCTGCAGCACCAGACAGTCATGTGGATCGCCTGGACACTGGGTAAATCCTCAAGACTATACGACAAGTCTTTTTTACCAAGACAATATGGATCATATCCTAAATATATGCATATTTTTTCGAGATACCTCGTCTGGGTCAGATCATTTAGGACATTGGTGTACTTGCTGTTATTCATTTTGCTCTGTTTTGAACCAGAGAAATCCACACCCTGACCATTATCTGCATGTCGCGCATCATCCAGATCACATATCTACTACTATTTTTAAAATGCGTATCAGACTATAAAGGTATTAAATCACAAATGGATGTCAGTTGGGAATCATATCAAAGAAGATCTGGGCATATAATTGAGCATTTGTTTGTTGCAGACCTTAACGCAAAAGACCTTAGGCCTCCGTTTTTTCCATGTACACACTAGGGGTTGAACCAATTAGTCGACTAGTCAACTCTAGGACATCTCACGAGTTTTTACATTTCATGTCGACTAGTCGCAGTCATGTGATTGCCGGTGGTGACAGCCTGTGCTGATCTGACAGCACAGTATACGTCACAAGACACAAGAAAAATAAGTTAATACATTAGTTTAAATGATATGTAGATGGATGCATATTTGTGGTTTTACAGTGTTTTTAAAAGGAGATGGAGTTGCAGCTGCAGTCAACTACAAAACACGAGCCGTCTAAAACTCGCCCCCTTCCCGCTAAGGATGTCACTTAGCCGGCTCGCGAATGTCTTTGTCACGACGATCTAACTAATACATTATGATGTTATGTTGCTGATTAAATAAAGATCTGTGGTGTTAAGGAAAAATCATTATTTTTAGTTCTTAATACAGCTAATCTTACCCCATGTGTAAAAGGTATATTGAACATTCTTATTTTGAACAAATTTCTTAATTTTGAACAGGTTTGTGTTAAGGATTTAAAACTAAACTATTCGATTGGTAAGTATTTTTAAAAAAACAGGAAATAAATGCAGATCAAAGGGGATCTTTCAGTTGGGCTCCTCTTGTGCAACAAGAGGTCAGGAGGCCGTAAAATCAGCATCTCCGGGAGACGGAAACCGGTTTGGTTCACAGAACATCAAAGGTCTTCCAGAACCACATCTGGCATGGTTTAAACTAAATACAACATAGAATGTTGAGATCATTAACATTTAATTTCTAAGACATTTTTCTAAGTATTAATAGCAAGTTTTTTAACCAAAGTGTATTATCTAAGTTTAGAATAGTGAATGATGAATGTATTTGAAAATTGTACTATCTGGGACAATATCTGAACCAAATGGAAATTGTTTGAATGAAAATGTGTTGTTTAGTATCATAAAATTGTTCAGGATTTATGTGATAAGGCAAAGATTCAAATCTTTGGAGATGCTGAGTGCAGATGAGCAAAAACTAGGTTTTGTGAATGTAATCTTTCCTTAAACCAAATTACTGAGTTTAACTTTGTCAAGGAGACACTCCAAAATTCACAGGTATATGTGAAGTCTTATGTTAAGGTTCCATTTGCTCAGGTGGCCCTAGAGGCCCATGGGGCCAGGATACAGCTTCTTGTTCTTTTGTCCTACCAGAGACAAAAGTGGCCTTTGATCTTGGCGTGAAATTAAGGGAAGGTCTAAGTTTTTCTGGGTGCCCGAGGTGGCTCCTGGTTGGTCAAAACAGAGGTACGCCTTTCGGAATACATTAAAAGTTAAGACACACCTCCAGAATAAAAAGTCCCCAGTAATAATAATTCAGATAGCTGCCCTATTCTTACTTTTTTGGCATCAGCTTTCTCCAAAGACATGTCTTTGCCTCTTTCACTATCTTCCTTTTCTATTTCTTTTGTCTCAGGTAAAGAATGTATATTTCTGTAACTCTGCAGTTTTCTTGTTAATTCATACGTTGCTTGTTTTGAGAATTAAACTCTGTGACGTCATCACGCATCGTCGTTCCTTATTGCTACACGCTGCTCGCCGGGAGGACCCGGGAAATAGGAAGAGAGAGCCAAGCTGTTTCCAAAATTAAGCTAACGTAGAAATTCTTCCTTTAATAGTGGTAATGCCATCTAAAAGATGTGCGTTTCCTTTTGAATGTTGGTTTCCCAGCAACTTATTATTTATCATAAACTATCCCGATGTTTTGTTGTTTCACTTGTTGCTGTTCTGTGTAAATGCCGTATTTTTCCGTGAAAACGGGTAATAAAGCCTGTACGTTACTCCAAAGCTTTGCGTCTTGCGTTGCTATGACGTCACAACGACTAGTCAACTCGACATCGACTCGACTTTTATCATGTTGACGTTGACTAGAAAATATCTTAAATCGTTCAATCTGCTGAGTCAGCAGAGCTTCCTGCCGCGCATCGGGCGGAGGAGAAGCAGGTGGTTTCGTTGAATTCAGCTGTAACCAAACGGGATCCGTTCATAACAAGTTTGGCTTGTGATGTTCCAAAAGCACCATGTAGTCAGTGTGATAATTTGACTCCTATAGTAACTATCCAGAGATCATCAGCATCAGCCGGTGTTTAGAAAAAAAAAGTCAGACCCGACTTTGTGCAACAAACTTTTCCCCGCTGCTCACGAAGAATGATCTGTTTATTGCTCTTTTAATTCTCCATAATAGACTTAGTAAAAGCAGGAGAAGGGGAGTGAGTGTGTGTGTGTGTGTGGGTGAGGGGGGGGGGGGGGATTGGGTCAATATTTGCCGTGAAAATAGCTAATAAAGCCTCCAAGTAGTTGTGAAGGGTTTTTGCGCTTACGTCACTATGACGTCACCACGACTAGTCGACATCGACTCGACTATTATCATGATGTAGTCGACCTTAAAAAATATGCAGTCGTTCAACCAGTGACGTGCGGTCAGGGTAGGCAGGTGAGGCAGTGCCTCACCAGCCATCATGGAAAGAAAGAAAATATATAATCATAAAGTAATTTAAATTGTTATATTCATCCGGTGGTTTGTACTAAAAATATTTATTTTTCATGTAGCTTCACCAATTTCGATTTTTATTTGTTCAAAATCGCTGAATTTTCTTATTTTCCCATTCAAATGCTTGGAAGCGATGCCGGTGAGGCAGCAGCGAGCTCTGCCTCACCTTGGATTGCGCAACCCCTGGCTCTGCGCTGGCTGCTAAGCGGAGAGAGCATGTTGCTGTACGGCGTCAATAAAATGGTTTAAACAAATTTAATATGTGAACTTATTTCCAATAATTTAGCTTATGTATATAATGTACAGTGCTTTTTGTCACCAACTGTGTTTGTGTAACGTGTTTCGTGTAATGAGCGATTATAAACGGCAGAGAACAGGTTCGAGGTGAGGCAGGCAGTTCTCTTGCCTCATGGCAGGGGGCGCTCAAGATCCCAGACGTTCGTCTTGTTCACTCCTCAACTGCCGAGTAAGTGACAGCGAGCTAGGCTAAACGATTCGGGAAGCAAGTCAAGTGCAGCGATAGATTATAATAGAGATAGTGATTTTTTTCCTCTCGCTTATCCCGACTTTTGACATTTATTTTGTTTTGTTTTTTAAGGAAATGTGTGTTTTGTGAGCTACAGTTTGTATGTGTAAGGATGCAGAAGTGAAACATAACCTGTAAACTGCTGTCAATCTATGCATCTATTTGCAAATCTGATTCTGATGACGTCAGTGCCTCACCAGCTATGAACCTCACCGCACGTCACTGCGTTCAACCCCTAGTACAAACTATAGGCGACTATCAAATAAAGTCGCTGAGCGGCTGAATGGGGAAATCTTGTTGACGCGCCAGCTGATCAACACTCCAAGGCAGGATGCAGTTAAAAAGGGTTTTATTTTATCAACATCCAAAAACAGAAAAGTGTCCAAAAGGCATGGCTAAAAATAAACGGATCCGACAGTAATCAAGGAGGCGGCGCGGCCTCGACGGCGGTGGCGGTCAGCAAAAGTAAAACCTCCCCCATCCCCCACTCATTTCCCACCAGGTGCACAACAGGTGATCTATAATTTCTAATAACCCCACGTGATCCCACGCTCCGCCTGTCCACAACATTCCGGCCCCTAATTATTACATCATTACACAGTAATAATTACATGTATAACACCATAACACAAGATATATACTACATTAAACACACATTGAGACAACACATTCAAAAAGTCCATGAAAGTCATTTTCTCCATTTTCTTCAAAATTGCCCGTCCAATAGTCAGTCAGTCATAGGCCAGAGGTTACCAGCACTTAGCCTAAACAGTCAGTCTGCGATGTACATCTAGTTGTAGTAAAGTCAAGTCAAAAGGTCAAGTCAAAAGTTGAGTTAAGTCAAATGTGTTGTTTTCATTGTTCGGAGGTCTCTTGAAGAAGGCATATCTTTGTAATGGGTCTACATAAGTGGCTGGTTGGGGTCTTAATCTTGACCTGACGTACAAGTCCATTTTTGTCTGGCACAGTTTCTGTGATTCTGCCCATGATCCAGGAACCACGAGGTGCAGAGTCATCCATTATAAGGACCACATCTCCAGGAACGAAGTTGTGGCTAATCTTCATCCACTTTTGACGTTGTTGAAGTTGAGGCAGATATTCTTTAATCCATCTCTTCCAGAACAGATCAGATATATATTGGACCTGTTTCCATCGTTTCCGTGCGTAAACATCATCCTTCTGAAATAAGCTTTGAATCTCAAAATCCAATCCATCACTCTGAGAAGACGAGTCCAAGTTGAAGCACGATGAATCAAAAACGTCAAAGGATGATCATCATCTTGTGCAGGGAAAGCACCAATAAAAGACACTTTGACTTCAGGGTTTACAGGCCAATCTTTCTCTGCCTGTGTAAGAATGCAGGACCAGATAACCATGTAGTATTATGTAGAAATGATTCTACCTTCATACCCCTGGAGGCAATGTCTGCGGGGTTATTTGTTGTATTCACAAATCTCCGCTGGGAGACACCAGAAGCCCTGAGAATCTCTGACACTCGATTCGTCACAAAAACACGGAACCTGGAAGTCTTGTTATTGAGGTATTTCAATACAGAAGTGCTGTCTGTCCAAAACACTGAATCTAGGAGAAGCCTTAGTTCTTTTCTCCACAGTATGTCCATGCGAACCGCCAACACAGCCGCCGTCAACTCCATACGGGGAATTGTGACTGATTTTAAAGGTGCCACCCTGGACTTCCCCATTATGAAGGAACTGTGCATTTGGGAAAAACTGTTCTGCAGCAGGAGGTAGGTAACAACACCATACCCCTTCTCACTCGCATCCGCAAAATGGTGTAACTGAGCGGTGATTACTTTCCCAAAATCAGTAGATTTCAAACATCTTTTGATGCTGATGTTGTCCAACAGCTGCAATTCTTCCAGCCAGCTTTTCCACTCTTGAGCAACTGCTTCTGGAATAGCATCATCCCATCCTATTCCCTTCTGACACAGGTCTTGAAGGATTCTTTTAGCTATGAAAATGACAGGAGCTAAGAAACCCAAGGGGTCATAGAAGGTGCTAACAGTGGCAAGGATCCCTCTTCGGGTCAAGGGTCTGTTTGGGATGGATATGCAGAACTTGAACGCATCTGACTGTAGACACCACCATACTCCCAATACTTGTTCAACAGGCAAGATGTCACTATCAAGATCTAGGCTTTTAACCTCTTTGGCTCTTTCTTCCTCTGGTATTGCTGCCAAGACGCTGCGACTATTACTTATCCACTTTGTTAAGTGGAAGCCACCTTTGGCGCAGATGAGTCTAAGGTCTGAATAAAGAGATATAGCTTCCTCTTCAGTGTCTATTGAGACAAGACAGTCATCCACATAGAAACTATACAAAATGGTATCAATCACCTGCTGGCTGAAATCTGCTTTGTTGTCTTCTGCACATTTCCGCAGAGCATAGTTAGCACAACTTGGAAATGATGTTGCTCCAAATAAATGAACACCCATGCGGTACTCCTGCATGCTCTGATTGAAGTCACCACCAGGCCACCACAGAAACCTCAATAGGTCTGCATCTTCCTTTGGCACATAAACCCGATGGAACATGGCTTCAATGTCAGACATCAAAACAACAGGCTCTTTTCTGAACCTAGTCAGCACGCCAACCAGGCTATTTGTTAAATCGGGGCCACTCAGGATCTGTGCATTGAGAGAAATGCCTTGGAATGACACGGCACAATCAAAGACGACCCGAATCTTTCCCTTGGTAGGATGGTACACCCCATGGTGAGGGATATACCAAACCTTTCCATCACTGCGCTCCAAGTCTGTGATTGGCACTCTTTTTGCATAACCTTTGGATAGAAGATCTTCCATGAAGGCAATGTAGTCTTTGTGGAAGTCTTTATCTCTGATTAACCTTTTCTTTAAGCTTAAAGCACGTTGTTCAGCAATTATGCGGTTATCAGGCATTCTAAAGTCTCGGTCTCTCAAAGGCAATGCAATGTTGTAATGTCCGTCAAGTAAGGTTACTGTCTTACTTGTCAACTCCAAAAACTTGGAGTCTTCCTTCGACAGCCCCATCTGCTCCTCATGGCTGTTCTCAGGAAAATCCATCTTGAATTGTTGTTTCCATAGGTTATCCAGTGTAACAGCAGAAATTCTGTTCATGGTGACAGTTGACAGACCATCCGTTCTTTCCCAAAATTCTCGGTCAATCGGGCCATTCACTGTCCAGCCGAGCACAGTTTTAGTGGCAAAAGGTCCATCACCTTCGCTTCTAATGACCTCCAAAGGTTCTAGAGCTCTGGGCATGTTCATGCCAATCAAAAGCTCCACCTGTGCTTTGATCTCTGGCAAATAAACATGCTTCATGTGTGGCCAGATATCCAGATCTTGTTGCTTTGGGATGTTACTCAGGTCTACAGGCATTTTGTGCTGAGTAAAGAGGTCAGGCATGTCATAATACATGTCGCTGTCCAATCCAGCGATTTCAAGTTCAGATACAATGAAACTGTCCACAACTTTCTCTTGTCCCATGGTGCTAAGAGAATCTTTGTTTTTCTCCCAATGAGATTCAGCTTATCCAAAAGACCCACTGTACAGAAGGATGCTGAACTTCCTTGATCTAAAAAGGCATATGTTTCCAATATTCGTTGACCTTTCTTTGATTTCACCTTGACTGGCACAATGGCAAGCTTGCAGTCCTGCTCACCGGCCCCAGTAAGACCACTAGTCTGAACTGTTTCAAGAGATTTGACTGCTTCAGCATCAAATTGAACTTCATTCTTCTTCTTGTTATAAATATGGAGAATGCTTGCATGTCTGAAACCACAGATTTTACATGAAAGGCGTTGTCTGCATTCTTTGCTGATGTGCCCTGTACACAGGCAACCAAAACAGACACCATTTCTCCTAAGAAATGAAATCTTCTCATTATGAGGTTTCTTTTCAAGCAGAGAGCATAATTCCAGTTTGTGTTCACCTCTGCAAAACAAACAAATCTTCACATCAGTCTGATGGTCTTGAGACTCTGACGGATTATTTCTCTCAACAGCAGAGGTAGTGATGCCAAAGCTATTTCCTGTAATTCTTGGACGAGAAAAACGTTTCCCTCCATCTGTGCTCTTGGCTGATGAATTTATTGATGGAGCATCACTTAAGTTTCCAAAGACAGGATCTGTAATAATTTTGACTTGACGCTCAATAAAGAAAACAATGTCAATAAATGTTGCTCTTCGATGCTGCTTCTCGAGGATGTCACATGCTACTGTTCGCCATTTATCTCTTAATTTATATGGCAATCTTTTAATCACAGCAAGCATATTAGCAGGTGTGTTTAATTCAGAAAGATCATGAATGTCCTCCATTGCATTACAACACCCACGTAAGAACAAATAGTATGCCTGAAGAGCTTTTCCGTCTTCTGATTTAATCAATGGCCACGAATGAACTTTATTCAAGTAAGCAGATGCAATAACATGTCCATTTCCAAAATGCTCATACAGCATAGTCTTTGCTTTTACATATCCACCACCATCTGACATATGTTGACAGCTTTTGACAAGTTCATTAGGCTGCCCCCTGGTGTACTGTGCGAGGTAATGCAGGCAATCGTCAGGATCACCAGTCTTTGATTCAATGACCTGTTCAAATGAGCGCATAAAAGCCTGAAAATAAAGGGGATTGCCATCAAAAGGTTGAATATCTCTTTTGGGTAGTAAAGAGAGACTTTGTTGATGAACCAACATGCAAGTTAATTCATTTTGTTTCTCCATAATGGATAACAGATTTTCATTGGTTGCTGACTGAGCAGCTTGCTGCAGAGGCATATTTGATATTGTTCTGTTTACAGGATGAGAAGATCAGAAGAGGTGCAAACCTTTTCTTTGTCACATTTTGTTGCACTGGTTTTATTTGAAGCTCTGCATTTTCATTAATTGCATTTCTCTTTGTCTGTGGAACAAAGGTATTAGCATTAAGAGTTTTAACAGTATTGTCCTTTGTTTTAAAATAGGATTCCATACTATTGGATTTTCTTGAAGTTGAGCTTTGCACTGCAGATCCAGTTTTCAGCACATTTACTTTTGCAGCAGTTGCAGCTATTTCCGCTTCAAGTTGAAGCTGTTCTTTCCTTTTCCTAAGTTGCTCCTCTTGCTCTTCAATAGCATGTTTTTCTTTGAGCATATTTTGACGTGTGAGCAAGGCAGCCATTTCAGCTTCTGCCCTGAGACGTGCAGATGATGTTGATGATATTTTAGAGCTTGACTTGCTTCCTTGATTTGAAACGCTGTCAGATGGCAACACATCATCTTGAACGTCAGGCTGGAGATTAGCAGGTAACTGAGGCTCCATTTGTTCTTGAACCTCCACTTCTTCTCCTGGTGGAGTTTCCTGTGTCCTTAACATGTCAGAGGATGATCTGCTTGAGCATTTATTTGTTTCAGAAAGCCATATTTCAACATCCTCAATAAATCCTTTGTTGTATTTAGTGATACTTGAAAACCATGTATTTTGTTTATCTTTCTCATCAAGCGGAATTAAAGGCAGCAAAGATTCATGCAATATAATGGCCTCTTTAAACAGGTTTGTTAACTCATCCAGTAATGATTTTACTTGTGAATAATTTTTATCATCTTTCATTAGCTCTTTAAGAGATGATATTACACCTTTAGTTTTCTTTACACACTTTTTCCGCTCTGTTTGGATCGTTTCAATTTTATTTGCGAGAGCTTTTTCAGTGAGAACGATCGCTCTTTTATCCCTTTCAGGTTTCTCAACAGCTGATACAGCAGACGATCCACTCATTTTAATCCAAAACAAAAGAAGCTTGCAGGCAACAGCGACTCCTTAAACTTTATTGAACATACGCAGAGCCACAGCACACTCGCTCACCAAAATGTCGCAGCCGCAGAGCAAAACATAGCGGGGGGCGTGTCACAACAACAGCTTCTCGTGGCAGAACCAAACTGCGTTAAAAGAGCAATATGCAGCACCAAACATTCCAACACATTCTCACACCCGACTCGTCATATATTGACGAGTTGGGACGCCGTCTGACCATGCGTCACATATTGACGCGAAGGGTACCCCCTTCGCGTCAATATGTGACGACTTGGGCAGGTTCCTTCACCGTAAAATTTTGACGATTTTGACGATTTTGGAAGGCCGCATGTTTTACATGGATTATTTACGCGAATGGTCCTCGCAAACACTGCCGACACTTCAAAACCCAAAAATTGGTTAGGTTTAGGGCAAAAATTACGGTAAGGCATCAGGTAAAACCCTTCGCGTCACATATTGACGCGAAAGGGGTACCCCTCGCGTCAATAAGAGACGAGGACGGAAGTCCCATGCGTCAATATATGACGAGTTGGGAGTGAGAATGGGTTGAACATTCAGGTTACATACCACTGTCGTCTTCTACTTCTCTGTCAACGATCCTCTTTCGTAGTTATAGTGGCGGTGGTGTGTGGGCTCGCGTTAACGTCCAGCTGTGCGACTCCATTGTCGTTAGTTTCTTTTTGCTGACAATATAGGCGACTATCAAATAAAGTCGCTGAGCGGCTGAATGGGGAAATCTTGTTGACGCGCCAGCTGATCAACACTCCAAGGCAGGATGCAGTTAAAAAGGGTTTTATTTTATCAACATCCAAAAACAGAAAAGTGTCCAAAAGGCATGGCTAAAAATAAACGGATCCGACAGTAATCAAGGAGGCGGCGCGGCCTCGACGGCGGTGGCGGTCAGCAAAAGTAAAACCTCCTCCATCCCCCACTCATTTCCCACCAGGTGCACAACAGGTGATCTATAATTTCTAATAACCCCACGTGATCCCACCCTCCGCCTGTCCACAACACAAACAGAAACACAGTTTTCTCAAACCTCCATTTTGGTCTGAGATTTTATAAATAGTAGTTCTTAGTGATTAGTGATTAATCAGAGTTTCATGTCGATGAAATGCCAAAACGTTTAAAACTGTATTTGTTTACAACCCTAACATGTTCCGAGCCTCTTCCGTTACCTATTTGCTACTTCCTGAATCTGAAACCAACTCCGTGCCTAAAACAGGTGTTACAGTTTGTAGATAATCAGATATAAAATAATACTTTTTTCCAAGAGGAGTTAACAAACTACTAGTCGAAATAAACTATTTTTCTTACCTTTTAAAGCCTTTATAAGATGACTTTGAGATAACAAAATGAAACTGAAAGGATTTAAAGTCCGAATGTAAAAAAGGATTAACCTACATTGCACCTACTTTTCTGCAATAAGTAACTTACACCTGTCAGTATAACTCTGGTTTTGATACTAGTTAAAGATTTTTTCAAGTAGCAAAAGAATTTAAGACAGCGAACACCCTCGAATAAATTGTTGAACAACATCAGGTGATGTTGAACAACATCAGGTGACCTCCCCTAGAGAGATCCCTCCCTAGGGGAGGGATCTCTCGCTCTCTCTCTCTTTCTCTCTCTCGCTCTCAGTTTTTGTATGTTATTTTTGGATTTCCTTATTAAAACTTCTTTTAAAAAAATCATTTAACAGACTTTTAAAAAAAAATTTTTTTAATTTTTTTTATTAGGTTTTAACATCAAAATACAAAATGTGCAAAAATATATGAACAAAAAGATATGTAGACTTTTTTCTATAACAGAACCGAACATAAGTCGTACAGTACACATGGATAAGCCTTCCCAAATAAAATCCAGAGGAATAAGATTAATAGTGAGAAAAAAGTGGGGGGGGGGGGGGGAGGGGGAAGGATTTAAGAAAAAGGTGCATCAATGGATATTAATGACAGAATAAATAATTTGATAAATAATATGATAATGTAAATAAAAAGGTCAGGCAAAAGCAAAATTTAGTTGGGCACCATACGGGACGGCAATGTCTGAATAAAATCAAAAAACGGCTGCCAAATCTTTAAAAATTTAGTTGTGGAACCTCGTAGGGTAAATTTAATCTTATCATGTTTACTAAAGTGTAAAGCATCTTTAATCCAGATTTCAAATGAGGGAGGTAAAGCTGATTTCCAGCACAGCAATATTCTACGCCTCGCCAACAAAGTGAGAAATGAAACCAGATCAGGCTGGATGGACATATGAGCTACTTCAGACAAGGCTGCAAAAATGTTTGTCCAATATTGCTTTAGTGATGGGCATGACCAAAACATATGGATCAGTGAGGCAGGTGTTTGATGGCAACGATCGCATTCCGGACTAACGTTTGGGTATATTTTAGAAAGCCTGGCCTTAGTCCAGTGAGTGCGATGCAGGACCCTACACTGAATTAGTCCATGTCTGGCACACAGTGACGAACCATGTACACGGTAAAGAATTCTATCCCACAAGTCATCTGGAAACAGAAAACCAGGTCCTCTTCCCATGCCGCTTTGATTGAGAGAATTGGGGACTCACGAAAACAGCACAATCTCTCATACAAACATGAAATAGGACCCTTTTTCGGTGGGGGAGGTGACAAAAGTTTATCCAAATCATTAACAGGAGGTTTAGAGGGAAAGAGAGAAGTTTTTCCTTAACATAACTTCCCTGTTCCTCAACATTGTCCTACATGTTTTAGAAGTTTCCCTACTTTAATGTACCTGATTCAACTGATTGCAGTTCAACAAACGCCTGTTAATCAGTCATCAATTGAAATCAGCTGGACTGAAGCAAGGAAATACCTAAAACATGCAGGGCAGTGTGCCTTGAGGACCAGGGTTGGGAAACACTGCTGTAGGTAACGAAAAAAGTAGCTCTTTGGGAGGTCAAATTTTGCAGAAAGCTGATCGAAGGAGACGAATGTACCCTCCTCATAAAGGTCACCAAAGCTTTTGATACCATGAGAGAACCAAACGGAGAAAGCACTATCGATCATAGAGGGCCGGAATAAAGGATTCTTGAAGATAGGAGATTGTAAAGAAAAAAAGTTTAATTTAAAATAGCGGTGGAACTGAAACCAAATTTTCAGAGTAACCCTCACCATTTTGTTGTTCGGAATCTCAGCACCTGATAGCAATTTGGGAGCATAAACTAAAGCAGACAAAGACGATCGTATACAGGATGAGGTTTCCAAATCCAACCAAGCCGGGGCACTGTCCAAATCATTTGCCTTTAACCAATAATTAAGAATTCTAATATTGGATGCCCAATAATAAAACATAAAGTCCGGCCATGCCATTCCACCCACACTTTTTGGTCTCCTAAGATATGATTTACGAATTCTAGAGGGTTTATGATCCCAAATAAATCTAGTGATGATTTGGTCCAGTTTGCTAAAAAAAGAAACGGGGATAAAATCAGGGACACACTGAAAGAGAAAAGAAAACTTGGGAAGCACATTCATTTTAATCGTATTAATTCTCCCAGCAACGGATAAATGAAGCAAAGACCATCTATCTAGATCTTGTTTGACCTTGTCCTACCTAACAGACTTTTGCTTAATTTTTTTACTTTTTTTTTTTTTTTAATGCTGCATTTAACAGTTTTTCTCAGTCACTTTGGCACATTGCTCAAATCATCCTCGACATTTCCAATACAGCAGGTCCATTTTTTAAAACAATTCGTACAAACAGCAAAACACCATGGCTGGTCTCTTTCTCAAAATCCGTAGTTCATCTCTCAAAATTAAATATCTGTGTTAATGAACATGTCAGTGCCTCAGAGCAGGGGCAACGCCAGGAATCTTGGGCCCCATGACAGAAAATTAGATTGGGCCCCCCCGCTCTTAAATTTTTTTTTAGTCTACTTAACTCAGAAAAGAGAAAAAATTTTAAATGCTTACAATTGCCTTGGTTTCTTTGGTCCAAGACTGATACTAGCACAATATTTACTGCTCATGAATTTAACATTCAACAGTCTGTATACAGTATGCAAGTAGGTTGCTTATATTTTTTCTATTAGTTATAGATTACTGAAATGTTTCACCCCACGAGCAACAGTCATAGGCAACATGCGAAATATAAAGCAATCCAGACTTCTTAAAAATGCTATGTAGTTACATGTTATTCAATCTGCAGTATATAACTTTAATTAAAAAATGTTTTCTCCATATTTGCTAAAGCTGTCACCATGTTGTGCCAGTTTCTTATGAGACAGATAATCTGTGAGAACAATCCCTCTCCTCCAGATCCTCCATGAACTACTATTGCTGGCTAAAGTAATGCAACGTTCCAGCCAAAACAACCAATCAGAGCCAGGAGGAGGGTCTTAACGCTGTCAATCAACCTAATTCACTCACTACTAAATGTGCTAATGGCGGAGAAACAATTTATTGTTACAGGAAAACTATTTATCTGCTGTCATTGGTAGCTATGCTAACCAGACTGAGCATTCACAACAGGCTGCGCTAGCCACAGCATAGCATAGATCAGAGGGAAGAGGATGAGCAGGCAGATGAGATTGTGATTGACAGTGCTAAAACCCGCCTCCTGCCTCTGATTGGTTGTTTCTAGATAGTACTGGGAAAAGGCAGAGGAAATAGATTTTTCACAAATTACCTCTCATCCTATACTGTCACAACATAATAGTTTTAACAAAAATGTAAAAAAAAATATATATATATATATATATATATATATATATATATTTTATAAAAGTTACATACTTCAGCTTTAATTTCACTTAGGAGAGGACAGATCAGGAGGGTCGTGGGTTAGAGCTGCTGCTGACTGACTCATCTGTTGTTAAGTGTGGTTAAAGGTACAGGTACAAATTCAATATATGAATATGTTGGTAATTTCTTTCCTTAATTAATTAAATACCAGTGAAATGGAGGCAAACGGTAGTAGCCAAGCTAACTATGCTAAATGGTTGATGATCCCACACAGTCTTCTCACCTCTATCGGAGAAAAATTGGGTTACAAATTCACACTGTTGTCTTTTTCTCTCTCTTATCTAAATTTTTTTGAGAACCTGACTTTATTATTTTTCTTGGCGGCATAAAAACCGCCACAGTCGTTCTTGTATTCCACTGACTGCTGCTGAACACCGTCACCATCAATTCATGCAGATCCAGGGAAATTCAGGGCAAATATAGACATGTGCTTCTAGGTCTGGGAGGGGCAACATTTACATTTTACTGCTAAAAATAATTTTAGAAAACACAATATGATTAATTTTGTAATGACATGGCCCCATTTTTTATTTCTATGAATAAATAAATAAATAAATAAAAATTGTGGACGGCCCCTGTCAGACAGGGGCCCTTGGAATTGACATAATTTTCCCCCCCTGTAAGGCGCCCCTGCCTCAGAGTCACAAATCTTTGTTATACAGTCAAATTGATTAGTCATGTTGACAATATAACAGGGCACTTTGGAAGGGTGTTTTGTTGAAAACTACTGGTAAAGTCTAGAGTACAAGGCTTATAAATTGTGATTGCAAGAAATCTATAGCAAGAGACAGGACTAGTTTCACATTTACACTTTTACTGTGATTTGTTGACAGGCCATGCTATTATGATTCAGAAAGGAAAAGACAGCCCTGCAAAGGGCAGGAAAAAAAGAAGAGATAGAAATGGGAACATAAGACAGTCTCCTAAAGGAAAATCTGTATGATGTGAAGACACCTGAAATCACAACCTTAAACGTCACTTTATTTTATGTGTGATTTTTTCCCCCAGATATGTTATGGTCATAGTATGGCAGATAAGTTGTGTTTAATGATGTAATATATCTGAAGATCAGGTAATAACCAGGCCTGTGCTTGGCTTGTAAAATTAAGCTTTGCTTTCTATAAAATCTGGGTAATCCCAGTTCAATCATGATTTAACACGGAGGCAAATGCTACCACATGGACAGGTTAGCTTGGACAGCTATTTTCCCTAAATGAACGTAGCCATCATTTGAAAATTACTTTTTGTAATTATCTAGGCTATCTTTGAACCGTATTAGATATCCTTTGATGATCTGAAATATTTAAGTGGAACAAAAAAAGCAAAAACAAAAGAACCCACAAAGAGGAAAAATACCTTTTCAAACCACTGCAACTGTAATAGCAACTATGAAATTCTGTGACTTACCAGAGTCATTGTTTCTAATTCTTTTTAGGATGTTATTGTGCTCCAGAGATGGTTTCATTTTTTTGTGGAAGTGTATTGGCTTTTAAATCTTTGTTTGATGTCATTGGACTTCCATGATTTCTTTTTTTCTTCTTTGGTTCAGTAGGAGACATTTTATTTTATTTGGGTGAAAGGGATCTATGATCTCCTTCGAAAGAGGAAAAAGTATAGACTCTCAAAATGCTTCACTTGTAGTTCTGGAAATTCTAATAAAATATCAAATTTCAGAGACAGAAAGCATCTCCAACACTGACCACTAGAGGTCATCATTGAGAGGAGAATAATTTGTGTGGAAAATATTTGGCTTCTTTTTTCTCTTACTCTCTGCTTTAAAGCCATGGAGGAAGGCTCCCATTGATTAACCTCCAGTGTATAGTTTTCCTAGCTATATGCCAAATAAAATGGCATGAGAAATTAAAGAATATATTATAAGTACCAAGAACAAATGAAGCAAGAGGGAATGAAATCAGATTATAGCAAGCATAAGTTGGGCACATATAATCAAGATAACTTAGATGATAACTGCATTGGTTCCTTTATAATAAAGATTTATAGCATGAATAACCTTCATTGCATTCTTCAGAACATGGTAACTTGGTCATACCAAGTTAAGTCTCATTTAACCGGATCTGTGTTTAGATTCTGACAAATATTAGCTTTATCTAAATGTTTTTCAACCTTAGACCCCATGACAGCCAAATTATTACTTTTGTTACTACCACGGTTTTAGGAAGGATTAATCCATCCTTGGTGAACAGATGTAAATCAAGGCATGCAGGAGCATGTTGACACGTGGCATGAGGAAAGTGGAATTGAACCCACAACTTTTGGCTTGCAAGAACTCTCTCCACAGTCATCCATCTGCTTCTAACCCAGACAATCTGGATTATGGACCATTCTGTTGATGTTAATGATGATGAAGGCAATGATAAATCTTCCTCAAACACTACAGCTGTTAATGGAATACCACAGGGTCTGGTACTTGGGCCCATTTGGTAAATAAACTTCCACTGTAAGAAACCAATTTGCTTGGACCTGGTATTGAACAACTGAACAGCAGCAAGATTTATGAAGTTTATTCTCAAAGGATTTAGGGACGGGTCAGATTAAGGGGCCGTCTTCTTCTCTGATTAAGAGCTTTAGAAGAAAATCACAGCAGCTAATCTCCACAACATATTACCTTCAAATATATTAGGTTACACAGGCCTACTTCCTATTGTTGTGCTGCTAATGCTCAGTTAAATGTATTCATACAGACTTGATGAATCCAATCAGTTTATACAGTTTTCAGTTCTGTTTAAGAGATAAAAGACCAGCAAAGAACAAATGTCACGTTGAGGTGCGAACATCAAATCTAGACCAATACCAGGGTATTTGTCTCCAACTTTATGAAGAGGACGACAGAGGAGACAGAGGGTGAAGGTTTCAGGTCATAGTTCATTTTATTGGGACATTATTTACACCATGTACAAAGTGTTTCATTGAAACAAGAGTGTAGCACTGACAGGCAGCATCCTTTCCATGTTTGACCAAAGAGAACGGTTTGCTGATTTGTGTCTGTCTTCAGGGGCTTAAAATTTTTTTTCAAAGTGGCTCCAGTCGTGACCTTTCACCTCTGAATCCATCCAGGATGAATATTCAGTGTTTCTGAAGAAATGAACAGATAACGCTCTGATGTTCTGAGCAAACTCTTCACAATATGACCTCATTTGGTTTTTGAGCTCCATGAAATTGTTCAAACAAAAATCTTTAAAAACAAACAGATATATATATATATACATTCACATACATATGTACATACAACATTGTATAAATATATTAAAATAGTTTAAATTACATTTCTTTAACGGCCTTCCATAAATAGGTGACACAGTTTTTCTCGATGTGGTTAGTGTTGGAAGCACAGTGCACTCTCTGATGAACGGTTCTTGACTCGGTTGGGAATTGGATCCATGCTGGGTTGCCATTGTTCTTCATTGTAAACCACTGTATTGTGCTATGACACTGAACACTGAAGAATTCTGGGTATTTTCTTGGTGTTTTCTTGGTGTTTTAGAGTGCACCTGACTTCGTACGGCTGAAGCTGTTTAACAAGTGTAACAAGTATATTACTACAACCACTGTATGTGGTCAAATTCAAAGTATTCTCCCATAAAGAAAAAAACATTCTAGGTTTCCCTCCGTGGATGGAAACGGAAGGCTGGGCGGCCTTCCCGTAGCAGTAGTGTCGCTGCCGCACACGGACAAGATCTAATACAGACATCCCAGTGTCTGGTTCTGTTCACAGATTCGCTAGGTGATACTTTGAGCGAAATCAAAGGACCTTAGAAATACTGAACAAGGTGCCGTTCAGGTGAAAACTGACAAATGGCCTCAGCTATAAGTGCTTCTCAATATACAAAGATGCTTCACAGACACGTTTTTGGTGAAGTTGAACAAAAACAGAAAGCAAAGGTCGAAGGAAACTAAATTGACCATGTAGTTTCAAGTCCCGTGGCCTCGTTTGAGGAGATTCATGTACTTCGTTACGCAAGGTGTTCTCTCTGAGGTCAGAGTTCACAGCTACACTCTCCCACGAATAACACTGTACCTGAGAGGGAAGCTGTGTTTGAAACTCTACAAATTTTCAGTCTGTGTTGTGAGGCCTTTTTGTTTACAGCTGTACCACAATAATGAAACAGAAAAAAAGTAAAAAGCAAAAGACTATTTAGAAAGTTACGGTAAAAAGAGGGAAATGCCATCTTTGTGGCCTAGAACAGCAAAATGTACAGAGTTCAGATACGTTCTCTTGGAATGGTACGGTCCATTGCTCAGAAAGCCAGAGCCGAGCATCAAGTGAGTCTTTGTGGTTTGCTTTGTTCGTCACAATGTTTTTGTTGGTTGTGTGTTTGTTGCAGTTCGACTCTGAAAGCTTCCCCCTCCGCCAGCAGAAGAGCTGGAGCTTCAGTGACCTTGGTCTTCCATAGAGTTCCCGATCCAGTCCCAGATGATAAGAGTAATGCAGCCAACCATGACAACAACTCCTAATATCAGGAACATCGCAGCCTGGTGGAAGAAATCATTTCACAGTTAATTTGAAGTTGTTAGTTATACAATATTTTACAATGAGTTTAATAAAAACAACAAAATGTGATTGAAATTATGGAATGTTTAATAATGTCTTACCCCAATCTTCTGCATGGATACCATTGACTCCTTCTCAACCAGTCTGAGATAGAAAGCTGAGGGCAGGATGAAGATCAGCATTGCAGCAGCAGAAGCACCTGGAATGAGGAAAAGTTGAGCCGTTAATCACAAAAGGTCAATAATACATTTTAGACAGTTGATGATACGTATTAACATGTACAGTTACTTACCAATGAAACCAAAAATATCTTTGATGCTGGGGACAAAGATGACCAGAATGTTGGTTCCTGCTAGCAGGATCACGGTGATAATAACGTGACGGATCCAGCTGAAGTCCTTTCCTGGGAACAGCAGGTGGCCGACTGAGGTACGAATCTGTTCAGAACCAGACAAAGATTAGCTCAATGGTCTTCATAGTCTTTGTGACTGACTGGATAATTAACTGTAGACCCTCAATACTTACAGGGAAGAGCACCACAGGAACTGTGAGTGTGACAGCGGCCAGCACAGCCAGACGAACAACCAGCAGGAGAGTATCGTAATTGTAGAACTTTGAGTAGGTGTGGAGCAGCTCAGCTTCCACGTGGACTGAATAGAAATATGACAGAGATCACTTCAGTTAAATTCAGCTTTTCGTAAATTCAGTTTCAACACCAATCATATCTAATTATCATGCTAACACTTTGGACTAAGATGTAAGCTCTGTCTTTTGTAGCCAGTGTTGCGAGTGTAACAGAGTTAATATTGTATATAATTCCATTTCCAGTTTGGGTCCAAGAGTAATGGGTGAAACAGCACCCCCTCCTGGTAGTTGGCAGTAATCACTATAGTGAATATATCGTTGCCAGTTCATCAGACTCGTGCGCGAGGTAGATTCACTGAGTTTAACTCTATGGTAAAATGTTCAGTTAGCTTGATGTTAACATGAAATGCTATTCTTCATAAGGTGCTGTACCCACTGTGATGAACCAGAGTCCTGACGAGTACATATTATGTTCCGTAGAGGTACATATTGTTTCATTTCTTTGTATTTCTGATACAAATCTATTAAATACTGTTGCTAGACCAGTTCATGAGAGACGTGCCTGAGGTGCTGTACCCGCGGTGATGAACTTAAGTCATCATGACCAGTATATATTATGTTCCGGAACTACAATTATTGAGGCTACATTAAGTTTATAATAATTATACTAGTCTTTTAGGGTTTTTGTGTACAATTTGTTCAAATATTTACATTTAATTTTCTGAAGAGAAGGTTTTCAGCCAAGTCGCTTTGCTAGTTAGCATGTGGAAGCCACAGGACCAAAATTTTTTTGTTCCCAGATTTTTGTTCCCTTTTTTCAACTTTCCAAATAGTACCAACAAAGTTTAAAGAAAAAAAAGCTAGATTGAATGTTGTTTTTATATTTCTAAATTCTGAAACTTCAATAAAACATGAATGCTTGTTTTTCCATCACAACACCCATACTTTAATCCTCAAGCTCAAACATAGAAAATTAGTAGGTTTATATGATAAAGGCAAATTTACAACTAATGTTAAACAAAACTGCTAATTGTTAAGACGCGTTTGTGAGATCAGAGGCTAAGTTAGCTATAGCAAAGCTATGCTACTAGCTGCAAAAACATGCTGACTTTGAATTACATTCAATTTAGCGAGATATTATCAATGTAATTTGTGTTTTTCTTAATAAATACATCAAAACATCTCCTTTTATCACCGTTGCCTGCTTTGACTGGTGTGTATAACGTCAAAGAGCGATTTTTAAGTCCTTATGTAACGACTGCAATGTTCCAGGAAACATTTCTGTTTGGTTTTTTTTTTTGTATATTTAAAGTCAAACAGGAACATGCTGGCACCAGCTGCATCAGGTGGTATTTTCACACTGTTGTGTAACCAGACTTGAATCAACATATGAGGACTTTTAATTGTGGTCCTCTTTACACTGTAAATTACTAAAACATTTCAAATTCAAGGTAAATGACCTGTGAACCCATAAAGTGAGAGTTTCGCAAAACACCAGAATGTTTGAAAGAAAATATGTATTGTTTTATTTATTTCTCAATGGACAGAGTATATTAATAAACATTAACACACAGCTCAAGTAAGCTAATTTTCACTTGTAGTGTTTGGCAGTTGTCAAAGCTAGCCTAAAAATATATTATCTAGCTGCCTATTAATTATGAAATAGATTTTTAAAAAATACATATATCTAAAGCTACTACACTGTAGTTTTTAAATCTTATTGTATAACTTACTGTTGAAGGTGAGGTATCCGAAGAGGGCAGCCAGCAGGTACATGATGAACATGGCCAGGAAGGACACGTTGGCCACATTCTGCATCTTTCGGCGTGAACGACTGTTCAGGGAAGGAGAGTTTGATTTAGACACCAGACCTTAAACTTTAAAGAAATATAACATTGGTGTATTTTAAACACTATCGGACTTTGAGTTAAATCCATGCAGCAGCACTTACTCTTTGAGCTCATCATACATGGGTAGGATAGTAGGGTGGCACACGAAGGCAAAAGTGAGGATGGGTATAGCATAGACAGTCTGGAGAGATGGGAAAATACAAAGATTAGAAGTTATTCTTTGAGTATTATTGAAAATATTCAAATCTGTTTAATCTGCGAGAGATTTATTTACCTGTGAGTTGAAGACAAAGTATTTAGGCTTGCAAGTGTCATCATCTGCAGTGGCGTTGTCGCTGTGGGGGGTGCTGTTGAACATATGCATGGTTTCATTTTCAGCCTCAGGAAAAGGCAGAGGGCATGGCATCTGGAACTTCTTTATGATCACCTGCAGGAATATATAGAAAAAATATATTTTTGGATGGTGCTATATTATTACAGTGCCTAAATAAACTAAACATTACAATGAGTTCTTTCTAACTGTCAAAGGAGGAAGAAGGAAACAAGGTGGGATTGTTCTCACCACAATCAGAAAAAACACCATGCAGAGTAAAGACAGACCGCTGGTGTAACCAAGGTAACCTAAGGGAGACAGAGAAAATGTTGTTGCCGTTTTAAAGCTGCCACTTCCACTTTTATTATTACATAGGAACGACATTTTATGACACACACACACACACACACACTCCTTACCCAAGTTCTTGAGCAGAGAGAGAGGCAGGATAACAATAATTGAGACCAGAATCACAAGGAAATCTCCATTGATGTACCATTCACTGAAACACACAGAAAAAACATCTTGTTAGATTCTTCAACTTGCAACTTCACTGTTGCAGTGACAACACGTAAGCATCAGAAACAGCTGACACAAATTGGTCTGCGCAGGATGACAGCATCGCTCCCAGAAATAGGCACAACAAAGCAGCACGGAGAAGCTGAAGCCACATCAATTTTTTAAAGTTGGAGCGAGGTCGCAGTGAGCTCATACTGCGCACCATCTCGATGCGGCACTAGCCGTGTCTTCTAAAAGGGGTTCTTTGAAGGGTCCGCTCTGAGTAACAGGGCACTGACATCCCTTCAAGATGTCCAGACGTCCCGCCTACATGGACACAGCTGCTCGCATGGGCAGACAAAGACTCTGCTTCACCTTCTCCTGAGAGTTGGCTCCGGATAAACAACAGGCAGCCATCTTGGGCGGTGTTCCACTTTACTTTGAGTGCTTGAAGACATAACCCTACTGCTCATTTGTAAGTATGTGACCTAATCTTTTGCTGATTATTGTTTTGACAGATTTTTTAAGTTAGCCTCACCTAAACAGATTGATTTACATTTTTAAAACAGGTTTGAAACATCAAAGAGTCATTAAAAATATAGATGAGACTTAGGAAAAAGAAACCACATAATCCTGGAAAGATTAACCATCAAGTTTTCTTGCAGTACTATCAGTAAAATAATTTGAAACAGACCACTCACCCATTACTTGCTCCGGTAAAGGACTGAATGACAATGGGGAGTTCATATTTGATGATGTAGAGGTAACTCGACATAGCTGGAAAAAAAATAAAAAGAAACAAAACCAGTTAATACGTTTTATCCAAACATAAGCTGAGTCATGCTCCTGTAAGGCATCCAGGAACAAAGATGTTCCTAAGGAAAAACAAGTGACTTCAGTCACTACGCCATTTCTACAATCTATTATTTTCCAAGATGCACCACATGACGGTGAGTGTAACACAAAAAGAGCCATTTTGCTTCTGAAAGGTCAGTCCCTCACCTCCAATGTTCTGCATGGTGATGGAGCAGGAAGCAGCCAATTTGCCTGGGATCCCAAAGGCTTTGTAACCCAGTGACTCGTAAACAAGAACACCTGGAAAAAGAGGGGGAAAACAAAAAGAGTTTTAAATCTTGACATTTAAATGTGATCAAACGTAAAACGTTGCTGGAAAGTTGGAGCTGGTTCTCACCTGCTTCATTGGCTGTCTTTAGCAACAAGTGGACAGAATACAAGGAGAAAGTGGCAACGGAAGCCAGGAGAATCCTGTAAACACAAAACAGGGAAAAGGTCTTTAGTTGTAGATTCGTGACTAAGATGTAATTACAAGGGGAAAAAAACGTGACTGCAATGAGTAGCAGGCCCCGATCAATGCTAAAATGCTGAACCTGAGATTTTAAAGGCCAACTGAAAGACAACTGTTCTTTCCTGATGGTAAACAATCACACCCACATATAGCTAAAGTGAAGGTCAGGTGTTATTCCGTGACTGCTGACCATGTGCTACGTTCATTGACTTTCCAAAAGGCTCAGACCTTGCATGGTTTTTTTTGGGTTTTTTGCTTGTTTTGGAGACTTGACATATCACCGATTCACAACCTGAGCCATCAGCTTTTTAAAGAATTATCTTTGACAGCTAGGAGTCCGTACAAAATCACTTTGATGAAAAAGCGATAAACCTAGAGTGAAATCCGGAACAACCCCCTTCAAATGACAGACTGCAGCAGCAGAGTATGATAGGATGAGAGGTTTCCCTGCACAGGATCATCTTAATACCACCCAGATACTGTAGGGCCAGTACAGTTTGTCCCAATGTATTAATAGACCAGGTAGAAATTAATCTCTCAACCATTTGAGACTCGAAATGCAAAAGTGAGATCACCCTCTGCCCGCTTGCTCTCATTGGACGTCCTTAGTATGTCTCTTGACAAAATTAGCTTCAACCCAGCAAATATGCCGCTGTTGATGTCTGGTTGAAGCCATTTTGTCCTACTAAAATTCAGCCTTCACCCAACAATGCACACAAGAAGTAGCTACTTTGGTTTTTTTAAGCTCCAACCACCTACAGATCCTGACCTAGACTAGTCGATCTTCGTCAGACCGATATCCTCACAGGACCATTCATGATCCCCAGCATGTGAATGGCATCTGTTTGGTTTACGTAACACCTGGCCACCAGGATTATCAGTAAGCTGCTTCTCTGGAAAGTGGCCTACAGCTTCCGACTGATGATATGCACACTACCACAAGGCCAACTGAGAGAAAACATCCGCATTATGCTTTATTCAGAAAATCATTTCTGCTATTTCATTGCTTATACCAAATGCCACCTATGCATCATGTACTAGAGTAAACAAAGCCTCAGTAACATACTCTTTTTTGTTCTGCTTAAAAAAAACTAGAAAGAGTCTGATGAAACCCAGGGTGCGAATGTCACAAGAAGTCTTGAAGTTGTTCACATGAACAGCCAACAGGGGTCACCATTACCAAAACCCTCCAACCACCTGCTTTTCCTTCAAGATGTATTTTTCTCTTCAACATTTCTAATCTACAGCAAACATAGATGAAGTGCGCCTATATCAGAACAGCTGCAAATGTTTGACCTGGCATGTTGCCTCTCTGTTAGGGTCACACACCTGTTGGCAGAGAGGGAAAAAAAACCCTATCTTGCACAATTAGAGAATACCAGGACCTGAGACCTTGAACAGACACCTGCCTAAATTGTAGTTGAGAAATGTTGGAGCTAAAGATGAGGTTTCAGGTTTTTGGTGATGAAAAAGTTCTTACACAAACAGAGCGATGCCGGTGTTGGCCATAGCGTAGGACAGACCCAGAATGCCGCTGCCCATGATGGCATTGCCCAGGTTGAAGACGGACATGCCGAACGAGGCACTGCCCTGGTGCTGAAGAGGAGAAGAAAGAATTTAAAAAAAATAGCAGAAAATAAACTGCATTGTGGAATAAATAAACCTGAACTTACGTATTCAGTTTCATACTTCTTCTTGCTTGGGTTGTGATCAGAGAGGATGTTTTGACTCTCTGGATCTGCATCTGGGTATTGCCTTTAATAGAAGAAAGAGACGTGTTAAATGAGCCGACATGTCAAAACTTTTTTTTGGTTTGTTTGTGAAGACATGTTCAAGACGAGCCTCACCCATTGAGAGGAAACTTCTTGGGAAAGTCAGAGTACGCAAAGTCGTTGCTGTTGGAACTGCAGCTGTCGTCGTCTCGAGGAGCGTTCAGACATTTCATCTCAGTTCTAGAACCGGGCTGCATTGTCATTTTAGAGCTGAAAATATAGAAATCATAACAAAAAGGTTTTAAGTAATTGTGTTTTAGCGTTTGTTTATTTTCCCTGACGCCATATCTACCGCAACTCTACCTCTTTCTGTCTGTTAAGGTGTGTTACTGGCAGGAATCAGAACAGATAAGGCCAGGCAAACAGGTATTCCTTGTCTAAGAATGCATATTGTCAGAACAGATCAAAATCATATCAGAATCTCATAAAACTTATTCTGATGAGGAGTTTTAGGTCATCAAAATGTACTACCTGTGTATTTTTAAGGTAGGAGATTGTCATCCGTTTAATTTAATCAAGATGTTCTATTTTTAATGTATGCAAAAGAAGCAAATCAGATTCCATTTTGAAATCTTGTTTCAATACAATCCAAAGATTGATATCAATGGCAATCTTTACTTTAAGCCTTTTTTTTAGGGGGGTTGGTAACAGTTTTCGATTAGGTAGCACCGACCGACAGATGAGGCATCGATGAGATCGGTATCAATATTAGTCCCCGTGAGTGAGATCTTTTCAGCGACGGGAGGGGCTGAGTGATGACGCAGCGAGTGGAAAAATACCGGAGCGCGAGTCTTCACAGCATCACCCAGACTTGACTGAAGAGGAAGGGATGCTGAAGGACAAAAAGACCCGCAGAGGCTGATCTTTTACAACGCCCCTCAGAAAAATCATTTATTATTTACATTACTTCAGGTAAAGTTTGAAAACAGTTTTAAAGAGAACCAGCCTTTAACAGCATAAAACAACAAAATCGGATAAACTCTTGAGGCAAAATGTGCTCCAGTTGTCGTGACTTAGTAAAATTATCCCTCCTATGTGTTTCTGTTATTCATTTCTCCCCAGACTGAGCAACCAGATCCATTTAATAACATTATTTCCACAGCCGGCTCCAGCAGAAACAAAGACACGTGTGTTCCTTTTATGGGCATAGCTGGCCATTTTTTTCCGCAACGGCTCGCGCTCTCACTCACGCCCAAGTTATGTTTCTACATTCTTCAAAATAAATTGATTTTTTAAGCTGTATATTTTAATGTCATTTTTTTTGCCAAGAAATGCAACATTCAGACGTCAATATGACACGACATTATAAAATTAAATTGACCATAACGGCTTCATTTGTTCACATATGACGCATCGCGCTTTTTTTTTTTTTTAAGAAAAAAAAAATCAAGATTTAAATATTTAAAGTGTTACATTTTTAATTCTTCACCACAGGGGAATTAAAATAAACATTTATATATATATTGTTCAATGAATAAATAGTCAAGTTACGGATTACAAGTCATAATAAAATAAGAGTTTGATTTTCTAAGCTTCCTGCTATTTGAAAGTCTGCACTTCCTCCGTCTGGTAATTTTCCAGTCCTTCATTCAACACCGGCATTCTTACCTTCGTATGGGGGAAAGAAGCCTGCAAAAAAATTCCTTCCTTTTGTGGACAAAACAAGCGATCTCCAATCGATTTCTTCACAAAAATCAGCCGATCCTTAAGATTATTTACGTTATTTGTAAATGAATAGGAAATAAATGAAAAATTCTAAGCAAAATGACGATCTGATCTTTAAAAAGACAACCAAAGCAATTCAAGCAATCAAAGTAAAAATACTTGAAATATAAAGAACCGACACGTGTAAGAAGAATAAATTTGGTTTATAAGGAAAGACAGACAGAAAGCGGAGTTCCCGGTGATGCGATGTGTTCCTAAGAGCCAACACTGCTGGAGGAGTGGTTGGGACTCACCCTTTATTGCATCAGCTCTGATCCCCGGCAGTACAAAGGGGCGGAGCAAAGACTGGACTAGATTTACGCACGCTGTGACGTGCTGTTGTATACAAACAGAGCTGAGCAAGAGGTCTAGCTACTAGGAAACCACAGGCATCCACCAATGGAGGACCTCTCAAGGAAAATCACCCTGCCTTGAATTCTGCTTTAAAAAATATAAAAGAACTACCCATTTCTGCTGAAGGACTATTGTGGTCGGGAAAAAATGCTTTTCATTTCCCGCAGTACTTGTTGAATATCCATAATGCAACATTTATACTTATGTAATTTTAACACCATTAATATAACTCTCTGCCTGTAAAACTCACTGATATGTCAAGTTCTCTGCTATGATGATGCCCAGTGTAAATATAAATGTCTTGATGTCAAACGGCTTGTGTGTGTGTGTGCATACAAGACAAACATAGGAGGTCAGAGGTCGTTACCCTTGAGGTGAAAAGGTGCAATAAAATGCCGTCAACCTTTAAAAGTTGTGACCTTTTGTTTCAGTGAACAAACTGGGTCAGAATCAATGCTGATGTTTTCCAAACTTTCTGCTGAAATGTTAATAGAGTTCAGTTCAAGTCAGTAATATTTTCTTCATCCCAAAGGGAAATTAAAAGTTGCAGTAATTGAGTGGTGATGGCTGTGGGCAGGAAGGATCTTCTGGGTACAATGTCATGCAGTAATGATCCTTAATTTTAGCTTTATGCTGCAGAATTCTTTATAAAACATGCAGGTTTTCCAAGTTGGCAGCAAATTATAATGCTGACAGCCTAAGATTTTAGACTCAAAAGTAATATGCTCTCAGTTAGTGTTAATCTTTAATCTTCCTATCCATTTATTGGAATTGATTACAGCCGACAAAATCTGAATCCCTCTGGACAAGCTAAGTGAAGCAAGCTGACAGCTAGTGAATAATAATTATATGTAAATTATTTTAGGTTCCCTTTTTAACAGCCACACTCGATTAAAAAAAGGAACATATTTGGATTTTGCTGTTTGCACAGATATGTTTCTGTATCTGTATTGTTGCAGGTGGTTTATGACTTCATTGAAAAGGTGATGTACAAACACACAGTCTTAAGATGGATAATATATTTAGCCCTACTTTAGTTTTCAGCTTGAGTTAATATTTATGTTGTTGATTAGTAAGTATTATATGGGTTTTTTATAACTATTTTAGCAGACTAGTTATCCTAGCTAGAAAGCTAAATGTTTTTTAGCAGTTATTGGTTAATGTATTTTTAATGAATCTATTTAGGTTTACTGGATTATTTATGTTTTTGAGAGTTTTTACAGCCAATATTCATAACTTATAGCTAGTTTGGTAGTTTAGATAGTTGATTAGAGACTAGTTAGCTTGTCTTTCATTACACTTACCATATAGCTAATTTGTTAGACAAGATAGCTAGCATGTGTACATTGTATTTGTAACTTCAAAATCCAAATTCATTCTTCTCTGATGAATTCCACTCCCTACTCTGATCTCCACAGATCCACGGCAAAGTTTTTGAAATGACAGTGGACCCAGGTGACGGGTGTCAGTCCGGATCAGGGCGCCAGGGCGGCTTCAAAGCCAGAACTCCCTGCCTGAATGAGATTACACCCAAACACCCTCATGTGAGCAGCGGTCATCCTAATCCTCACTCATCCTCCTGGCTCCTCTGGATGTGTCAGGTGTATGCATGTGGAGTGTCCTATTTCCTGATGTATTAGTAATGGCAAGGATTACAAAAGGAACAGTACACTTACTGGGAGGGACTTCATGAACTGCTTGATGCCTCTCAGTTGATGCTGCTGCTATTAAAAGCGATTTCACTGTTGCACAGTTGTTATCTATTAATAACTGTGTCATTGCTTGTGTTTTTCCATCTATGACGAATTGATCAACTTCTAGCACACTTCACACCTCGCCCTGCATTACAGGCTTCATCACATCATAGAGATAAAGTTAACAATAGTTAGTGACTGTTACTACTACTGATAAAAGTTTATTTTTGCACCTGTAGCAACAGTAGTAGGGCTGAATTAATGATTAATCCAAGCCAATAATCCACGCTGCAGATCTGAGTCATACAGGAAGAAGATTTCATCAGACATGCAAGTGTAGACAGGAGTTGCACACAATGCAGCGAAGAGTAAGTACGATATGAAGCCACGGTCATGGAGCTTCTCCTTAAAACGGACCAAATCTAAATAAAAAGACCTTTGTTGACATGTTATGAAACATGATAATGTCTTTAAAGCCTGAACTGCTCCACAAAATGTTCACGGCCTCACATTCGTTTTTGTTGGTCATGGGAGTAGAGCTAAAAATTACACACATTCCTGCTTTCCTTCATGACGTGGCAAATTTAGGAAGGTTGGGCTGAAGGGCAGGCAAACTAAGGTGTTCCATCGGACATGCAAAAATATAAGGCAAAGGTTGAATTTGATCTGAGTGATGGTGACAGAAAAGCTTATGCTCATGAAAAGACGACAATGAGTCACGACAATGAATTGAATGAACATTGAATTGAATATGTATGAATTCAAAGGAAATGTCTCATGTTGTACGGGAAGCCAGTAGAACAAGTCGTACTGGGCAGGTGAAAGAGGGCGGAGCCAGTCAGTTAAAGCGACCGCTTTGTGTATTACTCTATTTAAGACGATTTCAGTACTTCCATTGTTGATGTATATCAGACCGTCTCTCGTTGCTGCTACAAACACTAACAGCTGCGGTCTCTTCGAATAACGCTGACTTTGTTGCAGACTGCCTCATAAGTACCAACAAGAGCCAGTTCTGAGTAGTTTAGAGAAACAATCCTTCCACTGTTATGGTTGCTTGGATCTAAATGACTGGGAGTAAACAGTAGGAAAAGTGACTTACCTCTGCTAACAACGTGACTCATCAAAACCACATAGGTGTGTACATGCGCAAGAGAATCTTTGAGAAATCTTCAAGGAATTTTCGAGGAACATTCGGCATGCTTACAAAGAAGATTTAATTACATATGATGAGAATAGCAGGAGCGTAGCAAGAATTTTTAGGTCCTGCGACTCGGTGGGCCCCCTTTTTAATTTGATAAGTTTTTCCCCCAAGGAAAAAAAATACTTACCAGAATATTAAAATACTGTGTAATTTTCAGCATAATAAAAATCAAATGTTATGACTTCACACAACATTTTTTGTTTTTTTGGCTGAAAATAAAATAAATAACATCAGTGTTGTCATCTGGACATGATGAGAGACCTGATGCTGCTGATGTCTGTTACTATTTTTTGCTTTTTGTGGTTCTGAAAGGTTAAATTTGTGTTTCTCTTGACATAAACAAATTTTCCAAAGAGGCTTATGAAACATATTTCATACTGTACCTCTCCTTTACTGTAAACTCTGTATAAAACAAGTGCAGGCTGGGCGCCTTTCTCATTCAGGACTCTCCTTCAGAATTTATTTTTATATTTAATACATTGAATTAATTAAGTCATTAAGCAATGCTTAGAAAACCACCCTTTTTCTAGGTCAAAGGCATTACATCTGACTAAAGCACATCAACTTTTTTGTAATATTATGTGTGTCATAAAAAATGGTCTTAAAACGTGAACGTCACTAATTATGGTCTTTAACTCTGTTTGGTTTGAGCTATTGTAATTCTCTGTAAATTGACGGTTAATCACCTGGGATTAGCTATGAATTGTGTTTAATTTTCTTTCATTCAGTGTTTCCGGCCAGCATGATTACGGTGGTATTTTATGAAACTGTGGGATCACAAAGAATTCATTAATACTAAATTCGTCATGATTAATAATTAACAGAGTTGTTTTACTGCAGGATGACATCAGCTGATAGGTGGTGATCACTTTGGTCCTGAATGAATTTATGATAGCAATTAGCCTGTCCAAAGCAATAAGATGTCCTGTGCACTTCCAAGACTGACTATTCTATAGAACTACTGTATTTGTACAATACAAGCACCATGCAGTTAAAAATATTGCTTTCCTTGTTGTAACCTAATAGGAAAACCCTAATTTTATCATCCTCTAATATGTTGGAGTCATGAGTGCAAAAGGAACCCAGCAAACGTTTGTTAAGCTGAACCTTTTGTTATAGAAAGCCTGAAACATGGCTCAGTTCCCACTTCACCATGACAATGAATTAGTGAAAACCTGCCCTGCCTTTAAAGGAATGCAGCAGGCCTGGGTCAGACCAAATACCAGGACTGTTCAGAACGCCGGTTCTTCCTTCCTCAACCTGTAAAGTAAGTCTATCATAGAAGTATGCAGTCTAGTTAATGGTGAAGAGCATCTACAACAATTCCCTCAACAGTACCAGCCCTTCAATTCTGATACGTCAACACCAAAAGCTCTGAACAAGCAGAGCATTTGGTGGACATCTCCTGCAGCCTGGAGATGTCCACCAACATCGGTCTCAGTGGACACCAGACAACCTTATTGGACAACCGCAGTACGCAAGGACCCGGGGCTGTGAGTCTGACAGGCTGGTCTGTGGTACGGGGTCCTACAGGGAACTCTATAGACACCCTGCAGAGTTTTCATTGTTCTCCTTGTGTTGCCATCTGCAAAGTTTTCAGATAACTCTTGACATACTCTACCTCATCACAGGTAACAGTGACTCAGAGCACAGACAAAACTTTGTGAACTGGAACAAACTTCCAGAAAACTGCAAAACACCTGAAACACTGAGTTCCTTTAAAGCAAGACTATAACCCCCCTGTCTGCTACTGGTTTTTGCAATTGTTGACTGTATCATGTGTTTATGATGTTTTATTTTTTCACAATGTAAAGCACTTTGAACTGCCTTGTTGCTGAAATGTATTCTAGTAAAACTGACTGACTGACTGACTGACTGACTGACTGACTGACTGACTGACTGACTGACTGACTGACTGACTGACTGACTGACTGACTGGTTGACTGGTGCCAGTAGAACCACCTCAAGACCGATGTAGGGGAAAACTAAGACGCTGGTGGATCACATCTACTCAACTGCAAATATAATCATTCTCAGCTGCCAACAAAGTGTTTCTTTACCTATTCCATCAATATGATAAGTTGATGTGATTTCTAAGAAGTGACTCGCTGATTCTATGCAACAGATTAAATAATATCCTGTAGTATTTAAGGAGTGTCTAATTTGTACTTTCAAGGAGTTGCTGAATTCCTCTACTGAAAGGTTCTCATCTCGCCGAGGCACAGAGCCAAATGTATCACATCACATGACCCACTATAATCGTCATATCAGCTGTCTACATTGTTCTGCGTTGGTTGAAGCCAACATACTCAGTCTATTGTCCCCTGGTAGAGCTGCTAGCTGTGGTCTTGTGGGTTTTGTAGATTGTCAAAGTGAAAACATAATTTAGATTTTTGAAATTCTTTGCTTCTCTTTTCTAAAATGAGTCAAAATCAACAATTTGGAAGGTGGTGGACCTTCTTCTACACAGTTCGAAGCACATGTAATGCAGGATCTAATTAACCCCGACCTTCAGCCACAGAGTGTACCCGATTACCCCCGGGGCTAATCACCTCCCCGGCAGCCCTCCATGTTCTTACGTAAGTTCGTCACCCACTGACCGAATGAATAGCACATCACATTTAACCCTGCCAGTCTCCCTCCAAGTTCCCCCCTTCTGGGTCCAGGTTGGATCCCAAATGCTCTTGTCCTGTCAGGGGGTTTATTTCTTAACTTTTCATATTAACTCCCGTTAGTTTCGAGGTTTCCTTGCTCCCTCACCTGACCCCAGCTGAGTGTTCTTGGAACAATCAACCACGGAGGAGGATATTCATTACAATGTAGACAGATATTTTTTTCTTGCCTTTTTTGTTTCCAAGAAAGAGATATCACGATGAGCCAAGCCTTATCTGGAAAACAGGTCAATAGGTTTTTGTTCTCTTGTTGGTGTGAGCCAATCATAAAATGTGAAGATTTGGCTCAGTCCATCATATGGGAGGTAACTGGGTTATTTCCATTAGAAAGAGTGCAGAAGGTGGATAAGTGGAGCTTTGGATGCTGGCAAAAATATGAATTTTACATTTTGTTTGTGAAGCCAGAACCTTATCTTCTCAATATCTGGGATTTTTGCTGGACATGCCTCTGCATATATATATGTACATTCCTTTTTGTGGGGCCAACGGGTGTCCAAACAAGCCCTGTCTGACGCTGCCAACACAAAGGAGCGTTGTGGTCATCAGACTGTAAAGAAAACAATTGGCCGAAGAGGAAATGAGTTATCATTTGGGAACCTTGTAATGTCATTCAAACTCATACGCAAACGATCACACAATGGCAAAGTTGATCCTGATCGGACACGAGGACCCCAGAGGATCAGGGTCACTACGTCAACAAGAGTTAGCTAAACATGACCTGCTAACACAATGGGAAATCCTACAGAGTCCATACAGCCTTACTGTGTACTGATTGATTTTTGTGGCTTTGTCTGTCCAGGTTGGATTTCTATGTTAGAACCAGTTTTTGAATAGAATTTGACCTATTTATTTTCAGAAACATAATGCAATTACAAAAAATGTGATTTTTAAAGTTGACCTCAATTTTTGATGTTTGGTCTTGTTCACTTCAGACTTTTATTTTTGCATTTTATTAATAAAAACAGGACAGATTATGAAGTACTTGGATAATTCATGTCCCAGGAAACACAAGAGTTGGGAAAAACTGCACAAATATGTTGGTTAGAAATCATGTTATTTTTTTCCTTTCAGCTTTTTTCCCTCTTTTGGGGGTAAACAAATTTCATTACCACCAACAATACAATGACACGTGTAATAACAGTTGGATAAACAAATGGCTTAAACTGCATTTATGTGTTGCATTAACAGTGGATATTGAACTCAAGAGTTTTCAAAATGACTTTTTGTTGCAATTCAGACTCAGAATCCAACTGGAACCCATTAGGATGCTTAGAGCATCATGAGCCAAACGCTGATAGTTAGCTAGATTGTTATTAGCTTGATAATCACTGTTGGCTATTATTTTAACAAAAAGACTGCTATTAATCTTGTTTTTGAAGAACTACAATAATTTCAATTCTATTTAGAAAACCAAAGACAATAGTCAAACATGTAATTTGTACATAGTTCCTGAGATATTTCCTTTGTCTACAGGCAAGAATGCCATCTTAGCTGAAGATCTAGATAAGCAACCAGGTTGATCCACTGGACAAAATCTCAGTGCAACTTTATATAAGTTATTAAATTCAGATTTGTTAAAGCCTAGAGGTACCAGAGCATCCCTTGATTTGGGAGCATTACCTTCGTAATCCTCTTAGTGGTGGGAAAGTGGTTTAATGTGCGCAGTCTTTATGACAGCCACACAAATAGGGGGATCACGTTAGTCTTAGGGGCCCCACAGGAGGCTGGGGGGGGGGCCGCCCGTCTCGCTCTCTGAAAACTTTCCACCCAGGATGGCTCTCTGGTCAGCCATGTGAACCCGTTGACTCTCTGATCAGAGAGAGAGCGAGTCCATGAGGCAGACAGAGGAAGAAGAAATGAGTCAGAGGTCAACAGTCAATTAACCTAATCAGAGGTTAATTGACGTTCATTTACAATTTTGCATGTACTCTTTGGCTACTAAAGCTAAGCTGCTGTTAGCCACAGGAGTCTAATTATTTTGGTTTAGAGTTATGATTCACATCATCATTTATAGGTGCTCAACATTATAATCAACTGTAGAAACCGAGAAACCAAACAAATGTCAGTAAATGTCAAAAAGTTCACACATGTTTTTTTAAAAATCAGTTCCAGTTTAGCCAGAAGGAGGGTTTTTTCTTACATGTAACATAATAAGACACACAGATGTGCTTTCAGGTTGGAGAGACGTATAAAGTGCGAAATCACTTATTGCAGCTTCACTGCTCACACGGCTCCTGCTGCTTGGCTTTGTGTTGCTATACGTGTGTGTTTGTGTATCTGTCCATGATCGTGTAGTTCTTAAAACATAAAGCCAGTCTCAACATTTCACTCTTCACCAGCAGGGAAAGGATAAAGAAACAAAAGGAGATACAAAGGTGACTTGGTTCGGTCTGCACAGGGCACTGTGTGGGCGAAGGTGTCAGTTTAAGGCAATCTGTGGTACAGTAGTTCCCATTCTCATATACCACTTTATTAGGTATAGCTGTGCAATTTCTTGTAAAGATACACGATGAATTAGCCAACCAGAGGACAACAACTCAATGCCTTTAGTGACCTAAAGGATGACCTTTAACAATGTTGATGTTCCTCAGAGGAGGAACTTGTTCCAGCCAGGGTCTGTGGAATATTATCTCTCACTGAAAAATATGTTGAACCCTAAAACAGACGGACTTCATTTCCACTCCATGTTCTGTTAGCGTAGAATGAGAAACCGAGGCACGGCCTCGCCGAAGCTGAACAACCACAGAACGCAAGCCTCCATTTTAGGTCTGGCTCAATCAGATGGCGGGGTGAGACCATTTTGGAAAGCAAATTCCTTTTTGTGGCGGCAACTTGTTGCATCTTGGAAATATTTTTGTAAAAAAGTAAACACATCCTCGAAGCCAATGAGCCGGTTAACATATGCGCCTCGTCAGATGAGTTGGTGAATCTGCTGATGGCGTGAGTTTGGAAACACCTGCAAGGTCTGAAAATGACAGGGACATGCCATCTTTGATCTTATTGCACAATTCATAGTCTGAGGCTAAATTTAAGCTTTTTTTCATTCTTGGCGGAGCAATTTGGTTTTTGGTTTCAAATCAGATTGATACAACAAGCACGGTTAACCATGCTGAAAACATGTAGCAACAAGGACGTTGTTGGGTTGAGCAGAACAGCAACAAAGTTAATAGATTCTTGTGAAACTGTGAACAGTGTCTGCTAAGAAAGCATGCGATCCGTCCGACATGAACATTTTCAGCTTGTGTTGCTAATGTCGACAGTCGCTGTTTGGGTCATTAGCGTGTTAGCTTCCACTGTTCTGACGCTCTACTTACTTTTCAACAAGCTATGACTAGCTGAATTTCCTTTACAAATGTGCACAAATCTTCGTCTATGCTACGTAGGCGGGGCTTTGGAAAAATTGTAGTCAGTGATTTTACAGAAGAGCAATGGACTCAATACAAACTGTCATCCCCGTACAACTTCCTGCTGTCTTTTATTGTCGTTTTTGCCTGTAGTAAGATCCGTTTATTCATCAAGCAATTTTACTTTTGGAATTCCAATTTGCAATTTTATGTTAAATGGAAACGCAACTGCTGTTCTTTCTGCTGCAGGTAAGGGAATGTAACGGATAACTTCTGGACACAACAACCAGAAGTCGCCATTTAAGGAAATGATCCGATTGGGAGTCAGAATCCCAGTGGAAGAACAGAACTCCCATGATGCTCTCCATCCATAGTCAGGTCCTGCCTCTTCCTTGCATTGTTCATGCCATTAAAATTCTTCTGCATCCTGAACCTGGATTCCATCCACATGCACAAAGACTTACGTCACCTAAAATATTACATTTACAATCTGGCTGAATGTACAAGTCTGTCTGGATTTTTCAAAGCATTGCTGGACAGCCGAAAGACTTCTCAGATTCTCCCGTTAACCATTCAGTTTGGACTATGTTGTTCACGTAAGGAGAAAAACGAACCCTGATCAGAGCCTTGCAGCTTCCTGTCTGTCTCTGTTTGCTGAGATCCACTCAACACAGGACATGCAACCCCAAATGCCTTCAACGTTCCGGAGTTAAAAGGAAGTAAACAGTTTCCTGATGCAAGAAAGAGGTGTCTACTGCCTGTAAATGATCCGACTGACACACACAGAGCGAGCTGTTCCAACGTTTACAGAACTGCATGTTATGTTTTTAATAGGCTTTGTAGTTTTCTCAAGAGGGTGTTGCATTACTAATTAGTTCCCGCCACAAAGTAGGTCCAGAGCGGTTCTCATCACATGATTATAAATAGGATTTAGCATAATGTCCTTATTCATAATTATAAAATTGCATACCAAAGCCTCATAGAGGATTAGATCTGGACCTGGACGGATGAAAATATATTTAAGGAAGTAATTGATTTAGTGAGAAGCTGCTTAAATCTGCAAATGGAACGGCAGGATAAATTCAGTCAGAATGGGAGCAGCAGTTTTAGTGCATCAAACCTTGTGAAGTTTAGCCAGGCTCGGGAATATAGATATGCAATGCCAGAAGTTTTTCCATGCAGACACAGAAAAAGATTTTACCTAACCCCCCACAAAAAAAAAAAAAAATGGCACAAAAGCAAACATAAACACTGCTAAAAGAGGAAACACTATCGCAGGTTGCATAAGCGGAGATGGTTACTATGGTTGCGGTACCAGTGAAGGTCAGTGTGTTTCCTTTGATGGTCCCGTGTTTGTTATTTCTCAACTTATGTGAACTGAAATCTGTAGCCTACTTTACATCCCACTCCAACTCACTAAATTTCCTGTTTGTTTACTGAAAATACCCAATATACTATACTATATTATACTATATTATACTATATTATACTATATTATATTATACTATATTATACTACACTATACTATCCTATACTATATTATACTATATTATACTATATTATACTATATTATACTATATTATATTATACTATATTATACTACACTATACTATCCTATACTATATTATACTATATTATACTATATTATACTATATTATACTACACTATACTATCCTATACTATATTATACTACACTATACTATCCTATACTATATTATACTATATTATACTATACTATATTATACTATATTATATTATATTATACTATATTATACTATACTATACTATATTATACTATACTATATTATACTATATTATATTATACTATATTATACTATATTATACTATATTATATTATACTATATTATACTACACTATACTATCCTATACTATATTATACTATACTATATTATACTATATTATACTATACTATATTATACTATATTATATTATATTATACTATATTATACTATACTATACTATATTATACTATATTATATTATACTATATTATACTACACTATACTACACTATACTATATTATACTATACTATCCTATATTATACTAAACTATCCTATACTATATTATACTACACTATACTATATTATACTATACTATCCTATATTATACTATATTATACTATATTATACTATATTATACTATATTATATTATACTATATTATACTACACTATACTATCCTATACTATATTATACTATATTATACTATATTATATTATACTATATTATACTACACTATACTATACTATACTATATTATACTATATTATACTATACTATATTATACTATATTATATTATATTATACTATATTATACTATACTATACTATATTATACTATACTATATTATACTATATTATATTATACTATATTATACTATATTATACTATATTATATTATACTATATTATACTACACTATACTATCCTATACTATATTATACTATACTATATTATACTATATTATACTATACTATATTATACTATATTATATTATATTATACTATATTATACTATACTATACTATATTATACTATATTATATTATACTATATTATACTACACTATACTACACTATACTATATTATACTATACTATCCTATATTATACTACACTATCCTATACTATATTATACTACACTATACTATATTATACTATACTATCCTATATTATACTACACTATACTACACTATACTATATTATACTATACTATCCTATATTATACTACACTATCCTATACTATATTATACTATACTATCCTATATTATACTATATTATACTACACTATACTATATTATACTATACTATCCTATATTATACTACACTATCCTATACTATATTATACTACACTATACTATATTATACTATCCTATACTATATTATACTACACTATCCTATACTATATTATACTACACTATACTATCCTATACTATACTACACCCAACACCAACAGCAACCACTGCAACCTGACAGCTACAGTGAATCAGAAAATTATTAATAACCCTTTAACCTTTTCACATTTTGTGTGCAGATAAAAAGGAACCATACATGCAACCCCCACTACCAAACATGGTGATGACAGCATCATGTTGTGGAAATGCTTTTCTTCAGTAGGGATAGTCATATTGGATGTTATTGTTTACATACAGACATTTTTCGTGCATGTGCTCAATGCTGTAGGGCAGAGAGATGATTGTTTTACACACCATCAACAGCACAAAACAATTCAATTAACTAAATAAAACCTGCAGCTATAGGTGTTGTTGATTTAATGTGGTGAGCCACTGTAAAAGGAAAAGTAATGCTGAGAAAACATTGCAGAAGAACTCAAAACCTTGTTGCTGTGGTGGCTACACTTCACACGGATCAGTTGCCACAGCAACTGACTAGAAACAGCTCCACTAACGTATCAGGGTTCAACACCAACAAACATGCAAACATTTCCCACATGAAAAACAGAGCATTCGGTCCATTACAGTATTATGTTCTTTAGGTTGGATGTTTATTTTGTGATTATTAATAAGTGATTATTTGAATACAGTGTGGTTGATTAGCTAATTTACACCTGCTTTACAAGTGATCTGTCAGAGAGTTGGCGTGTGGGTCTGCTTTTAGTTTTTAATCTGAACAGAAACGCATCAAAATTCTGCAGAACAGCTACATGTTCATGTTCTCAAAGTCAAGTTAGCATAGCTGGAAGAAAACCAGTTAGAGGCAGAACCAAAGCACCAAACATACATTTAGTCCTACAACGGAAAGAGGTTACATTGTGTCATGTCATGTGTTAGAATGGCCTAGTCAAAGTTCAGCTCAAATATAATTAAGACTTTGTGGCATCCAATCTGCTTGAGCAGGGTTGTATTTTTATACAGAACTGACAGCAAAGTGTTTTGATGTGCAAACGTTGTTGATTCATTGTCCAGACATAAGTTGGGTTTGATGGCGGCTGCCTCCACTGCCGCTGTGTGGGAACATTCTTGTCTTTGGAAGACCATTTCCTAATGCTTTCGCTCTGTTCCCCGTCCTGCAGAGCGTAACAATGCCGTAACTCGGATGGATCTGCAGTAACACCCAGAGCTCTCAGGCTGTGTTTGGGTGCTCTCCGTCTTCACTTGCATCATAAAATCTCGTGGGGTTTCCTGTTTCTGTGAGCTCAAACAGATTTAACTCACAAATTCCAGATACAGAAAAGCAATCAGGGTTCATTGGTCTAATCGTTCCTTTGCTCATAAACCACATTTACAGAACAATCATCTTGAGCAGAAAGGCATTTAATGAAAGATTAACACCTGACTAATCTTTTACCTTCCTGAGTACAGGATGTCTTTTGGATTACTCTGGTTAGTGTTGGAGACTAAAGAAAGGTTCTCGTTGTTTCCAGCCATGTGTGTTTCATATTCATGCAGAAGGGCCGTGTTATTCTTTTTTTTTTTTTACCAGCAGCAGCACGTAAATCTGGATAGTTTCCAATCTGCTGTACAACCATGGAACTGAGACATTTGTTGTTCTTTTTTGAGCTTTACATCATGCTATAATGTTATTCCCTCATCAAAAACAAACATGGAGTGTTGCTTTGATTCGTTTATGCATGTTTGAGAAATCCTTTAATCTCCATGGCAACCATTCAGCTGTGCAAAACACATGGGTGGACCTAGCTCCGCCTTCTTGGAGCTGCATGTTTCAAGCTACTGAGGTTCCGCCTCACAGAGCAGCCCCTCCCCCACTCGGCTCCTTCAGACTAGCCAGCAGCAGTTAGCAGACACCTGGTGGAACTGTGGATCTGCTGAGCTCATTATATGAGCTATTTCTGGTAAAAACATTGTTTAACGGTTAATAGAGGAGCCATGTTGTAATGACTTCCTGGAGATGAAGTTTCCGAAGGAACAGGAGTTTCTTAAAGAGACGGAGACCCAATTTCATGTTGAAGTATGAAAAATTACATAAACACCTATTTAACTTCAATAAATTATGAAGTCCAATTTCTTTCAAGTCATATTTGACATATACAGCATATTTATAACAACCAAATGTAAAACAGTTACTAGATTTTTGCTATATTTAGTGAATGGAAAACACATAACATTGTGATTCACACCATTGTGGATTGTTCCTATAAAAGTCCAACTGATGACCAGATCTCCGCTGCCATCTCTGGATGTGTGAGTAAGTGTGTTGCCAAAATAAGTCTACCCTCTCATTGTCAAACTGTTGTGAACTGTTGTTTACGCTTAGCGTAAACTTTGCACGCTTGAATGGCTCGCTTGTTCTCAGCTCAGATGTTTACCTGTAACCAAAAGCTGAACAAACGTCACGGAAACATACCTCCTGCTCTTACATTTCACAACATACCTTTGGACCAGAGGGAAAGTTTGACCTCAACATATTACTAAAGAACAAGTGTGGAATAAACGTCTGTCGAAACCTTCAGTTTGTTATTGTTGCATATTAATGTAACGGCTCCACGCGTGTTGAGGAAAACACTGAGACCAGGCGCTACAGTTTGACCTGCTGCTGCCGAGTCATGCCAGGTTGCACACAGGTTGGATTACCTGGACGAAGAGACACAAGCAGCTTCTGAACAGGAACTCCAGCTGAGCAAACACAGACCCAGAACCTGTCCTCTCATGAGAACTCATTTGGATGTGTTCCAGTACCAGATCATTCCCGTCCTACTGTTTGCTTTAATAAAGCAGACTCTGAGGCTCAGACGTTCTGAAGCCTCTGAACCGAAGCAGACAATATTTCCTCCTGGCTGTTTGCGTCCCTCACATTAAAACAGCACATCTAAGCTCCTCAAAATGATAAATCCTGACTTTTTGCTTTGGTGGGTCTTTTAAATCTCTATAAAACTCTCCTTCCTGGTCGGGCAAGTCTAGATTGTTTCCTTTGATAAACCTAGGAGGGGTGGCACGCAAAGATTTCATCTAAATGCACTGCAGTCTTAGATTGTAATAAACAGAGAACCAAAATTTATATAATAAAAACTATTTAACCAAACAAAACACAGCTTAGCCTTTGAAAACTATGCAGTAAATTTGTTTGTTAAGGTGCATCACTTCTTTAGTCACACGTCTAGCTTAGCGTAAGCTTGACTGTACACAGCTCTGTTATGCTAACACTATTCAACTTATTTATCAACTTAAAGTTGAAATCATTGAACTATTATAGACTATAAGTTGCCAAATAACAGTTTAATTACCTCTTTTCTCCTTTATAAAGAGTTTTGTTTGTGTGCAGTAGTCTGGACAGAAACACAACTCTTGTATTTACATGTAAATGTTAATTCATTTGTAATGTCCCATTTTAAAAAACAAATAAACTTGAACTAATCAACACAAAAATTATTAATGGCAGTTGTAAAATAACAAAAGAAGCATTTCTGCCATTTGCTGACAGAGTGGTGACAAAACGTTAATCTGGATATGATATGAGCAAACTGGTTGGCAGCTCTGGTGGGCGTGGCCACCAGTGACCAAAGGTAGCTGGAGGGTCAGAACCCCCTCAAAGTTTATAGACACACATAAACTTTGCCCAAATTCTGTCCTTAGTTTTTAACAAAATTAACTTAAAGGAAAACTAGAAACAAACTTAGAGAAAAAGTATCAGTATCGGCATCGACGATACTGACCCTGTACTCATTTAGTATCAGACACCAAAATATCGTCACCTTTCTAAAATTATGACCCAACTAATTTTTTTTCCAAAAGTATTTTATTTATTTACATTTTTGCCTAAGGAATCTTTTGGAAAAAAAAATGACTTGGGCCATTATTTCAGGAAGGTGCAGCAACGCGCAACTCTACATACAAACCTACATACAACATACAAACAGCTAAAAACTCATGACCAAATGAAAAAAAAGAGAACCAAGTTACAAAATGCTCTCCGGTCACCAGTCAGCATCGGTCAGTTGTTTGTTTGAAGCAGCATTTAGAGGGGAGTCAGAATTCACGTTAGATTCAACGGGTCAGAGCTTTACATCATGTTACAATAACAGTAGAGGAAACAACGTCATCTTTCTAAAGAATTTTGTCATGTGTAATTTGTCACCACTGACAAAAACAACTTCTCCAGCAGTGAACTTTGACCTGAACCATGGAATCAAACAGGAATCATTTCTTGGATGAGTTGCCCAATCATTGTTTGGATGTCAGTTCATAACGTTAAACACATGAACAAATGAATCATGAAGGTTTTGAAACTCTGGGATGTTTAAGACCAGTAGTTCTGTAATTTGTATAAATAAAGGTGAAACAATAAAAATAATTCTGGAATGAATATGTCATTCAAAGGGAGATGGTGTGAAGGGGATTTATGTCATTTACAGTAAAATGTATTTTAAAGCTCTAAGCGTGTGATGATTAACAGGTTAGCTAGTTTGGGATCAAAAGCAAAAATGAAATGTCAATAAAATTATTTCATAGATGAAGTATTGTGATTATGTTGGGCTTTGTGTTTAGAGTAGTAGTAGATTGGTTCACGTTAATGTTACCTTAACATGTTTGTATCAAGAAATTTAATGTGAAGTCATAAATTCAAAAATACTACATTTATCCCAAAGAGAAATCAATAAATATAGTCGTGACTAATTTAATTACAGAATGTTAAATATAAAATAAAAGATGTTTGAGCTTTTCTGAATTCTGGAGGATATCTATTCAGTTTCCGTTCCTCATGTTAGCCGCTCTTGGACGTGGAGCAGCACCCTTCTTACACCTCTATAAACTCAAGCAGCATCATTTTGTTCCAGTCTCTGTTCAGTCTCTATGGCAACCAACTCCATCCATCCATCCATCCATCCAACCAACTCCAATACTGGCTAATGGATGGTGCTGGTAGTGTTACTGCATTCAGCGCAGCATTGACCCCATCTGGCAGCAGAGCTGCTGCTTTGTCGTGTGGATGGGAGGATGCTAGCTGCCAGGTTGGATTCAGACACAACACCACGAAGGAGAAACTCTGCAAAAGTTTATTTGGGGGTGTACATGTGGTGTGACTACTTCCTTCCAATCATCCATCCACTGACTGCTACTTATCAGAAATCAGGTCGTGGCGGTAACTGGTCCAAAATACCAACCCAACCCAAAGTTAACAATATGTACGTTCCAGGCCTAACCCACAGACTCTATGTTGAGATTGTGGACACAGTTCTTGTTTCATGCATTTAGGAACACAAAATATAAGCCTTGTTCAGTTCCACAACACCCGTCTAGACTGGACAACCAAACCCTGAGGATTTCCCTCTACAGTTCTACAGGAGTACAGAACTGACCCATGGTCAGCATGAGAAGCACACTGCCCTCCTGAGTTCTGGTGTCCATAATTGGACAACCTGGAGTGAGACACCCAGAGACTCTGAGAAGTCTGATCCCTTCACATGCAGAACAGAGCTATAAATAATCTAGCCATTTAGCAAATGAGCCAACATTCGCAGTCGAAAGAAGGGACAGTTGCTTTCTGAAGTGTAGCTTGAAGCTGTGATCAGCTAAAGGTTCTGCTGCCTGTCATCAGTACGAACAACCTTTAAATGTCCCATTATTTATTAATTTAACGATGGAAGATCATCGGAACAGACTCAAAGATGGTCTTTACCACTCTACGGTGGTCCACACAAACGACTACCGTCAAGAAATTTCCTTTGGTTGGTCTTGCAGTTAGTCCTGGACAAAACAACACAAACATGCAAAGAGTTGCTAACCACAGGTAAGACAACCAATAGTCTTTAAACACAACCCTTCTTCAAAGAAAAACCAAACCCTGAATCATCCCCATGAGATCACGTCTTAACCGTAATGCTAACCCTGTTATTCTTTCTATTACATGTTACATTTTATGTGAACAGACTGAAAAGTGTGTGCTTGGGACTGGATGCAGCAAACACATTTGATAACTTTCTTGGCCCGACAGTAGCATGTGAAAGAACGTCCGCCTTGCATCTGAACACGTAGCAAATGCCTAAAACCGTCGCTGAAAGGCTGGGACGTGTTCAGATGCAAAATGACTCAACTTTGATGTGGGATTGGAATAAATTCACCTGAAAACCTTATTGAAGAAAGACTGAAGGACCCACATCTGTCATGACGCCAAATGGAGATTATGTGAGACACACTTAAGCTGTTGATCTCTGTTGACCAAAACCACGTGGTCCTTAAAGATCCAGACAGGTCAGAGCTCTGATCTCTGTGTGTATGCGTCAGGCAGAGTGGTTGTTCTGTTACACCTGGATGTGGTTTCTCTCACCATGTTGATGTCTCTGTCGCTGTGTGAGTCGAGTCCCGTCCAGCACCTTGCAGTTAGAGCAAATCAAAGAGCCAATCTAACACTTTACAGTGTTAGAAGGAAGGCCGGTCAATCCAAAAGAACTTGGTGTACTGCCACGTATTAAACGTTTCCCTTTGGTCATATATGTAGATATTTACATCATAAAATTTGCCCGGGTTTTTAAACATGAATTTTTATCCTTCTGGTTCCAGAGGGAATGGCTCGTGTCACCCGATGACAAAACTGTTCCAATCTGGCTGTAAAAATAGTTTGGACAAAAAACTGACAGCTCGACTGAAAATGGCAATAGTCCTTCAGCAGGAAGCGAAACGTTTTCTAGACAGTAGGTAAGATATGTTTCTGTCATGGGAGAGTACATCATCTGTTTACATGATGGGATATTTAAATTGAAACTGGCTTTGAACATCAGATTGATCCAGGTACCTGCGTACAGCAGGCACACCCAGTTTTATAGGCTGGACCTTCTGGCACTGCGTTGATTAATTTGGTCAAGATTTTATGTAGCAGACAGGGACTCATTGGTTTCATTTGGTTAATATAAATCTAGGCAAGGAAAAAGTTCACAAGGGATTCATCAAAGGCTCCCTTCTCAGACCACTTTTGTTCAAAATCTTGGACTTTGCTGATGACACACAATTTTCCATTTTTTCTATCACTACTGGGTCACAGCCGATTACGATCACTGATTTTAGGGTCTTCATGATATTGAGGTGATAGACCAGTGTCAGCTTTGGCTTAACACAGAAAAAACTGAGTTCAAGATATCTCTGGTTTCAAAACTGCAAAGTTAGAGTTCAGATTGAAGCTGCGCTTGAAAACTTAATTAAAAACCAGGACCATAGCGAAACCATGAACAGTACGGTCTAGCTAGTGTAAATGAATCTGTTGAGAAGAGCCTCAATATGTGGACAGCTCAAACCTGGAGGAAGGTTGATTGCTGGAATGAAGAACAGGTGAGTCTAATTAACAGAATGTGGAACAGCTGTGAGGAAGGATGAGCCGTGAGCCTTAAACGTTACACACTTAGCGACAGAATCTAAAACTAAACCGCCCACTGACAACCAAAAATGATTGAAAGTAAGATTGAAAGCTTCCTCTGTGACCAGTTTAGGAAAGAGTCTTGAAAGACGTTTAAGGTTCTGATCCGTCCGTTCAGCTTTTAGCGTCTCTGTTCTTGACAGGAACACAAGTCCTCTCACTTTTTAACATTCTAATGTGACCGCAGTTCGTAGAATTGGTGCTGCTGAGAATTTTTCCCACACAGACAGTAGGTTAGTAACGGTGACTTTATTCCTGGAATTTACCCCCCGTACAGAACAGCACAGTTAATCCTAATAAAAAGAAGATTTGGGGGGTGAGGGATGAAAGGAGGAAGAGAGAAGGAGTGGTGTGTGTGTGTGTGTGTGTGTGTGTGTGTGTGTGTGTATAGGTTGGAGTCAAAGAGGTCAGATGAGAAATAAAGACAGCCAACTACTCGAATCAGGAAAAGAGAACAGCGTAGACCTGCTGGTCTTTCGTCACAAATACGACACCAGACAAGACTTAGTTTGATCCAAATGTTTTGTTAAAAATCTAAACGCCACATATTGCCAGTCCATTCAATAAACAGTCATTTTCACGTCTCATGGGAAAGTCCAAACAGATTAACAGCGACAAAGCTTTGCAGTACCATTCATTCACCTTGAACTTTTCACATTTTGTCACATTCCATCCACAAACTACAATGTATTTGATTAGGATTTTGTTCGACGACCCAACAGAATGCAGGGCGTAGCTGGTGTTTTTCCAAATATGTGTTGTAGGTTTTTAACAGTAGTTTGGGATCAGCTGGTTCTGATCAAGAGGAGTCATATTTCTTTTCACTCATTAATGAATATTTGGGAAAAACAGAGTGGCTGCAAGATTTCCCTGATTTCACTGGGACATTACGAGAAAGTGTGAAATATCTAGAGTTGATGCAGGATGCAGACAATACCTGGGTTTCCACTGACCATTGAACTACGCAAATTGGAATTACAAAAAATAAATCCACCAAATGGAAACACAGCAAGTTCGAAAGAAAAATATCTCATGTTTTGTGACAAAAGGTTTGAGGTGTTTTCTTTTTATTGGCCATGTTGAAATGAGTGAATTGCTCAAAACTGCAATGAAATCACTTTTTCGCGTCACACTAGTCACATGACCAACAACCGGATGTTACTACTGATGGGAAATACGAAGAAGACGACAGGAAGTGGTAGGAAGACGATTAATGGCAAACCTATCAATATGTGATTTTAATTGTTTCTTATTTAATGGAAACAACGTAATTAAAGATGAATACCATGACGGGACGTCCAGTAACTCCAGAAAAGCATGTTGTGTGGGAGTTGCACTTTCCTTTTAGCTTTGGTGACACATGGAAGAAGCCTTGTGTTTCGAATTTAGAGACTCAAGACAATGATTAGGAATCGTCTCACAAGCAGTAAAAATAACCAGGTTCACATTCTGTCAACAGGTGCAGTACTGTAAAAACTAATCGTCCTCTCAAAGATTTATTCTATTTTTGTCTTTTTGTTTGTTTTGTTTCAAATAATCGAAAAACCGTTCACACTGGGTGAGTAAGACACGATGCAGTCTGAGCAGGATGGTGGATCGGCGGTAAGTTGTTCTAAATGTACGATGTACCACATTTGGTGTCTAGAAGGAAGTCAACCTATATTGAAAAAACAAAACAAAAACAGCTTAAATCTGTGAGGGAAGAAACATTTCCATCGCATCGCATCTACAAAACCCTTTTAGGCGAACCTGAATCCAAATGCGGGCCGCTATTACGCCATTCAATTTCAGCAGCGGAGACAGAACATATCAAATGGGACAGGACATATCAAATGGGACAGGACATATCAAATGGGACAGGACATATCATATCATATCATGTCCCGTCATCTGAAGGACAGCTGCTGGTGCAGCAGCTCCGGCTGAGACCGGATCGTCGCTGGCTGAGACGTCCAGCTACGTTCACGTTGCAGAGATCTTGGCTCCAGACGAAGCCTGGTTGGTGACCCACTAACTGAAATAGAAACGCACTTCAGGTGTGGAGACGAGGGGTCAGCGGAGAGCCGTTAAGCTGTTCTCAACGTGGTGCAGCACATGAGACGTGGTGTTCTGGTAAAAGAAAAACCCTGCACCCTTTTTGTTTTTTGTTTTTTTTTTCAAAGTTCAAACTCAACTTTGCATAATTCCTTTGGAATTATCATTTACCTTAAAAGACACCACTAATATTTGCAGAATTTGCTGCAAAGTTAAGCTTTGAAAAAACTGCCGTAAAATGAACAAACGGGTCTTAGATGGCCTGAAAATGTAAATGATGACCAGAAATCCCTGAAACATTTTCATCTGTTGCTGTAAGATGGAGAAGGTGGGATGTTCAGTTGTTTCAATCGAAGTTCCATATTTCTATAGATTTACACAAACATAAAGTGACTGGCTTTTTCACTCTGTGGTCTTACAACTTCAAAGTCTTTAATAAGGATTTCTACAAACCTTTTAAAGAACAGCTGTTCATGTATTTATTGACATTGAATTGTTGAAATTTTGCAATAGAAATTTATTTAGGGGTACACAGTAGAGGGAGTTGAATAAAAACAATTCATCAGGTTTTGATACTTTTGTTTGTAAAAATTTTCTGCTTCTACCAGTGTCCCTCTGATCCCGGGTACAAACCAGAAAGTTCTGGTGATAATTTATAATCTATGCTGTTATTTCTTTATATAAGCAACAACCACATAAAAAACCAAGACGATTTTAGTTTTCTTATCACATTTTATTGTTCCTCGTAATGAAACAGCATCACTGATACAAAAAAAAAACAAACAACAACAATAAAACACTCTCTAAGTAAATTACAAATCTGAATGTTTAGCCTGATCCACAGGGAGTAAAGACACCGGGAACAGCAAAAACATCGAGCCAGTGCTTCTCCGTGCCTGAGGGTCCGTAGAAAACTAAGGCCGAGGCGGTTTTGTTCACCCTCCCCTCGAATCGGCATTTGCTTTAGAAAAAGCACGAGGAGGCCGTTTGTCTGTGCCAGCACAAAATGCGTCCGTCTGTACAGCATAGGCTGAGGTAAAATTCTTCGACGCTGTACGCAAACGTGTGGGGGACAAATGAATCCAGACCGCGGACCTGAGATACTTAGAGGGTCAATGTGTAGTGTGGGTAGTTCTACTTCTTCGTAAGAAGACCCGACCTGACGAGGCGATGAATCTCTTACATTGAACTGAGGTCAAAAAAAACATTCGTAAAATCAATACTGAACATAAAGCAAAGATAAAGCAAAGGTGTCTTTGCTTTATCAGGCTAAAAAATGCTTTGATTCAAGTAAAGTTATACAAAATAAAACTTCACCAAAGATGTTTCTAGGACAGCATTGACACACATCGCAAGCCTCAGTAAAATAGGACCTTCAGCCATCAACGATTGTTGGCAGGGAGTTGAAATATTGTTGTGCATTTTTGATAACCTGAGGTGAAAAAAAATTATTGTCTTGCTTTCATGGTTTAGCTTTACTGAACCCGGAGCAAAACTGAACTGTACTGCCTTAATGCTGATGTGTTTTGAGAAAATAATGCTATTGTGATCCAATAGACGTAAGGCGTGCCGATCTGAAAAGGTCAAATATGAAAATATGTATGTAAGGAGAAAACATTCGACAAATGTACAAGCATCACATAGAGAGAGAGAGAGAAAAAAAAGCAAGCTACTGTCATACAGCAAGAGAACAAAAAAAAGGCTAACACTCATCCACATTTATATATAATATATATACTAAAAACAAATGATTGTAAAAGGCTTCTCAAGTACAACCCCCCACAACCCACTGAACAGCGATGAATGTCGGTGTACCATAAAATAAGGATTATTTACACAGCATGTACAATTGTCCAAAAAAAGACCACGTTTATAATCCAAAAACATGCACATAATACACTATTTCATTTGAAATATCTATTTGCTTCACGTACGTAGATCCACAAAAGGATCTATAAATATCCACTTTGGCAGGGGTGTGTTCGAGACACGTAACGGCACAACGATTGAAGGTGGAATCAGGCGAATCTGAGATTCTCATGTCGTCACCAGCTACTTCACAAAAGGCAAGTGTTTTAAATGCCAAACATATAGAGAAATAAAAAGTATCTGAAAGGCACAATTTAGGTCTCCATTTAAAAATGTAGGTAAGGCATTTAAGGCATTTGTAACAACGAATTGGTGAATAGTAACACACTTTAGCCTAGCAACTGATTGTTAGCCAAATAGTGAGTGACCCAGGTACGTTTTAACTTGTCACTTCTCTTGAAATATCACAGTTTAAAGAACAGCCACTTTGGGTTTCAGAGAAATAAAAACTATATGTTGTTTAATTTGTAGCAAACATTAAGGAAGAAAGACAAAAATGTCTTATATTCATGAGCTAGATATACAGCTAGCAGCCAGAGATGGTTATGCTAGCATAGCTGAAATGGAAAAATCCTTTAGAAATAAAATTTGGGGAAACGGATACTGATTACTTTAGAAATGTATAACATTCATTTTAAATTTCTAGCCCTCCGCCCCCAAACCTTTTTTGTTGTAAAAATGTAAATTTGAGAGTTTGTGAAAATATAAAATAGTTTTGTGTGTAAACAGCTAGTTGATTTCTTGCCAAGGATCAACAAGTAGCTGTTGCATTAACTTCATATGCAGCATTTTCAGAAGAGAGCTTTTCTTAGCTACATGAATGACTTTCCAGATTTATAAAGCATAAATATAAAATTAAATGAGCAACAGCCCAATATCTGTGTACGTGTATTGGCTTTAAATGTGTACTAATAAAGACTTTGGAAACATAGCATGGATAATGTGCAGAATGCAGTTGATGGCTATTCATGATGCCATTGTTAAAATGGGAAGATGTTGTAATTTGACTTTTAGACTTTGTGTTTATCCACTTTTGTCCAAATTATTGATAACTGGTAATTATTGGGGGTTTTAAAATTAAATGCTTTGGGACAGCTAACTTTATTTGTAGCCTTTGATAATGATGGAAAGACAATTGCAAATCAAGATACTCCTTAAAAACCGATTTAGTACAAAAGCATTTCAAAGACATTTACCAAACACCTATTGATTAGCATAGCACTTACTTTGACTATAACTGACTGTAACAGACATTATTACTATGTTTAAATCCTTCACTACTTTCTCTAAAAGTTGTAGTTCATTGACTTGACTTGGAAATAGTTCAATCTGAAGTGTGAAATTTGAAAATGTAAGAAGTTGGGGTTTTTTTTTAGTAACGACCCTCACATACATTTGATCTGCCCCCATTTGTACAGTTTTCCTCTCAGTTGAACCACAATATTCTGTTGATGTACAGCTACCACCTCAAATCCGAGGCTAGAAAAATATTTTTCTCCAGTTCTTCCAAGTTGGAAAAAACCCTGACTGGACCACATGTTGAAACTGTAATTACATCAGTCACCAACGTCAAACCAATGTGGCCACCTCAAACATATAATGGATATCTAGCTAAAGTCATGAGCTTTCCTGGGCTCTGACATCATTTCCAAATCCGAGCTCCAATTTCTAGAAAAGCCAGTCGGTCTCCAGCCTAATATCAGCAGGTAGCTGCAAACTTGGCTACAAATGTAGCATTCACATGAAGAAGAGAATAGATGTTACGGATATTTAGAGAAACAATTTCAGCTTTCGCTGACGAAATCTCTAGTTACCTCTGGATGTTTCAGCTAACTCTGTGCAAAAGTAACAAGTGATTCTCCATCCAGCAGTCTAGCCATACTTTATGTGTCTGGTAGGTTGTTCCAGCAGGCATGTTGCTTGAAATGACCGTTCGTCTTCGCGCAACCTGAACAACAGAGAACTCTGACAGGTCGCCTGAGATATGTACAATGCTACTTAATGCAGCAGCTACAGGTGATTGTGTACCTCGGTCTCCTCCGTGTTCAGAGTTCTGTATGACAGTAATACTGAAAGCACCTTTTTGTACGCAGCTGGCCAAGACGACTGTCCCTGACGAATGCAGACTTTGGCAAGGTTTCTGATTTGTTACTGTTTTTAATGAATTTAAGTGGGGGGAAAAAAAGATGATTTTTTTCCACTTAACCGTCTTTGTTGATTAATTTCATGAGTAGCTTAAAGAAATACATGTTTTGATATGTGTGCATATTTTTTATACAAGTGGAGGTGTCTACTGCATCTCCACATAAAGTGAAAAGTAATCCAAGTGCTTGTTTTGCATGGGTGTCGACACACTCCATTTGTAAATGTAGCTTAATTTTAGAAGAAGGAGGAGGAAAACAGTGGGAAACGCCATCACCTTTCCCAGCCCTGCAGTCCAATCACAATGCTGTTCTTCAAGTGAAAGATTCGCTCAGCATCTTCACAGCTGGAAGCATGATATCTTCATCACGATGATGATTCCAGACTGCCTGTTACGGCGTGTTACGTCAAAGTCTGAAGTTGTTGCATTCTAACGTACAAAAGAAAAAAAAATAGTCCTCCAAATGATGTTCTGGGGATGAAGAACATCCAGTCGATACGCTGAAGATTGTCTGAATAATTCAACCGAGGGAAGTGACGAAGCTTGTGGTGTGGTTGGAAAAGGATGACTGCTGCTTTCTTAAATATAAATCCGTAAGTGAGGAGGAGGGGGTCTTTAATGGGCGTGGCTGGTGCCGGGTGGGTGATGGATCCAGTCGAGAACGATAAGCGACAAGCTGCCAATCATAAAGACCACCCCCATGACCAGGAAGACCGCCGCCTGGAGAGAGAGAGAGAGGAAGAGAGAGAGAGAGAGAGACGGGAACAAGAAGGGATTCTGGGTAAGGAGGCAATGAACTGGGCTCGCCTGGAGATGTATTCCCTGCATTTTGGTCAACTCAAGTTTATAAGTATAGCACATTCAGCAACATGGAACATCACACAGTCATCAATTATGAAACAAGCAATAAACAATACATTTTGTCAAATGTAGTCTAAAGTAGGAACTAAGTGTTTTGGGTGTTTTCTGGAGGTCTGTTCCAGATTTGTGGTGCATAGAAGCTGAATGCTGCTTCTCCATGTTTGGTTCTGGTGATGCAGAACCAGAACCAGAGGCCTTGAAGGTTGATACTGTCCTAGAACTCAATGTGACTAAAGAAAAAGACTTCTCTAGATCTTGCTGTGACCTTAGTCTTCAAGTCCTGGGAATGTTCTTCAGGTGATAGAAGGCCCAGTTTGTTACTGTCTTTATGTGGCTCTGAAGGTTCAGGTCTGAATCAATCACTACTTCCAGATTTCAGGCCTGATCTCTAGTTTCTATCTGAAATAACTGAAGGTGTGTGCTGGACTCTAGAACGCTCCTCTTTAGGTCCAAAAACAAATCAGCCTTGGTGGATAAAGACCGAGAGCTTAGAAGAGGAGGTAAGCGCACACGTACCAAAACCTTCTGCCAGGAGTTGTATGGTAACGACTTAACCAAGCGGAGGTAGAAGGCAGCAGGAAGGATGAAGATGAGCATCGTAGCTGCAGAAGCACCTGCAAATAGAGGGGAAGAAGGGCTCATTAAAGCATGCAATACCTGGTTGCACTCAACAGGTTGCAATTTATGGTGAGTGAGGCCTAGAATTTTCTTCATATTGTGCGCTGACAATACATAGTTTGCTATTTAATTGCAGGATAGGTTGCAGTAGTTTTCCCGTTGCTTCAGCAGATATCTCTTTACTTCCTTACTGCCTGCCCTCCTACAGAATGTGCCCCGTTACATATTGAGTGAGCAAGCAGAAAAGCTGACAAAACGCTCGTCCTGCCAAGCTAAAAATGCACCGAGGACAGTCATGACTCGCAGAGCGAGACCCTTGACGATTTAGGTTGCGGTTCTTCCTGCTGCAAGCAAAAAAAGAAAAAAACGTAGGGCACTTCAAAACTTCTCTTTGAGAGCAGGAGGTTTAAATGACTCGGTTATATTTAGCGTTGAGGTGTCGACAGTCTGCCGTCGGCAGCTTCACGTGTCCACCCGACTGAAAAGACTAATAAAAGAAACCGTGAGTCAGGACTTACCGATGAAGCCAAAGATGTCCCTGATTGTGGGAACGAAGATGACCAGCATGTTGTTGAAGGCCAGGATGAGCGCGGCGATCACCAAGTGGCGGGTCCAGCTGAAGTCACGGCCCTTGAAGAGCAACGTGGTGATGGAGGAGCGGATCTGAGAGGAAACAAGTCGCAAGCGTTTAGGGGTTGCGCTTGATTGCCACATGTAGAACTTTACAGATCCATCTGACATAAAGGAGGCTTCGCAAACACAAACGCAAATTTTAACGTGCTTTAGGCTGCGTTCACGCTGTAAGCCACAACCCTCAATTCCAATTTTTTGTGAATTTATTTTCAGAAATAAATGCCACTTGTATGAGATCTCCTGTGTGAACCTGAAACAACTTAAAAGCGTCCCGCAAGTGCAGTAGAGGACACAGTGGTGTCGCACGTAGCGACCGCGCTCAGTGTTTGCAGAAGTAAATATGGACAGTAACGGTGGACTGTATCTTGCGATTTTGAAGTTGTTGTCAAACCAGAAACATCACATTAACAACTTAAGTATCAGTATCGTCCGCCATGGTTGTTGTTTTTCTTCCTGAATGCAGAATAGTGACATTTGTCGAGTGTCGGTGACATACAGGTCGGATGAATGCCACCTGTACCTACAAACACAAGGTCACGTTTGGAAAGACTGGATACATGTCTGACTGAGGACCACATATCCAAGCGGTCGGGTTGCATTTGTAAAATATTCGATCTGTGTTGTTCAGGCTTATCCTCAAAAGATCAGGTAAAGGTCACCTAAGGGCAAAAGATTTCGATTTTGGTCACTTCAGGCTGCAGTGTGAAGGTAGCTTGCATCCCAACTCTTCAAACTTTTTCACATTAGACCTGCAAACCTTAACGTCTTTTATGAAAGGTTTATGTGACAGACAAAACATGGTGCCTCATTGGTAGCATGCATCTATATTTAGACCCCCCCTTCTGCCAGCCTTGTGACTTTCTACCTTCAAAATAGACATTACAATAATGTTCCCTTTCTCAGACTTGGTGTCTCCGGGTATCTTCCTGAACTGGGTGTGTTTAAGAAAAGACGGGAGGTAAAATAGCAGATCCCAGCTAAGACACCTTTTAGCTGGTTAAGCCTCCTCACTGGGGGAAAGGTTGTGGGGATCAGGAGAAACCCCAGGCACCGTGGATTGGCGGGTCACGGGGGGGAAAGGTAGAAAGGAAGCTGTGTTTTATCTCCCGCAGCGCAATGGGACTATGAGGTTGCATCAGCCACCAGTGAGAAAAGGGCGGGCTAAGAATGCAGGGAGGGGAGGAGTTTATGTTGGCAGTTTTCATTCTTACTCATTGTTCTGCTTTACCTTTCTTACCCAAGCGTGTCACATTGAAACAACTGAGCAGTCGTGACTTGCACATCTCAAGGAGGCCAGGTCTTATCAAATCTTCTCCAGTGCTGGCAAAGCTCAAGTCTTTTAAGCCTGGGTTAAAGAAGAGGTTTATTTATGCTTCACTGCTAGGTACAAATACTAATTATCTTGATTTTCTGGGCTGCCAGATTGAACCAAAGCGAAACTCAGATGCTGACTCTGTTGGATCCACTGCCAAGAAATTGTCTCCATTTGTTCCAAAACTCATATCATGCCATAAATCCAAGATCTTCATCAGTCTTCCTTCCTCCCTCCTTCCCAGGGGTTTGTGCATAATTTGGTCATCCTGGAAAAGTTGAGCCTGCATGCTGCATTTCTCTCCATGGCACCAAACCATTCAGCACAGGCCTGCTACCTGGCACGAAGCCTTTGGAGTTCACAGTGTGATATTTACACACTCTGCTCCTTGGTATTTACTTGTAGAGCCGAACTGAGCTGGATACATCTGGCTTTGGCCTGTTGGAAACAAACCAAGAACAAGGTGTGTGCTGTACGGACCTGCCTACATGGGTCGTATTTTCACTCCACACCCAAGTAGAGTGAAACACAAACTCCACACACTGAGGGTGATGTAAGATCTGAACCAAATTTCTGCTTTGTGCTTCGTTAAGGTAAATGTGTGGCTCGACTGTCGGTACACAAAGCTAGTGAGAATGGAAAGTATCGGCAGCAACGGTAAAAAGTCCCTCAGGAGTAAAAATACTCAACAGGAAAGTCACTTCAAAGGGTTTGTGGGCTAAGGAAGCACTGAAGCATCAACGGAAACTAGACACCCAAACAAGAACCATCTGAAGAAGAGTAGTTCCCCTTTTTCAATCAAAACAAACAAAAACTCAATTGATAGAATGATGAGCCCTCTAGTGGCGACACTGGATCACTGCAGGACCAACTAACCAAAAGAAAGATGAAAACACACTGACTGCAATGTTTTCAGAATATTTCATATTTAGAAAACAGATGTTTTTTTTTACAGAATAAAAAATAAACATTAAATTGTCAAATTAGAGAGTAATGTAGTGTTTGCAATATAACACATAAACATACATTTGAATTTCACTTTAATTTATCAAAGTAATTTTATTCAATGCCTTAGACATCCAAGAAGAATGAATTACATGTTTTATTTTAATCTGCTAACACAGTTTACATCTTTGAGTATTGAAATAGCTGAGTATTAAAATTGATATTGATGTGTTTGATATTATCTTTTTCCTGCAGTTTGAGATTTATTTATAAACCTATTTTAGATTTTCTAATAAGATGGTTTTTTTCTGTATGCTTTTAGATTTGTTAATGTAATTTTTCAGTGTAATTTTCACGTTTCGGTATTTTTCTACATCTCTTCCTCATGTTTCCACATTTAGATGCTACTATTTGGATTGTAGCTGCCTTACTAAAACAATGTTTAATGTTGATGTTGGTAAGATGGCGGCGGCTTCACCCGTGTCCTGGTTGGCCTGAGAACTGGGACATGTCTGCCTCCACATAAAGGCCTTTCATTATGTACCAGATCCCAGGAAAAGCCCCGTGTGATCCGGGGGCCGCTGGCGTCTACCCTTCATGTGACCGCTCACCCCAGCACACACGCGTGCTTTCAGGTTGCACCACACTCGTCTACGTGTGTTGTCTTCGCTCACATCTACTGCGTTGCCACGGGAGCCGAGGACAGTCGGCAGACAAAGCTAACGTTAATCTCTCGCTGAAGGTCGTCGGCGTTTTCCTTTAAAACCTGCCAGGTGGATTCAGGAGGCCGGACGGAAACTTGGCAGAACGACGGTGAGGCACAGCAGTTCTTTGGGTTCAATGTTGCACATTCTTGTTTATCAGTCTCCCCGCTGTGCAGCAGCAGCGGTTTGATTTACAGAATGAAGAGTTATGGTGAGTTAATGAAACATTCCTAACTCTGCACACCTGCCAGAGGAATCCTGCGCTCCCTTAGCGCTAAGCCGGCTCATTTATTTACATGCTGACAGCGACAGGTTCTTCATTAGAACTAATTTATGTAAAAAGACACTGACTCATGTCTCTTCACAGCTGCAGCTGTATACGAGTTAAAAGCAGCTTTGAAAGCACTCACAATAAGACATTGATGAGATTTTGATAAAATCTGCATTTATGGATTCCAACTGTGCTTCTTATCAAACTTCTATGTTCTTATCATATTTCTACATACTTGTGACTATATAAACCTTAATGTTTAAGGTTTAACTTAACATCACATTCAGAAGTGAACTAAGTTTTACCTTCTTGATGTGAAGATAAAACTTTAACCTGAAAGTAATTTCCATAGCTTTTTTTTTTATATTAAACAATGAAGCTGTCAAGATAAAAAAAAATTACGTTTTTTTTTCCTTTTGCTAGTTTTCTACAATAAGTAATTTTAAAAGGAGTATCACATTAAGCTCCATTATCCAATTTATTTTTGTCAAAAAAAGGGTAGATAATACCTTACTTTCTTAGCATGAAGATGAAACTAATTGATTTATTTTTTTATATATATTAAATGTTTCCCTTTTGTCTGGGGTTCACTTTTTACAAGCACTATTTTAGCTTTAGCTGCAGGAAATCATTTTAATAAATCAATTTTTTGCCCAAAAGTGGGTAGATTTGTGGTTTACACAACTGGCTATACAAACAAAAGGCTAGCATGGACATTTGTTATGAACTGCTGATCATCGATGCGTTTCTGTTTTGGTAAAGTTAGATTTTATATGACTGGCTGGGTAACATGTAATTTCATTAAAACATGTATTAAGACATAGCTGAACATACACACACGATCAATTTTACCTACAGGTTTTAACTAAAGCTAAAACTAGCTAGCTAAAACTTATTTAGATTTTTTTCATGCTAAAACAAAGCAGTTATCAAGACAAATTTTGGTGTTTCAAAGAGGCTCAGTCAATAGTTGAGTCTTCCTGCTTGACTTGTAGTTATAACAAAGTTACTTCTTTTATCAAGAACATAAAGAGGCATTAGCTTTAGTTTCAGCTAAGTTAAGGTTTTCCAAATATCTATTTGTTTAGCACAGATAGCTTAGCTACGTGGTTCACAGTTACTGGAAGGTAATATTTAGGCTAAATATTACATGTATTTTAGCTACAGCTAACACTAGCATGCTTCTACTATTTAAATGTAAAGAAACATTGCTATTGCTAAATATTTCCTTCTTGCCGTAAAATAGAAATGTTTTTACAATTATTTTAGTTTGAAATAAAACACTGTAAAGCTGAAGATATGTTAGCTAGTGCATGGCACATTCAGTTAAACAATTTATTAGCTCCTCTCAGTTCTGTCAAAATGTGTAACAGCTGGTTTAAAAAGTTACATGTAGAAACCAGCTTGGTTACAGCTTTCAGCTACAGCCAAAAGTCGCATTCCGGGCCAATTTCCCTTCACTATGATCGTGTTTCGATTAAGATCTTCCTTTGAAGCCAAACCTGTGTCCTCATAAGCCATTTCACCCAGCTCAAAGCACCCAGAAGCTGATTTCTCAACATTTCTAACACATTTCGAGGAACGGACAGCCTAGTGCGGCGGATTGTAAGACAAGATATGTCGAGGAATGTACTATCCTCCCCCTGCCTGCTTGTCCTCGGTTCCCTGCCTCTGATATCTCACAGGAGGTCAGGGTGAGGGTTTTTCCACTGCTCAGTTGTTAGGGTGGGAAACATGGGAGTTCTCCCACACCTTGCTTTAGAAAAAAAAACAGCAAAGCAAAGCAAAGCAAAAGAAAACACCCAAACATCAGCCAGATTACTAAATGCTGAGTTAGAGTTCATATCCTAAAATTGTGAAACACATTTTAGAAAGCAGCAGTATACAGCCTACAGTTACCATGCTGTACACTGCAGCTCACTACTGATAAACGTAAGCTTGCTGCCCCTTAGTGGCAGACATGTGCAATTACAACTTTAGTGCAAGCACATAATGTGTCAACATTATCTCAAGTGAGTGTGTGTGTGTGTGTATTGGTGTGTGTTCTGGAGCCTAAAGGAGGCAGGAAACTTCCACTGACCAGTGGGCTCTCTCTTTTTTTTTGTTCTCTTGGTGTCAGATAAGGGGCAGTCTAAAATTATCCCGTGACCATATATGGAGATGGTATTAAGAGGGGCACATGTGTGAATGAATAGGAGTAAGGTGATAAGGTTTGGCGGCCGCAAGTCATGTGACCCAATATGAGCAGAGATTGAGAAAAAACTTTAGCCGGCACAGTGTGTAGTGCTGAAATATTTTATATGACGTTAAATGCGTGTTGGTGCAATAAAGAGGAGTGGGATTTTACAACCACAGGCTGTGTGCTTGGGTTCCTGACTGACCACAGGAAGAGTTTCAAGCGAACAACATGTTCTACTTATTTGCCCAGAGTGGCAGCGGAAAAAAACCAGCCCATTCAGAAAATGACACAAAAAAAAAAAAGAACAAACACAAAAGGACTCTGTAAGGAGAACCACACACACACACACTGTAGCATTTAACATTTAAAAGGGCGGTGTGTATTTACGTGTGCTTAAGTGCTCTGACGTAAATCATACTGTTACCCTTTCAAATGAAAGTGGAACTGACTGAAATTTCATGTCGTGCCACACTGCAATAAGGTGCGGTGACGTATTTAAAAGAAAGTTCTCATTAAATAAATAATAATAATAATAAAAAAAAACACAAACAAACAGAAAGCAGAACAGACACAGCGCCGCTGTGCTCAATGTGTGGCTTACTCACAGGGAAAAGCACGATGGGGACAGTGAGCGTGACGGCGGTGAGGACAGCCAGGCGCACCAGCAGCAGCATGGTGTCAAACTTGTAAACTCTGGTGAAGGTGTGCAGCAACTCGGCCTCCACGAAGTCTGCAACAGACGTGTAACAAAGCAGTGGTGTCACACTTACAGCAATCCCAAAAGCTAGCAGTTAGCTTGACCTGGAGGGCCTTTAAATTTACCTGCAGATTTTAGCTTGAGCTAGCATGCTAACTGTTCTGATAAAGTGCTTGTAGAAAGTATTTCCTCACAGATTGTTTTCTGGCACTCTTGAAGATTTTGTCAATATTAAATATAAGCTGAAATAAAGGTGGCTTTTAAACTTCTCTTACACAAAGGACGTTTTACAGTGTAAGGTGTATATTTTACCTCCAGATTGCAAAGTTCAACTCAAGCTAGCATGCTAACTGTTTGGATAAAGTGCTTATAAAAGGTATTTCCTCACAGATTGTTTGTTTTCTGTCCCTCGTAAAAATATCAAGTCAATTTTGAACATAAACTAAGTAAATAATAAAAATAAGTTTTTAATTTGTAATTTCATTTATTAAAAGAACTTACAATATCCATCGTAAGTAGCTCACTGCCCTTACCATAAAAGGTGAGGTAGCCGAACAGAGCCGACAGCATGTACATGATGAGCATGGCAAGGATGGACAGGTTGGAGACGCGCTGCATTTTCTTCCGGCTGCGACTGCAAACAGAGAAAACAAATAATTATCCAGCGCACGGTGCTAAATGTTTTAGATTTAAAATGGAAAAAAATGGATGATAGTTCTCGATGTGAAAGAAAATGCCCTTACTCTTTTAGCTCGCTGTAGATAGGCAGCACCTCAGGATGGCACACAAATGCAAAGGCCAGGATGGGTACAGTGTATGCAGTCTGTGGGTCGAAAACAAAAACAAAAGATGAAGAAGAGATGAGCTTTATGATCAAAATGCGTCAACAAATGCTAACAAATAACGCGTTTTCACTTTTAAACCACCCAAGTTCTATATTCGGGGAAAATATTAAAAATAAATGCATAGTTCGCTCCAAGAACAAAAAGAAATTCCATGCAGATGAATGTTTAGTTTTAAAACTTTGCTTAGTTGGTCCTGGCCACCCTACCAGAAACACGGAGGTGTTCACCAATGGTCTAGTCTAAATCCAGACCTATTTCCAATGGAGAATCTGTAGTAAGATGTAAACAGTATTCTCTCCCTCTAATCTCAGCGAGCTTGAGTCAGGGTTTGTCGGGACACAAATTCAAAAATTTATGAATTGTGATTATTGCATTAAAATATCCAATAAAATGCAGTAAAATCGATTTTATGTGGAAAATGTACTAAAACAGATAACACTTACTCATTTCTTCCTAAGTCATGTCTGTTCCCTGCACAAACAGTAGAGACAGCTTTTTCTTTTTTTGGCTGGCTCAGTTCTGATCGGATGCCATGTGAGGTATTCCTTCAGGTCAAAGGTGAAAAAAAGCTGCTTCTCCTCAGAAGCTTAGAAGAAAAATATATCTAGGATTTCTACTTGTGTAGGAACCCGGACAGTAAAAACTGCAAACCTTTGTGAATCAGAGGCGGCTCGCCTTAAGTCCACATGGGAATATAGCACACAACGCCAAAATCTTATCATGATTTATGATTATAGAAGCCCAGGCATGAATCCATAAGCACACAATGGTCCAAGACACGCCTCAAACAGCCCCGCCTTTTCCAAACATGTCTCGACAAACACCTGGAATCCAGTCTTTTCTAGAAGTAGACCCCGCTGAAAAGAACACTTCTGGCCGTCCTTCGCCCCCCTACCTGAGAGTTGAAGACGAAGTATTTGGGCCTGCACATCTCCTCGTCGTCGGGGTGAGGCTCGAAGTGGACGCCCGTGGTGTGGTGGTCGCCCTGGTTGCCGGTGACCACTGGGGAGACGTCGGCCCGCGAGAAGTCCATCTGCGACATGTTGTGTCGTAGCGCGTACAGCCTGGAAACGTCGCTGGCGTTCGTACTGAGGTTGGACGAGTACATGAAAGGGAGAGGGCAGGGCAGCTGGCTCTTCTTGTAGATAATCTAGGCAAAAAAAGACAAAAAATCATTATCAACTGGGCTTTACCAAACAATTTTGGTAGTTCTGACTGAGCTAAAAACAGCTTAGTTTGTTTCAAGAAAAGACTGTAAGAAAATATACTGTAAATAAAATTCTTCTTTCAACTGTATAGACACATTATTTGTCCCATAAATTGTTAATCTGTTCATATTGTAAAGAAAAATAGTTAAAAACACGAATTAACACGAATTGGGTAACACGAATTAGCAAACTAACCATATTGCGAGCTAAGTTAGCAATGTTTATTGGCAACTTCACATAATGAATCAAATACTGAATCAAATAATGAAACAAATAATGAAACAATCCGTGTGCTTGAACAAGCATGCTAGCCAGCAGCTGGAAGCTAATATGCTAGAAAATTTACATTTCCAACAGTTAAAATTACTTTTTTGTTCTTTTTTCATGTTTTATATATAAAGTAAACTTTAGATCTTTGTGGGAAGTCAAAGACTAAATGAACATAAACTGCTTGGTGATCTGTGAAGATAGCACCTATCTTATGTTAGCTGAACTGTTATCTTAATTCTGAAAGCAAAATTAAACTCCATAGTCATAGTTTTTTGTTTAATAAACTTCAGTTCAGGTGACTCAGTCAAACTACAATTCACTTGACTGAGTTTGCTGTGTATTTAGTCCCAGGAATGCATTTTGCACTATTTTCATTCACAATTATTTCACACTGACCATTTTTTTTCTATTTATTCCAGATTACTGCAATAAAGTGGAGAGTTACTGACTGCTACTGTGATTCTTTTCATTCCTGGGGATTCCTGGGGATTTAACAAACCCTAACATGTTCAAACAGGCTGGTAAAACTGATTTCCATGTTGGCTAGCTGCCTTTTAGGAAAGCTGTACATCTGAATAGAGAGAAGAAAGTTGAAATTAATGTTGTAGTAAAACTGAGTTAATGGAATGTGCTTGTTGGCATGGAATGTTGCCATAACTTGGTAACAAGTAATCAACTCTTCTACTTTTAGATTTTAATCGAGTCAAACATTGAAACATTATTCACAGTTTTTAGTTCAAATTCTAACTTTAATAGGGCATTGAAATACTTTAAAAGAAAGTCTATTTTTTTCCAAAAACAAAAAGAATTTAACAGCAAATTATGAACAGGCTCAGCTTACCACAACCAGGAAGAAGACCATACAAGACAGTGAAAAACCGCTGGTGTAGCCCAGGTAACCTAGAGAGAGAAAAAAATTTATTCCGTTTTAGATTATAACCCATTTGTATTGTAATGTAATTACTTAAGCCTATTTTTTTTCCCCCCTTGTGTCAGTGAGAACCTCGCTGAACGAATCCAACGCCGTGAAACAGGATTTTTCCTTACCCAGATTTTTCAGGAGGGACAACGGCAGAATAATTCCGATGGACACGAATATCACCAGGTAGTTGCCGTTTAGGTACCATTCCCTGCAAACAGAACTCAAGTTTGAGACCGCAAGATCAAGGAATGCTTAAAAAAAAAAAGTATAAAGTGCTCAAAATCCCTGAGAGGAGACCCCACCCTGAATTCTCCTCTAAGTGCAAGAAGGTTCGGATGACTTCAGGGAGCTCGTACTTCACGATGAAGAGGTAACTGGACATGGCTGCAAGAGGACAAGAATGTCGGTAGGTCACACTTTGTATCTGCAAGAATTCATCCTGAGTCATTAACATATTTAGAGCAGTTAGTTACAATTGACCTCTTGGAAGCTTCTTTGATAAATTCAGGATACTAACGATTGGGAAACTGCACTCCGCAAATCTGGTCTTTCTTACAGAGTGTGGGGAAAAAAAAGGAGGCTGTTTTTCAAAGGAAATTTATGAGAAGTGCCACGCGGGTTTGCCACAAGCGAATGTTTGCAAGATGCTAGGTGTGGCAAAAAACCTCACATTTTCTCCCAGGGTTAAACCTGGTGGCGGCAGCATCATGCTGATGGACACATGCATTGTGTTAGCGCAGAGGGGCTGAGTACAAATCCAAACCGACATATTCACTTTTGAATATTAACTTTTTTTTTTTAACAAACTTCAAAAAAAGTTGCATCTTTTCCTTCAGCTTCACCGTCAAAACCCGCATTTTGTGTTGATCTTTCGCCCATAATCCAATGTTTTTATTTTAATTGTGAAAGGTGTCAATCACTCTGTACTCTGATTAAATTACATCTCTAAATATACATTTCTAAACTCAATGTGGGTGCACATAAAACTGCATTAAAGCTCTCATAAGCACGAGGCTGGAAGCTTGCCAACACATTCCTGAAAGGCTCCAATTATGATAAAGACAAACTTTAACACCAGGTCCAGACAGACTCACACATCCGCTACGAATTCACATTTACCTCCAATGTTCTGCATGATTATCGATACGAAGGCAGCCATTTTCCCCGGCCAGCCGAACGCTTTGTGCCCCAGCGTCTCGTAGATCAAAGATCCTGCCCAAGCAGACAAGCGGAAACATGAAGACAATCAAGTGTATACTTTTTTTTTCTTTTTCCCACCACTTAAAAAAAAACCTGCTAAAATAAAACAAGCGAACAAATCCGCATCCTCAAGATGCATGTTAAGTATTAACACCAACCTCCTTCTTTTGCTGTCATGAGGAGAAGATGAACGGAGTATAAGGAGAGGATGGCCACAGCGACTAGGAGGATTCTGCGCACAAAGACGGACAGAGAGTGAAGATGAATTATGTTTTCCTGCTTTTTCAGTTAAATACGACAGAAAAGTCTCTCTGGGACGTGTGTCATTTGGTGAGCTGGCCTCATGGGACACGGTGTCCCGTCAACCTTAGCATGGTTCTAGGATGATCTTTGTAGAGTCATGTCGGCGCAATGCCAAGTCATCCAGGCATTTGGCTGCTGGAAATAGCCTAACTGTGTCAGCAGGGTGATACTGGAAGTACAGGACCAGAACATTTACAGCTGGAGCAGCCTCCAGCAGCAGATCCTGCCCAACCCGTTGGGACTTGAAGGTAGAGCTTTGTCTCATAGCTGATCCTGCTAATAATGTTTGAGGACAGAAGCTGCCAGTCTCAGTGAGGACGAGCTGCCCATCGTTGGACCAATCGACAACAAGACGACAGCTAACGCTCATCCAAACCAACACCTGATCGAATGTTATTGGCCTTTTGCAGGTAACGTTGTGCTCTTCAGAAGGCGGCCTACTCCATGGCTGGCCATGACGGACATCAAAACTACCAGGTGGTAGCCTAATATCGCTTTTATTTAGTTGATTGATCTTTAAAAATGGTCATACATGCTGCGCGGTTGGAAAAAAATTCTTGAATAACTTTTAATGAGGACAGCTAAAGCTTTTGTACGCGTTTAAGTCAGCTCTGGTGTAAGGGGAAACCATGTAGTGTGAATTCAGGCAAAGTTGGCGATTTGATCAAATCAGCAAATACATGAGGAGGAAGAAGGTAATTTCCAATTTTTGTAAATACCGTCACACTAGCTCGACTCGACCTAGCAGAAGCTAAAGCTATACAGATAAAGACATCAACCGCAGTTGCTCTGTTCAATACTCCCGTCCCTCACTTCTGACGTCCGTCATGGCACCTCATGACTAAGTGACGCAGTAGCAAAGGGTCAATCCATAAGCGCAGTAGCAATATCCCTGTGACCAGCGCTACTTTCCAATGTGAGTCATGCACAAATAATTTTCACAACACTCTTTATTAAACGAGAAGGAGTCTCTGGACTTACGTAAAGAGAACAATGCCGGTGTTGGCCATGGCGTAGGACAGGCCCAGGATGCCGCTGCCCATGATGGCGTTGCTCAGGTTGAAGACCGACATGCCGAAGGAAGCGTGGCCCGGATGCTGCCCGAGAGAAAAGTTGGAGATTTTGCAGCTTCGTTATTTTAATGCTGGTCAACTACCTGTAGTGACGGATGAGTTCTCTTACATATTCTTCTTCCTCATATTTCTTCTTCTTCATCAGCCCATTTGATAAGAACCTGTCTTCTTCCCCATCGTCATTTTCGTCCATATATTGACTGCTGGAAGACCAAGGAAACAAGTCTTTAGGAAACACTGGAATCTTACAGACAGTATTAGAGGCCCTTCACAGATTCCTTCTGTTACTGAAATATTTCAGATCATCAAACAAATGTTCATTTCAGAAAAATGTAACCTGAGCTGATATGCAACATAGTTACAAAATGGTTTCAGACTGAGGAGATGAAAGTTAAAGTTTCTGGAAGGTGTGTGTGTGTGTGTTACATCTGACCTGAAGCAAAACGCAACATTTCAGAGAAAGACAAGCAAAATTAATGGTTCTGTCCGAAGCGACAGAACCATTAATTTTGCTCTCTACTGGAAAATCTTTGAGAAAGAGAAATCAAGAGCACTTATTATCTTACGGAGCAAAACACTGAACTAAAGCACACCAACAAGTGGACCTCTGAATGGCAACCCCCTCCATCGCCCCCAAAACACCAAATAAAAGGTTTTGGTGCGATACAGTCAAAGCCTGGACTTCCATTTAGTTGAATTCAAACAACAGTTGACCAAGAAGCCTCCGGAAATATTTAAACGACTCATTACCAGAAATAGCAAACACTTGATGACAGCATTAGATTTAGGGAACAAATACTTTTTTGGACAGGGTTGGGTTTGGTCTGGATAGATTTCTTTCCTTCAGTATTTCAATAATTATCATTTTAAAAATCCTTTCTGTTTTTACTCGGACAAATTGTCTGATATTCCCATTTCTTTGACGATCTGAAACATCTAGAGTAACAAAGAGGTACCTCCTGTTTCCTATTGGGATGGTTTTTTTGCTCACCTGGCGATTGTGGACTTCTCCACATCAATGGAGGCTCTGAAATGCTCGTCCAAGCTGGCGGTGCTATCATCATCATTCTCCATGGGGACCCTCTTCAGCTCCATGAGTTCCCTAACTCTAGGCATTATGACGGAGGCAGCGGGACGAGAGGCGAAGATCCTTTGTTTCGGTTGATTGTTCGGTGGTCAGTTGTCACAAAGAGTCGACACAAAATGTTTCTTCTTCAAGTTGATACCCTAGAAAATTAAAACAAAAAAACCTAAAAAAAAAACAAAAAAAACGGAGAAAAGAACAAATGTAAGTCTGAGCTATTTAGATTTCTGTTCAGACCTGCAGAGTTCTTCCCCCAAACGTGTCTTGCCCTAAAGGGCTAAAAGCGAAACGTTGACAAAAAGGAGTGGCAATATGCAGCTGATTGCAGACCTGACCGGCTGTATGTTGGCCGTCTTATCAGCCTCCCCCAGAACCTTCTGGCCTTGTTGAAGAAGGCAAGAGAAACAGAGCTGTCTACCTTGCAAACAGTTTTCTGGAACCATGATCCACTCTGGCGCTACCTTGAGGAGAGCGTTTGTAACTTATGTTAGTAGACTGTATCATGTCTGACTTACTACAAGTTTAGCTGTAAAGGCCAGTCTAAAAAGTCCTCTCTCCTAAAAAGTTGGGCGTATCAAAATTTGCAGTCCACTGCGGCTTTAAAAAAACAGGCATAGTGTGACCTGCTGTTGGGTGGATCACCTCACAGGAACTCAAGATTCAATTAAAACAAACCCGGGCTAAACATGTCGCTATGGATTTAATCACCTTGATCTCTAGCAGCACCCTTTTCAAAAAAAAAAAGTCCAACATTTCCAAGATGACTTTGAAATGAAGATGTTGCCTTACCGAAGTTTAGGACACGACAACGTTCAAAGTGCATGTTGACTTTCACTTGCTGCTTAATTCAAATTTAACCACAGAAAACAGGAGGCGCCAAACGGAGTACTTGCGTTCTGTTTTCCGTCTGTGCTGCTGATCAATATGTTGCGTAATCGAGAGGTCAAAGCCAGGGAATTAGGCAGGCATGACTCTAATGCAGCTACTGCTAAAATGATTTACAGTGTTGTTTGTCTTTCACACAAAGAACTCCTTGACTCCATCCGAGGAAATAGATCCACCACGGTACGCGCCGACCAAAGAAGAAACTAACAACCGAGTAAGTCCGAGCAATGGGAATAACTACACCAACTGCAAAGACATGTCATCTTTTTTTTTCTTCCCTACAAAGAGTGACTTCAGGTATTTCATACAGGTTGCTATTACTACATGTCTGGATGTAACCAGCAGCTCAGTACCCATGTTCAGCAACCGGCTAATTTCAATAAACAAACGAAAGAAGAAGCATACAGGGTTCCACAACTTCAGCAGTTCCAATAAACATACAGTATTCTTGGTCCACTCTGCCTTAATGACACCAATAAGTGCCACATCTACGCACTCCACAAAAAAAAAAAAAAAAAAAAAAAAAAGAGACAGAAACTAATTTTTTCCATCAGGCAAAAATTAAAAGGTTCCTTCTTGTCCGAACATTTCTTACCTCACAAAAAAACTCAAGTTCAGAACTCCTAGAAAGTCCTGATAGTGGTATATATATCAGTAAAGTAGCATTTTCCTCTCATATTTTTGACCAATCAAAAGTTTTGCTAAGATGATCAATCAAGAAGAAGCTGTGAGAATATTCTTTTTTGATGTAACTGAGTATCCAGATCGTTTTTTTGCGGTCAAAGTCATTTTCAAAATCCTAAACTTCTCTTTATTTTAGGTGTGGGAAAGGTCTCCTTTCAGACTGCTGACCAGCAGTGGTCAGCAACAGATGGGGGAGGGGAAGCATTTGCTCATATTACAAGAGAATATATTATATATTAAGCAACGCACAAAAAACTCTGGCATCTCAGTAGGACTTTAAACAACGGGAGGTTAGTGACAAAAATCTTTTGTAGTTTTGAAAAGTAACTCTTTAAAGTCCATACCTAATGCTAACTTTTTTTTATATACTCATATTTACTTAATAGAGGTGTAGAAAAAAAACCTCAAAAAACTTTATGTCTGGAACTTAAAGCCCAAGAATCCAATATGGCTGCCATACATGTGAAAACTTAAAAATAGGTTTGGTAATTTGTGCTTTTGATGCGTTAAAATCACAATAACTCATGAAAAAGATCATGGTACTGTCAAACTTTCGACTGAAAGCATGTTGCTGAAGAGTTTGAAAGAAACTGATAGCATTAGTAGCTATAAGCCAACATGATGGCATTACTAGCTTCTAGCTAATTTCTGCTCATATTTATTAGCAACAGCTATCACCTTGTAAAGGCATCAGAATTACAAGCTGATATTTAAATCCATATTCAAGTGTCTTCATGCTCTTTGAAACTCAAATAAAAATCAAAGATTAGTACAGTAAATCTTTGAATGTCAAATATCCAATTGTATTTACAAGTTAAATATCAGTCAGCAGTACCAGCTCTTCTCCACAAGTTATCTGAGCTTAAAAACAATTTGAAAAATACCTTAAGGTTTTTGAATCAACAATAGTTTCAAAAAGGAAGTGTTTGGGCAACAGGCTATTTGCATCATACTGCAGAGGCATGAACAGGGTCAAGTGGATACCAGCACAAAGGTTTTTATTTAGCAACAGCAACAGGATCATTATTGCAAACAAAAGTAGCCACATGTGACTTCACCTCCACCAGCTTGGCCCACAGCATGACACTTTCCTGCAGATGGTGTTGGCATCGCTGACCGACTGCCACTCTTCCTGTTTTCATAGCCCTGTCACAATAAAAGACCTCGAATCCTTTAGCTAAAGGAGTTTTAGAGGCTCCATTGCCACAACAATCACACACTCGAGTACGCCTGGAATCACCGCGTCCGCCCCGATGGCGGCGCAGAAACACAACCGGCAGGGCGGGGGGGCGGAGTTGTGCGCCTGCTGCTGCCAGAAGGGGATCAACCTGTCGGACTGGGTTAATTTCACATGAGAAGACGAATGCTGAGGAATGTACTATAAAACAGTGGTTCCCAATTCCAGTCCTCAGGCCCCCCTGCCTGCATGTTTTAGGTGTTTCCCTTCTGCCACACACCTGGATTGAATCTTTTGGTGATTAACAGGCTCCTGCAGTTCTTGGTGGCTGCAGAAGATGTCATGCAATCATTTGAATCAGCTGTTCTGGTGTAGAGGCACATCTAAAACATGCAGGCCGGGGGGGCCTGAGGACTGGAATTGGGAACCACTACTATAAAATAAGTCGAGATGTATGCAGCAAGGGAGAAGACAACACGGAACTAAACCAGGTTGCAGAAGTTACTTCATTAAGAGATTCGAGCTGAAAATCTGTCAGAGGTTCGTTTGTGTTTATGGTTCTTTTCAATCATCAGGGCTGATGATTGAAAAAAAAAACAAAAAAAACTGGACTGTTAAACGAGGAGTCACAGATTTCTCATGCAAATGAATTCATGCTGGTGTGCAGATAGAAAGTAAACTCATCAGAAATCGCATGTGACGACAACGCATGCACAAAGACTCTCAGTAGACAAGGATGGATAAATCGCAACTAGTGGCTGCGATTTATTACGTTTCATTTCGTTTCACACAACATATTGACGTGATTTCTGCATATGTTTTATCCAAACACAAATATTAGGATAAAACTCCTTCAAAGTCTGTTCTCCACCCAAAGCAAACTCTTGCATCAGCTGTCTGCAAAATCCCCTCAGGCATTGCCTGGGTCAGACTCATAAAAGAGCTCCATTTTTTTTGTTTTGTTGACCTCCCGCAAAATAAAACAAAAAACACATGCACACAAATGCAATCATTTTGCAATCAAATTAAACACTCAGCCATGCCGCTATGTTCTATTTTTTATTTTTTTTTAATCCTCACCTAAAATCCCTCTGCATAACATTTAACACAGTGAAATATTTGACCTAATAATATTAGGCTCACTTACTGATATGGTTCTGAAAGACGGTCCGATCCGGTCGGCGCCTTGCTTTTCTCTTTTGAGACAGTTTATTGAAAGCCGAAAGTCAGAAGACAGATGAGCGACTAAAACGAGGAGGTGCGGCTCTTTAGTGAAACTCAGGTAAGACGTCGGTGTTTTAAAGGGGAAGAGGGAGGGCCGCGCTCAGCCTATCAGGGCGATCCCACTTTGTGTGGGCCCCTCCTTCGTGGAATGTAGAAAAAAAAATGACAGGGCCGTGACCCCTCTAAAGAAATTAGACAGAAATATAGGCAGACATACAGATAGACATAAAGATAGAGAGATGGTCAGACAGAAAGATCGACACATGGATAGGCATACAGATAGATTAATAGAGAAAAACACATAGACATACAGACAGAATGTCATAGACAGACAGACATACAGACAGACATGGGTTGACAAACTGACAGACAGGGTACTGACACCACATCTGCCACCATCAGACTGAAGTCATTGGGTCTACCAGTTTAAATACTCTCAATGCCCTCAAGATGTGATCATGTGACACACCACATGACCTGGTCATCAGTTTTATTCTCTGGAAAACGTAGTCCGGTCAAACACTCTGGTACCGATCCGAGACCATCCCCAAACAGAGCCACTTACTGATAATGGCCGACTGATTACACACACACAGAAGTCATCCGTACACACTCAGGGACAGATGCACACCGGCGGTGACCGTCAGGGGTTTGGCAGGGTAGGCCGTGCCGCTGCCTGACCAATCAGAGGGAAGAGCTGCAGGGATGTTGCTCTAGCCAAGGTTATGTTCGCGTCAATACGGGGGTTCTTTATCTCTGTGGGGTTTGTGTCGTAACGCCGGAGAACACGCAACGCCAATGGATCGTACAGCGGGCAAACTCTACGGAGAGATTCGCACCTAAAAAAACAGCCTCACTTATCAGCTGGGAGGAACTGGATGACTGCTGAGGGCTTCGATTTATTTTCCAACTTCTAGAGAATCAGAACGAATATTTGATCCAATGTTTCGATCTAGACCATCAGCCTCTGGAATATGGAGGAAATGGTATTTCATTAAGATTTGGAAATGCAAGTCAGAAAAATCTGTTGGAACGTTCCTTAAAGACAGAATTATAAAGCCTAAAGGCTTCAGATTCATATGTTAATCCAATATGGCAGCTGGAATATTGCTATAGTTACAGTACACTTGAACCTTTGACAGGTTGGATATCAACAAACAAGTGGCACTTTATGGTTTTAGTTAATTAATATGTAATAAAAAAAATTGATTTGTTGGATTTAGTCAAGCTACCGCATGCATGAAAATTAAGTTTCGTCCAAATATTAGAGGTCGGAGTTTATCATAATTTTCACTGAGTTGATGTTGGTGTCTGTAGGTTAATCAAAATTTGAATTGAAAACTATACAACAACAAAATAACAAAATCAGATCGGTTTTAATAGAAGCAACTTTGTTGTCCATCGCTGTTGTCTGTGTGTCAGATTTACGGGCGTACCAGAAACACGCAAACACAAAGGTTCCGCTTGGAACTTTTGTACAAAACTTCTGACTTTGACTTACGTTAAAATTTTTAACACATTAAAATCTATGTAATCAATTAATCAAAAATAAACGCAATGACATCCGAGCACAACTAACTCTAAATTATTGTAATGAGTTTTTCAGAAGTTCAAATTTCTATATTTAAAGACTGGCATTTTTGCTCCACACTATTTTTATTTGCTGACAAAATAAGCACTACAACACTTACAATTTCTGAAATCTTCTAATGTAAAAATAATGATAAATCCAGTAACAAATATTTGTATATCAAAAGGCCTCTGTATTATCTTCGAAGGTTCCTTAAATAAGAAGCAAAATGCAAATTCCTATAAATAGTAAACTCCCAGCCATGGCTGCAGGGTGCATTCCATAGATGGCTTCGCTGTCATCTATGACAGTGTATGGGGGATCTTCACATGCGTATTTAGCCAATCACCTGTGACTGCAATGTATCAATGAGCTAACGTCACCCCAATAGGAGGTGAAGGGTGGCGGTGTTTGAGGACAGATATAGTAGATGTTGCACACCTAAAAATATCAATGTTTCTAGGGCCTGAGAACATGGATCCATCTCTATATTCAAGCTAGGAGAAAAGAATTTCAACACTAGAAGCAATCTGTGAAAAACACTTCCTAGTATCACGTTTGGGTTCCAGTTCCAATCGAATGATCAGGTGGCTTTACATACTGTTCTGTGTATACAGGAACAGCGAGTACTCTGTCCAACCCTCCACATCCTTTCAGTCTCTTTTATGTAAATGATCATTGCCCCTGGTTTCTGGGCCCACCTCTCGTCGACAAGCACAGCCCCAATCTTCCTGTTATGGCTTTATGAAAAAGTTGTTGAATCGAACGGGCAAAGTCATAATAATGCTGGAACCCGCTGTTAGATATTGATGTTTGTAGCCACGTCCTTTTTGCTAAGCACCCTATGTCTATGTTCGAGGCTCTTATTTTGAAGTAGGACAGGAAGTAGTTATTGTGTTGTACAGCTTTGTGACGAGTCTGTGAATACAATAAGACTGGTTGACAATGCTCGGATGAAAAAAGTTCTCAAAAACATTTTTCATCTGAGGGGTCACAATTAACCCCTTGCAGTCTATAGTCACTAGGGGTTTAATGGTATAATTTTCTATACCATTATACTCTGATTAACTATATACCACAAGGCACTAAAGGCTAATAATCACATATTGACCTCAAACCCCCACCAAGCTAAGGTGTAGACATACCATGAATGCCTGTTGATGCGTTTTTCACACACACCAAGAATTATAATCAAAGCAGTGTGTTGCCATCTCGTGCTTTGAGTTCAAAATGTGTATCTTCTGTATGTGCTACATTCAAATTGACTACAAGAATAGGGATAAAAATCAGGCAGGAGTTTAGTTAGAATGTAATTAAAAAAAAAAAAAAAAGTAGATTTAAATAATTACCAAGCACCATGGCAATATAGCTGGTTAATAAAATAAAGGATTATTTTGATGCTTGTTCATGATCTAGAGTAAAAAAGACTAGATAAGCTATCAAATGAGATTTTCTGGAGGCAAATCTAATGATGTTTACGAGAATCTAGGATCAAAAAACTTTTATTTTATGAATACAAGTGCCGTGGCTCAATAGAGACGCGTATTTTTTTAAATTCAGGTTTTGTCAAACTTTTTTTGCCTTTGTGAGAGAAATGTCAAAAACCATCTGAAGTGTGTGTCTGACATGGCAGAATTAACACCACAACAGCTAAGACAACTGAAAACAATTTCTCAAAATAAGTACCTAACACATATATTGACGTGCGATATGAAAGATAAAATAATCTGACTTGATGAATGCTCTTAGGCCAGCCGCAGATCATGACACACGAGACAAAAAGCTAAATGAAATTTGCATTCCAAAGCGAGATTTCTGGAACAGAACAAGACCTCTACTGTATATCATAGGTTTTCTCAGAAGATGTGTGTTGGCTCAAATTTTCTTTCTTCATGCCAGTAAAACAGTGGAGCATTATATTTTTCTCAACTTTAAAACCAACACCCGACACATTTTTTCCACTTTAGACAGCATCGGTGCTTCTGATGTAATAGCATTCCACTTCCCTTTACATCTCTCTTGAGAAGTCTCCCTGTCCAACCTCTTCAGTCACTTCCTGAAACCGACAGTGCTGCAGTCATCTCTACTTAAAACTGAGATCTGCTTTGCATACAGGGAAATGGACAGGAAAAAAAAGAAGAAGAAAAAAAGCCAGTCTATCTGGCTTTCAACTCCTGTCAACATCCAGGAGGGCCTTTTGAATGTCCACACTTTGAAGTGTGGACATTCAAAACAAAGGTTGACACATTCTGACGCAGATGATCAGCAACTGTTACGATCTTGCTGGCTGTTTTTGTCCACTTGAGTTGGGTCAGTGCCTAAAGAAATATCAACTGCTTGGATATTTGATTATAGACCCTAGGGAGAATTGAAATCCTTTAGGTTTGTCAAGATAGATAGCGGCAGCACCGAAACATACGTAAAGGTTAGTCGGCTTCGGGACTCAAAGGTTGGATGTACCAATAACAAATGGGTCTGTACAACCAACAACCATGTGATTTGAGGCAAGAAAGACACCCGTATAAACGAGATGGAAGGGATCAGTGGACTTTTGGTCATCTGGGGATGTTTTTGCAAAAGACGTTTCAAAAACAAAAGATCAACGGCTCAGAGATTTCTGACAAAAAGAAACTGTCTGAATAGAAAGTTTTATGACCTCACAGATTAGTCTGGAATAAATCAAAGACCTCTGACTTTAGTCTCTTTATGTGACGTTCAAGGCTATCTGGCTTTAAAATAAACATCATCCTGCCCTTTTGTACATAACCCCGGTTTGCCCTAGTCTACAATGAACCCGATGGACCACCTCTGTTGATCTTATCAGTGGCTATCGATCTCTCGTTGTGTATTCCAGGAATGACGCCAGCATCTTGGTTTTTTTTGGTTTTTTTAGTAACATGTCATTCTTACACAGCTGATGATAGCAACCATGAGCTTAGCATATATGTAACTGAACGCAGGAGGCATTAGAAGGAGAAAAAAAACAACATTATTTCGTAATTAGGTATTTTCCAGCTTCACGAAAGTTCATTTTAAAGTTTTTCTACAACCTCTGTAGAAAGTGAATAGCATAGAGCAAACAGCTAGTTTTTACCAGGCTAGTAGTTAGCAGGAGAGAGTTCATATTTCCAAAAATGTGACCCATTTTGGCTTCTTTAAAGAAGAAAATATAACTATATTTGGGAGTTTACAAGTGATCAATTACTCCTATAGTCACAAATACATCTTGGTATGTTTTAATGTAAATTTCTGGATGAAAAACATGCAAAGAAAAAAATAAAATAAAAAAATAAAATAAAATCTGGGATTTTCAGTGAGACAATCTATCGCTATGACTGAACCACCGAGGACAAGAAAGTTTAACACAAGAATCCAAGAAATTAACAAAAACAATAAAACTTAAAAGCGAACATACTTTCCACTGATTTGATCATAAACTCTGTTTCTATCCACATTTCGACTCACTGAAAGGTTTTTTTTCCCCCCCCATTGTACCAGATTTTAACAGAACGTGACGACAGCTTCCTGACAAACCGCCAAAGGCCGCTCGGCATCCTTTGTGCTATCGATATCCACTCCCTTGAAACTGAATCGACATCTGGCTTGCAGCTCATTTGGTCGTTTGCGTTCCAGGTTACATCAGTTCTGCTTCGGCCGGCAGCCGCACGGCGGACTCCGACCGACATTTCAGAGCTCGTCACTGCCAAATAGAAACACATATCCATGGCTAGCCTCCAGCATTTATAGAACAGGTGCTCCAATCTCTGCTGGTATTCCAGTCTCTATTGGTGATTCAGGCTGTACTGGTACTGGATCCATTGTGGTGCGTTGTAAATGCAGGATATTGGGAATAAACAAAGTTACAAATCTTTTTCTAATCTGGACCCTTGAAATTATGTCTCCAGTCATAAGGTTTATGCATTTTTCCCAAAGACTTCACCGAGTCTTTGCACCGTCTATGTTCTACAGCTACGACTTTGGTGATGGTAATGGAAAAACAATTAGCATTCTGCTGCCTTGGTTTTGTCCTTCGGGCTTCTGTCATACAGCTCTCTGACCTCTGTAAAAACGACTGAGCAAATGACGCTTTTTAAATAACACCCAGCAGGTGACTTGACAAAGCCTCTGTCTATCAAAGTCAGAGTGAAGCCTGCAGGTTGAGAGATTGTGGTTTGTATTCCGACCTTCAGCAGGCTTTCACTTGTTCCTATTTGTGGTGAGGATGCAAACAGAAGAAAGGCCTTGCTCAGGAAATGGCTACCCTACATACTCTTGAAGGTATGTCGTCCTCCAGTGAGGCCCCTAGTTCCCATTTTTCTCAAGAAGTTGAAAGAATTGTTCCGGAAACTCTTTCAGTCTGCTTTATGGCGGCTAAAGTCTATTTTTGAGCATTTAGTGTCAAAAATTGTGCCTCTTGCTTATTAGTCAACTGAAAATATCAATGTGAAAAAGTAAAAACAACCATAAAGCCGCAACAACAAACCTCAGAAGGTTTTATAAATTGATAGGAGTCCCCTCTGCTTAGGGAAGTACCCTTGGATCAAGACCAGTCATCTGTTCCATCTTGGCACACTTTGCTGCAATGCCTGACTCAATGCACCTCGAAGGCTGCAAACTGTTCTGCCTTAAACCCATTGGCCAGCTGGTCACATCTGTCATGGCAACATCAACATAAGTTGATTTCAACTCTCCACATTGTCTCTGTCCTTTTAAAAAACACCCAGAGACAGTGAGCTGACGACTATAACGCAGTATTTGGTTGGTTGCAGAGACCGGACCTCGGAAGGATACGACACACGAGTTGTTCTGGCTAAAGGAAGGAAGATGAGTGGGATTTGCTTGTGGTTGTGGTGCTAAAAACATTAGCAATGGAAGGCTGACGTGTGTTCAAACGCCAAAAGATCATGATTACAAATCGTGATTGCACAGTGTCATGATCTTTCAAACACTGTCAGCGGTTTAAATAGATAAAATCTGCCAGAGATGCTAATTGACTGGCACCTCTCACTGGGTTTTATGTTTGATGGCCATACGGAAGACTATATTTTCAGTTGTAGAGCAGTCCAAACTCCAACTTAGGGAAATGTTTGTTAAATTTATGATTTTACACTTAGAAAGTTTGACTTCTGAGTATTGGGAGAATGAAAAAAAACAAACAAAAAAACAACTTCCTCCAAGGTAAACACTCCAGTGTTTTGTGAAAGATGCTGGATAAAGTTCTACCTAAGAGGAAGTTTTTTTTTTTTTTGGGTCCTTCATTGGTTTAATTTTATTTAGCTAAACCTTTGTCAATCATCAGTGTTTCCTAAATTGGAAAAAAAGCAATCAGGAAGAGATCATACTGATGTTGAACACACTAACTTTTAGGCCCAAAACCTCCATAGAGGTTTTGGGCCTAAAAGAGCTACATCACCACTGCTGCCACAAATCCCACCCACTTGGCTTCTCTTGCTCCTCTGACTAGAACAATCTAGAGTGTTGTGGGTGGAACTTCATTTAACGAAACTTCAATGCTGTTATGTAAGTAATAAAAAGCAAACTGGCTTGAAACTTTGAAGCAACTGTGTGGCACTGAGGTATATTTAGCTTGCAGAACGCTACTGGCAGGTCCTGAAGTCACCACAAATACATTCTTAAAGCTGGGCTGGTGCCTTTGTTCCCAGGCTCTGCTGCAAAATGCCCAGCTGTGTAGTAAAATGTTCAGTTTGGAGATTACATAAAGAGTTCTTCCTTCATTAAAACTTATGGTAAACAACCGAGAAGCAAGTATGCAGAGCATCCGAGCGATCCCTTCATGTTTCCCCTGTGACTTGCACTCTGCAAGGACAGTCCTAAATCATTAAGGCCAACAGCAAAACCATCCTTCTTGTTTTATTGTGGACATCAGAGGCAGCTGGGGACTTCTAAGGAACTTCAGTTCTTCTATGGAAAATCAAATTAAAGGTTAAGCTAATGCAAACGAGTTGCATAATACAAAGCATGACAGTAAGCCTGTGACTGCAGTCACAACACAGCTATTAGTCCCTGCTTACTTTCTCTGGTTACAGAAATCTGAATTCCTGTTTATCTTTACCTAATTGTGGTCAGATGAGTCAATATGATTTTTTTTTCTTGTGTGTGTGTGGAGCAGACACAAAGAAGCTTCCAGATGCAGTCTTTGTGCTGCTCTTTTTCAGATAAGAGAAAGCAACACTCAGTGTGAGGCATGCAAACCTTAGTTCTGGTGCAGAAAATCAACTGGTTGCTTTAAGAAAGTTGCCCCCAAAACATCAACACGAGCCACGATTCATTGCTTTTTCTAAATAATGGCGGCTGAGCTCAAACAGCGAAACAACAACTTAAAAGGAAGCTTAGATTTAGCCGATAAAAATACTGAGGGGGGAAATGTTGCCTTTTTTTTGTTTGTTTGTTTGGGGGTTTTTTTACCGATGAAAACAAACACGTAAAAAAAAAAATCCTCATATTTTTTTTCTGTTCAAATCTGCAACCCTGTGCGCGGAGGAGCGGCCACGAATTAAACGGCCCGCTTCCACACCGTCAAATATGGTGCCCGGAATTAACCAGATAATCACCCCAAAGGTTGGGGAGGAAGAAGCGAGGGAGAAAGAACCCCGAACCAAAGTAAAGAAGTGGTTGTCAGTGCTCGGGGCTTACCTTATATGACGGTGGCAGCGGAGCGCAGATGCAGCAGGAACAGGGAGAGCTGGGCTTCTGAGACCACAATCCCCGGGTCCTGAGCATTTAGCAGAATGGAAATTTCCATTTACCATGCGTGAGTCAAGAAGAAGCAGCAGCTTCGTGTTACAGCAGCGAGTACTGACGATGAGACTAGCGGGGTGGGATGAGGAAAGGAGGGGTGGGGTCCTCATGTTCCCCCCTCGGTTGTTACTTTTAAAAACATAACCTTCTAGGATTGTTATTTGTTGTTGCGTTTCTTTTCATTTAATTTCAGCTACCCCCCTCCTCGCCCCCTCCCATCTTTAAACATGGTGTAAGAATCACTGGACGTACATAAAGTTACAAAACCAGCATTGCTTCATTTTTCTTACACAAAAAGCGACTTTAAAACGATTGCGCTGCTTTACTGATGGAAAATCTGCGATTCTGTTACGTTTGGCGCAAAGTCTGCACCAGAAATGAGTTATTTTGAAAGCGAACGACATCAGCAGGGGCGTAAAAAGAAATTCCATGTCCCAGAACGTGCGCGCGCACTGGGCAGCTTTGTGTAATAGTGCTTTGTTTTTATTTTCATCATCATTATTATTATTATCTTTGTTTTTGTTTTTTAGTAACAGCTTTGTCATGCCAATATTTAGATCCCACTCTTTCAGTTTTTATATATTATCTAAATTGGAATTAATTCAGTACTTCATGTCTCATTAACAAATTTTCTTTTCTTATTTTGTTTTAACATATAAACAGCTAAGATGGACCAGTTGTATTCATTTAAAAAAAAAAAATACAAATTAAAATTTTGTTAAGATTATTAGTAAACTACGTAGTTTAAATTTATTTTTAAAGGGCTTCAAAAATAAATGATCTGTCACATATATTGTAATATTACCGAGTTTGATATGGTTTGGTTATGTTTTGCTGTGCAAAACAAATTTTATAGAATTGTGACATTTAGCTCTAGGTTTCATCATTCAAAATTCTGAGAATTTAAAATCATGATTTCTAACATAAATGGATCTTAAACTTGTGCTTTTATGTATATTTGACAGTCCAAAATTAGTCTCTGTGTTTTAAGTCTTTCCCATTGCAATTCTTTTATATTGGAATTTCATAACTAGTCGCATATTTATGTTTTTTTTTTTATTTCATTCTTCAAGTATTAGTTTGACTCATAATCTACTTGTGGTGAGATTCCTAATATTTTCTAGCCTTATCTTTAGTGAGAGGAATCTTAACTTAAAGATAACCTCACACCGTTCAGAATGAACAAATTGTTTTCTCTTGTCTGAGTTGCTGAAGTAAGAAAAACCATATGTCCAAAAGAATCTGCATTTTTGTTTATTTTAGAGCCAAAGTGGGAGAAAAATAGTGGCAAGTCTGATGAGATATTTGCGCTGCACTGCTGGATGGATTCAGTTTATTTTCGCAAAAGTAAAGCTGCCAGTGGTTTTGCAATTTCCATGCGCTCATGCCACGGCAGCGCCTCTCGAGCTGAATGACTGGTTTTACAGACGTGGTGCGGCGCAGACAGAATACACCTGAGCCGGATAAGGAGCAGAGTTAAATATAGTTTCTGTACCTGCAGGATTTATTCCAACTATTTTCACTTATCAAGTTTATCCACTTGGACTGGGAAAAAGTTTCTCATCCAAAGCAGGTTGAAATGTTCATCCGTGGACTTGCAGCAAAAAAAAAAAAGAAAAAAAGAAAAGAGGTCTAAGTACTGAATGAAGGGGAGTTGGTACACTTTGTGAGATTTTTATTTGAAAACATTTTGAAACCCTGTGCCTGTTTTTCTTCTACATACACTCACCCTCCTGCTCTATTTCACTAAATCCTGAGAAGACTCTCTGACGTTTGTGGTTGTAACAGCTGGCTGAGACGTTCAAGCTGGGTTCACGTTGCAGAAATCTTGGCTCCAGACAAAGCCTGGTGACCCACTAACTGAAATAGAAACGCACTGCATTTATGGAGTCTGGGGTAGGAGAGGGTGGGGTGGAGGTGAGGGGTCACCAACATGGTGCACCACTGATGAGATGAGGTATCTTCATGAAGGACCTGAATTTGTTTTTTTTTAGTTTGAACGCTAACGCTAATTAAAGTCTATTCAGTTATTTTTGGAATAAATCGCATCTTCACCTATTCTCAGTATCGCATATCTCGGAAGCAGTGGCACTTGACCAGGGTGGCAACAGAAAGAGGTAGGCGCTCTAGAACTGGAAAATAAAATAGATTTTACCTGTCAGCATGATGGAGTAAGTTTCTCTTGCTTTGATGGTGAGTACCAGGGAACTGGGTTGCTACGTCCTGCTGAAAAAAGTAAAACAAAATTCTCATTGGGATTTTTCGCACCCGATGGTCTGGTAGACTCGGTTCGATTGGGAACCAAAATTGCAACATCTGTTACATTTTGAGCTGCTGCGGATCGATTTTACAACAATCCAAACCCTTTGAAAAACACCACCTCCACCCCCTCGCCACTGGTGGCGCTGCACCAACGTTCTCCGAAGGAAACGACACGGAAAACCTGCAAAGAAAACATGAGGGCAGCTTCCTCCTTTGCGAAATGTAAATATAAATTTACAGAATTTAGCGGCTGTACAATTTCTCTTCTGTCTTTGGCAAAACACCATAAGCCATTTCTTATGCCAGTGCTAGACTCTTGCGTTTGTTTTGGTTGTATTTACCCAGAATGCCCTGCGCTGTAGTCCACTTCCTGCTTTTGGGGCGGTCTCCCGTCACATATGCATTCAAACCTGATAGATCCTGTTCTACAACAACATGTAATTGGACGCTCTTCTTCCAGAACATAAAACTTTTATCTCATCAGTCTACAGAATACTTTCCCATGACTCATCAAGATGTTGCTCGGCAAATGGGAAGCAGATCTTTGTGTTCTTTTGGTTCCGAGGAACTTTCCACTGGCGGCCATTTTTCTCATCGCCTTTCTTGCTGTTGACTTTAGATGTCCTGGGTTCCTTTGCAACCTCCTCGAAAAGTCATTGACGTTTTCTTGAAGTCACTGTGACAGACTGGCATCATTGTATTTCCTCCTCTTGTGGGTAATGCAGTTTGATGGCGTCCCAAAAACCGTAGAAACGGTAAGCTTTTACCAGACTGATAGATGTCAAGGACTTTGTTTCTACTCTGTTCTTGAGTTTGAAAGATGGCAGCATGATACGTCACCTTTTTTAAAACAAAATCTTTTAGCCTAATTTTTGTCATCAGACATGTACAGTTGAACTAATTTTTTGATTCTACATGCCTGGCAGTCGTTAGGCCTGATCAAAAGACATGAAAAATGTGATTGATTGCTGTTAACTGAGGAGTTAATGCAGTGGGCTATTCTATTTCTCCTGTTTTGGTTTAAAAGTTGTTTCTCCTTAAATGTTATTATAATCTCAAATGATGTTTTGTTTTCACTCCGTTTGTCTTTGAGATTTCAGTTAGTTTTGATGATTCAAAACATGAAATTTTGACAGAAAAAGGAAAAAGAAGAAACCTGTAAGAGGGCAAATGCTAGTTCACAGCAGTGTATGCTGCTAATGCTCTGGTGGACAAATAATACCACACGGTTTCCCACTTTCTTACTTCATCTGTTTTCACCCGAAGATGTTTTAAATGGTGTAAAACTTTCAAAACAAATCTAATTTGAACTTTGGAATCACTAATAATCGCGCAAGACATTAGTAGCAGTTTAAAATTGGGAAAGTTTTACTTATGCAGGCAGCTTACGAGTACAAACCGCAAAGTATTTAGAGCAAAATTCATCAGCAGAACAGGCTTTCTGTTGAAACAAGAGATAGTTTTCAAAACCTCCTCTCCCCCTGGCCTTCATATCCTTCGACAGATAAGGAGGTCAGCACCCACCCATTCTTGTAACTTTCCAAAATGACCAGACCAACTTTAACAATAGAGCCACAGATTGTGCTAACATCACCTGTAATTTCTTCCTACATCCTTAATATTGGATCATATAATCAAAACACATGAACAGTTTTTTTCTAGGTCCAACTCTATCCCTGTAAATAAAATAATTATCTGCTTTCTCTCTATTATGAGAGACTTTAAGCTACTTATTTAAATTTTTTGTTGAATCCTTAATGATAACATAAAACTGGGGTCTTCAAAGAAGTATTATTGCTCTCCAGCTTATTAAAAGTTGAGAGTGGAAAATGTTACATAACCTTTTGGAAAAATGTTCTGAACATAAGTAAACAGAAAGCTTTTATCCTACACTTACCATAAGAAGTTTATCACAATAAATGATAACTGATACGATACGATACGATAAATGCCCAGCCCTAACCTGCTGTATTGTGGCTGTTGTCACGGCGAACCAAAAACCAAAGCTCTCAGTTTATCAGGCCGTCGTACATCCAGATCCCACGCCTACGGTACTGAGAAACGGACAACGAACACAAGAACAAGACCGTAGACACTTCATGGACAAAGTTCCTCTGTAAGGCAGCAGGGTTCAATCTTTCAGACACATGGTGACCGCTTCTTCACATATATTAGACTCTGACACATCAAATCGAAACTTTCAAGCTAAAAAAAAAATAAACAAGGCAGCACATAAGAAGTGAAACTTGGAATTGGCAGCCAAGGCCGTACAGCAAAGGGATAAAGCAACAGTTAAACAGTGAAACGGTGCGAATCAGTTTCACTGGAAGGTTTCTAGTAGTGGAAAGTCTGCATGTTTTCCAGATGATTGAGGGTGGTCCCTGACCCTGTGAGGCACTGGTCACATTTCAACGGTGAACTCATCGACCAATGAGGACAGATGCTGGCTCGTCTGCAATGTTGCAAGGATTAATCTGGTAGAGATAAGGAATGAATTGTTGTTACTTCACCTTCGGGGTCATGGTCAGCTCCATCATCAGATTGTGAAGGTGGATGGGACTCTTGTTTTTTTCATCTCTCTGTTGAGTCGAAACGTTTGAAGTGAAATACTTTGAGAATTTATGAGTTTGTAGTGAAAACAAGGGTTTCCCCTGTGTAATTCTAGACTGAATGCAAATCATAGAAGAGACAAATGTTTAGACAAAAGAAAGAAAATGAATCATGGGAAAGAAAATGAAACAGTAGAGATTAGGGAGATGATCTAGTTTGACTGCAAATGTTAACTTCACACAAAATAGTGAATTTGTTTATTTTTTTAATCTCCCATGAGAAATACTTGAGAATCAGTGACGTGTGGTCAGGGGAGGCATCATGGAAAAATAATATATAATGATAAAATAATTTATATAGCTATTTTCACCCTGTGGTTTGTACTATAAAGAACCTATTTTTTATTTAGCTTAACCAATTCTGATCCTTTCCCCATTCAAATGCTCTCACTAACTACACTGGCTGCGATTCTATGGGAGCATGCTCCTCCTGTCTGTACGTCACCAATAAAATGGCTAAAAACCATTTAATGTATGATCTGATTCTCCATAATTTAGCTTATACAATATATTACACAGTGATTCTTGTCACCAACGTGTTTTGTGTGCGGAGGAGCGATCAGAAATGGCAGAGAACAGATTGGACGTGAGGCGGACAGTTCTCTTACCTCATGGCAGGGGGCGCTCATGATCTCAGACATTCTGACTCCACAACTGCAGAGTAAGACACAGTAACAGCGAGCTAGCCACCATACATTATAAAGTCAAGTGCAGCGATATAGTTATAGTTTTCTCCTCGTACCACATCAATCACTTATTAATAATCTCAAAATAAACATAAAGCCTAAAACGATACTACAGCAACAGACTGAATGTTCTGCTCTTTGTGTGGAAAATATTTGAGTGCTTTTTTTTTTGTGGCGTTGTTGTCATTTGCTATGGCAACGAGTCTGCGCGTAGCTGCGCTGATACAGAGAGCGAGAAAGAAGCGGTTTTGAGTTGTACTTTAACAGTTTTTCTCTTTGCTGTGGAGCACAGCACGAAATTAATAATATCTACATGTCAAAGTTTGATTGAGTTAACGGAATTATTCTACACCGGCAGCGCGGCTACAGATGACATGTAGAAGAATAGTCTTTTTGCTCTGCAGCGTTGTCCGCATGCGCAAAATTTCCTTATGTAAACAATACCATGCAGGGGGTCTATATTTGTAAATCTGATTATGATTAAGTCAGTGCCTCACCAGCTGTGAACCTCACCGCGCGTCACTGTTGAGAATATACAACACACTCTCCATTCTCATATATTGAGGAACCGACAACATTGTAGAATTCCCACATTCCGTATGAAGCGATTTCACTCCTCAGTGGAATCAGGTAACCACTGGTTTATTTGGAAGGTTTTCAAGGGAGCTGAACCAAGAATGAGTCGGTAAGTTAGAGTATTTTGAGGTTTTTATTCAGAGGATGACACAAAGTTCTATTTATATTATTAAAACATACAACATAGAACTGACTCCTTGATGTAAAAAAAAAAAGAAAAAAAAAAGATTAATGAGGCAATAACAGAGGGCATACAACTGGCAATTTTTCAACTAGTATCTTTATTGGGGTGTTGCCAGAAGACTATAAATAGTCAGGTGCCAAGCTTTAGCTAAATATTTAAAGAAATAAATTACTTGTGGTGTGGTTAACTCTTAATTATTATTACAACCATGCATAGTGTCAACATCTGCTGCAATTACGATTTATATAGTTTGGTTGATTTACTCCAAACCAGGAGAAGGAAACAGGAGTAATATGCTTTTTTTTTTTTTCCTTCTTTTTTTTTGCGACATTTGAAAATGTTGGCCAAAATTTGCGTGATAATTGGATGGAAACAGAGCTTTGGAGGCGCACACAGAAACCTGTTCTAGAGCTGCTTCTGATAAGACCGGCCTTGACTGAAAGTTACTCTTCGGAGCTGGTGCTAATGTTTCAACACCTCTGTTGAAGAAGAGCGGCATAATTACGTTGGATACATGAGTCTAAGTCTGCGTGTACATTGAAAGAATGGTGACAAGAGTGAAATGAAAGTTCTTTCCGGGCCAGGATGTTTCATGCCCCACAAGAGCAGAAGGGCATCTTAGTAAGCACTAAAGTTTCTGATCGCTCAAACTAAATTTGTTGGGACATACTACAGCAAAAAACACAAAGAACGATAAAACAAAGCTGTGTTTTTGAATGTGTCAAAAAACAAGCTGAAAGAGCATTCCTTATGGCATAATGCTTCATGTAACTTCACTTTTATCCTGGAATGAATAAGGAATAATTATAGTAGCAGCAAGGAAATCCATTTTGTGCAGGTATACGTATAACTTGATTATTTGAATTCAGTTTTGAAGCCTTTTCTGGCTTCAATGAGTAAACCAAAAAACACCTGGAGCGTGAACCACAGCTTCTTCGAGAGCCAGTTGTTAAACTTTGTCCTCGCTAACCTCACATAATAAAGATAACATAATTAAAACCCTGATTAACTCCCAACTTCAATCACGTTTGACCCACTTCATTACAGAAGCCATAAACGTAGTTGTAGCTGGAAGATAGGTTCTATTGGTTCCCGTTTCTTTATTTACATTTCTCAATATGGTTTGCTTCTAGTTAAAAATTAATAACGTTTATTGTCTTTTTTTTTTTTTTCAATTACATCGACTGATCAGTTGGTTTCAAAAGCTGTCACGCCTGTTTCACATTTTACTCCATTGCAACTACAAACTACGAATTTGTTTTATTGGGATTTTATAGTCGGGCAGCACAGAGCAGCGGATAACTGGGAGGTAGAATTTAAAGTTTTCAATTTTTTCCCCACTGAGCTGATTTGATGTGGATTAGCAGTGCTTGCCAACAACCGATGATGTCATCTAGAATATTACTGTAAAATATAATCTGGACACCAAGTTGTTAGCATATTATGAGTCATTTAGGAGGACATGTGTGAATTGAAAGAACAAAAGATGTTTCTTGCGTGTGAATTAGGCAAATGCCACCAGGGGGCCCCAAAGCTGCATGTTCAGTTTCATCTCAGAAAAATTAAAATATCCCGTCTTTATCCATATTTATCTCTTATATTTACTAGATCTGTTATATGCTTTAAACAAAAAATAAAGATAAGATGCAAATATATCAAGCTGCAAAGAATAACTCTGCCTGGCTGGTGTTTTTTTGGTCATCATCAGGTCATTGTCGTTGAACCGCACTGTCTCACCTGGAGTGGTGCAACGGCCACCGACGGGTACATCAAAATGTAAACAAAAAGTAAAGTAATCCAAACTAAGTTTAGAAAACTTAGTTTGGATTACAAAAATAGAAAAAAAAATTTAAATTAAGTAAAAAAAAAATAAAAAAGGGATTACACATTTTTTGGTGGTGTGGGCTGGATAAACAGTGTAGCGTCTTATGCATTTTGTTAGCTAATTGTTTTTGGCCCTGATAATTGTTATTTAACTGGCTAGATTTTGTTCATCACTAACTCAGCTTTAATGTTTGCTGCCATGGGAATGACTGACTGACCTCAGACCTGTTGATTCAGTTTGTAACGTTCTCAAAATATATATCGGAATCTCAAACGGTTTATACAGTATATATTGCTGTGTAGACAGTTGTTATTTTCATTGTATGTATGTAATCTTAACTGCAGTTTGTTGTGATTGTAAAATGTCGAAAGATTGTGGCATTTTTGGCAGATCATCTAAGTGTTGGGAATCTTTTCATTGTAGGTTTCTAAACTAGTGAGATCTAAATCACAGAAAACAGGCAATTTTCTGCAACACTAGCTTATTGCAAGTTTCCACAAACGTCGCTCTTATTTGTCAAATTTGCATGGGAACATGCAGATAAGCCGGTCGCAGCAATCCACTGAACTCAGCTGAACGGAAAGGGTTGAAATTTGAGCTCGAAATTGACCAATAGTACCTAAAACAAACTTCAGACAGGATGGTACCTGTTTCTGTGGGTTCACTCCCAATGTGCAAACAAGCCAAACAGAAAAGCTCTGGTTATGTAACCTTGCACAGTGATGAAACAAATGCACAAAGAAAACTTTCTGACCCGTGTCTTTGAATGGCGAGTGGAAGGCGTTGACTTCTCTGCTCGGGAGAACAAAGAGGTAAATTCAGAATCAGCTGCACCTTAACGTCCAGCAGCACAGAGGAGACGCACATTCTGTAAACGTCCTGCTTTGGCCACATCTGTGTTTTTCTGTGCTTAAATCTCTGCCTGTTAAACAGCGTAGGAGGGTAGGTTGTGTTATCGTCCATTCCAACAGCTGTCTACTGAGTTTAGCGTGGAAAACGAAGTTCTCATGTCCAAGGGAGGGGACCCAGACCCAAACAAAGACCCCTCACCTAATGGATGTTTGTCCAGATGGACGTTATTTTGACCATGAGGGGAAAAATGTCTGTGGATGTCCTTCTGTTCCACAACACACAGATAAGACAGAGCAACTTCAGCTGCAGTTTTGCTAAGTACTCAATTACATCTCCTATTTTCCATCCAAAGGTCAATTACAGTTGGAACAAGATGGAAAAATACTGATTCATATGATTTTATTCTGGCTCAGCAAACCTCCCTTTAGCGTCTATGGCTCAACATAGAATTGAAACAGATTCATTTGTTGAATGTGAAGATTTTAACTCCTGACACACAAAGATACAAGTTTGCAACCTTAATTTCATAACACAAACAAAGGGAGTACAGGGAGCTGATGCTAATGCTAACCATCCATCCATCCATTTTCTGTTCACCCTTGTCCCTAATGGGGTCAGGAGGGTTGCTGGTGCCAATCTCCTGCTACGTTCCGGGCGAGAGGCGGGTTACACCCTGGACAGGTCACCAGTCTGTCGCAGGGCAACACAGAGACATACAGGACACACAACCATTCACACACACACTCACACCTAGGGAGAATTTAGAGAAACCAATTAACCTGACAGTCATGTTTTTGGACTATGGGAGGAAGCCGGAGAACCCGGAGAGAACCCACCATGCACAGGGAGAACATGCAAACTCCATGCAGAAAGACCCCGGGCCGGGAATCGAACCCAGGACCTTCTTGCTGCAAGGCAACAGCTCTACCAACTGCGCCACTGTGCAGCCCTGCTAATGCTAACCCCTAACCCTAATCATCCAGAAGAGAGTGGCTGGAATTGGCTAGCCATTCCAGCTAACAGAATGTTAGCTGGAATGGAACGGTGTTGGTTTGCGATCAAAAATCAGACAGAATCCAGAAATTGTAGAGCTCTGATTTTTCTTTTCTTTTGTTCTTCAAACATTTCATTCCAGTTCACCGCATGACATGCATTCAAACAACAGGAGGGAGCGTCTCCCTCTGATCTAAACCACCTGGCTTTTAAAGCATTGGCTCCTACCAGGACTAATTAAGGGGTGGAGACCACATTTACATTTCCAGATAGAAAAAAACCCCAAAACATTCCTGCTAAACAATATTCCTAGACAAATATTTACAGAATTACAACTTACAATTTCACAACTAAAACAAAAACAAGCTGGGACCAAACAAAATGCAAAAACTATCTCCCCTCCCTCTCAAACAATGGATTTTCCCAGTGAGGCTGATTGAAAACACCAGGTCCTTGTCAGCACTGCTCACGGGCGCGCTTCCATGGCAACACATGACCAGGTGACCTCAAAGAGAAGAGAGAATGATTAAAACAAAATATTAAATAAAGCAAGCTACTTCCTCCAAACAAAAACTATACATTTACCAAATTAGAATATGGAAAGTACAAAAAACATTACCTGTAAGGGAGGTGAGGGTAAATCCCTCACAATCCGTAACAATTGTCCTGATATTACTTTTTCACTTCCAGTATCAATACTGCAGCTTTGAGTATCGGTGGATACCGATATTGACCAAATACGATATCAGCACGAATCATTCATATTTTTATTACTGAAAACTTCTTACTATTTTCAGGGTTTAGACTTATGTATAAACTTGTGAGAACGTTCAAACCCTGGCCATGGTGGCAGTTTATAAATTGTGCAGATTCATTCCTGACCAGAAAAACAAAAAAAAACAAAACCTTTTTTTGTTACATTTTGAAAAATTGTTTTGGTTTTATTTTGTGAAATTTGAATCATGTTATAAACTGCCTGAAGCATTACCCTGTCTATAGGACCAGTCAGCACATTTCTGTGATGCTTTTAGTACCTAACAATCTAAACAGATCTAAACAAAAAATGGCTACCCATCCTCAAATTTGCCAGTCAGCCCAAATGTTAATCTTCAGATAGACGGATTTGGTGCGCATGCCTGTATGGGGTATGGGGTTAACTATATTGACACAAAGCTCTATCTTTGTTATCTGTAACATCCATTCTACCATCGTAGAACATCAACGTCTTTTAGGCGATGAAAACCAAGAACCTGACAGGTTGCTTCTGCCTGATTTCGCGAACACTGTAGGCAGATTTGATCTAATCTATGATCTGCTTACTGAGCTACATACTGAGAAGTTGGAGCTTTCTAGGAGCAGCTATTGCCATCACATCAACTTCCTTTGTTCTCTTTTGAGGGAGCCCTTGTTTTAACTCCCCCGAATGAATACGATGGAGATTTTCCCAATTTTCGACTTTGTTCATTACCAGTAAATGTATTCGTCGAAACAGTTTTGCCAGGTCTTCCCAACCACCAGGCTCTGCTTTATGAATCCCCTCCGTTGTGCCCCTCATACCGGAGGCGCGACACAATACAACAAGGCCCCGCATAATTTCCAGATTCTTCCGCTTCTCTGCTCCAACTATTAATTTCTAAGCTTCGTTATGCAAGTCATTATGCAACGGGTTTTTGTTATTTCAGGCCCCCTGTTTGCTAATGGTTCCGGATGAATGTTTTCGGCGGTTGAAGCTGCTGTTGACATTCACATGCTCCGGGGTCTGGCCCCGTTGAACCCACCCGACTGGGTCGACGGAGGACCACCTTTGTGACGCAACACGTGTCCCAAAAAGTTTAGAGCAAACAGGGAACACGTGCAGACTGTCAGGGGCATCGCGACAACAGAAATATTTTGGTTTTAGGAGAGAGGAAGAACTGAAAGGCCATCTGGTGGGGTACGTCTTTAGTCTGTTTTCTCATTGTTTGCTTTATCCATGTTAAGAAAACTGTGATCGGATGTCGCCATGACTCCCGTGAAAACCAGATTTGGGGAAATAAAAGCCTAGAGAGTTTTCTCACTGATTAGCAAACTTTAAGTTTAATATCCTTGGGAATACTTTCATTTTCTTGAAACGGTTACTCTCCCAAGCTTCTCGGTGTCACTGAAATTTTCAAAAAACATGACGGTGTGGCGAAAGCGTTAAATCTTGCTGTTACATGCGACTTAGTTTAGTGTTTGGCCAGAGGTGTATCATAGTTCTCAAACACTCAAGTATTGTTTATCTTGACAAAAATCCAATAAATGATGACGCCTCACCTGATACAGGCCGATGAGTTTGATTATACTGAGTGTTTAAGTAGAACTGGATTTCTTTTGTTCCTTGAAGATGTTTCATCCCCCATCCAAAAGACTTGTTTAGTTCAAGAACATAAGGTTTTTGACTTTTAAATGAAGGTACTTTTAAAACCTAAATATTTGAAGCCCCCTAAAAATTGGCGCCCTGGGCTACTGCTAATGAAAAGCCCATTCTAAAGTATCTGCACAGAACAAGAACAGTTCTACGGTTGTATGTTGTGTTAAAATGGATTTAATCCGTGGAAATAAACCCTGGCCTCCTTTTCCAGCTGGTAATTAATGATGTGATGCTTTTATTTTTTCCCTCTCCTTAAGAGGCCAGTTCAGCTGGCTGAAAGGCCAGTGTCATATATCAAAAATCTTGGGAGGCTGAACTTGTTTGTTTACTTCACATGCAAACTTAGCAACAGTTGTGAGGTCGTAACTTCTTACCACACCTGCAATTCAATGCCTTCTATTTCTGATTTTAATATTGAATTATATTATACTGAAGATTACATGTTAGAATGTAATCTTCCTTACATTCTAACATCACACCTAACACTATACCCAATGAGGTTCTGCGGTCAGTATCCATAGCATGACGTCTAAATTAAACCATTCCCATAAAAACATTATTGCTACCTGGCAGGGCTAGCATGGTGCAGTGCAAGCCTCTGACTCGCAAACTAACAGGCCGCTTTCAACCCCAGGAATATCCATCAGCTATATTTGTCACCATCTGACTGACAAAAATGATCTCTTGTTACCGTCACTTATTACATGAACTAACCAGCCTTGCAGTACGGCAAGCCGTTTTAACATAAAACTGGTTTCGTTCCAGCAATCTAAAAGTGAGTTTTGACTAGGTACAACTAGATCTGAACTCTGCAGAAAGGTAATTTAAGATATGTGAATTCAAGATATCTTTGAATACGTTTTAACGTATCAGATTGCCTTTCTCAAAGATATCTCAAATAACGCCACTGGGTTTGAAGGGTCACATGTCTGATTACAATTCAAGATATCTCAAACTTAACTATGACTAATCAAAATTACACACACAGATTTTATATGCATTTTCTTCTGACACACACAATGCACCTAAAAACGGCTTTTGAAGAGCAAAACGTATAACTGTCAATTCCCAAGCTGAAAATAGAGCATTAAAAAAAATTTTATTGAAATTTCAAAATACTATGTAAATCTGGGAAGTTTTGACTAGTTGGAATAATTACTAAAGATTTCAGTAATTTCGAGATTCAAGATATCTGAAATACAAATGCTATCTATTTTTTTTTTTAAATTCAAGATAACTGATTTATTCTAGATATCTGAAAAGAAATTTTGACTTGTCAAAGTCAGACTATTATGTGTAGTCAATATTTGTTTTCAAGATATTTACAATGAAATTTCCGCTACATGAATCTTATACCTCCCATCTAAAAATACATTTAAGATATCATTGTATCATTTAAGATTTAACAGAATTATATTAAAAACGTGAGATATCTTAAATGTACTTGAAGATTAGTCATAATGTGATTGTTGATATTTGAAAGATATGTTTCAAATTGTCAGTACTCACTAGATATCTTGAATTGAAGACTACGAAACTTAATGGTAAATCCGACGTCATTTAATTTAATCAAAATGTAATAAGATATATGCTAGATGTGTATTTTGTCAAGTCAAAATATAGTTAGTATGGCAGCAGTGTTGTAGAAAAGGTTACTTAACACAAGACCCACTCAAGACCAAGTATTCTTAAACCAGTCATGTAGAGGTCTGTAGTTTTGAAGAAGCCTCTGACTGAAGACAATCTCTTGTATTTCACTCTTGAGAAAGGGATGCCCAGGATTGTCCAACCAGGGCTTTATTAACTCCTTGATAAATAAGTGAACATTGTATACCTTTCTCTTTCCTCTTAGAAGGAAATTTAAGATCTTAAGAGATTGATCACTATAATTTTCTTCCTAATAGAAGAAAAGTTTTGTTAGGGTGTATATATGATGGATCTATAGTTGTTTGAATGGCATGGCCATCAAATCCTGTCCTTCACTTGATGCTAAACCAAAGCAAAGGTAGACATTTATGTAAGACAAGAACTCCCAAACTAACCTGTTGATGTTTCAGGTGGAGGCAGCATGACTCATTAAATTAAATTAAATGATATGTCATATGCCATTCTAATTAGGTAGGTACTGTTTAGGACACAAACAGTCATGGTACAACAGTCCTTGATGTCCTGACTCAAACCTCACTCAACAGAACCTGCGTCCTGTAAAGTATTCAACATCTTGGTGTGTTTTTCCCGCTGTGTCATGGCGGGAAGCTCTCCCTCGTGAAAAGTGTTTTCATAAACAAGGATTTGTCTCATGGAACGTCATGCGCCACTTGTTTTCACAAATTGAGTTGCGCTAATTGTCCAAACAGAGCTGCGGCTCAGGAGAATTAGATGTCATGCTGTCATACAGGCAAGCAGCTGGGTGGCAGTCCAGAGCCCTGTACTTTTCCATCACAGAGCTGAACAAATGGCAGGAGCTTCTGGAATTTTCTTCTCAACAGTCATTCCTTATCAAAGGAGAAATCAGCACCAACACCACTCACCTACAAACACATGAACACAGCTCTCCTTGAATTTTTGCTCGGTCATTCTAGGGGGATGTGCAACTTTCTAAAGATGCACATGCTGCTCAGCAAAGAAAAAACAATAGGAGTTCGACTGTCTACTTTTTAAACTCTCCTTACATGACAGACAAAATGTGGATGTTACATGAGGAAGGACAACCCAAAGGATTCAAGTCCTATTGGTGTTTCTCAGTGCAGTGTGACTTCTATATGTCTGAGCCTCATGCACCTTCACCCAGTCCCCGCAGTCTAGAGGGGGAAGTGTGTGTATATGTTGAGGGGGGTTGACTGTACACACAACAATGACAGTGCAATTTATGACGTGCAGTTGCTTTTATCACAGAACCTGCACAAGGAACAGGATCACTCAGTTCACTGGCTGTCATGCTAATGCTTTGAGTAAGTCAACAGGGGATTAGTTGCTGACTTTCATTAGACCATAATCAAACAAATAAGAGTTCATCGTACACATAGAAAATGATAGTGATTGGCTGATTCAATTGAGTTGCTTTTGTTCCTTTTCATAAATCTTTAAACACATACTTTATGGAACAACACGTTAAACCATAAATACTACTATTATCAGTTTCAACTGACTTTTTCTCTGAGGAAACATTGACGTGACGTGTTAAGGTCCAACACATTCCATACTATGGATAAAATGGCAGATTTAGTGTTTTGAAACTTTGCTATATTACTAGCTGGAGGGATGCCTGGCCTCAAGGTAATGGGAAATTGCCAAGGGTCTTCGCTCAACTGCCTTCAAATGCTTGAGTAGCGCCCCATAATCTATTGAATGTGACATGATGTCCGTCCACCTTCAACAGTTGTAACAACTTCAACTGTTCTGGATTTAGGAGTGTGCTTATGAGAGTTTTTGACGCACAGCTTCTCCCAAAAATGTTCTTTTGGGTTGAGGTCAAGATTCTGTGGAGGCTTCCAACCCATCTTGTTTGGTTGGTTGACCAAACCTGCACGGCCATATCTTTCTTGGCCTTTCCTTGTGCACTGAAGCACGAAGCAAAGTCCTGTTGGAATAGGAAGGGGTAATTCCCAAACTTTTCCCACAAAGACAGGAGCATGAATTTGTCCAAAATATCTCGGTATGCAGGAGACTTTAGAGTTCCTTCCACTGGAGCTAAAGAGCAGAACCAGACTCTCAAGAAACAGCCACCACACCACAATCCCCTCTACACTGTGTTGTTTCAATGGCTTATCTAGACAAAGAGGAAAGTTTATGTTTATAATAAGAAAAAAATGTAAAACATCAAAGGGTGTGCATACATTTGCAAGGGACTCTAGAGCTGTCAAGGAATGCCTCTGTAGTATTTAAACTCATGATAACATGAGATATCTCTCTCCTTCTGACTTGTACACCAAAAATGCTCCTGGGTGGAGCTCAGGAAATGCTTTCATCTCAGCCACCGTATCACTTCTGTCACCATGTGCTGACAGAAGTGATATAACCTGAGGTGGAGAGCTGTCGTCTGTACAGTAAGCCATCTTATAAAGATCAAAACATAAACATGTATGACAGGTTCACACACCTTTACCGGTAGAATGCAGCCCGTTTTGTTAAACCATGGGCGTAGGTTTGGGTAGGGACGGTCGTGACATGTCACGACCAATATTCAAGGGAAATAAAATAGTCCCAACCAATTTTTGCCATATTAATAAAAAAAAAAAAAACATATGTACTTTTTAGCAAAAACAAAATAAATAAACGAAAATCTACATTGATTAGTTTAATATTTCAATATACTACGCAGTGTTAGCATTCATTTTAAAATTCACTGTTATGAACTATGACAACCCATGCCGCTATTGGCTCAAAGAACGTGGATCTGCGTTCTTTGATTGGCTGCAACAGGCGGCGGCCAGCTGGCCACACGCGGAACGGAAGCTTGGTCCATGGTGCTTAAAGTGAACGCGTCTCCTTCTGAGTTTTGACATTTATTATGAGTCTCCAAGACCATGTCGCCACCAAAAAAGAAAAGGACGTCAGACATTAGAAGTTATTTTGCTACCTTGGCTGTAAGTACAGTGAGTGGACCCATAAGTTAGATATCTATCGCGCAACGCATTTGTTGTAAAGTCCGGTGTTTAGTAAGGTCAGCACTGAATGTGAGGTAGAATAGGTCTGTTAATTATGTAATATTTTTTCACAGAGGATGCTCAGACAGCAGAGCAAGGGGCAGAGCAGAACGATGGAGAGGCGGCTGGAGCTTCAGGGCTCCAGGTGAGGTGTTAGTTCTCAGATATGTAATATACTGTGAAATTATCTCAGTAAATATGGCATTTGAAGTGTTAGTCTTAAATTAAGTTAAGCTAGTGTGAATACAAACCAGGTTACCACTGGTCAAAAGTGGTCGGTGCGGGGTGAGGGGGGGTGTCAGTAAGTTGTAAGTTCCCACCAAAACTTAGACCAAACCTACGCCCTTGTGTTAAACTCTCCTGTCTCGAAAACCGAGCTTTGATCCCGAAGCAGAAACATAGACATTTAGTGCAAAACAATATCCTCTCAGTTTGTCCTCACAAGATAAAATGTGAATTTTAAAATATGTTATGAAAGATATTCAGATAATGAGCGCTTAGGGAATTGTCATTTACAGGGCCGGAAGAAGTACAACTATCTCATTCGTCCACAGGAGGGCACTGTTTCCTCAATAATATCTGAAGATCAGCTTTGTGTCTTTAAATACAAGAAAGCAATACCAGTACTTATCCTACTGACAAATGCATGTATACAGACCAAAAAGAGACCATAGCATTTCTACAGAGCTGTAAGAGTCCAGTCACCCAGGACACAGACTCTCCACCCTACTGCCCTCTGGGGGGCGCTACAGGAGCCTCCAGACTAAGACCACCAGGTACAGGAACAGTTTCTTCCCCACAGCTGTCTCACTCCTGAACTCTACCTCCAGACATCTACAACAACGACGGCTGTGTCCTCATATATACAACAACAACAATAATACATGGACTGAAACTTACCTGCACTTTAATCTATGAGTCACTGCTGTTTACACTGTACAACATAATCTACTCCTGTTCATAGTCTGTATATTCATAGCCTGTTTACTTACAGTTTACAGGCTGTAGCATATTTTTAAAAACTTTACTGTATTTGTAATATATATATGTGTATACACATTTAGTTTTTACTTCTGGATGGATGCAAACTGCATTTAGTTGATTTGTAGTTGTGACATGTGCAATGACAAAGTTGAATTATGAGACACAATAAGAGTCTCCAACTTGTATATTCAGGAAGAACAACTAAAACATGTAACTGCAGGAAAGAAAGCATCTCAAAAGACAGACTACTTAAATTTTCTTCTTTTTTTATGAATTACTGGACAAAATTTTACATGGTGCGCTGCTGCTGAAATAATTCTGACTCTGGGAGCAGCTGATGTTCATCTAATTATACCTTTGGTGCTTTTACAAGCATGCATATTTTGTCGCACTGTCTTTTTTAAAGCTATGTCAAAACTGACCTGTGTTCCAGCTGAAACATCTGCTGCCATGAAACAAAAGCCTATCCAAAGCAGTTCATGAATTAATAAAGGAAATGGTAAAAGATCAGAAGAAAAGAGAAAATAACAACCTGAAGCCAACTTTTATTGGCCCATTTTGACCACAAATGAACCTTAATTATTAAACACAAGAAACACCCATGGGCATCTTCCCCCTGTGCTCAGAAGCAGGAAATGAAAGAAGTCATTGTGAAGCCAAAGAATGCCTTGCCATGAATTGGCGTACTTCAATTGGTAGGCACAGCAGGGTGTGTTTGAAAGTGTGTACACACACACCACACACACACACACACATGCACACACGCGCGTCAGCCTTTAAAAAAAAAAAAAAGCAATTTCTCTTTCAGCAAAAAAACAGACCCAGACACACAAAAGCTTTTACCAGTGACACAAAGCGAAGGTGTTTTCTTCCTTTAAAACTGTCATTGGCAGGAGCTGAAAAAATAAAAATAAAAAAAATAAATAAATCACCAGGATTTTACCAGCTGAAAGGGAGACAGGAGGAAAACACCTCCCACAGCAGCAGGTCTGAAGGTCAGAAAAAGCAAAAAGAAAAGCTTTCATTGTGTCAAGACTCAAAAGCAACATTTGGTCGTATTCAGGGTCCAATCCGTTTCAGCTGCATTTAGACAACGTTTTGTCACGTTACACAATCTTCACCTGCCAGCAGGTCAGCAAACACTCAGCCAGCACTGCGAGGAGACGCTTTAGATCAAACCTGCTCTTGTTTATGAATGGTATAGTCAAAGCCCAGAGTAAAATTTCAGTGAGATTCTGTGTCCAGACTTGAAAACAGAGTTTAGCAGATGCTCTCTGTCCAATTTAACTCAACTCAACTTATTTTGTAAGTAATTGGCATATAGACGTTCAAAGAGTTGCAGAGAAGAAAAAAAAATAAATAATTTTCATGTGACAGAAACCTAATGAATATTTACTGATTGAATATGAAGCACTGATCCGATTAAAATCAGTCACTGGTGTGTATTAGAGTTCTTAGAGTTGTGTATTTTAGTCTACGTTAGAGGTGCAGAAAAACTATAATTCTATAGAGAATCGCAATTCCTATTCCTGGGAATTCTGAATGGATTCAAAAATCGATTTTTAAAATGCGTTTAAGATGAGAAAAAGCCAGGCAGTTAAGCTAACCTTCTACTGGTAATTTAAGTTACAGAAGTTTTTATTTTCGTTAAAATGTAAACTGATGGAATTTGACACAGAACTTTTAAATAAATGCCCTATTTGCTTCCACTGTCTTTTCCTCTCCTCAGGCACATCATCAGTCTCTGGATCGTTTGAACAGAAAAGTTGGTACTTCAATTAAAACTCGGTTCTGAATTGAGTCGTGACCCTAAACACTGGAATCTAATTACTAGAAACCGAAAAGTTTGAGCATCTTAAAAGCTGGTAGAGACGTCCTGCAACATACTCATTTGCACACCAGATTTTTTACATCTGTATCCAAAAACAAAAACCATTATGATCCACCCTCATAACAGTTCTAAACTCCTTTGCGTTCCTCTATTGTTTGCAGATGTAAAGGAATTAAATAGGAAAAAAATTTAAGCGCTGAAACTACTTCGAAAGCACTTTTTTAATGTCCGAAGGATGCAGAAAGGTTCTGTGTGAATTACATAAGGCAGCACTTTACTTCACAACCACTTAACACAACCCAGAGGAGACAGTTTGTGACCTGTAGTGGTCTCAGCACCAGTGTTTCCAGTTCAACGCCGGAGCGTTTGCAGAATGAGCTCATAGATAGCAGAGAGAGAGTCTGCAGTCCCAGCAGCTGAGAGAGGAAACACGTCTGAACGTTTACAACGGGAACGTTCTCCTGCCGAGTGGAAAATTTCTCTTTCGAGTTCCGCTAAAAAGGTCTGCGTACCTCCGCAAGTGTCCAGCAGCAATTGGTGTTTTGATGGTTCCCATCTTCGGCCGGTGAGTTCACCTTCGGGGTGGAATCTCTGTTCCTGTCGACCCTTCCTGAGGCGGATTAGGGCTGAGAGGAGGGGGGCACTCTGTGTGGGTTGATGGGATTCATGGAGTCTGTGTGGAGTAAAAGCAGAGATCTGAGAAAATGGCCGGAGACGATCCAGACTTTATTTGGTGGGAATGAAAACGACTTCCATCAATATTCTAATCAGAAACAACGCAGACGGCGTGTTTGATCCGAGCGACGTGGCTCGCCATCCAGAACCTCTCAAAGTGTAAAAAGTCAAGTCAGTTGCATCCAAATTGCTTTTCTGTTGCTTTCTTGCACGTCCGACTCCCCCATACTTTGTATTCACACACAGCCTTCATACACAGATACAGGTTGAGCAGCTGAAGCCTGTCCTGTCCCTACATCTCCCACAATGCTGTGTTGTTCTGCACATGAGGAATATGTCTAATTTTTATAACAACTGGCATTAACACAGTTACCTGATTAGGCCATAAAATGACACTATATGCCTGGAAAGTACATAATACTGTCCCTTTAATACTGTATAAACTGGAGAGGACTGTGGAATCAAACAATCAGTCGAAGCATCTTATAGACGTAGTTTATGTGTTTAAACAGCAGGTGAGACAGAGGTGCATTTGCATCTGGATGAAGAACCGGATGCAGTGTGTTCTGTGTTGGGTTGTGTTAGTGCTGTTCAGCACAAGGACGATTAACACAAACAGCACAAAGCGTTAGCCCCTCCATCCTATGCATTAAAGCCAACCTCACTGAGCGAACCTGCGGAGGAGACAGACACTGTGGAGAATCCACGCAGGCCTTTCCCTTTGATGGTTGGCTCTATGGAAACGTTCAGTCTGTCGCCATGTCCCCCGTGGACGACTCGTAATTACCGCAGCTTCGTGACTGGCCTGGAGTCGGAGGGGTTTAAGCCGTTGTTCTCGTTTCGCTTTTCAGATAATGGAATCGACTCGTCTTCCGAAGGGAGAATTTGATCGATTTTGTCTTCTATTCATTTTGTCAGTGAGTGTTTATGCTCGGCTCGGCGAGATTAAATAAGGAATCAAATCAAAACAAAAACAGCTGATGATATGAAATTGTTTCCCCCCCTTTTCAGATTCCCTCTTGGTTTTCTTCTTTGTTACACTCAAAAAAAAAGAGAGAGAGAAAAGAGACTTTAAAAATTCAGTTAATTTGTAACATGTAATCAAATTAAGTTTAAAGTGAAAGCTTTATATATTTACTTGTAAACAATGAAGTATTAAAAAAAAAAAAAGAAAGAGGAAATGAGTAAGAAAAACTTCTACAAACTGTAGCTGATAACGTTTGATGAAACTCAAGAAAAGCTTTCATTTGGTGCAAAAAAACCCCCAACAACCCTCAAATACTCAGATAAGTGAAGCAGCTGCCTGCAACAACATGGTTTATCCTTTACAGCGCTCCACAGATCAACATTATTTCAGGAAACATGTGGATTACATAAACTGCACCCACAGCTTAGTGCCATCTGAAATATTCTGCCACCAATGAGCGAATCCTAAAATGCTGCTCCTCAGTTAGCGCCACTAAAAAAGCTGCAGCTGGTTGTTTACTTCCTTCCACAACTTGGCGTGCCTAGCGTGTTTTATAGACTTCTTCACGGTAGGGTGAAGCCAAACAGCGATTTGCACCGCACCGCACCCTCTGGTCGGGAAATGACAAAGATGCCCTCAAAGTCACAGATGCTTAATTACAGGGATGTTATCGTTAATGAACCGAATCGTCCTTGCGAAGGGCTCTATTAGAGACGACGGGGTTATTATGTTAGGACACGCTCAGAAATCCCTGCAGACGTCACGACACTCTGGTTTCCAATTACATCTGAATGCTTCGAACGCAGAGGATCAGGCTGCTTGTTGCAGAGTGAGGCACTCTGAGGCCACTTCATGGGTGAGAGCTCAAAAATGATAAAGGGGTTTTTGGGTTAAAAGTGAGCCAAGAGAAACAGGAGGCTAAGCAAGAGGGGCTAGCAATCCGCTGCCCAGGCCTACCCCAGGCGACCCCCACTCCAACACCAAACACAGAACCGCCCACATGCCCCAGTCTGCCCGGGAACAACGTCAGCCCCAGTGACGAAGTCGTTCAACTCTTCCCAAACCTTTTTATGCTACAGCCCCACAAACAGCATTAGCTTCTGTTCCATAGAAAACCCACAAACAAAATATGAAAGAAACCATTGACTTTTTGAATGTTTTCGTCTCACTTTTCTTCACTATTTAATGATTATTCACTTAGTAAGAGGACGAGTCCTTCAGTCTCTTTCCTGTCAGAAATGTGTGCTAATGCTTGAACTTGACAGGCAGCCATTCAGAAAGATGAGCATGACTAGTAACATTTTAATTTATTTATTTTTTCTTTTCATAGATGAATGTTTTAAATAAGACAAAAAATAAAGCTTGGAAATAGAAAGCTTTTTCTATACTCTTCACTGCAAAAACACAAAATCTTACCAAGTATTTTTAGTCTAGTTTCTAGTGCAATATTTTATTTATTTTTTTAAAATTACATTTTCCAAATGGATAACATTTTAATTTTTGATAACATTTTCTAATATGAGCCAATCACAAACAAATTAGGTTAAATGATTAAAATATTTCAATTCAGTCTTTTTTTTCTTTTAATTTTCCTCTTCTCAGAGGACCTCAAAAAGTAATTGAGCTCCTCGGTCTGCTCCCAGTACATATGAACAGAAATACACCACTCAGTCGGAAACAACCAATCAGAGCCAGGAGGAGGGTCTTAGTGCTGCCAATCACTCCTGTGCTCACTCCCTCATGGTTATTCTCTGCTAAACTACAGCTGGTTCACCACAACTTAGCCTGCTACAAATGCTAAGGCTAGTTAGCATAGCCACCACTCACTGCAAGTCCCCCCCACCCCCCCACTGAAAAACAATGATCAGAGTACATGAGGTATTTTGCTGATGTTTTGTTTATGTGCTGTTTTATTATTAAAAACTGTCATCATGTCACGACATGGTGACAGTTTTAATAACATAGAAAAATATATATATATTTGTAAGAGTTACATACTGCAGCTTTAATTAAATTTATTGACACGCCTGAATTATTTGGATACTTAATACGGACGTGATAACTAACGGGACAAACTAACGGGACATAAATCAAACATTCCCTCCACATCCTCAGCTCGTGATGCTGATGTTGCTCCGTCTACTACACCTTCTTCCTCTCCTCCTCTTCAACACGGAATCCTCCTCTCTCGGGTAGCCAGTCGCCGTGTTTACTCCCAGGACAGGACCGCCCCTCCTCCTCCCCTCCCCCGCCTCTCCCTCTCCCGCACCGACATGCAGGTGAGCCGCTTCCCTCTCAGAGTCGGCGCGGATCATCCGAGCGGCTGGAAGCGGCGCGCTTCGCTCCGTAAAGAGCCAAGTTCCCTGCAGGATTTTAGGATTCGGGAACGGCCGAGCGTCGGAGCAGGAGGGCGGGCAGGAAAAGGCAACAGTTTGGACGGGAAGGTGAATTTTTTTTTTTTTTTTTTTTTTTACGTCAGGCCTTTTGGTTTAGGTAGCTGGGAACTCGGGGCAGAAAAAAAATGCTTTTTCCCGCAGAGGAAAACAAGAAGGTAGAGCGTTAATTAATCCGAACATAAATTGGATAAAAAACAAATGAGCTGAATAATTTACTTGCCTTTTGGTTTTTGCATTAATATAGTCTCAGTGAAACTGTTGACTTTTATTACAACTAATCATAACATGGTAAAAGCTCATAGGCGCCTATTAATTTCTTTAGTATGTGGAGTACAAAATTATCATAAGTATAAAACATTACATAAGTAAAATGTTTTATTTTATATACATTTTAATCATAAATATGTTCATCAGAGCTCACTGACTTTCTGTTCCAGTGCAAAATATAAAGTTTAGAACAACAAAAGGTTCACCTGTTAATTATGCAGCTCATTAGACTGTAAAAAGGATTTTTTTGAGATATCAAATTTTAGCCATTAAAATCTAATACAGCTACTTAGCTTGTTATTGTAATTCAGCTGTGGCAATTTTCTACCAATGTTTACCTTTTTTGTTCTGCCTTAATATTTTCAATAAAGTTAAACCTGTTGCTTATTGGCTTCTTTCATCTGTTTGGCATGTCTAATTACAAATGGTGTTTATAGACTACGAATTGTATTAAAAATAAATTTATCAACTTAATAAAATTTAGAAACCATCACAAGACTTGTAGCTACAAGAGTTTGTGTCTGAGTGAGACTTAAATTTGGTTAATTTTAGGCGTTTCACTAATGCTAATGTCAAACATGCTAACAAACCAAGCTTTAACTTATACCGTTCCAAGTAGCTTTTTTTTTTTTTTAATTAGGTTGGAACTGCATAATTTACTTTGTTATTAAACTTTTATAATTACTACTCAGATAGATAGTATTCAATTTGCCTATACCAGTTTATTTACATCAGCTACTCTATTTTGGTAACAGATCTATCTGAAGATTTCCATTAAAATTTAACATTAGCTACTTTTACTTTGTCTGTCCAGCAGCAAACAGAAAAGTGCATGTGTTTATATGTTAAATTGCAAATAAATGAGTAAACTTAACAAACGTTAATACCTGTCATAATACACTAAGTTTTTGTCTTATAGGAAGAAATTCTTAAGTTTGCATCCACCTTTAGCTAGTTCAGTGATAGTGTTAATGCTAAAGGCAGACTTGCTAGCAAGCTAATATTTGTAAACCCAGAAGCAGATTTTGCCAATAAATTCTGTTGTTATTAGTAGTGGTAATTAGGGAAAAGGCTTACATGCCACTTTGTCAGCAAGTGTTGTTCTTAAACTCACACAATATTTGCTAGACTTGATTTTCCTGCTGCTTTTAAATGTGTAAAGCAAATGGCGCAAGAATGAAGGGAATGAAGAATGCATAGGTAGAAAACTGGTGATGTGGATTATAAACATGGATCAGATTACACTTGTTCCAGCAGGTACCACCAGTTGTCAAGTGTTGGTGATGCCAGCGGAAATCAGAGCTGCGGATTAGGCTTTTGTGTATTTTTAGAATCATGTGTCTTTTGGCTTACACAGTCCTATTGTGTTTTTGTTATTGTTATGTCTCTTTTTAATCACTATGTCCTGCATTGAAACATTTAAAGATAGTACTCATTACATTAAACAGAACTATGTAACAGGGAGAAGACAATCCCTCTGATTCTTGTCTTTTTTTTTTTCCTTGTTCATTTCCGTTTCTCAGGTGTGCAGTGCGTTATTGGAGACTTGTAAACCTGACATGTGTTCACTGAGTGAGACGGTAACTTGAGTCCTGTCACAGGGGTGTCCAATATGCACGCTGTTGCATCACAGCTTTTAGGCAAGACTGATGTTAGAGGCAGCTGTTGCCACCCTGCTGTTGCAGCTATGCTGCTCCTGCTGTGTCTTGGCTTCATTCCCATAGTGGCCCCTTGCCCACCACACTGCCTTTGTGCCAGTGATATCATTTCCTGCAGTGGGAGCAATCTGTCCACATTACCCTTTGGTCTTCCAAGCTATGCCACGAGGCTGGACCTGAGCCACAACGCCCTGAGAACCATGCAGGTGGACTGGGTTTCCCAACCGTTTCAGCGGCTCACTACACTGGTTCTCAGCTGGAACTCCATAAGCCAAATCGAGATGGCCGCCTTCAATGCGACACCACGTCTCCTCCATTTGGACCTTTCATCTAACCAGTTGAGAGTTCTGAACTCATCCGTCTTCAGGGGGCTGACAGAACTTAAAGAGCTACTCCTGATTGGAAACCAGATTGCCCAAATAATGCCGGGGGCCTTTAGTGATGTCAACAGTCTGCGGAGACTCTACCTCTCCGCAAACAGACTAACATCCTTCCCCCTGGGACTTTTTGAGGACCCTAGTGGACCGCGTAACCTAACCTTCCTGGATCTGTCTTACAACAGGCTGTCCAAGTTACCCATCCAGAGCCTGCTGTCTCTCAGCCGCCATGCTGGAATATATTTGCAGGAAAATCCTTTGCTGTGTGACTGTGCATTGATTGCTTTGCTTGAATACTGGCTTTGGAAACAGTATCGCCCACTGGTGGATTTCCAAGTTGGATACCAATGTAGAGGCACTGCAGTTCGAGAGGTTAATTGTACACATCAGGGTCTGTCAGACATACCCTTGGAGGCACAAAGCTATCGTGTAGAGCCTGGCGATTGGGTAAGAGTACCCTGTCCTGGATTAGGTCTTCCTGTCCAGCAAGGTTTGATTGTCTTCTGGGTTACCCCAAGAACAGCACTGAATTCCTCAGCAAGTAATCTGAGTTCTCATCTGTCGGTTTTTCCCAACGGCACGCTTGAAATCCAAGGAGCGCTAATGGAAGACTCTGGCATATACGAGTGTGTGGTTGCCCGGGGACGCTACTATGATTCAGGTGAATCTCCAGAAGCCAGGGTCATGGTCGGTAACTCAAGTGTCTCCTCCACCACGGGCTTGGCTCGTCGCAGCAGCGGTGAACATTTCAACACGGCGTTCACCACCCTTGCTTCCTGTGTGATCAGCATCATACTGGTCCTGCTCTACCTCTACCTCACTCCTTGCCAGTGTCGGGAAAGTCGGGGTGGCTCCAGGGGTTGTGGCGCACGGGCCATCATTCTCTGTTCAGACCCCAGAGAGGTAGAATCAGGACAAAGGCGTGCCAACGGAAAGAGGGTAGCGTTCTTAGAGCCTCAGGCAGAGGACTCAGATATTAGTGTCCCAAAAACACCGGTGATGACATTGGACCGTATTTCCACTGAGGGAATTCTCAAAAATGGAAGTAGGACAGTGGGACACACCCTCACAGACCCTGCACATGAGGTATAGTGAGGGAAAAGCACCTTCTTAACAACCTTGTACTCTTGAAAGTCTTATTTTGTGTATTCGAAGTGGAAGAAAAAAAAAACCCATTTGATGTAAAATGTGAGTTATGTAAAGTAGCTGTCCATTCGTCTCAAATGCAGTCCTTTAACAGAGTAGAATTTAAATTATGTTTTTTCTCTGTGTGGTGTCTGTTTTATATTCAGAGTTCATATGGAAATGTCCCAGTTATCTCTGAGAAGCGTTCATGCATGGATCACAGAGATCATAGAAACGTGGGAGGGCTCTTTAAATTGGGCCAGTAGGAATATTTTCACACCTGACCGATGAGTGGAGTTGGAGGACTTTATCTGTCTACAGTGTCTAGCGTGTGTTCTGGATAAAATTATAGTTTGTCCTCTTTTGATAACTTTGTTGTCTCACAGAACTTGTCATTTTAAAAAGTTCCTTTTGGTTCAGCTACAAATGTATAAATGTTTCAAATCATCAATCAAATTTTATATCAAAAACATCCCACAGTTACCCATAAATTAACACATACTGCAGTTTTGAAATGACCATTTCAATTATTTAAGTAAAGAATCTAGCCGAACCAGCCAGACTGCAACCCTAAAGGTGAAAAAGTAAATGCCTCCTTAACCTAATAACTGTTGTGTGACTACAACTGCAATCAAGCATTTGCATCAACCTGAAATGAGTCTTTTACAAATAAACATAGAATTGTTTTATTCAGCCATATTGGAAGGTTCTTGAGCTTGAACGACCTAAGGTCGTGTGGCAGAATCTCAATCAGATTTAAGTCCAGACTTTGACTAGGCCACTCACCACCTGCATGCACACTCTTAAGAGGCATTCAGAGGAGGACTCACTGGTATTTTGGATCATTGCTCAGTCCAACCATAAAATGTTTTAGCACTGGGTGTATCCAGTATATTTGAACTCAACTTTGTAAATAAGAATATGTGTTAAACACAGAAAGTTTATTATTTTACAAAGCATGTAATTACTTTTTCACACAGGGCCAGTTTGTTTCAAATAACTTTCCTGTTTTAATAAATAAACTCACCAGTGGGAAACTGGCTTTGTATGCAACAAGATTATCTTTGATATTAGAATTAGCTTGATGATCTGAAACACTTTTGGGTGGCAAAAAGAGCAAAGACTGAAATGGGCAAATATTTCTCCTCAGCACTGTTTTTACATACAGTCGTTTTAACTGGAAACCTCATCTGTTATGTTTTTTATTAGCTCTGTCCATTTAACTCAACTAGAATTCAGCGTTGGCTCAGAATTACATACAAAATATAAAAGCCCCACTTTTATATTTTCACCTAAAAGTGGGCCTAGTGACTCTCAAATGACAAGTTCAGTGAAAATTGTTGCTTAGAAATTTTCATGGTAATGTGGGACTGTGATGCTCGCTTTGCAGAGAAACAGACACAATGCTAAAACATGTAGGAGTAATATTTTTCTCATTGGTCTGAATATGGTCATGAAGAGTGCCTTTTATGAGAAACTCAGAATTAGTTTCAATGCTGTGTATTTTAGTGGGAACTTGTCCTGAAAAACGCTGATGCAGCTGTGTTTGTACTACACATGAACGGCTTCCTCACAGACAAGTCTGTTTTTCCACCACTCAACGTTTTCATCGTTCAACTACACAACTTTAAAATATTTCTGCTAAACTCCCATTGTTTTCATGAAGCAAAAAACCAGCTTATGAAAACCTTTGGAGCCTATCTGGGTATGAAATGTGAGAAACTGGTGGTTAATTGTACTGAGATGTTTCTGAATAGTTCTCAAATTTTTACATAGGTTTGATGAAGGGAAAATCTGGTTAAACAATATCTAGATTTGAGTGGTATGCTAATGGTCATAGCAGTTCGGTACACTATTTTATGGTCCGGTGTATTCAGGAGAGTTTCTCCCTAACTATACAGTACTACTATCCTATGGACCAACAACTGAAGAGGGTTCAGGAATCCAGTGCAACGGCTCAGTAGTGTGGGCCACTTTTACAATGGAAACAGACAAACTACAGTACAGAACCGGACCAACCAGTGCCATACTGCTCTGTGGAAACAAGGCATTATGGATCCTGACACTCACACAGGAAACCATAATGGTTCGTGGGCTGTCCAGATTATTTTGTAGACAATAAATCTTGCTTCATCCTGCCAATTAGTTTTTCCTAGAACCGCTGTGGATGATGGGGACATGGAGAGAGCAGTCGAAACACATGTCACTAAATTTTATGATGTTCAAAGAAATGTTTGTGCTGCAAGAACAGCTTTTTCTGTGACTTTTGTTGGCACACAATGAACTGGATGTTTATTCCAATCTGAGCTAAATAAAGAAATAGTTATACAAAGTAAAAATGCTAACAGTAGCTAACTGCACAACATAAAAACACAATTAGCAGAACCACAATTAGCAGAACATTTGAAGACTTCCATGTCTTCAAATGTGGAAACATAAATGTCCACCACCTTATAATGACCTTTAAAACAAATTATCAACGTCCTTGAACTGTGACTCACTCGAAATGATCATCACAGCTCTCGGACATTTTTTTAAATCTCTGAACACCAGTTGGTGCATAATAATTTGGGATGCTGAATCTGCTAGTTACTCAATGTATCAACAAGTAATTTCTTTTTGGAATTGAGAAAGACGTCTATGGACGTTGCGCTGTTGTGGTTAGCTAAATTGGCGTTTAGTTATTTTTGGTGTTGAGTCCCAGACTTATGGCCTTTTGTTTTTTGTTTCTTTATCTTGTGTCTGCCCTCATTTCACTTTATGTAGACACTAGCATGTTGTGTGACCTCAAAAACTGTTTACATGAAGCCGTTACGGAAATCCTCATAGCAAAGTCCAAGGCTTTGCTATGAGGATTTTTAGCAATTAAGCTGGAGTCGTTGGATGAGTCTTTACAACACATCCTACCAACATTTAGTTTGTTGATTGGGGTTTTGGCTTTTACCATTTAATTTATTTTCCTACATTGTCTTTGGCAGTCATTGTGCAGTATAGTTCCAGTTTCAACATCACCACTGAAATGACGCATGGAGAAAAAGAAGTGAAGTTCAATTTTTCTTTTTGAAGCCATCAAAATAACCCAATGTAATTTTAGAAGGTAGGCGTTTAAGATTAGTGATAAAAATCTAAATCTGTGTTTTGTGTCAATACATTAGAGTTTACAGACTGTTTTTATAAGTGTAGAATGTCAACAGTTGTAAATGTCATTGATTAGTCCTTAGCAACTAACTGACGGTGTCCTGTTTGTACATTAAATGTTGAACACTTCTCATGCTAGAAATGACACCTTTGACATTACCACTCTTCATCAGAACCATTTGATTGAATACAAACAGGACATGTTTAAATCAGAATTTTACACTCAATCATGTTAAGAGGTATAACAATTGTCCCAGGGTTTTCTGTTTCCACTGTCCTATGTGCACAAGATATACGTGCTTGCCATTAGTTGTGCTTTCATTGACCATAGAATTGTGCAGGATGATATTTCATAAATAAATTTACTTAATGGAAACGTGGCAATTTCTTGTTTTTTTATGTCTTGGTGTCAGAATGAGGTGGCTTTTTGGCCATATCTATAATGGTTTGTTTAGCACAACTGGAGTGGAAACACTTTTTATGTTTCACACAGTCACACAAGTCACATGATCAACAAGCGGATGTTGCCACTGGTGCAACCCACAAAGAAGACAACAGGAAGTGGTAGGAGGACAATGGCGCAACATGTTTTTTAATGACTTATTACATGAACAAACTTATTCGCGTGTGATTTCAATTGCGTTTCATATTTAATTGAAACGCCGTAATTGCGAAATTGCGTTTTTTTGAGCACATTTGTTAAGGAAATTCAGCTGTTGGCTCCAAGCTTCAGCTTCTTCCAGTAGGGCAATAATCTACCGTAGTACTAATGAGTGTTTCAACTCAGACACACATTAGGTTTTGACAAAGAATCAGAGTAAATGGCACTAAACCATTTCAGGTTTTCAGATATTATGCAACTTGCTTTTAAACCAGTTACTGGCCATACTGGGTTATCTAAAAACATGACTTATAAGGATCTCGACCAGAAGTTAAGTGTGTTTAAAGAAAGAGTGTATTCAATGTACACTTTTCCATCATCTCAAGACCCAGTAAATTATTTACCCATGAAGTCTATTTTTCAAGTAAGGAGAGCTATTGCATCCTGCTGAGGTTCAGAAGGCCTCTTCAGTTCAGAACATGTTTGTAAATAAGAGGCTCATAGGTTCTAGTCAGAACAATTACTCTAATCGGACCATTAAGGGCACTAAAGAGACAATTAGGATGCATGAGTCACTGGCCATGGCTCGGATTGTTGTTTCCTGATGATTCAAAGATGTTACTCAGAGTGCCTTATTATTTTAGAAATCCTTCAATCTCCCATGGCAACCATTCAGCCTCAGTGGTCCTAACTCCACTTTTGAGATGTTTCTCCTCCTCAGTGCAGCAGTTTCCTAGGTTCAGAGCCCCTCCTTTGCGACTCTGCCACTCAGCTCCTTCAGACTAGCCAGCAGCAATTAGCAAACACATGTCTCATAAAGAACAGGGGGTTTTAAGGAGTCAAAGGCCCAATTTCAATGCGTTAAATGACAAAGTCAATTTTCTTAAGTCATATTTGATATTTATAACATTTTATAACAACTGGAGGAACAATTACTTGATTATGCTGCAAAATTGCACTACATGGCTGGAAAACACATAATACTGCCCCTTTACATATGGGGGGAAAAAAGCACAAGTAACATCAGAGCTAAAGTAAATAGCTACCCAGTTGAACACAGTCAACTACACACACTTGATCCTAATTTACATATAGCGGGAGATAATATTCCAAGAAATTTCCTGTATTTCCTCATGTTTGGAGTCACGTAACATGCATTCTTCATTATGCAAATCTTCAGATGCAAGGTTTAATATTTTCCATTTGTAAACGCCATGCTCAAAGGTACTTACCCACTGTGACTTTGGGCAGACCTCTAAGCTGCGGAAGATAAAATTTTATAGCTCTTGAGGATAAATCATGACATGAATACAGTTTATTCTGCTCTTCCTTAAAGGGCCACTGAAGTTCAAGTCCAAACATTCGGATATTTTTATTTTTTTTTGCAGCTACAGCAGCAATCCAAACACTTGACAATTTAATCTTTATGGATAATGTGGAAAATGTATTTGCCTACATCCCGACCACCTTGTTACACACACCGCTGGACAGATTCCCTGAAGATCGATCTGTATCTGCTAGGACAGAAGGAGTGTTTGGTCTTGGCCCAAAGGCTTCAGTCAGCCCAGATCACTATCACACAAATCAAAGAGATGTTCGCTTGAATGCCCCAGAGCTCACTGTGACCCACATTTCTCCATCTTTCCTTTGTCTGATCTCCGAACGTGTGGGATCATTTGCAGCATATCACGTCTGCTAATGTTTCTCCGGCTACACATGTCCACGCTAGCTAACGCTGTCCTCACCAGGGTTTCTTTTCTGTTTTATGGACAAGAAGAAAGTAGGAAAGGTGACATTTTGTCATGATCAATGAAAGTGGAATAAAATGTCTCTGCGCTGGAGGTGAGTTGTGCACTATATCCAAGAACGACACATTTGTCCTGTCATGTCTGGCTGCTGCGTTTTGCCTCGTGTATAAATCAAAAGAGGCAGTTAAGGTGAAAAAAAAAAAAAAAAAAAAAAATCAAAAGTCATGTTACATCAGAAGGATTTAATAATGACAGACAACCTTTTAGTTAACAAATCGCCTTTCCAGAAATCCTCTTACAGGCTTCTGCCGAGGCTACCACAAAACACTGATCCTTTTACAGCGGCTCTTCAGAGTCTAGTTAAACTGTTCGCTTTTTGTGATTGAAAAACACAAGACCATTATAGATCACTTTGGCTTTTGCCACCAATATCGCAACATTTAAAAACATAAAATAATGAAATTCACATGAATGTACTTACTTTTGTTTAAGCTTTAACCGTTAGTCCACTATCTGGCAAAAGTCTTCTAAATCTATCAGATTGTGAGGTCATTTCCTATCCCTGGTGACTGCATAGATTTAGTTCCTTACTTTGAATAGGACATAAATTTCCTCCCCTGCAGTAATTTTTGTTGATTTGGATGTATGAAAAATAAAACCTCGCTTCGTCCTCAACCATCTTGCAGGTTTTTCAGTCCGGGTTGGTGGCTTTGTGGACATATTCATAACTCCATCCACTGAGGCAAAACCTTATTTTTGTCACAGCCACACAATGTTAATTGAGGAAGGTGAACCGATATGTAAGCCATCTTTTCCGTTTCATATTTTCTCCCAAAATTAAAAGATTTTCTTTGAGTTGTAGGGAATTTAAGTCACAATATGTGGAAAAAGCTTCTTTCTTTTTTTTTAAACGATTTATTATGAGCATTTGGTGTACCGCATGCGGGTAACTAAGCTTTGTAGAAACTAAATATTAAAGAAAACAAATTTAGTGTTGGAATGTCAGAAAGGAAAGTTTGCAAATGCCATGAGCTCGTAGAGGAAGCAGTTTTAAGGCTGGTGCCGAACAGACGCCTGAGGTATTCCTGTTTACTTTGTCGTGACATGGAGCTTTTCTCAGGTCTGTAGCGTGACCTTCTGAATGTGCTGCTGGTGTCAGTCCTGTACAAAAGCCTGGAACACATTTTCCAGTGCTATTCAGCAGATACAAATCTAAGTTGTTACAGAGAGAGGGTTTATGATCTGCTGCCCTCGGCTAGGTGACTTATTTTTCATGGACGAGGATGAAGAAAAGCAGCAAATCGAAGGAGTTTTGTTTTCATTTTTTAGGCAGTAAATGGCTAACTTGTTTATGTGGAAGCTTATCTAAGAAATGTATAAGCATAAGAAAAAAATGACAACAGGATGAGAACTGATTTAAATGATTAGAAGGCAGTTTGAAGATACTGTGATTGGCTAACCATTAGCTGCTATTGGCAATAAAATCTGTCTTTGCTTTGAAGGGCTACTTAACGGTTTGTTGGAAAGTAAAAATACTGAGATTGGATAATTCAATAACGGTCAGAAAGTCTTAAAAAAATCCTTACAATGCCTTTTCAGGCCTACTATAGACTTTTGTAGGACATAAAAAGAAAATAGATGTATAGTTTAGTGAATCCAAGACTGATTGTTTCCTGCAGATTCTGTAAAACAAATATAATTTTACAATTTATTTTTAGAGCAACAAAAAAGAGCAATCTTTCCTCCTAGCCTGGTAGAAAACCACTGACCACCAACGGCGCAGAAAATTGACATCATTGTTCAAAACTTCTCCATTTTTCTGATTGGCTGGGTAGAAATTCTTTCAGAGGAATCCAAGTGAATGGAAGAAACTCCAGGCTGTGCTCTGAAGCGAGAATTGAGTCGAGCGAAATTGTAGTAAACATGCAAAATTAGCCTTTTTTGAATTTCAACAAATTACTATACAATCAGTATTAATAGTCCAACAGAGTAGTTTGCAACAATGTCAGTAATAGCCTCCTGTTATCTTTATGGCTATTACTAATGTTCAGTTAATTACTATTGTCATAGTTGTGGTAAGGCCTAATATAATCTGCTGTCCAGAGTTCTGTATTAATCACAGATCCTATTAAATATGCAGTAATTCCATGTAGACGTATTACCCAGCACTACAGAATCATTTACTCTATGAGTCTAATGTAAATGCAGTCATTTCCTGACTATTCATAATTCACCTGCACAGAATGGAAGTGTGGGCTGGAACTAAAATAGGAACAGTAATGAAAAAAAAAAAAAAAAAAGACAATGGATCCATTTAGCAAATTGTTCCCATTGTTTAATTAACCTTGGGTTATTACTCATGTTGTTGATGAATCGTCTCTAATCAGAAATCTGGACAACACACTTTAAGGCAGTCCTATACTAAAAAAGTCTCTAGTTTCTAATCTGCAAAGGAAATTTCATCCAAGATCCAAACAACCTGCAGATATTGATATCGTGTGGCGTTGATCCAGTGATGTTTGCAGCAAATGGTTATTTTGAAGTCGCATTAGCAAAATACAGCTCTGTGAAAACGCATTTGCCTCTTAAATACGTCTTCCATTTGCTTTTCTGTCATGCCTGAATGCTTGACAGATCGGTAAATAAAATTTTATCAGCAAGAACCTCGCAACAAAGATATGAATTTAAAGGTTTAGCGAAGGAAGGGCTCAAAGGGACGGACAGATGGGGAGACATGCTAGTTGAGAATTGGACGAAGGCTCAGCGGAGGACTACATTTTCCGATTTCAAAGGTTTGGACTTTCTTTCTGAGTTTTGTGTTTCCTCAGAGACTGGCGTCTTTCCTCAAGACACGAAATTCACAGAACGAAACGGAGAGAAAATTAAGTAAGGGGAAGCAGCTGCCTACTCATTTCTTTGAGAAGAGAGCTGTTCGAGTCCATCTCAGAGGGAAGGCGCTGGCAGCACCTCAGCTCTTTTTAATGGCTCCATTTTAGCTAATTTACTACCAGCTGTTATCGTTATAATTGAAGACACCACCTTTATCGTCGGCAAATCTGAACGCAAGACGAATAAAATAAAAATCTGCAATGTTAACACCCAGGCAGCTATCCTCGTTTAATAAGACAGAGGAGGTCAATATCCTAACATTAGTGAATGGTGAATAAGGCATAGACAAATTATTACATGTCCTGTTGATCCAACAGAGTTGGATTTAATAGATTATAAGAACTACTTTCAGCTCTAATTACTACTTGGTGCTTAATAGCGCTACATTAGTTAGCTTGTATTTCCCTTGCAATACTTAAAGGGCAGTATTATGTATTTCAATAGCTCAATCAAGAAACCACGTTACCTTCAATTGTTATAAAAATGCTCCATATATATCAAACATGGTTTAAAAATAATTTGACATCGGAATCTAACGCTTTGAAATTGGGCCTCTTGTCTCTTTAAGAAGCTCCTGCTCTTTTTGAAATTCCGCCTTCAGGAAGTCATTACAACATGGCTCCTCTATTAACTTTTAAACATTCTTACCAGTGTTGCTCTGAGAAATATCTTGTATATTGAGCTCAGAAGATGTGCCTTTCCACCAGATGTTTGCCAATTACCGCTGGCTAGTTTGAAGGAGCTGAGTGGGGGAGCCATTGGGGAGGAGTGCTCTGTGATTTTGAAGCTCAGCTTGGAAGCTGCAGCTCAGAGGAGGAGCTGCGCGTGGAAGGCGGGGTTAGATCCAACAAGGCACTTTTGCACGGCTTAATGGTTGCTGTGGAGATGAAAGGATTTCTCAAACATCCACGAAAAGAATCATGACAAGGTATGTTTTTGATGAGGGAATAACATTATAACATGCCCAGGTAACACAAGTAGCATTTGTAGCAAAGTTTAAGAAATGTGGGCCTAAAATAATTAAAATAAATAATGCCAATATAAGTGCAGCAATTTTTAATCTAAAAATGTGTTATTGTGTCATGTCCTTTAGTTCTTGGTCGATGCATACAGCCTGATCCACGGCTGTCCTCATAATGGGACAATCAAAACGGAAAATTGAAGGCAACGTTTGACACTGCGCGGGCAACAAGATTCCAGCTCACCACGAGTAGAAATCGGCGTGCTTGAACGCTTAGAACGATAGAGTGCTTCAGCCGAAAACAAGAGAGGGCTTAGTGGAGAGAATGGATGTTTCATCTGGTAAAAACGCCTCGGTTTAAGGTGCACATCAGAGGGAGCGGAGGAGGCAGACACGGGAGGGAACGTGATTCAGAGCTCAGAGACTGATGGCAGCTATTTGTTGAAGGGGTGAGTGTTTAGCCCACAATGAGATGGAAATATTATGACTGTGGATCGGAGTGAAACCAACTTTTGTATTAAAGAAGTGCAGGGGAAAAAAAATGTAAAGGGCAAGCTTTTTTTTTTTGCTTTTTTTTTTTTTTTAAAAAAGGGGATTTTACAGGTTTAAAAACATTGTGAAACGTTCATTTTACGTGGGCTTTCAGATGTAGGCAATGCGAGGTGATTCATTTTGGGTTACATTGTAAAATGTACTTTACAATGTAACCAGTGAAGCAGTGAACAAGTTTCTTTTTTTTATTAAGTGAAAAAAAATAAATACTTCAAACATTTATGCGATAGAAGTGCACAAAATATAATAGGTTCTATAAAAAAATCGTAAGTCCGGGTCTTGGGAATTCTGATTTGATTCGCAGTGCTCAAAAATCGACTTAAATTATACGTCTTTGCACATTTGCATTACGCGAGCGCTTGCCGCCGTATATATTTTGAATAATACTTTCATATATTTTTTATTTCAGAAAAAGCCAGGGAGCTAAGCTAGCCTAATACTGGTAGTTCAGGTGCACAAACCTAATTTGGCAATGGAATTTGATACAGTATTGGAACTTGTAAAAATGTTTTAAATAAATGTTCTTTTATTTTCCAAATTTTCCAAACCGCTGGAATGGAAAATTTGGTTTCTGGATTGAAAATTTTTTTCAGAAACAGTTTTCTCTCTAACAATCATAATTAATGACTTGCAATCTGATTAGCATTTTCAAGTATGGCTCTTTTACTTGGGGACCTTTTTTTTTTTTTTACTTCTTGGGAACCAACACTATAAAAATTCTTTATGCCTGAGATAAAAGTCCAACTACCTTTTTCTTTTCCTTCTGGCTCTGATTGGTTGTTTCGGAGAGAAGGCACAGGTCATCTGTCTCACACTATACTGTCATGACATAGTGACATTTCCAACAAAAACGTAAGAAAATATATATTTTTTACTGCAGTTTTAAAGCCGTTATTATCGACATTTCCAAATACAACTTGTGTCCAGTGCGTTCCCTGCTGCTGACCCAGATTCCATAGAAACAGGGTGAAAAGGAGAGAGAGCCTTATCTGTGAAGTAATTTCCTCTGTCTCTGAGGCCGGCGATGACAGCGCTGCCCTTCATGGTCACATCCAATATTTCAGCGTGGAAACAGGCTGTGAACGGCAGTACCTGGCTTTTTCGATGTGTTTGAAGGTTTTAATGTCGGTCCGGCGCTGCAGGATGTGAAGCATTTACAACAAGCTGGGATGGCAAAAACCCATCAAGTCCAACAGAAAACAATTGCTTTCAATTACGTTCAAGATGACTTTTTTTTTTTCAAAATACCACTTTTCTAGTTTGGATTTTATTTTGGAATTGACATCAGACTGAATTACACTGAAAACCTGCAACTTTACCCTGTTAATTCTGATGCTAATTTGGCTAAATAATTGTTCCATTTCTCTGAACTTTGTTCTGTAACTTTAAATGCATTGGAACATCTTGTAATTTGCTGAATACCTTAAGAAGATCTTTCTGGGTTTTCTCCCACCAATTTTGCATATCTAAAGTCTGATATTTTTGCTCATTCTTCTTCACAAATTAGGTCAAGGTCAGTCGGACTGAATGGAAATCAAATGTGAACATCAATTTTCAAGTCTTGCCACAGATACAATGTTACAGGAGCTGATTTTTCTAGTAACACGACTAGCTTAGTGCAGCATAACTGTCTACAACTTTATTTTTAGCGCTGTTATGCTAACGTGTATCGACTACACGTTGGAAACAACTTTTTATTTTCCCCCTTTCTACTTTATGAAGAGCTTTTTTTTTTTTGTGCAGTAGTCTGAGGATGATTTTTCTTATTATCATTCAACATAATGTACATTATTAACATGCCAACCGGACCTCAAAAGTAAAACTTTCATTGGATATGTCAGAGAGAGAAAATAGTGAGACACACAGAGAGAGAGAGAGAGATGGTCAAGTCTGCACTGCAGTCTCCTCTTGTAATTACTTCCATAGCGTCACACAGCTCCTCATCCATAATGAAAGATAAAACGTTAGACAGCTCCCTGCCTGGCGCCTTCCCCTGGTTGGATAACGAAGAGCAAAAGAGGCTGTGGTTGGAATACAGATAGGAATGTGCTGTGCAGGGAGTTCAGGGTGTCAAACTCGTATAGACGCTTCCGAATCCTTTTGTAATTTAGTTTTTATCTTTGTTGTCAACTCATTGTTGCCTTGAAAATCATTTCCTGTTGTTGTATTAACTTTCCAGACCACTCCTGGTTCTGCTCTACTCTGGATCCCCAGAACCAGAAGCGAACATGGAGAAACAGCATTTGGTTTTTTTTTTATGTGCCACTAATGTGAAGCAAGGCAAAAATTTTGTCAATATTCCTCTTATGTCAAAAAAACAAACAAAAAAACAATATTGCAACGGCGCCATTTCCGTTAAATAAGGAATGCGATTAAAATCACATGTGAATAAGTTTGCTCACGCTTTAAGTAGTTAAAAACATGTTCCTCCTACTTCCTGTTGTCCTCTTTTTGTGGTTTTGACCCATGGCAACGTTTGGTTGCCACTGCTGTTTTGCAAATTAAACCAATTTTGATATGGCCAAAATTGGTTTATTGGCTTGTTAAACACAAAATCTAAAAATATATATCAGGCAGTAATGAAGAATGTCTCCATTGTTTACTTCCTGCGCCTTCTAACAGTGGCTGTGTAAAGAAGGGACGGAGGAAATGACATCGAAAGAAAGATAGGGAGGAAAAAGATGAATGAAAATGGTGATTGATTTGTCAGCTGCGTTGCCCCGGCAACCGAAACCCAAGTCACAGCAGGAGATTTCTGATTCTTTTTTCCCTTCGTTCCCTTTTTTTTTTTTTTTTTTTTCCCCTCAGGTGTTTGAGGTGAAGATCCAGGATGAGACACTTGGGTCTCACTGTACGCAAACAGCCCTCAGTCCTGATGCGTCAGGCTGGACAATAAAAATAATGGCGGTAACAGATGAGACGAAACGTGTGATTTGCTACGGCGTTGATTACTTACCATTTACCATATACACATACGTTTCCACAGGGTAAAAATGTGTCAGTTAAAGTTTGTTAACTCTACATTATTTTAGATAATACAGAATAAATTATAACACAATGTAAAATAAAACAGAATGAAATCAAGAAATAAAAACGGCATTTGTATTCTTAATGAAAGTGCAGATGGAGACATTTAAGAAGGGTTTAGCAACGTGACGTAATCTAATGAAAGCACATCTTTTATGACGGTTGTATCCTTAATATTGGAGGCAGATCTTTTTGGACCAATCAGGCGCTTTTGGATCAGATCAGAGACGAGCACACACACCAGAATTTCCTCAAGCGGGTTTCTTTAACGAGACAGTAGCTGCGTTTCCATTACAAATGGGCCCAAAACTCTGTCGATATTCCACTAACGTTGACAAAAACACAATTTCACAATTGCAATGTTTCCGTTAAATAAGAAACACAGTTAAAAATCACACATGAATAAGTTTGTTCACAGGATAAGTAAATGAAAAACATGTTGCACCATTATCCTCCAACTACTGCTTGTCATCGTGGTTTTTGCCTTGATTAACAACTTCTGGTTCTTGATCAAGTGACTTGTGTGATGCAAAAAAAAGTCTTTCCTTTGCCGTTTTCTAAAATAACCAATTTTGATGCCTCCAAAAAAGAAAAAAACTTTCCTTTTCCTTAACGGAAACTCAAAATTGGCAAGTTTTCATTGAGCTAATTTATTTTACAAATGTCAAATTGTGGAATTTTTTTGGTCCATGGAAACACAGCTAGTGTTGTCAGCTCCTTTTGCCATCACCGTATTCAACAACTCTTTAATTATATGAGTTAGGACGACATTTAATTTCCCTCCGAGATCAATAAAGTATACTTGAATGCTGCACGCTGACCTATTGCCATGGCAACTGGCCGACAACAGCTCGGCAGGTGCCTTCTTTACGCCAGATCAAATCAAAAACCCTCTACTGCAGTTGAGGCTGAAATTCTTTAAACGTTAAACTGGATTTAGCATCTGTGAAGATATATTCTCTAGAATTATTGCTGTTAGTTTAAAAAAAAAAAAACTGCATTTGGACTTTGACTGGGCCAGTCCAACACGTGGCTGAGCCTACTGGGTTTCTCCCATGTACCTCCGTCTAGCTTTCCACCAACTCCGACCTGCTTCCTTGTCTCTTCCGAAAAAATAAAATTCATCCACACGGCATGATGCTGCCACCACCGCGGTAGCTCTCTTGAGTGTTTCTCTGATTAATGCTCTTGCCAACCGGTCCTGTTGCCTTTTACGCCACACAGCCCCTGTTTCGCCATACCTCATTAAGCTACACCAATTCCACATAGTGGAAGCTGCCAAAATACAGGATATGAGGAAATGTCAGATATTATCCTCTGGCAGCCTTATGTAACCCCTTAGGGTATGTCAGAGATAATCCTCTTATAGGGGAGAGGAGTTGCACCAATGGAGAACAAAACACAGTTTGCCTCTTCTGTCCCCTGCTTTTACTAATGAAAATTGAGGATTTTTTTGCTGTTGTTGTAGGAGCGCTGCTGCTGCTGCTGAGTAATCCATGTTGGAAGACAAGCCTCTGATCTCTAATCTATGATTACTTTGATGTTCAGAATGATATCCTGTTGGCTAAACACGTGTTTGGAAAATAAAATGGACGTACCGGAATGTCCGCAGCATGTTGCCCGTCACAGTGAGAGTGGTGAGAGAACAGCAGTCAGTGAAAATGTTCCTGAAATATAGAATGGGGAAATGAGCTGATCAAAAATCGATCAGGAAGCTCAACACGTCTCATGATTCCCCTCTTCTCACTTTAACACCAACATAAGCTATCACAATGTACTGCTTAGGTACAGACAGGTTAATTAAATAGAAGTCATTAATTTTACATACAATTAATTCACCTTAATCCATCTTAAATCACCTTAATCCATTTTAAATCCATTTTATATGAAATATATTATGTATTTAAAGTACATAATTAGTCTGACTTATAAACTTTACTACTTTTTAAAATGACTTGTTTTCCAATTGTCTTGACAGATATTGTTCTCCAATAGCATTACAATTAATTAACATTCAATAAATAAACGGCGCTGCCATAGTTAAAGTGAAAACGGGCTCTAGCCCCATCTGGTGGTGGAAAAAAAAACAAGTTTTTCAAAAGTTCTAGCTCTGAATTTTTTCAAAAATATATATACATTTATGTTTTTAGTTATTTTTAATTCTTTATTTTTATTTCATTCATTTAATTTAGCTCATTATTTTTTACTTTAAATCAAAATTAAAATTTTATTTCTTTATTTTTGTCAGTGTACCATAATGAGCGTGCCGAGCGCCGTGCCGTACTTAGGTCAAATTAAGCTAATTTTCGTCGCTAGGCCCTTCATGCAGTTGTTAAAATAAACATAAAAATTAACAAAATTGATCACAAACAACACTGAAAAATAATAACAGTGAAAGACATGAACACAATATTTCAGCAGAAAAGTAAAAGAGGTAGTTCAGGAGTTTAGAAGTGAAGTCTTACCTGGTGTAGCAAACTGTCTTTGATATCTTCGTTTAGCTGAAATCCAGATTCCTCGGTCACAGACGACGAAGCTACCGGCTAGTCCAAGAGGTGCTCAGACCAAAATGGATTTATGATGTTTAAGAATAACACAGTCACAATAAAACACACGCAGTTTGTGCTAAAGCTATTGTATAAACATTAAATTGTCGCCTCATTTATTTTAGCAATTTATTTTACAAAAAAAAAAAAAAAAAAAACAACGGAGAGGAGGACGAGCGCCACTAATGATCTTCCTACGTGAAACATTCTTCTTGGATTTTATGGTACAACGTGAAACATTTACTGAGACTTCAAAAATAATTTTAATAATTAAAAAAAGTTGACTCATGTTTAAAGCATCAAAATTAAATCAGCTAAAGATTAATCATTTCAAATAATATAGTTTGACTCAAACTGACTACTTTTTAGAATTACTTGTTTTGCAATTATCTTAAAAGATATTACTCTAATAACATTAGCATCAATTTTAACATTTAATAAAAAATAACGAAACAAAGGCACTCAAAATAAGTAATGTTTATTACTGCAGGTATTAATCTGAGCCTCTGTTTACAGAAAACTGTAGAAAGTACCACAGCAGCATCAATAGAAGAAACTTCATCTATGTGACTTTTATTGTTATTGCACTACACTACAGCAGAGCGTACGGCCTGACATTCATTCATTTCAACATTTTATTTACAATAAAGCAAAAACAAAAAATGTAAACTCCTAAAACAAGGAGAAATGTAAACAAGGTTTATCATTCGTTACGCTCTGCAGAGCAGCTCCAGTCGCCTACAAAGGAATAAAGTTTTATTCTTGCTTGTAATCTACATTCAGGAGCTGAAGCCAAATACCGCTAAAAGTCTGAACAAGAGAGGAAAAAGTTGCAAAATTGGCTGCTAAAAGTCCCGTGTGCTGAGGAGTTCTAACACAGAGGCTCCATGTTCGCTCTGTGTTAGATGCAGTTCTGTAATTGTCCAACAGGAGGTGCTGGTCTAACATGGCAGGAGGAAGACTTGACGATCCAGTACATGCAGAACTCCTCCACTGTAAAAGAAAAAATCAATTTAAAGCCTGGAAATGAGAAAAAGCTGATTTTAAAGCGTCTTCTATGGAGCTAAATTGGGGCCATAAAGTTTGTTGAAAAGAAAAGAAAAAAAATCTAAATGGAAAAAGAGATTTGGAACTGAAATGTTCGAAATGACATTTCAGATTCAAGATTTTTTTTTTTGTTTAAATTTATTTTTTGAACAAGCTTTACGACCCTAATTTCGATCCCTATAATGACCATCAAATAGCTGGTAAAAAGGAATTAAAGAAATGTTGGTCTGAAATAGACAACTTCATATTTTTTACTTCTATTTCTTTTTAATTCAGCTGAAAAGCATTTTTTTCTGTTTTAGCATTAGATTCAGATATTTCTTGAATCATTTCATAGAATAATTAGCAATCATCTTATCAGGAATGGAAAAATCTTTTGAGGCGTTTGTGGTGGTTGAGTGTATTCATGTCTTTCGTCGACCGAGCTACAATGGAAGTCAGCTGGACCTGGAACAATGCAGTAAAAACGCCAAAAATCACTTTTGTAAGCCATTTTTGTGTTAAAAGGAAGTATCTGACCCCACATGAAAAAAATAGAGGAAAAAATATTAAATATATAATTGACTTAGTTTTAAAAACATTAAAAAAAACAATCAACAGAACACTAATAATCTTGCAAAGAAGATAATTACTTTCTTTTACAACCAATCCAACAATGTAGCAGACAGTTGTATTCAAGGCCATTCCTTATGGTGGGCCCTGTCTTTCTTCTTCTTCTCATCTTTCTCCTTCTGCAATCTCTCCAACTCGGCCTCATACATCATCTCCTGGATCAGGTACTTCTCTCGGCGCATCCGGTCCCGCAGGTCCTTGGGTAGGTCCGGGATTAGGTACGCAATCAGGGTCTTTATGGCGAAGACCATATGCTGTGGAAACCGAATCAAAATTCAGAGAGCCAGATCTCTATGATGTAAATTAAACCCCATTTTTAGTGAAATGTGTCAATGACCTCGACTGTGAATTAAACCGTTAATACTGAACACATGAGGAGTTTTGGAATAAAAATAAAGGCGAAATTTTTCAGATAACAATAAGCTAAAAATAACGCAATCAGAATCAGAACAAACAGACCTCAAAAACAATAATGAACGCCAGCCGGGCTGCCAGGACGTGCCAGAACTGCAGAGTGTAGGTGTATGGCTCAGTTGAGTCCGGAGGCTCCCTGTAATCCCGATACCTATTGAGTAAGGTAAAACAAAACAAAACAACAACAACAACAAAAAATCAGTGCGGTCACACAAAAAACACTTCTATTTGTCTGATTTCTCCTACTATTTGGAAAGACATATCCTGTATTTGTATTTGGAAATGCAAAATAGTAGAGATGAACCAAAAAATTAGATACAGAGTTGAAGACCCAATCCTTTCCCGATCATTAAAAACACACCATACCAACCAATTTGTGCTGACCATAACAGTCTTTAGTGTGGACGTTGTCAATGAGGGAAGAAGATTTGATATTAGTGATTTTCAGCATCGGTGAGGGGTGAGAGGACGCTTAAATAAATTATTAATTTAAAAATGTTGGTAGCAGGGCGTGCTGTGGTGGCGTAGGGGACAGTGTGACCCATGTTTAGAGGCCTTGAGTCCTCGATGCGCCCGTCACGGGTTCAACTCCCAGACCCGACAATATTTGCCGCATGTCTTCGGCAAATATCAGCTTACTTTCATATAAGGGACACTAGAGTCCACAAAGGACCCCCTGGAGGGGTAAAAAAAACACAAATAAAAATGTTGGTAGCATTTTGAATATCCTAGAGTTCAGGACAGGATCAATAGAGTGACAGGATGACTGACGTTTACAATTAGTCATGCTCACCATGTTGGTTTTGCTAGTTAAGAAGAAAATTGCTAATGACTGATTCAAATGTTGACTTCAATTGACTGTGTTGCTAATCAAAATATCAAAGATCAGAAATCGCCACAGAACTCTAATTGTTGCATCTATAAATCATACGTAAAAACATGTTTTGAGGCTTCCCCTTTTTTTTCGGGTGTTTCGGACACATCCACACAGATTACAAAGTCCTTTAATCTTCACCTGCAGTACTTCACAGCTTCTTCAAAAAGTTCAGAACCATTGGTTCTTGGCTGGGATCTCTTCTCAAAGTCAGAAACTCGGAAAACAGACAGACTGGCATTTACATAACCCATCATACACCTGGGGAAAAGAAAAGAAATAGCATTTAACACATGCGTTGAAACTGACATCATACACCATGCAGCATGGAACAAAGGGAAAAGGTGAACTCTTATGAGGTAAGATAACTCTTACCCCTCCCCTGCTCGACCCTGACCGGCACACGGTCCGTACTTGTAGGCATAAACGAGACGAGGGATGAAGTCCGAGGTGATGGCGATGACAAAGGCGTTGGTGATGACGGACAAGATGCCGATACCCTCCAGAATGCCATACCAGATTCCTGAGTCAAACCATAGTTAGACACCAAAATAAAGTGTCTTTTACTGATGAATTTATAGCCTTTTCCTTACCTATGTCTTTGGCTTGTGATGGAAGAGGTCGCCGCCACTGGGTGACGAACTTGTAGGCGTCTAAACGGATCTCAATGATGTTGTTGATCAGCGCTAAGAGAGGAGCCAAAGGAAACGCGGCCACGAAGATGGTAGTGAAGCCGAACTGCAAAACTGAGACAAAGACAGCACGTCTTCGTTGACCGGTTGAATGGTGCAGTTTAGGCTCCAAGATCTTCTATTATCCAATTTACTTACAGATCTACAACAGCATGTTCACGACTTCACCATGACAACTAATCTAAGTAACAGAGTCTACCAAAAGAAAGAAACTTTCCAAACCATCCCCTTCAAACAATGCTACGATTTTCCTTCATTCACGGCTCTACCCAGTGTCTTCATTGTTTGATTTACTTGCTCCATTCTAAGACTACATAACTGCTTCTATTCCTGCTCAATCGATTCCCCCAAGTAATCTTCCAGTGTGACTGATGTGCGCGCTTGCTTACCATCTCTTCCAGGCTTTCTCTGACAGTCAATAATGATCTCTGAACATCATTTTCATATACAATACACAATACAATTCAAAGAGGCATATCGAAACATGGTGGCATATTTAAATGAGGAGAAAGACCTTGGAATGTGAGGGGGCATGTCGATGCAGTTGAGTTCAGAGAGGGTTGGAGAAACAAGGTTATAGACTGCTTTTGAAGTGAATTCAGTATGGAATTGGAACAGGAGTCATATGACTAGTGGAGCGGGTTCTGGAGATTTAGGTGGCAGAATTATGAGAAACCGAGACCCAAAAGACGAGTTATAATAATCAATGCAGAGGACCGACATTAAGTAAATGAGTATTCTGGTGGAGCTGGGAGTCAGGGATGGACAGAGATGATTTCTGTAATGTATCAGTGTGAGCTGAGTGGAGTTAGTCACCAGACCTTTAACCGCAAGTCAAAGGGAAAAAGTTGCAATAATTGTATTAAAAAAAATAGGCTTTACAGAGAGCTGACTTTGTTGCAATCTGGAGAGTTTTGTCATTGTTTAATTAGAAGAGGTTTATGTTGAGCTGACATTTCATCTCAGACAGTTACACAGGGAGATACTTGAGAAAGGTTGGGTGGGTTTAGAGGAAAGGAAGAGCTGGATGTCAGCTGGTTAGTGTTTGAAATTGTTATGGAATTTAGAGAAGATATTGCAAAGAGTCGTGTAATATTGAATGTACAAAATGGGGCCAAGAATCCTGAGGAACACAGTTTACACTTCTTTAACTATTGCCCGACTGTAGATATGGACAAGTCTATACATTAAGCCTCTTGTTATCCTCTGACTCTCAAAGATCAATAAACTGCTGTCTCACTTGAATGGCATGATCTTACCATTGAAAAAAACAAAACAAAACTATGTCACAGCCCAAATAGATCTTAGTTTTAATCTTGACTTAGAACTTGATTTTATTAGGAACTTTAAGGAATTGAACAAGCAATATTTTAGGGATAAAAATAGTTTACATAAACGTTATTATGTGTTTGTTACCCAAGCAGCCAGATGACCATTTTCCATTAATTGAAAAGTTTCTGTAGTACTTAGATGGAAGTATTTTTGATGCAGTTAGTCTCACAATATATAAACTGTGTATTAATAGGAATATCTTTTTATTTGATTGTGAGTTATTTCATAAAATACTTGTTGCATGAAAACAACTGAAATAGTTTTAAATATCACTTTACATACCAAAATAATCCACAGTATGGCGCTATTTCTCAATAGAGTTTTATTATGAAATCCAATCCGATCATTTCCATGCTTGGTAATTAATCCGCACTAAAACTTATTCCACTCTGACGCAAACGTAAAAGAAAAGAGTGTTTGCACGTCCTGTGAAGACAAAGGAAAGCAGCAGCGAATACCGGAGCAGATGGATGTCACAGTCACATAACGTGTACAGCAGATCAGCGCCATAATGAAAAAATGTTTTGATGATACTGGAAGAGATTAAACCGTGTAACACACGGTCATCTCAAAACCCAGCCCCGATATGAAATATTTTCTACGAGGCTGAATATAGAACAGAAACAGAATAGAGGGCCGACTTACTCATCTTCAGGTACTCATCAAACAGTCCGTACGCATTCATTGACTGCAGGTTGTAGTCCCGCTCCCACTGGGGGAGGCTGGCCTTGGGGATGTGGCCGTGCTCTCTCTTTAACCTCTGTCGAGTCCACCAGTTCTGGATGAGCCTGGAAGCACAATGCGAGGCGACCCAACAGACACGTCACTCCTAAAGCAGAGTTTGCTGTGTTTATTTAGCTTGGTGTCCATTCTACCATTGCTAAAAATGGTTATAAATCAGTCATGGCTTGTGCAATTCCCTGATCTTCAAAATAGAAAGTCAGGACCTTTTTTCAATGGACGGGCACATTTTATGCTTGAACTGCTGCTGAACTATTTTTTTCCCCCTCAACCAATAGTTGTATGCACAATTTGGAGGTGCGCGCACTTCTCTCCAACTGGGATCCCCATCCACAGGGAACCAAGACTATGCTGTTTTCTATCAGTAAGGGAGCTAAATATGGTAGGCTCTGGTTTGTTCATTTAAGGTGATTAGTGAGAGCAGAAGCAAAGTTTTTTTGTCCTGACAGTGTGGTTAGCCTGCTTCAGTTTTCTCATCTGTTTCAATTACTTTACCGGACACACTCCCACCGCAATCAAACACCAGTGGAGTCTTACTACGAAAGTGTGAAATGCTCAAAATAGGTGGGAAACTCTCACTGCCCTCCATGATGTGAAATATGGCAAAATGTTTTCAACCTCTGCAACGCGACGGAAGCGTTAGACGTTCTGAATCGGTCCAAAATATAGTAAATGTTTAGGACCATCCACAGAGGAATAACAAAACTGAGCAAAAAAAAAAAAAAAGAAAAGAACCTGAACCTACGGGTAGCCGAACTCCATGAAGTTGTTCCACGTCTGTTTCAGTACCATAATGATGCCCATCTGCATGCAGAGGTCGATCAGGCAGCCACTGGGATGGCACTGCAGCAGCAACAAAAACACATTAGATCAGCAATTACAAAAAAATAACAAAAAAAAACAAAACCTGAACACGAATGACAGTTATCATTAGTCTATTTGCTTTTGTTAGTAACAATTACTTGAGAACATGAAGAAATTCCAGTATGCTGGAACCTCCATACATTTTTGCCAAACATTTATTTGGCAAAAATGTCATCCACTGATCAAAATGTATTTTTTGATTTTCAAGGAAATGTACAGCATGAACCAGTGAGCACAGTCATGTTTCTGCACGGCTACAAAAGGCTGACATGAACTTGTCCTCATCCCATTAGAGGAGTTTTCCATTTCTGCAGCTGCAGAATCACAAAAGGGAGCACATTAGCTCAGCAGCAAAAAGTGTCCGCTCAGGTCTTCTGTCCCAGTGGACTCCCTCAGTGCTTTATTTTCCTCGCAGGTTCCCAGAAGAAGCACTTACTAGAGATGAGGGTTAAATACTTGGTGAGTGGGTTTACAGTAATAGCCCAATTTCTAATTTCTATCTTTATGAATTCACAATTTCTGGCTACGCTGTCATGGGAAAACTCACTTCCTCCAGCTTCCAGCGATTGATGAGGCGTAGATATGCTCCTGGCCGACCGGTGAATCTGTCAATAAAACCATATTACTGACAATCACAGTCAAACATTTGTACTGACTCAGTAAGTGATCAACAAAGGGCAGGAAAGGTGAGTTTGATACAGAGAAACTCTATTATTATTATTATTTTGATACAGAGAAACTCTCCAGCACATCAGGGGAACAAAAAGGAGTTGTTGTTTTTTTTAACACCGTTAATACCTGTGTGTAATTCAAGTATCCACATATGCGCTTTGCTTGTTCAAGAACATTAGCTTATTAGCAAATTGCTAACATAAAATGACTGAAAAATAAGTAACTGTTTCTGAGATGGCCTTTCACAAGAACAAGCAATGTGTTGATAGCACATACACAAGTGCTAGTAATGTGCTAAAATTACCAGCATCCATATTTCTTAGACTTGGTTCTATTTTTATAGATATTTCTTGAAGTTGGGCAGATGGGTTTTTAGTTTTGTTCAGTCTTGTTAAAAGTGTCTAGTAGGAGTTATAAAGTGCTATTTTTTTTTACTTTCTGTAGCAGCTAGCATAGCGGTAGAGCTAATGCTAGCATTTAGATAAGCAGGAAGGACAAGGGGAGGCTTTGCTTACGTTTTCCTCTCTCACAGTTCTCCTGCTAATGACATATTAGCATCTCTGCTTTAAAGAAATCAGTGTGCTCACTTTCTGATTTTATCAGCAGAAAGTTATTGTTAAATAAAGTTGCTAGCTCCCTTAGCCACCAAAACAGGGCTGTGGCCTTATCATTTTTTTATTTCAAAAACAAATGGCAATGCGCATTTTGCTGTACATTTGAAATTATATACAGTGAACTGTCCAGATTTATTACAAAAGTAGCATTGCTCTTGTGTAACATCAATAACACTTCTATTTCAACTTTATTTTTTAGCATTTACAAATAATTTTCTCCTTATTTTTCTGACTATCTCCGTTCATACGTTTGCTTTATTTTTTTTTTTTCTTTTAAATTTTTCCATATAGCACTACTAGTTTCACACCACGTGGCTGTTTTTACATTTACTTCAGTCACGTTGTGTGTAAGAAGCGGAATGCTAAAGTTCCTCACCTTCCCAAAAAGAAGGCGATGTAGAAAGTTGAGCTGTTGAGATTGACGAACTGAAAAAGGAACATCTTGAAGGTGAAGCTGTTCTCCCACTCTGACTCCGTCCTTGGCTGCTCTGTAGCCACACGAGAAAGAAATAAAGTGCTGTTTATTTATGTTCCTGGTTTTAGGAACGCCACCAGCTCATGGACAAGTTTACAGACCCAGACAGATTTTATTGTCACCGAACTGTACATTTGAAATGTACAGAAATGTTAATGACATTTTAAGACTTAAACATGTCTTAAAGTCCACTCACCTAAATTTGTGAGGAAAAGGGCAACTCTTTCATAAAGCTGTGAAAGAAATAGGAACTCAGTACATCAGTCTGTCTATCACCTAACATATGTGACAAAAAATGTAAAAAGATTACTGGCTGCGAATACTTTTGCAGAACACTGTACGCAGAAAAGGGTTTCATCAAGCAAACAAGCGTTTTGTTTCTTGTCTGCAGGACGTTAGCGGTGAGCGACTGACTCACCACGTTGAGGAGCATGATGACGCAGAAGTTGATGCAGACTGCCGTGCCTGTAGTTGCCACCTGAGAGTTGTTCCTGATGAGCGCCCAGCCGAAGGCGGCGAAGGTGCTGACCGTGATCACGCGGTAGATCACGATGCCAAACACGGCGGCGATCACCACCAGTATCTGGGAGAGCAGAGTAACACAAAAACATGCTGTGTGAGAGGAAAGCTGCTAAGTTTTACTAAGCTACAGCAAAAAAAAAAAAAAGACAGATTTTGGATGCTAAGCCTTTGGCTGCTTCACGAGCTCCAACTTTCTCACTTGGAACTCCAGCTAAACACTAAAAATACAACCTCTGTATGCAAAGAGGACGACTGTTGGCTCCATTTGGTCACAGGGGACGGCTGTTCTATGAGCTGGGAGCTCCTAAACTGCAGGAGCTTCGTCTCGAAGGCGGGGCTACGTCCACCCAGGCGTTTTGCACAACTGAATGGTTGCCATAGGAGATGAGAGGATTTTTTTTCAAACATACATGAAAGAATTAAGGTATGTTTTGATGAGGGAATAACATTGGAGCATGACCTAAAGCTTAAAAAAGTTTTACATAAGGCTTCTCCTATAGAAAAAAAGGAGCCGTATTTAAGGAAATTACATGCCTACTGCACAATTGTAGAATATTGAAAAGCATGCAGGTGCTGACCCACTTTCACACACTGTTTCTAATTAACAACAATAATAAATTGTTACATTTTTATTCCCAAAAGTCTGACTCATGGTATCCTGATTCTGTTTCTGTCAAACATAAATGTAACACAGAGAAGCTAATAATTGGGAGGAAATGGTAAACAGTTCCCATGATGCTTTTAGCCCAAAGATGCTTTAGCCACAATGGGGATCTGGGCCACCTGCTGGCCCAGGATCAGTATTACAGCCATTTTTGACACGTAGATGCAGATTTTTCTTAAAATGGAGGAAGAATATCCAGTGAATATGTTCACTGCTTCTGCTCCCCATGCTTCTGTTTGGCTCTTTCAACATTGTCGTGATCTTATGATAATTAATTGCCCCAGCTTTCCTTTCAAATTCAGAAGCAAAAGTTGTTCACTGTCAAAATGTCAGCTTAAAATATTAAATGAACTGTAAAAAGAAGATGCATTTAGTACAATTTCAAAGATTACATTTAACAAACGAGAAGGTACTTTGTTCTAATCTTACGAAAACTAAGAGAGATTTCAAAATGTACATATAAATACACAATTAGGTGACGGAGAGCCTTTGTCTGAAACATTTAAATAAACAAGTTGGAAAATTATGACGTTCAGCTTATATTCACATTTAATCGATGTCTTATAGACCCACCATGAAGAATATTCCAGACGATGAGACGAGAAGGCGGCTGTACTTGTCGGTGAAGGCCTGGTAGGGCTCTGGCTTTCCAGATATGGGGTTCATCCGCTCCTTCTTGGAGTATTTGGCCTCAAACTGGGGTCTGATTTCATCCTGAATGACCAAAAGCAGGGGAGTTCGTGCACCACTTCACGCACAAAAGAACGCAGAAACCGCAGAGCGAGAGTTTTCAGACGCGTAGCAGATCCAACCCAGGGGACAAAGACGGGAGTAAAATCCTTTACCTCTTCCTCCTCCCAGTCGATGAGGTCCCAGTCGTACGCCAAGACAGCTCTTCGTCTTTTCCAGAACTCCAGGAAGACTGTTGCTGGAGGGAGAAAAAATATTTAGTTCATTATTCTCGTTGCATGTTTTTCTTTGTATTTATTTTTTTAGGAATAAATAACCATGTAGCAGCTAAGGAATTTTCTTAGCTGCCACATGGTTTTGAGCGAAGCAGGCAAATGTATTTAATTGCCCTCTCTTTTTGAAGTGATAATCAATGTATTTGTCAAGATTACTGTGATTCTGATGGTCTCTTTAGCATTTTTTCCCTTTTTATTTCATTTTTGTCTCTTAATTATTGCTGCACCTCATCTGCGTGGACTTCATGCGATCGACAGCTCAATTCTGCTGTAGCATCCCGACCCATCGACAAAAAGTAAGCAAGTAACAATTCTTTTATTCTACAGCCATATTTATTTCTTTATAGGTGACAAATGTTTGCTTATTAAAAGTGTTCTACTCGTATGTGTAGCTTTTATTATACGTGCTGGTGAATTTTTGGGCAATTGAAATGGACGCAAAAGCGACTACAGAAACTGTCTCATGATTGGTGCGTTCACTAGTCAACACAGTAAATATTAATTCAGTCTTTATTTCAGAAAATCTTCTGTTGCTGTTTCACATCAACTGTACTACAAATGTACCTTTTTCCAGTATGTATCTTCAGAGTGAAGGACATGTTAACCGTTCAGGTCCAGACTTGAAACCGGACTTGAACGGGGGTGGAGGTTGTCCCGACCTCACGGACTCAGAGGTCATCTGCAAAACGTTTGTCGCTCAGAGGAAACTTTTCTGTACTCATCTGCTCCTTTTCAGCAAAGCTGTTAAATAATTCCAGGCCAAACTTTGGAAATTTCCAGCCCATGTCAACTTTAGCTTGTTGTGGGTCTACTCAGTTCGCCTTAAACCAATCCTGAAGAACATGATTAGGTTTGCATTTTAAAAGCCTGATAAAATCGTTTAAACTATAAAGTGGAGGTTATTGCCAGAGAAAGTCCTGAGGCAGAGGTTGGGTGGTGTGTCTCTGATCAAAGTCCTGTGGATAGCTTACTCATTGAACGTGTTTACCTGCTCCTCTGCTCTAATCACTGCCCTTTATTCTCACAGTCTCTACCCTCTTGTCTGCGCTCTGTCCCTCTGCCACGTCCAGGTCCGCGATCAGCCCTCAGAGGAGTGGGATGTTTTGAAAGTGAAAGGCTCGGCTGTTTGGGAAGGGCCCAGCTTTCCACTGGGAGCCGGCAGGGAGCCCATACCGGAGGGCCATAATGAAGGGATTTGAGCGCATTCTCCGTTGCTAGTGAACCCAAACTACATCCGTCGGGACAGCAGAAGAGCTGCGAGGTCGGTTCGCTTTCCGTCTGCGTTTTCCCTGAAAAGAGCTGCTGCAGAACTTCTCTCATCTCAGATTCATCAGACGTTTTGAGTCTACGCATAGAATCTGTGAGTTGCAGTTTGGAATTTTTTTTTACATTAAACTTATCTTCCTGTAAGATGGCAGCAATTGTTTGAATCAAAATGCATTCTGCACAATGGAACCAAAATCTATTTGTTTTAGAGAAGCCATTATCTGCCCGTCACTCAGATTAATGATTGTTTTAGGAATTTCTTAGCCACCATCGATCCGCTCCACATCCTCGCGAGATTCCCACGTCCCACAAAATTGAAATGTTTCTGTCAAGGATGTAATTTTGTCTTCTAAATGTTTATTTCTTTGTCCTAAAGCCTAAAATCTGTAATAAATGTTGGGTTCTTTAATTTAACTATAGTTCACAAAGGGTCATGCAGGCTTTTGCAGCTCTAGACAAATTTGATTTATCATGAATAAGAGTAAAAATGATTGTATAGTTTCCTGACCTCTGACCTAGCAGCTCATAATATTGCAGAACTTCACAGGTTTGCTATTGATAGATATTTTGGTAAATTAAATTCCATATAAAATAAACTTTTAGCTATGTAAACATGATTTTTTTTTGGCACCAGGTCGGCCGTTGGAGCAGACGGGAAGCGGTGGGATGGGATTCATTCAGAACCAGAACCTGACGCTAGCCGTCGTACAGACAGACGTCGCTTTCAGGGAAGTCGCTGCATCATCAGTCGGTACTGGACCATTTTCAATCATCTCCTAAAAGCTGAATATCTGTTTCACTGTGTTTTGACTAGCGCAGCAGTCAAATCTAGAACCTGGTGAGATTAAAATAGAATGTCTTGACATGTCGACTTTCTGGTTAATGTAAGTGCATGTTATTTTTAAGGGACCAGAATCTGATGGTGACCTCCATCTGTATTTGACTCTTGTTTTTAAGCCAGAGGGAAGTAGTTTTTGAGCTGTTCTGTTTATTTCAATGGTCATAGTTGTAGTAACCACAGAATAAGAAGAATGGACAAGATTAGAATAGTTTCTAAGCTCTGTGAGAACACCAGGACTGGTAAAATGTTAGCCGCTAATGCTAATGTTGGACCTAGTTAGTGCCGAAGGGCTATTTTACACTTAATGATGAATCTGGATCACATTTTATCACTTCTACTGGAACTCGATAATTTTACTCTGGGTTTAAAGGAACACATCCAGCTTATGGGTTCATAAGACCAAGATACAGACAGGATATAAGTTATTTCTTCTCATTGTTTTGTTCAAATCACAAACATGTTCAACAGGATCTGTATTCAGGTATGAGGCAGCATTTATGCTAAAGGAATGCAATTATTATTGAATAGTGAATTTAAAAAAGCATTCTAAAAGTTGATGTTTCTTTACATTGTAGCATTATCTGTGGTTAGCATTGCCATCGGTTCATGCTCTTTGGGGCGCCGCGGCATGGAAGATTTGGGAACCCCTATTGTAGGCTACGTAAAATCCCAGAGAGGTGGTCAGGTACCTTCAGCAGACCTCAAGATGTGGTGTTGCCTTCAGATTAGCTCAAGAACAGCACATAGAGAGCTTCAAGGAATGGGTTTCCATGGCCCAGCAGCCGAATCTCTGATTCTCATGCAAAGCGTCCGACACTGTGACGCAAAGAGCAGAGACGTGTTCGATGTCTTTGTGAGGCCGTTGCCACGAGAACAAGCACTTGTCTCCCTGTACTGTGTCAAGTGTAAGTCACTTGTTTGGCTGTTTTTCAGGAGTCGGGTTCAATTTGATGATGCCAATGTTCCAACAAGGCCGTGCAGTAAAGCACGAGGTCAACAGAGACACGGATTTACGAGATTGGTGTGGGAAAATCCAGATTTTATCTCCACAGAACGGCTTTGGGACGAATGAGGACTGAGAGCCAGGCTTTCCTTTGGGACGAGGACAACGTCCGCATGCTTAGATTATTAGGACACAGTTGCCGCAGCAACATATCACTTGTATTTCCCGAAAATACTGAAAATGGTGTGCAGTGTAAATCCGTCTGCCTGTTCTCTGTTCCTCCCCCTCAACAGGCAACAGCACCATCATAGCGCTGGGCGTGTTGACCTTTGCCCTGCAGCTGTGCTTCGTCCTGCTCTTCATGCTGAGATGTTGGCGGCTCGAGCGAAGAGTTCAGGAGGCTCTCCAACAACCAGACTCTGTTCACAAGCTCAGCGGTGAGTGATTTTGCTGCAGTGGTTCCGTGTTTGATGGGGATCAAACATGCCAGATGCCCATCCTGAATAAATAGAAAGCAACCAACCACATTTTGTTGGGATTTTTTTATGTGACAGACCCAATTGTGATAATTGCTTCAAATATAGAAATCTAGCATTTATTTTTATTCAGTCACTCTTATTCTGAAGTCTACTATATTCTGTAGGTCTGCCACAAAAAAAAACTTTTTTGAAATTTTTGTGTATGAACCACATGTGAACGTATTGCTGACTTATAATTAGTCTAATTTTGTATTTTCTTAAACTACTCAGCACTTCTTAGAGGACAGATATAAAAGTCCTGTATTTATTCGTCCGCAGTGAGTTTTCATTTGCACTTTTTCAGGATGTAAAATTGACGTTTTTCTTATTTGTGTCCCTTTAGGGCTCCCACACTATTACCCTGAAGGTTATGAACAGAACTCCCATTTGCTCTACAATGATTCTTCTGATGGTACATCACATTCCACACCCTGCGCAACAGAAAACTACAAAGATCCAGAGGATTTTCCACACTCACCATCTATACCCTGGGACCTTGTACAGCATTTGTGAAATAAAAACTTTTTTCTTTTACATTTGAATTCGCTGTGATTTAGTCATTCTGTCTTCTTTTGATATGCGACTGACGCAAATATGCATTGTATATGAAAAAAAAAGAATTAACACAAAGTGGCATTTCGAACAAACAGTTTTTTAAAGAGGGTTAAACATGATTAAAACTAAAAATGATTTAAATTGTCCATAAATATTAAACACTACAACATTTTTCGTGTGACTTCATCTGGCAAAATAAATGGTAGAAATTGTTATGATTTTTTACATCGTGACATGATTTATCATGGTTTAGGGCTCTTATTTTGAAGAGCCTCTTAGCCTGTCATGTTGGAAGAATTGGCTAATTAAAATGTTTTTGGCTAATTGTGAAAACCTGGTTTCATCGATTTTGTGCCCTGCAGAAATAAATACAGAAAAAAAAAAAACAGTGACGGAATTGATATAAATGACTTTCAATCACTGTAAACATGCTGTGGTTAGCTAACCGTTAGCCAAAGCTAGCATCTCGCGTCGCCAACTTTCACAAACTGAAATAAAGAAAACAAAGTCGTAGAAGTATTATTCAATGCTTGCATTTCTTTTTTTTTTAAATTGTGACAAAAAAATAGTACAAGAATTTAGTCAGATTTTTCTTTTAATCAGAGTGAGTATTAGATGCTTATTATAATTTACCCACAATGGCTATGCAAGGTATTAAACATGACTTAATCTTATCCTTTTGTACTTCTTTGCTGCAATTTTGCTCATAAATATGTGTCTGTGTTCTTATTTTACATCCAAAAGATGGGATTTGTCGAGGTATTTTATGGTGATGCATGCTTTAGATGTCATTAATGACCAGTGTAGGGAATAACTGAGAATACAAAAAGTATGGATTGATGAAAACTGGATCCTAAGTGCATGTTTCCTGTCGCGCAATCTACAGGACTTTTTCCAGTTAACCAAAAAGGTAATAGAGACTAAACTCAACAGTTATTAAGATTCGTTTTTATATTTCAATTTAAATGTTTTCACCAGTTTTCATAATCTTGTAGCCTAATATTAGTTTTCTGCCATTCCAAACCAGTATTTTGATTTAATCTCACATCATGTTGATCCCAATCTCTGTCCAACTGTCTCCTCTGTGAGTGAATCAATATCCTCCTCCCAAACCTTGCTGTGTTTCACATTCCATCAGTGCACAAGATAAAAAAAAAAACCAACAACAACAACTTCTGATTGGGTAGAGGAGATACGAGACTGGACTCTCGACCAATGAGAAACCTAACGTGCGATTTGAGGTAAACAGAGTCTCTTTTGAGCCGCGGCTTAACCGTATAATCCTCACCTTAAAATAGATTTGCTCCGACACAGTATCGCACATCAATTTAAGACGGGACAGCCACGACTTGTCACGTTTCAGGGTGACGGCGATGAAATTGTTTCCGTCTCAGTTTCATGGAAAACGTTACAATTGATGTATTAAAACGAGACTGCAACACAAAGAGCTTCTGTTGCAGACTTTGTCCAGATAGCCTCTTACCTAAATGAATGAAACCATCTTATTGAGAAAAACAGCTCCGTGTATTTACTCAGGTGTTCTTTGTCTGATGTTCTGAAACATTCCCGCATCACCAAAACGGCAAAAACTCTGGAAGGAGGACAACGCATCTCCCTAACACCAACACTGCAGTTCAGCTTGAAGTTTGGAATTTCGTTTTTAACTGAGCCGTTAGCTTGATGGTGACGCTAAACTCGGGTGACAAGACGAGAACACAGGACACTGGGAATGTTGGGGAGCAGTTTAACAGGGACTCACCCCACACCGCCATGAATACGGCAAAGAAAACAGTCGCTCCATTGTCAAAGAGATGGGTGACCTAAAAATACAGACAGGGCTTTGTTTTACTGTCAAACAAATGCATGAATGATCAGTTCTTCCTGAATCACACAATCTGATGGCTGAATAACGTGAATAATTGAAAACAATAAATATTTTTGTTGTTCAGCCTATATGCCTATTCACTCATTAAATGCTACCTCAAAAGCAGCTTAAAGGATTAAACATTAAATGTATTATTATTCTTTATATGTCCTATCCAGTAGCGTGGCACTCAAAATGATTGTATGAGTTACAAAGTAACAGATGTTTTTTTCAGAAGTGGAGCATTACAGCTTATAGAAGGAACAAAAACTCAAAATTTCTTACAACTTAGATGAAAACGAAAGTTGACTTAATCTGTTTCTACAAGTTCAAAAAGTGGTTAAAAAAATTTTTTTTTTAAATTACTATTTGGTCGAAATAGGGAGAGAAAAAAGGAAAAACGATCAATCGTGAAAAATAATTGAGTTCATTTCAATTTCTCATGCGATTAACTGGTTTATTGCTTATTGCGGCAGGCCTAGTTAAAGTACCACATTTATCCCTCTGGTTGTTGTACAGGTTGCTGCAGGAAGCGCTCTGCAGGGGGCGTACCTTTGCGTAGATGCAGCTGTCTGACAGCCTCAGGTAGGGGCAGTACTGGTCGCATATGGGACACATGATGGTGTCGGTGGCCTGGCAGATTTCTTTACTGGGGGAAAGCAAACACCAAATTAACCAGCATAAATTACAACCTTGTCCTTTACAATGTCTTCATGTCTTAGACCACACATGAAAGTAGGAGGGGCTAAAAATGTACATAAAAAGTAGACGTACAGCTGGAGTTGCGAGTGACTACAAAGTTTTAACTCAGGAAGAATCCATGTGAGCCACGCTTTTAAGGTTTTATTTGCATGAAAATGTCAAAAAAATAGGTTTCCCATGAAGAGTTACTTTGTCTTGGTCTACCAACAAAAATATGAACAACTTACAAGGCATCATTCATAGAAAAAAAGAGCAGCCTTTGAGTGTTTACCTGACCGGGCAGTGCTCCAGTGTGAAAACCCCGTAGAGAAACACAAAGAGCCCGACCACGGCCGCAGGGAACAGCATCCCCGTGTACCAGCCGAGCCAAGCGAAGTACAGACCGATCTTCTCGCCAAAATACCTCCTGAAACAACAGCAGAGGAAGTTAAGAAGTACGACGGTGCATTAGGGCCACAGCAGATCAGATAGAAAGAATAAGATGGAAATTTCTGTCTAAAACTCAGGAATTTTGAAACAGCAAAGCATTTTCTGAGTTTGAAAAGTTGAAAATTTGCTTCAAAAAAACTCAGAAATTTTCTAGAAGAAACATGGATTTTGCCCCCCCCACCCCCCTTTCAGCGTTTTAAAAGTAAAAAAAATAAATAAATAAATTATTGTAATCCAGAAAACTCCCAAAAGTCAAAAATGTTTGACTTCTGAAACTCAGACATTTTCAAGTTTTTTTCTACAAAATTTCCAAGAATCTCAAATTACAATTTTTTTTATGTTTGTTGTTTTTATTTTCTCCAAACTGTCTTTTGGATTTTTCAAACTCAAAAATGTCCAAGTTTTTTCTAGAAAATTTCTGAGATTAATCTAAAGAATTTTCACATTTCTTTCCAGGAAATTGATTCCTCCTGTATCAGGCCAATCTAGAACGTCCCAAATACACCATCGTACTACAGTATTGTTTGGGTTTCATCGAATTTCAGTTCTTGCACAGACCTGGAGTTACGATCAAAAATTAGCCCAAATATGGGTTGCACTGTATTGTTGCATCTACAACCTACTGTTATATTTTCTGTTAAATGCAATATGAAACATAGCTGTCTGCTCACCTGATGAGGTCCAGCGGCTGGTACTTGTACCAGACCCCCCACCAGGCCCAGCATTCATACAGGAGGTGCCTGTGGTTCTCTGCTCCGTGGGTCCGGATGGAGTTTTTGCTGTGGTAGCTACCCTGGTGCGGTTCAAACACAAGAAAATCTTGAACATGCTGAACGGAAAGAGCAGCGAAGACCTGAAAACAGGCGGTGGAAGAGAGCGACAACAAGGGGCGCAAAGGAAGGCGTGACGATTACCTCGTGAAGAGGGAACGCCGCCTCGTACGAGTTGTTGGTCAGAAGACGATTCAGTCCTGCAACATGAGAGAAAACAGTTGGTAAGGATGTTAAGTTAGGCCTCATATCCATGGAAACGTATGATGAAGAACAAATTCCCACCTAAAAAAAATTCTAAGTTTCAAAATGGAAAACTTCTGACTTCTGATTTCCCGAGTTTTAAAAGTAGGAAAAAATGTTGACTTCTGAAGATCCAGAGAAAACTCACCCATCTTGCTTTTCCCCTCCTCATATTTGACCCGTTGAAGGATGTGGTGGACGATCCGGCTTCTGGTGGCGTTGTTGAAGAACGTGTCTTTGTTGTGGATGATGAAACTGGAAGGAAAGGGGGAGTGAGAAACACATGTAAAAGATTTCAAAACCACAAGAGAAGAGATGAAGTTAAAATGAAAAATCTCACTGATGGATCCTCGATCGACTGAAGGGAGCCGTGAAGCTTTCGTTCTCCTCCAAGTAGGGCAGCGTGTCGTTGTCAAACTTCATAGGCTTGCGCGGGAGCCATCCCCGAAACTTGTTGATGCGCTTCTCCATCCTGGAAGAGAGGTTTCGTCTAAAATGACCAGACTTACTGAGTTGGAAGTTTGCGGACTGAGTCTGAAAACTTCCACACTAACCTGCTCAAAAACTTGTGTCGTCTGTGCATGTAAAAGATCTTCCTCCTGGCAAAGATTGACGATCAAAGGTTTAGAAAACGTTGAGCTCGGGGGAAAAATGGTATTAAGTTCTGTAATTATGGACGCATACCACTACGGTATGTGACTGATGATGTGTATGAAAAAGCATACAACCTCTTTTTTTTCCTTACTGAGATTTAGTAATACTAAAAAAGATGCTATCAAGAAACGGAAGATGCTAGCAAGAAAAATAAGATGCTAGCAAGAAAAGGAAGAAGCTAGCAAGAAAAATAAGATGCTAGCAAGAAAAGGAAGAAGCTAGCAAGAAAAATAAGATGCTAGCAGGAAAAGGAAGAAGCTAGCAAGAAAAATAAGATGCTAGCAAGAAAAGGAAGATGCTAGCAAGAAAAATAAGATGCTAGCAAAAACAGGAGGAAGATGGCAAGAAAAAAAGATGTTAGCAAGAAAAGGAAGATGCTAGCAAGAAAAATAAGATGCTAGCAAGAAAAATAAGATGCTAGCAAGAAAAATAAGATGCTAGCAAAAACAGGAGGAAGATGGCAAGAAAAAAAGATGTTAGCAAGAAAAATTAGATGCTAGCAAGAAAAGGAAGAAGCTAACCAGCTTGAGTACTGTAGGAGTGGCAGTTGTCTGGGTGTTTTGCTGGACCAACCAATTCGATACCAAGTGGCTTAAGGACAACAAAGTCAAATTTTGGAGCCACCATCAGCCCAAATATTAGGCTAATAGAAACTTTGGGGACAGACTTGAAAACATGTGAACAAGGAGGCATAAAAACCTGACTCGGTATGTTTTGTAACCAGAGAAATCGACTTGAACAAGATGAGTTCTAAGTTCCATTAAAATCCCAAAAACAAGATTTTGAGGGCAAACATTTAGATTTACAATCACTGTGAAAAAATACCATAAATAAAAAATAAAAATTTAGGATCAAAGAGCTGTTACAGTTTATCACATTAATATGGATGCCCCAGTGAAGATGTAAGCCATGTCCAAATGCTGTTGTTTTTCACAGATGAACTGCATAAGTCTGAAAACTCTCACCTGAATGGCATGCGGATGTTCATGAGCTCCGCATAGCGGCAGAGAACATCCCACGGTGCATGCAGCTTCAGGAAGATCACATCGCTGTTTGTTAAAGAGGCCTGCGCAGAACAGCAAACACACAAACACACACAAAGCAAAACAGTTTCAGTAACCGGAGAGAGCTACTTTCCTTCAGGCCGCTCGGCATCAGCATCCTTAACTCTCTGTACGTTCCAGCAGCGTGGGTGTTTCGTTTAAAAACACCCATGATCAGCAAACGACTAGTAGGAGATCTAAAAATAACCCAATGACTCCGTGAAAGAAACACCCACGGCTGAGAGCTGAAAGAATTTCATTGATCGTTCTCTAAATGCTCCAATCACGACGCGGGCACTGCTACATCAAAGTCGGGGTTGGGAGATCAGAGACGATCCAGCCAGACATTTCACAATTCCAAGAGACGATTTCACAACAGCATCATCAAATCTCTTGATTTTCAGGTGGGAGTGGAGTTCTTATCCTACGATTTCACAGCTGGCACTAAAGCACTGAGTGTTTTAAGATTTACGTTGGTAAGACCGAATGTGTTCTAAAACTAAATTAAGGCAAAAAACAATTTTATAAAACCTTAATAAGATTCTGGGTGCATAGGTGGAGATGGCATCCTGTCCCTCTCTACTAAGAGCTGAAGAGAGGAACAGGTTAATGTTCCTCTCCATGTCATAAAACAGACAAAGCTGTCTGACAAAGATCCTTCATAAACCACTACTCAGTTGCTATAAAAATAATTTTGTCTGGCACAGAGTAACCACGCTCTAAAAACACAAAATCTTATAAAATATTTTTGAACTACTTTCTAAAGCAAATATCTTGGTACACTTGAAATAAAACAGAACTAACTTATGAGTAACTTTTCAGCATGGTATAGCATGATCAGCATTGATATGCAAGTAATTAATTCTGTAATATTGATGAAAAAGTACTAGTTATAAGTGAAATATTCTGCCACCAGACATTTTAACTTATAATATTTGAAAAAATCTCTTGACTTAAAACAAGTTCCCATGTCTTGGTATAGGAGCTTGTGAGTCTATTAAGGTTTTTGCACTAGGATCTAGGGCTGGACAATAAATCAATAACAATATATATCGTGATAAGACACGTGAACAATATCAATAAAGTGTATGTCTGATAGAATATTCAATATTCACAACATTCTTAACCTCTGACAGCGAGCTAAGCTAGGTTGGTGGCAACAACCTGTTGAGTAACTTGCGCAGCAACAGTTTCATGTTTCGCCACCATGTCAAATAAGTGCTTAAACTTTAACTGCTATAGCACATCCGGGAGAACGTCTTTTTGGGCTATTCTTTTGCCGTATTATTGTCACAGCCTACATCAGTAATGGTGAATCCAGGGCACTTCCAGTTTTGAACAAGGGTTTTATAAATCTCACAGTCACGTGGCACATATGTTTTTTGTTTTTTCTTACCTCCTTTTCCATGCGTAGCCCCTCGGCGCGGATGTTCCTCTCAAACATCTCCCTCTTCTCGGACTGGGAGCTGGACTTCCTGTAAACCAGGATGTAGTCTATGAGACTTTTTCCGTCGCCGAAGCAAAGACCAGTCGACTTGTTCCTCCTCTGTGGACAAACAGTCAGAGAAAAGATCAGCAAAGAAAGCACCCGAGTTACATCAAACTAGTTACCTCACAACTGAACTTCTTAGATCTTCAGAATGGCTTTAATTGTTTAAAAACCTTAAAGAGGCAGTTTTATGTATTTCCCAGGCACATAGTGTCATTTTATAGCACAATCATGCAAATGGTTTACTTTTTAGTGCAAATATGTTACTATACTTGAATTAAGACAATATTAACTTACGACTAACTTTTCAGCAAGATAGAGAAACCTGTTTTAAGAAAACAGTTCCTTAATATTGATGAAAAGTACGAGTCCCACTGGGAGATAATTTCACTTGTAACAAGAGATTTTTTCCATTATAAGTGAAATAATCTGCCAGTGGAACTAGTACTTTTCATCAATTATTATTAAAACATCTATATCTTTATCTTGCTGAAAAGTTACAAGTTAATTTGTCTAATTTCAAGTTTACTGGTATAGTCACAGTGGATCTAGACCAAAATACTTGGTAAGATTTTGTGTTTTTACAGTGTAACAAGTGGGATAATTACTTTTCTTTAACAGATGGCCAAGCTGGTTTGGATAGTATTTTTCTCTTATAAAATGAAGTCATCAATTGGAAACTGATGATTTTTGTGTTTTCTAGGTTTATCTTTTTCTTAGTCTACCTGCGGGACGGCTGACTGCGACTTGCTGTTGTCATCCAGGATGCTGCTGTGAGTTCCCGGGTTCTGGAGGGTGGAGTCGTCGTCTCTGGACGGGGTGCTGATGCCGTCTGACCTTTCTTTCTGCAGCACCACATGGACGTCCTTCACGGCTAACGCAAAGACGGGTGAGAAAATAAACTAAATTATCTGGAGAGAGAGAGAGAAAAAAAATAAAATAAAATAAAATTAGATACGTCTTCAAAAGTCCCACCCAGTGGAGGCACGTCGCCCTGAGTGCTGGAGTCCAGGGTTTCGGCCGACGACTCCTCCATGACGCCGTCCCTCTCTCGGTACAGGAAAGCGAGGGGTCTGCCGGCTGGCTGGTAGCCAGAGGCCGAGGGCCGCTGCAGCTCTCTGTGTCGGTGCGGGCTCTGCTGCTTGGGCTCAGATCCATGTAGAGATAAACTCACATCTGCAGAAAAGCAGGGGAAACTCACTCGCCAGTTGTGTCTTTGCTCAGTTCGCGGTGATGCAAAAGCAGCTTGTCCACTCTGAGCTGTAGTACCAAACTGAAACAAACTTTTGATTTTAGAGGGTTCCTCCGTTGATGTAAAGAGGTTTAGAGTTATTTCTGCTTTAGGTTGAACTGTCCTAATAGTAAGATTGGCCAATAAATCCATAACAGTATATATCGCGATTGACACCTGATCGATATCAATAGATGATGGGACTGAACTCTGAACCAGGACTGCACGGCATTCTGGGAGATGTATTCAGAGGAAATGCGTTAGCTGCTCGACTTTTTGCTAATGTTTGCATGAATGTATTTGAAAGTTTTCAACAGTCCAGGTTTCAGAATCCCTAAGATTTTCTGTAATATCATTTCACAAACACTAGCGGCACTTCCATTGACCATGAAATGTTGCAAATTGGAATTGGAAAAAAAACAAAACAAAAAAAACAAACAACATTGCTAAAAGGAAACACAGCAATTACAAAAAATTTGAGTTTCTTGGAGGGGGGTTATCCAGCTGTAACCCTTTACCCACAATTGTTGATTTTGTGTGCAATTCTCTAACAATTACATGTAAATATCAGAAGCGCTCCACTGTTTTAGCTTTTTGACTTCATTTCCAGTATTTAAGACATTAGCGACCCCATTTCCTTAGTCGCTACAGAAGGTCAACCCTGCTCTCATTAGTGGAAATTAGAATTGCTTACTATAAATGTTAGCCGTCTGGGGACTAGGTTGTTACAGATTAGCTTACGTCAGGGATGCCCAAAGTGGGTCCTCAAGGGCCGGCATCCTGCATGTTTCAGTTCTCTCCCTGGTGGTAGTAACAACCTTTTCAGCATGTCAGTGTTCTTCTAACGAGCCATCATTGGATCCAGGTGTGTTAAACCAGGGAGAGAACTAAAACATGCAGGATGCTGGACCGACTTTGGACACCCCTGGCTTCCGTCATGCTGCTGCGCCGATGGGTCACACTGTGACGGGTTAAACAATGCATCAATGAAACATTAACGGCCCGTCGGTGCGTGTGTAACGCAAGCTACATCTGAGATCGCATGGTGAACTGATGGGAGCGCACATAAAAGAAAAGAGAAACCGACCTCATCGTCAGATCTCCGTTTCATCAGATACCCTTTCATCTGGCTATTGCTTTCACCCTTTTATATCTCCAAAGCATTCCAACTGATCAAAATGCATTTATTCACACAAGGCTGAAATATTTAGACTGCTGGTAAGAGTCATTGACAGACAAGCATCAGTGAAGCAACAGAACGAGCATTTAATTTACCAATTAAATGCTCGGGAATTATTTTATTCTTCCTCTCGTTTTGGAGTTAGATGGAATACGGCACAAAGGAGTTCTTGTACCTGTTCCTTCTGTAACAAGGCACCCTGAATCGCCTACCAGATGGCAGAAGTTCAAATTCACTGCCCAACTCATGAGCTGAGTCCATAGAGATTTTATCTGCCAGTCCTACAGCCTATGCTGGGCGTTAGCTAACTGTGCTTGTCTGAATCATAGCTAAAATCTCTACTTTGGTCTCATATTTTTCCATGAGCCTTGGGTTTCACCCAGATGCATCTTTGCAAACCTTTTTCTTGGCAATGCCTCCACATAAGCAATCATTAGTTGGTTTTTTTGTGGTTTTTTTGCTAACATTTTTGGCATAAACTTCAGTATTTCTCAGGCTAACAGAGTCTTTTAGAGTCTAAGATGTGGCTCTTGGGATACATCCAACTGGCATGCTGTGCCTTGTAAGTAGAAGAGTAGATTTTTATTTGATATGGCAAATACATTCTGTCTTAAGTCTAAATTCTAAGATAAATATACACCAATAAGCCACAAGGCAACCTTTAAGGACTTGGAGTCGTCCTGACACATCGATGTGGGCTGTGGTATCTGTCTCCAGTATGTTAGCAGGAGACTCAACAGACTCTGAACAGCAGGACGTTGCAACGTGGCATCTCCATGGATCAGACTGTTTTGCCTCAGTAGCCACATCCAGGAATTTGGAAGGCTAGCCAATGTCCAAAAGCTCAAGTAGTCAGTGTTCTCAGTGACAAGGTGCAATATCTGGCTGAAAGAAGCTGTAACCTATAGGGGACAATGTTTCTAGGACAGCGGACACACGGTATGCTAGATGGAGAGGGGTCAAAGTAGCATCCCAACAGATGGAAGGACCCATAGTTTCTCAACAGAACTTTACCAAAAGCCTCTGGTAAAGGCTTACCCTTACCTCTGGTAAGGGTAAGCCTTTACCAGAGGTAAGTGAGTGGTTTCAATTCCACTTCACACTGCATGTTTAGAGGAATAGTTGCACTGCACAACACTCCAAACACAACATACCAACAGTGTGTTATGGAGGAAGGAACATTATGGCATGAGGGTACTAGCAAATATTAGTATAGAATTCCATATGTTACAAAACAAATGAACACACACTAAAACATGATGGGAATATGGATTTTTATGAAGAGACCAGCTGACCAAACGTGCTGGAACTCCGCTCGCTTTGCTAGGTGATGGGCTGGGTGAGGGGCGGTGCCTGTTTATTTGTGCCTGTTGATTTGAGACATTACATTCTTGAAGTTTTTGAAAGGGCACATTTTTCAGACACCAAAAAACATTGACATATTGTCAAAAACGCAACATCTTTTTGAGTTTTTTTTAAGCATTTTGGCTGTTTTTAGAAGCAACGGAAACCCAAATGGAAGTACAAGAAAGTGCAAATTATGAACTTTTGCATAGTATGTCCCCTTTATGTATAACATTAAACAAAACACAAAAAACAAAGATATGTTCGCCATTTTTATTCAAAGCTGTATATTTTGGGAGAAAATGGTTGTATCTGTTCTACGGCCGCTTTTAGATCTTCTATGTCACAGAGGAACAGGAGACGAAGGTGTGTGTGTGTGTGTGTGTGTGTGTGTGTGTGTGGTTCGCAAATCAGTGTCAGGAAAACCGTTCCCTCCATCTGGATGCGCCCATCATCGTCCTTGGATGTGTCTTTTATTTCCCGTCAGGGAATGATGGAGTTTCCATCGCCGCACATCCAGCAGGACGCTCACTCACACTGTCCGGCGTCAATGACACGACCTTTCTGAGTGTGTTCAGAGCAATGCATCATGCATGATGAAGAAGTGTATGAAAAAAAAAAAAAAAAAAAAAGAGTTCACCGCCACAGTGACTGAAGGTCATATGCTTGAATGGTCATGGGGGAGCCGAGTGTGAGGAATGAGCCGGGGGTAAAGGTGAGTGAGAGGAGGAGGACATGGCAACGCATGAAGGAGAGCACTGCAGCACTCTGAAGAACAAGCTGCCTTCGCTTCAAGACAACTTGACAACACTCACCGTGTGGAGGTGGGCAGAGACAGAGGCAGCTTCACCCCTCAGAGCGGAGGAGAGAGGGGACAGCGGGGCTGGGGACAGAATGGGGGGGGGACTTCCCAGCTGAGCTGAAGCAAATGTCAAAACAGCCAGAAGGACTCCTCCACATACAAGCATGCAAACACGCACATTTGCACACACACTCGGTCAGCCCGCGTTTTCCCTCCAGCGCCAGCGAACGGCCTCGCCGAGGGACACAAACAAACAAACACGGCGTCCCACGAGGGAAAGCAGCATCTCCCCTCCCTCCTACACACTTTTTACCCCATCACCGTAGCGACCAAGTCAACATCTCAGACACGCAGGGGCGCACGCGCACGCTCTGGACTGGAGAGGCTGGCATTCAAAAGATCCTCAAAGAAAGGAAAAGGAACGCGCAAGCATGAGCAGGATGTTTACAGTGTCAGGGAGAGAGAGGAGGAGACGGAGCGAGGGGATGTATGTGTGTGTGTGTGTGTGTGTGTATGGCTCTCATCGGCTTCTTCAATGCCAGCCAATCAGACATCAGGCTTGTTCTGACAGTGGACCAATCGGAAGAGAATGTGGCAGTGTTGCGGCAGCACAGCACAATGACAGTTGGCACCGATTACAGTGTCAGCAGGTATCTTCCATGGAGCCTCAAGGGCACACATCGCCACGGAAACTAGGGGCTGGGTCAACGTTAAAAATGTTAATAAAAATTAAAAGATGAAATAATGTTATTGCCGGATTACTGCTGATTTCTTCTTTTTTCATATCCACCCCCATCATATTACATAAATGTACATCATATACAAGGAGTTTTCATTATTATCAGATCTGCAGTTGTTATGAAGCGTTAATGTTTGGACTTTTAGCTTCAGTTATTTTCTGTCTTGATCCTTTCTTTATAGTACGTTTCCTTATATTTTTGTTAATTCCTTGTGTCAGTCCAATAAGTCCCATTATTTGTGTTCTGGATTTGTTTTCTTACATTAGTATTTCCGTTTACTGTTTCATTAATTTCAGGTTTCTTTCCCCCTTCTGATTCTTTAAGCTTTGATTATTTTCCACCTCACCATCAGCCTACCTGCTCCATTCCCCAGCTGCATCCACTCACCTGTAATTAGCTCCTCTGTCATTTCCACTCCCTTCTCGGTATATTTAAGCTTTCCAGCTACATTGTTCTTCACTTCCATTACTATGCACCACGCTGCCTGCACTGCAGTCGTTGCGCAAGTTTTTGTGTCTCCTGTTAATTTTTGCTGTCAGTTGTTTTGATTATTATTTTCATTATACTTCCTGCTCTACAAATTCATCTGCACTTGGGTCTCCCTTATGCCTCATTAGGAGAGAATTACCACAAAATTCCTAATGTACAACCTGCCACAGACAAGAAGTAAACTAGACGCTCTTAAAAAGCAATATCACACTAATCTACCAAAGTAACTTTGTTGTCTTCAGAGGTAATTCTGCCCTAACAACAACTCTAATTAATGGAGTCTCAAAAGTAACTTTGAGAGTGATTCAGGGTGCATCAAGGATTGATCGATCAGGTCTCAAAAAACCCAAAGCAACTTCTAAAGCCCTGTGGAGCAGAGGTAAGGTAAAGTGGCTTCCATAGGAGAGTTCCAATGAGAAAACCCATTCTGACCAAACACAACACAAAAGCCAGTCTCTCATTTGCCAAAAAAAATACCTTCATGATCCATAATACCTTCTGGAAAAGGATTGAAGGGACAAAAATGTAAAATTTCTGAATATTTTTGTCTCATAACACCTGGCGCATGGTGAAAGGGTCAAAGACTGTGGTGGTAGTACGGCGGACTTAAGCTGCTTTGTTGCTTCACAACCTGGAGGACTTGACATAATTGTTGGAAATATTTTTCAAAATTGGTGTATTTCTAATAAGCAACTTTATTTTCAAAATGTCAAATTGCACAATTGTATGGTCAATGGAAACACAGCTACTCTGGTCATGTGAAGAGCAATATGAATAAATGATAGATAAAAAATTGCCCAGAAATTGGCTCCTCCCATTTTTCTTTAATCTGAAAAGCATTCTTGTCCCAACTGAAAATAAATTCTCACCGTGTCATTCAACTGCCACCAAATGTTAAGATAGTGAAGGTATATTAATTTTTTTTGCCCAGTTTTTGTGTTTTTCATTGGATGAAGCATTTTGAATATAGGCAGGAAGCTTAGTCTTGGTTTCATGTAAACATAGCAACGTCTCCTACATGTTTGCTGTGTTTTCTACATGGTTTGTGTCAAACCCTGAAAGGGAGTTTTTAGAACTTTGAACAAAGTTCTGGTCTTCCATAAAGACTAGATCTCTCAAGTGTACAGCCTGTCAGCTAAGGTAGAGACGGCGGTTTTGGACTCAACTAGACCGGATTTTAGGCATCTCATCCACCACGCCGTCTAACCTACTTGTGCTGCTGTCGCACAGCGTCTCCTGACTGGCGCTGCAGGTGGGCAGCGGGTTGATGGAGAGCGACGCCGGGCAGGACACCGGCTCGGCATGCTCGCCGATGGGTGGGGCCGCCGAAGCCTCGGAGCGAACGCCGTCCGGACTGTGGAGATTACGGCTGCTCGATTGGACGGGACTCTTCCAGTGGGAAAAGCCAATCGCCACCTGACCCCCGAGGTCAAACCCTGTCAAAAAAAAACAAGCAAAAAAAAAAAAAAAAACAGCAAACAAAAAAACAATCAGCACACAGATTCAGAACATCTGTGAAGAGAGTTTTAGTAAAACAACACTGCCATCTAGTGGTGTCAGTAAGTAACGCGCCCATCTGAGCTTTATCTTTTTCTGCTTCAGTCAAGTTACACACTCCAAAGCAAAAATGAAGTAAGATCATTTTTTCCAAGTACAGACATGTGGAAATAATTATTTTAACTGCATTCCGAATGACTAATCATCAAGAGCAGATGGTCCAGTGCTGGTTCATCAGAGTGAAAGGCTGGAAGCCTCTGCCAGCCAGCCGTTTTATCTGCTGCCCTCTCCGCTTTGTGAAGATGTGCAGACTGCTGATCCAGCTCGGCTCGCCTCCGGCCTTCGATTTCCCCTCTGCAGGCTTTTCCTTCACTTTTACAAGGTCTCTAAGACGGGTGACCTGGAGCAGCTGGGCTTTCTGCTGCCAGCCACTTCAGATCCGTCTTTTAGAGGTGGAAGGATCCAACATGAACCTCTCGTCCTTTCATGACAGCAAAAACACAAGCAGACAGCCAAAACAGAGAGGTATCTGCTGCGAAAAGTATTTTAGCAATACAGAACAATAAAGTGGACATCCAGAGTAGTTGCCCATTATACTGAATGCAACAGTGTACTAATGATTTACTGTGAATTTACCTGTTTTATGCAGGAGGAACGGAAATGCACTAAAATTCACTCTAAACAAGAAACGCTCACAAGACACTTTCTTAGCTATAAACGTCCTGTTTTATTTCCAGAATTAGTTATCTTTGCTAAATAGTACTATGATTTGTGACTACTTTATTTAAATTCAAAGGTTTTCAGACAAAACAATTACTGTGCCTCTAAACATTTTCAGATCGACCATATTTTGGTTTTGAAAGCCAAATAAATTAGCTAGTTACTGCCCCATTTTAAGTCATATATATATATAAATAAAAGAATGCATATTATAACCCTTAAAGATGCAGTACATAACTTTTACAAAAATGTGTTCTTCATAATTGTCACCATGTCATGACAGTATGGGATAAGACAGCTAATCCATGAAAAAAAAAAAAATCTAACTCCTCCACCTACTCCCAGAGCTACTATTAAAGTCTGCTATCAACCTGTCAAAGACAATCAGAGCCAGGAGGAGGGTCTTAGTGCTGTCAATCATCCTGCTCAATGTGTTAATGGTGGAAAAACAACTTATTGTTACAGAAAAACTGTTTACCCACCGACATCGGTGGCTGTGCTAACTAGTATTAGCATTTGTGCCAGGCTATGTTCTGCTGAACCAGTTGTAGCTTGATTTACATTCCAACAATGTAAATGACACCAGCAAGTTAGTAACAAACAGGCTAAAGGACAACAAAGCCAATTGCTATCCTTAAGCAATTCTATGAAGGAAATGTATGCAAACTTCTGAATTTAAATCAAAATATTCTTACAGTGTCAATATTTTAACCCATTTTCTGAATATGGGTCATTCTGGTCATCCTTAGAGACCAACAACAGGATAAGTTTATCATGATTTCATTTCTGATTGTGAAAAAAAGATGTTATGTGTCTTTTCATCCATCCCATGACAGATGTAGTTGTTTTGAGTAACATGAGAATAATAATCTTGTTGTCTTGGTAACTTATCTTTAAGGACACAATTCCTTCTATTACACTGAATCTGCACTATATTGTGCATCATCAATGTTCTACAGCAGCTCTGAAAGGACAAACCAAACACCGGATCTAACGCTGCTGTTTAATGCTTTTTTTTTTTAAACAGACTCCATAATTTTCCATTCAAATTTAGACATTGCAATGCGGCGTTAACTGCACCTATAGATGGTGCTAAATATTGCAAATTGCTTCTTTATCCCTGGAAGACTTGGACATAAAGAAAAGCTGAACCTTTTAGATTTTTAAACTCCTTTTAGAGTTTTGTAGGAGCACTTTGGAGACGAAAATATGTCCTCAGATTTGTGTCTTGCTTTGTTTCTGTAAGATTTTATGAAAGTGCTGTATTAAATATAAAATTGTTTAGAATTTTGGATTAGCAATGCACAAAGATGACAGATGAGAACTACATTTAATACCACAATAATACTTTGTGGTATTATTGTTATAGCAACAGTACAAAATATTGTGATAGAGTTCACATCACCCATACCTACTCGTAACCCTTAATGCTAACCATTACTAGTATATTTCTAACCTTAATCAAAACTTAATTCACACTTTACCTCTAAAGCTGACCCCTGACCCTAAACAAGGAGGTCCACTGTATAAGGTACAGGCTTTGGTCCCCATAAGGCCCATCGGTCTTCAGGAGGTCGGTAAATGTGATAGCCATGGTCTTTAGAAGAATAGCTAACCAAGCATACACACACACACACACACACACACACAGAGTGGTGTTTTTGTTTCTTGTGGGGACTTTACATTGACTTCCATTATTTTTTTTTAATGAATGGGATAATCCTAAAGTAATCCAGCCCTAACCATCACATACCTAACCCCTAGCCCAAAAACAACATGGGGACCAGGATTTGTCCCTACAAGAAGCAGTGGTCCCCACAACCCCACATTGTAGAGAGAAATAGATTCCCACAAGGATATAAAAACCTGGTTCCCACACACACAGGGTGTATATGTGTGTTTATGTAAAACAGAAAGCCCAGCAGATTGGAACAACTACACACTTCCTAATCAATAGAGGAGTGGGATGCCTGGTAGTCCCTGAGCCTCTCAGATCACAACTTGGCTCTACGTTTACCACAGGGATTTATTCCAAGGACAGACATGTGGGTCAGACCCAGCGGTTCTCAAAGGTCTACACAGCCCCTCTGAACATGATAAATCACATTTAATAACCCGCACAGTGCAATCTGAACAATTCAAGCGAAAAACAATCAGGCGGATAGAAGGAGGATTCTTAACGACGGTGTATTATGGTCATTGCAGGTACATAAAATAGGAGTAAATTTCCACGCAAAAACTGGGAAATTTTGAGATTAATCTCAGAAATTTTCCTGGAAACAAGGAAATTTCTAAAGACCACAAGAAAAAAGAAATGCTAGAAAAATTCCTGAAATTTCCCAGCTTTTTCTAGAAAATTTCTGAACTTAATTTCAATATTTCAGGTTTTTTGGGTCAGATTTATTATTTTTCTGTCTACAATAGTGCTAATATGCCACCATGGAATTTATGGTGACAAACTATGTGCAATAATGCAGTTGTTTGCACATCCTTGTATTGCTGAAGCATCTTTTGAGTGAATCACATCACTTCATCTATGTGTGTTTTGTTGACTTGACAGTCCTAATCTCTACTGAACAAAGAAAAAAGATCAAAGATCTGTCTTTCTAGATATTCCAACCTCATGAAAGGTCATAGAAGACTAAGTGCTCTCCAGTCAGGGCAAATAGAGGTTATGAGAAGTACTAACATCAGGGCTGATTTCATTTAAAAAGGTATTTCATGGTATGAGACTTTTTTTTTTTGCCAAACATAATACAGCTAATCAAATGAGGATAGATTTGAACTTATTTTTTGCATCATATGTTGATGCAATAAAAGCTGGACTTATTTCAAGGCTTTTTACAAATCATCATGCCAATAAATTCAGTGACTTAAAAATAGCACAAGAAAACCTTCTGTTTCTGCTTGCTCTGCAGTTCTAGAGTTCAAAATGTACAGATAAAAAGGCGATTCTCATCCACAGCTCAAATTACCGCCCTTCTGTGGATATGAGAGGCAAGGAGCAGGGATTGCTGGACAAATGATACCCTGGCCTCAGATGTACAGCTGGATCAGTTACTGATGCAGAGTCTGACGTTCTGCTGTTTTATGGACGGCTTACTATTCAGTAAAACCTGTTAGTTGTCATTATGTGTGAAAATGTAGTTGAGTTCAGATTGAACCAGCTAGCTTTAAACTATGGAACATTCTGCAATCTGATTCGATTGTCTACAGGTCTGGACAAGCATCCATCCATCCATCTAGTCATCAATCTGTCCATCCATCCAGATATCTATCCGTTCATCCATGCATGCATCCATGGATCTATATCCAGATATAGATTTAGTCATCAAGCCGTCCATCCATTCAGATATCCGTTCAGCCATTAATTCATCCATCCATTGTCTGTTTATCCATAAAATTTCATTGATAAACAGATAACTGTCTTTTCCTATTCTATAATCATATTGCAGTCTTAAAATGTTATAAACGATCCAAAAGTGATTGTTAACTCTGGAAAACTAAAACTGGAGCAGCATGTGATTCTGACACAGAAAACCCTTTGATTTCAGTCCAGCTTCGAAGCAGCTGGTGGTGCATTCGCCGCAACACTGTAAAGGGGAAGTCTCAAAGTCTGAAACGTGATTATTATTGTTTTCTATTTTACCAAACACTCTCTCCCATAGAACAGTTGCAACAATGTGGCTTGAGCAGTCTGGAAACTGCAAAACAGCCATTGATTCAATTAAGGTCAGATTTTTCAATGTCATTAATGAGCAGGGTGAGCCGCTGATTCGAAAGGAGAAAAAAAAAAAAAAAAGCACCACAGTCACTGGTAACAGCAGTGAGGAAGGAGGCGCGGCTGTAACCTACACCTGGCACGTATCCCAACGACCTCCAAAACTTGCAAAGCGTGGACGTAGTGTGTTCTAAGCAATATCTGTGTTGCAGTCATCAGGAAACAAAAAAAGAAAAAAGCAAAGTGCCCTCCTGGCTCTAAGAGGACAGCGAGGCCCAGATACGTTCCTCACATCCTCAGAGACAAACGCAGCAAACACACCAAACGCAGGTGCAGGTATGTGGGGCGCCAAGAAACAGGGCTGGGCTGGAGAGGACTGCTGAGGGGAAAGTCTGCAGATCAATATGATAATAAGGTCTTACACATAAAACAAAGCCCCTCAGAAAAACAATAATTTCTTGCACTTTGAGTGCAAATGGTTTCATATCGACTCTTTAGAGACGTGCTTAGCATAATTATTTCTATCACTTTTTTCATGGGTTTCATTTGTATTCAGAGCCAAAAGTATGGAGAAACACGTTTAGCCTTGTGCTTAAACCAAATCTGATCTTGTTAGTGACAAACTAACTCGGACTAGATAAAAAGTATCTGTCAACATTTGGTTTTAAGCTTTAGCTCACTGGTGTCCAAACTTGTTGCAGCAAAGATGGCCAATTTAAACTTGCTCAACTATTTTTATTTTATTTGATTTTTTTATGAAATCTGCTCGTTATCGCCTCTTTCAAAAGTTTCCAAGCTTTTGATTATGCAAAAAAGTTGAAATTGCTGCATAAAGCCTTTGCAAAAAAAGATACAGTAAAGTACAAATAACATTTTTGAGTGAATTCTTGAAATATCACCCTGAATAATAATAATAATAATAATAATAATAATAATAATAATAATAATAATAATAATAATAATAATAACAGTAAATCATGTCCCAAAGAGTTTTCAAAGTGCAAAAGAATTCCATCCTGGTCCGTCAAGCTAACATGAACTTCTTAAACAGTGGAAATAAATTCTACGGAACATCTCACAATAGTTTTTGCAAAAATAAAAAATATAAAAATAAAAGCAAATGTTACCGTTTCACACATGCGTTCAAGATCCAGGTGGGACTTTCAAGAGACGTCGTGAAACAGGAAGTTAAATTTGAAGCGGGGGACAAAGGGATTGGTCAGAATTCAGCCGAGTCGCACTGATTGGTCAGAGAAGAAGGACTTTTTAAACATTTTTATCCGAACTTTATTCAGACAGGTTTTCTCGTTTAAAATAGAGACCTGTTTCGATAACACAAGCAAAGCAAAATTACAGACAGCAACAAAATTGACTCAAGTCAATTTTGAGTCAATAGCTTATATTTTATTTTAGCTATTAAAATATGAGCTAAAAAAAAAACAAAGAACAAAGAAAACAAAGAAAAACATCAGCCAAAAACACAAAAAATCCACTTGAAATCCACACAGAATTCCACATAGTAAAGTCGACAAAGTCCAATCTAAACTGAAGTCCGTTTGAGTTGCCGTAAAGTGCTGCCAACATGTCAGCAGTTTAATGTAAATCATTTTTATATCGTCCTTCACCAAATCTTTGCCCAAAAGGGGAACGCTGACTCTGAGCTGCAGGACTGCAGTAAATCCCAACGACAACAAAGAACCCGCAGGATTAGAATCGATTAGAACTTCAAAGAACCTGCAGTGATGCTGACTGGTTCTTTTCTTTAAGACAAAAGCAGTGGCTTTTAAATAACAGCCGGCTCTTTTTGTAGGTCGTTGTATTTGAAAAAACCCAATAGAGTGTAGCTCAACGCTCCAAAGCTCTCAGTCGGCGCTTCATTAGGCTTTAAAGAAGAAGAGAGGAGGAAGAGGCCACGCAAACTGCTAGATGTTTCCTTAATTTGATGCTGAAATGTGTCCATTTTCTCTTGTGGTTCCAGTAGTAGTGGCGAAAGTGGGGAAAAAAAAGTGTTGAGAAAATGGCGGAAGTACATACAGAGCCAACAGTGCTGTAGACAAGAAGACTCCATAGAGATTTCTCCTGCTTTGTTCTATCAAATTTTGCTGTTTCAGAACTAATTAGAAAAAAAATTACAACGCAATTTCAAAAAGTATTTTTTCAGCTAATTTTTTCATTTATTTCTTTTTTACTAAAGGGAGAGAGAGGGAAAAAAAAAATATTCCAATAAATCTGGCCCCATTGTTAAACCTAGATGTTTTCTATGGGAACAGAAAATCAGTTTCCCTTTTTTTTTTTTTCTAGAAAAATTCTCTGATTATTCTGGAACGTCTCTTCTAGCATTTTTTTTTTCAGCTTCTCAAACTCAGAAATCTTCCATGTTTTTGTAGAAAATTTCTTAGGTTTCTGAGATTTTTGGAGAAAATGTTCTCTCTTTTTCATATAATGGTCCTAATACGCTGATACGCCTAGTGGATTTTTTATTTTTATTTTTTTAATCGATCCCATGAAAGATGTAGCTACAGGAACAGAGCTCCGCCAAGGAAGCACAGGGAGTTACTGCCGCTACGTCCCGGACCATCTTTCATCTTTACAAACAGGTGGGTGAGTCCAGGCGTAATCAGGGCGTGTATGGCAGGCCGTCTTAACATAAAATTGGTATCACCGCACTAATTTAAGATAGCTTAAAGTAGTTTATGACTAGAGGACGTAGACGTACTAGTAAATGAAGATGTTTCTAATTACATTCTGACTACTGACTAGTATAAATCACGTCAGCTTTACCACTGAGTTATATGGAGGATTCGATTTCAGACATCTACAATTAAATTATGTCGAGTCATAAAGTAAATTAGGGAATTTGGGAATGGGTCGACAGTAGAACTTTCAGAGTTTCAAAGATGTTGTTAAATGAAGTGTGTTTGTCGGAAAGTAAATAGGAAAAAAAAAATTTGCAGATTCCTGAAGCAGTCTTCAAGTTGATGAAATGTAGCATTTTCCTTATAGGCCACACTGCTGAGCTCTTTCGACGTTGTGACACTTTCTGACAATCTTGTGCTGGGGAACCTAAAATTCTGCAGGCAGCTGTTTGGACAGCTCAGTGAGAGCATATGTCGGCCTTCCACGCAATTCTTAATTCAGATATCTGAAAATGTAATGTTTACATTTGGGATATCATAAATTATAGATCCGGTGACGTCGTTTGAGAGATCTTGAAGGGGATTTTGATTCGTCAAAATGTAACTGAAGATATCTTGAATTATTACTCCTAATAGGAAGAATGTAAATGTGGATATCTTAAATTACCTTTCTGGATAGTCCAAATATAGTCTTGTCTGGTCAAAATGGACTTTTAGATATAACAGTAGATTGTGTGTGTGCGCATGTTTGTTTCTAATACCTTGTGGGGACCATTTTCTGGACATATACTACGTTGTGGGGACCAACTGCTCCTTGTGGGGAGCAGTTGGTCCCCACAAGGGGAAACGCGGTTTTTGGGTCAGGGGTCAGATTCAGGACTAAGGTGTGAATTAAGTTTTGGTTAGGGTTAGGTATGTAATGGTTAGGGTTAGGATAAGGATAAGGTTTAGGCTGTAGAAATGAATGGAAGTCAATGGAAAGTATGTGTGTGTGTGTATGTGTGTGTGTCAGGTCTGGAAATCACAGCTCTTGTTCCATTAGGCTAAAACAACCTCAGTCTTATTGAAAATGTGTCTGAAATTGACCTTTAGTGTGAGGCGATGACCACTTCTGTGTATCCCTTTTGGTTTTGGAAGCTTGAAAAGTAATCTACGCAATATTTAATACCACCATACAGCAAAACCATCCCGTGCACATGAACGGCAAAAATATTAAAAGCATTTTTTCCCCCCTCGCCTTCTAACCAATAATTTATTTCCTGTGAGACTTACCGATGGTGATCTGACTGACGCAGCTGTAAAATGTTCCTGAAGAGACGTTGTAGCTGCTGCTGCTGGGTTCACGGTCTGTGAGACACATAAATAAGGCAGTGTGTTATCCAAAGTAACTTGCAGTGTAGGGGGGGTGAAAAAAGAAAAAAGATATTGATTTCCTCAGCGCAAGGCTAGCATCGGTTGGGTTTTTACAATCAATCCTTTTGCAATTAAAAGTTTCTGTAGTCCAAAGGTAAGGGGAAATATTTTTGTCTGGCAGTTTCAAATATGTCAAGCAACCCCTGGGTGTTGTGTTGCTCCAGCGGGGGAGGTTGAGAAAACTCCTGAACCTGCAAGGTTACGAGAATGAAACTCTAATCCTGCAGTGTTAGCACCCCTGAACAATGTCAAGCTACACTGAGAGTAACAATTCTTAACCTTGGAGGCGATGGAGGAATAGAGATTAGGGCTCACAAAGTCATAGGGATAACATCTGAAAACAGAAGCTGCTTGTGTTACTGTCCTATGAAGACATTTACCACTCAGGAGCACGACAATAGATCAAAGAATCTTTCAAACCATGTTGGCTATCAAAACTATTTTTAATAGCTTCAACAATACTACTAAAGAGAGACACGGGGAAATAATGAATCAACGTGAAAAAGTATGTTGGTTTTTTTGTGATTATTCTTGAGCTAATGTTGCCTTTCTAACTTGCTACGGCAGAAAGCTGTGCCGCACAAGCAGATTCACAAGCATTACGTAAATGGTAAATGGTAAATGGACTGAACTTATTTAGCGCTTTTCCAGTCATTTTGACCACTCACAGCGCTTTACAGTAGAGTCACATTCACCCATTCATACACCGATATGCAGATCGGTGGGCAATTTGGGGTTAAGTGCCTTGCCCAGAGGCACATCGACATGTGGCAGGAGGAAGCTGGAATCGAACCTACAACCTTCTGATTGCAAGACGACTACTCTACCATACAGCCACAGTCACCCAAAAACATAAGGATTTGGTGGGTTTTTTTTTATTTTTTATCAACTATATATTTGTGCTGCGTTTAGCGACATGTTTCAGTAGCATCAACACTATGTGCAGAATTTGTTGTTGGTGCGTTATATTTAAGGGTGAAGCTCCTATTGGGGTGTTATATGTCACAGCCACCACAAGGAGGGTGTCAAGTTCAACTGACACTAATTTCCAAAACTAATTATGAACCAACTTCTGAAAGCTGACAACACTGAGTAAACAGTAAATAAAAAAATAAAAATAAAATATATATATATATATATATATATATATATATATATATTGCTCTGGACATCAGGCTAATTATTTAATCTTCAGTTTCTAGTCGCTCATTAAATTTCACATATACTTACTTTTTCTCTATTCTTTTTTTTTCTCTGCAGTACAATTATTTTTTGAAAAATATAACTTTTTTGCTGTCTTTTATTTCACATTCTTTTATTATTTTTTTTAAGCCACCAGTAAAATCTCCCTGCTACTGCTTTGAGTCATTTACAGATTCTGAAAGTAAAGTGTGGATTCAAGGCTTTCCAATGACGTCAAACAAACAGAAATGAAAAAAAAGAAAAAGAAAGAAGCAGTTCTTTACTACAAATGTTTTGCGCTTTAATAACATCTTTGGACTTACGTCACTTAAAAGAATAATAAAAGGAAAAATAGACTTGAGTTGCTTTTGCAGAAACAATTTTTTTCTATCAGCCCAATAAAAGCTCGACTCAAAAAATTATTTTATTTTATGTGTTAAGATGCAGTTAGTCAGCACGGGGTGCAGCGCTGCTCACCGGCTCGTCACTAGGGGTCGCCTGTACTCGTCTTTCTCAAAGACCAGCACTAGCATTTGAGACAGACTACTAAAAGTTGCCCCAACTGCTCTGTATCATTTCCTTTGTAGTTCTTTGGGTTTCCAGTAAGAACGGTAAATGGCAACAAAGCAACTTCGTCACTGCACAGACAATGAAGAAGCAGGCAAGACAGCATTGCTAATAAAATGGCTGATGGATGGACATTTATCGGTTAACTCAGGGGATTAAAGGTTTAGGACGTTTGCGGGTATGTTGAGTTTCGTCAGAATCACAGTGCAGGCTATCAACAGCAACTCTGAAATGAGAAATGTTGTTCACCAGACCGTGCATAGCTGAAGTGCTATGCTCTGATCTGAAAAACTTTAGGAAATAAGAAAAGAAACACCAGTAAAGGCTTTGGAAAAATCTCTAAAATTGCGGCATGAAGGCATTTTTGCTGCATAAATTTAATCTTTGAAGTTTTCTTTAAAAGTAAAAATTAAAATCTCACCCCCGTCTCACTCTGAACTCAATATCTCGGATCATCTTGGGGCTTTTCAATTCCCGTACACACCTAATCACAATGCCGGTCATTTTAACGGATAACATCTAAATGACATTTTTTTATTGTGGACTTAAAGGAATAAACAGAACGATTCCATTATTCATTTATCCTATGGTCAACAAACAAAATGACCTCCACACTGAAAACTACAGCCCTAATGTAGAACACCAGCTTTCAGGGGAGACTGCAGTGATCATTAATCTGTCTCAGCGCAAGAAAAACCGAATCACAAACCTGCTGGATTCTTTCCTTTAACCCAGATGTTAGGTTTACTTTTACAGACGTCTTAAACAAAGATAAGGTCAAAAATAGGAGGGTAGAAATAAGAAGGGTGATTTATATTTCATAGCAGATATTTTTCTGCACCTTCACTGCCCCGATTCTCATCCTGATTCGTGTCGATCTTTATCAGTCTCAGTTTGTTCTTGAAGTTCATCATGTTCATTTCTACCATCTCATTCGTCTTCATGTCAATAAGCTGCTCGCTTAAAAAGACAACAAGGTTGAATTTATTCTGGAAATTTGAAGAAAGTATGTGGGAATCTCAGGTAAGACGAATAAGTTCACAGAGATTAGTAATTGTCTAAACTGTGCCAAACTTGCAACATAAGGTGTGTTTTTGAAATTAATGCCGCTTTTTTATGGTTTTCCATTATCCATAGGAAAGCCTTGTTACGACAGCGTGTTACGGCCGTCATAGATTTTGAGATTAATCTCAGGAAATTTCTAAAAAAAAAAAAAAACAATAGGAAATTTCTGAGTTCAAGAAGCTGAAAACATGCAAGAGAAAAAATCTGAAATGTTGAGACCAATCTCCAAATTTTTTAAGAAAAAATTTTGAAATTTCAGAGTTTCAAAAGCCACAATTTTGTGAGAAAACAAGACTTTTTTTCTCACAAATTTTAGGATCAATCTAGGAAATTTTCTATTAAAAACACTTGGAAATTTGTGAGTTTCAACATTTGAAAATTTTCTGGTAAATTTTTTTTTTTTTTGACATATCAGAAATTTTCAAGAAAAAAAAAACTTGGAATTTTCTGAGTTTTGAAACTTTTCAAAATCAGAAAATCTCCAGAAATCAAACATTTTTTTATCTTAGAACATTTCTAGTAAATTTCTTAATCAATCAAGGTTTTTCTGAGTTTTTGGAGGAAATTGACACGTTCTTTCTATCTACAATGGCTTTGTGGAAGCCCAAATGCCACTCAACCAATAATCCAAAATCATGACGTCACATCTACCCATAGGCGGATTGGACAATATATGTTTCCTGGAATAACCCATAAAAATAAATCAAATAAGTTTGTTCTTTACAAACCGGAGAGTATTTCAGATGCTTCCTTACATTTCTGCTTGGGACAGAGTGATCAACAGATGTTTCTGCTTATTAAAAAGATAAATAAAAAGTTCCTTTCAAAATCACTTCCTGTTCCAATTCTCTAATCTTACACCAACAGCTGCATCCAAACAGAACAGCGGGCACTGAGGCTGTTTATCACTGACTGGCTCTTTTCTTTTTTCTTTTTTTTTTCCAGCGGAAGCAATTACAATTGACTCCACTTTTCAAGATAGACCTGCAGATGTAATTTATTTTCAAAGCTGTTGGAAGTCAGCAGGAAAGCCTAACATCCATAATTCATCACATAATGAATGAACAACATCACGGCAAAATGCTCAGTGAGAACAACCAAACTCTAGATAATTGGGTTTTTTTGTTTTTTTTTAGACATTAGAGTGAATGTGTAGCTGCGTATAAACCTGAGTTGTCCCACTACTTTTGAACCTATGCTTTAGATTTTCAGTGAAGGTAATAGTTGTAAAACATCATATCAAAGTCTAGATGCTGCACAGGATCTAGACTTTTTTTATATATATACCTGCGGACCCGGAGGAGAGGCGCGTGGTGAAGGTGCGGCGGGGACTGCGCGGGCTGCCCGGGCAGACCCGCACCACCTCATCCTGGCATTGCAAGCACACGACCTGGCCCTCCTGGCCGTCTCCGACCTTGCTGCAACCGACGTGCTCGCCGCCGCCGCCGCCGCCCTGGATCTTCATGCTCGCGCCGATCTGCTGGACCAGCCGCATGTCGGCCGCCGCTTCATGATCCAGCATCCTCCTCCGCGGAGCCCGCACAGCATTACGCGCGGCTCCGCCGGGCGAGGCGACGCTCCCGCACCGCCTTTCGCTTTGAACCCCTCCCCACACTGCGACGCGCACAGCACGCGGGGACACGCGTTCACCTCAACTCCCTCGCTTCCATCTGAGCTCGCGCTCTTTCCACGCGGTGGACGATAATGCTGTTCTTTTGCGCGTGACCGCAGGCGTGGCTGCTTCACGCAGTTTTGGTAATGTCGCAGTGAACACACTGGGATTAGTGTCCAGTTTGTTGGAGATTCCATTTGAAGCTCTTAAGCAACACAGAAGTTCGTAAGTCATTATTTATCTATATTCTGAAACAACAAGAAAAGATTTTGGTTCCTATAATAATGATTAAATTATAAAGGGAAGCCAGATTTGGTTTTTTTTGGCTAAATCAAAGTTGCTCACTCACTTGAGAGTTCTTGTCTTTGAGAAATGAACAAGAATCCAAATTTTCCACGTTATTCTCAGTATAATTCATTTAATGACAAAGTTTTCAGACTGACTGGACCATTCTTGAGTTGCAGTTACAAACATGATCCCACTTTGAAGTTACTAAAAGTTAAAACAAAAGCATCCATTAAAATATGTCTATTGAAGGGTTTCTGAGGCTAATTGTGGAAGGGCTATATCATTTAAAGTGATCATTTCAACATACAAACAGATTGGCTAAACTTATATAGTTTTAAAGAAGCATTTGGAGGAAAGTCTGCTAAATAAAAGCAAAGAACTGAAAACTAATGAACTACAAATCTCATATAAACTAATGCTTAGGATGATTAATCCATAATTTCCCTTTAGCATTAGTCTAATCCCAATTGATGTCTTAACGTTGCGTAATTATTTCAGTTATTAACAATACTTTTTTAAAGTGTCGAGGCATAAACAATACAATAAAAAAAAAGGTGATGGGATGAATTTTTTTTTTTCTTTTTATGTCAAGATGAGGCGCCAACACTTCTCACAGCTCCAAGGTCAAACGTCCAACTAAAACAAGCGAAGACATAATAACCCTAACCCCCCATGAAAGCAGAGTATACACTGCTGGGGAAAACTCTTCGCCTTGAGGAAGAACCTCCAGCTCAGGGGAAATAACCCAGATCTGCAGCCGTCCTTTCTAATGCTCCACATTTAGAGGCGCTGCGTGGTCCAGCCTCGTGTCAGGGTGTTGGCTGAGCTGCGTTTGGCTGTTCAACCACTTCAGGCTGCACGTGTGATGTTTTAAGGATCTCAAACTGTTTTCTTGGTTCAGTAATGTGGAGATTCAGTAAAGATGAACAAGTGCCAGAGAAGATGATTCCAGATGTTCAGCTATGTCATTCAGTTAGAATAAGTTTGTAGAACTACAGGTTCAAGGACCTTAGCTTTAAACGTTTTTCCCCCCCTAAAAATTGTTTGTTTTTCTATTAACATATTTGTTAAAACATTCATCATGTTGCGACGGTATGAGATAAGATAATCTGTCAGGGGGAAAAAATAAAGTTTCTCTGCCTCCTTCATCTCAGTACGGTCTGAAAAAATGGTCAAAGACAACCAATCAAAACCAGGAGGCGGGTCTTAGCGCTGACAGTCATGCCCATCTATGCTCTGACAAATGCGCTAATGTTGGAGAAGCAACTTACCTTCACAGGACAGCTGTCAATCTGCCGTCATCTGTGACTATGCTAACTAGCGTTAGCATTCATGACCGGCTCTGTTTTGGTGACAGCAATGACAAAGAGGGAGCTTGTGAGCAGCACGTGCAGGAGAGTGATTGACAGCACTGAGACCCTCCTCCTGGTCCTGATTGGTTGTTGTTGATGGCGATGTGTATCGGTTGACATGACAGCAGAATATAGAGAGATTTTTTACATGCTGTTCTTTTTACATTGTACGTATCTGTTTGGTTTAACAAACAATACCGCAGAAGAAGAAGCTTTTGCGGTATAGGATGAGATGGCCTGTTGTGTGCATCAATATTCTTACACAAATCTAACCTGCCACAAAACCGGTTGGGGTTTTGAAAAAAATAACCGCTGGAGGAAAAACAGTGAACCGTCAGCGAGGAACTTTGTGAAATCATAAAATCACAGTGATGCAAGACTTTTCATCCGCTTACCATTCGCAGCCGTCCAGTTTGGAAAATGTCAGACAAGACATTCTTTTTAAAGTATCTACAGTGCCCCCTGCTGGTCTCAGTAAAAAATTAAGGCCTCTCATATTTGTGACGCTGATCTCAGACTCAGTTAAATAGAGAACTTAAATTGTCTGGACACTAATTGGTTAGAGGTCAAACTCAACACATCTACAGGACAAAATGTTCTGCTTGAAGTCGACACTATTATAAATAAACATTCACGATTTTTACCCAAAATGTAAAATAATTAAAAGGCAATTTTATAGCTGATTAAAAAAAAAATGTGCCGAGATGTTGTACTACTGTTAAAACAGGAATGGCTTAACAAACTGGGAAATGTGTTTTCATATAGTCTTTAAACCTCCAAAGCAGCTATTAGCATAGATAATATGTGTTAAAAACACTCTACAAGCTCTTTTTTTTAATGTCAAATTTAAAAAAAAAAAAAAAACACACTGAAAACTTGCTGCATTCTTCTGTATGAAATGAAGCAATTGTGTTGACCTGTACTTTAATGTGTGGAAATGTTTAAGTATTCTGGAACATCATTTTGTTTTTCTGATAAATAACCATTAATGCTTTTGGTAATGTTTCTTCTCATTTCTGCAGGGTGACCTTGGTCCACCCTAGCGAGGGAGTGGCCGTGCTGGAAAGACTGACCCAGGAGCAGCCTGACAGAATCCATTTCCCCAGTTGTTTTTTCTCCCGTTTGGGTTCAGTGCATGAAGCATTTCAGTCCATATGCATCAATTCAAGTCGGAGGTTGTGCAACTACAGTGATCTGAGCACAGGTGAGCCCTGGTTCTGTAACAAGCCAAAGAATTTGAGCTGATGCCAGGATCACCCACTCCAAAGGAGGATTCAGAGTAGTGATGAGTCTGTCGCGAACGATCCGGCTCTAAGAGCCGACTCTTTGAAGTGAACGATTGGAACCGGCTCCACAATAGGAGCCGTTTTAGGATCCTATTTGAGAGCCGGGTTTTTTTCTACAGTATATCACTGTCTCTCCGCCTCCCTGTCGTTGTGCTTGTGCTCTGCAAGTGGCAGAGCCGACAGTTTTTCCCCACATCGTTTTTTTTTTGTCCTGCGGTGCCTCGCTGCCCCCCCCCCCTCTCCTTCCTCTTCTCTCTCTCCTTGCGCGTTTTGCTCTTCTGCCAGTGCTAGAGCGGAGAGTTTTTTTCCCTTGGTCGGTCCACTGCCCTCATGTCAAGCGTGTGCTCCACACATCTGACCAATCACACAAAGTTTCAATTAATAATGTGGCGGGAAAACACTGAAAAAAAAGTTTATCTTCACTTTTTTGTGGAAACGGCAGGCAATTGGCCAAGCTGTATAGCGTTCGTCAGCAGGTGTTTACGTACAGCGGTCAAGTGATTTAATACAGCGAGTTCTTCATCTCTAGTGGTTCAAAACTTGTGTTGTTCACGTGTTTTTTTTTATCTTTCATAGTTTTATACTTTAATTTAATAGCACTGTATTTGATATTTGTATTGTGGCACCTTTTCTGTTATGAAGCTGTTTGATACTTTTTCGTATTGCGGTGGGTGTTTGTATTTATATTTAACAGTTTAATTTGTTTTAAGTTATTTTTGTGGAAGTGGTGCTATTTTGTGATAATTTAATTGGTTATAATAAAAGGTTTATTTATAAAGCATTGTTATGTGGCATTTTTACTCATCATAAGTGCTTAACAATGTCAATAATGAAACAAAATATTATAAAATTAGGTTTAAGCTATGAATTAATTAATAATGTCAAAAATATATATGGGGAGCCGTTAGGAAGCCGAAAGAGCCGGCTCTCCACCTTAAGAGCCATTATAGCCGCATCTCGAAAAGGAGCCGAAAATCCCATCACTGATTCAGAGTATATCTAAGGCCAAGGGAGGAAAAGCTCTTTCAAAGGTAAGCCAAATGTTAAAATTTATACATACTGGTCCAGATATGCACACGCAAATATAAATTACAAATATAAAAAATTTAGATTTTATTTCATTGTTATTATTTTTCCATAATAATAAGAAGAACGTATGTTCTTCTCGACTCAACATACGTCTATTAAGAGAAATGCAATGAGCTTCACAAATTGACGTTATCTGAAAATACACGGTTTTACAGACAATAGGTGCATTTCCATTATAAGTGCACAATTTGACATTTCGAATATAAATTTGCATAATGAAGACACGGCTATTTCGAATTTTGATTTTTTTAAAAAGTGTTGGCGCTACGATTATACGTTTTTTGTTGTTTGTTTGGTTTTTTGGGGGGGGGGGTTTCTGGACGCGCCTAAAAGTGACGTGAGTCACTCAATAAAAAACCTGATGTTGCCACTGGCACTAGCCATAAGCGGAAAATTGGCAAAATTTAGAGTCCGGTTGTCATGGAAATGCATTTAGTCTGGCGTAATTTAGGCCATAAAATGTGGGTTTAAAACTGGACCAAAATGACAAACAAGACCTCGGTAGGCTGAGAAGCTTTACCGAAAAATATGAAGAACAAAAAAGAAAACAACTTACAAAACAGGAACAGGACATGAAGCTGAGATTGAGAGCTAGGCACGCGACCGACGTAGAGGATCCAATGAAAAACAATCTTCTTCTTCGTCCGTAGCATTTTATTGGCAGCTTACAAGCTTTGTGTGTTACTGCCACCAACTGGACTGAGGTGTAACCACAGGTTTAACTCACCCTATCTACAATACCGTTGCTTAGGGTGCTTTAATTCCACATGAACAACAATGAAACTCAAATACAAAGGAGTTTTATTACTGAGACAGATGGCTGATTGGAAACAGGATGCAGCTGTGAGAGAAGGCAAACAAACAGAGACAAAAGATGGATGATGAATAAACACAGTAGGGAAAGAACAGGGAGTCAGAGGATTTGGCACCAAAGGAAAACATCTGACAAATAAGCTTTATATTCAAAAACACAAGAAACAACAGCAAGAATAAATAAGTAAATCTAAACTCAAAGGAATAAACAGATACCCCTTCAAAATAGTATTAATGAATCTACAGACAGTAAGGCATATTAATAATAATATACCTAACACAAGCATAAATTACATGGAAGTGATCAAAGGTCAAACACAAATGAAACCTAATAGTCTTAACGTCCCAGGACAATTTTGCCAGTTTGGGCAACTGCCGTCTAGTTCAATCTGACTTGTACAAAAAAAAACTTCTAGTAAACATTTGTTTGACTTTTCTAAAGTTTAAACAAAGAGTTTTTGTCTATTTAGCTGAATGTGTGACATGTTTTGTCATCTTTGTGTTAGTGGTGTCAACCTGAAGGTTTCCATTCCAGCTTCAGGACCGGCACACATCCAAGGTATAACATTTTTACCGCCACCTTTGTAATATCAGTACTGCTGAGTACATGACAGGCATGGCATAAGGGAAAAAAAAGTTAGGTGAACTCGTCTGCCTGCAGATTGTCCATAATGAGTATTAATCTGCGACCAAAAACTAATTAATCTACCTACTTCCAATTATTTCTACTTCTTCCAGTTCTGAGTCAATTTGATTACTTTTACAGATCAAGTAAGGTTATAAAAAGTTATGCTGGATGCTGCAAACATCCAGTCTTCTGACAATTTGACAACATGTAGGAATATTTAAATCATGTTTATAATTATTCTTTGTTTTTTGCCTTCTATAAATTTAGATTTCAACTTCCCTTGGGACTTTCCTGGTGGAGTAAGAAACATTTATGGAGTCTAGCCCCTCTGGTTGTTACTACCAGGGTGCTTGGCGGTCACTAGCTGGCACCACAGTTCACCAGTTTAACACCATCACAGCAATCAGCCGGTGTCTGAAAGACAAAGCACTCCACCTGTATGGAGACTCCACCATTAGACAGTGGTTTGAATATTTAAACCAATCGCTACCAGGTATGTATCCATTACAAATGTCTGACATTAGGGTTTAAACTGGTTCACATTGCTGCCTCTTCTGTTCTCTTCACCTCAGATCTCAAGGAGTTTGACCTGCAGAGTTCCAATCAAACCGGACCGTTCCTGGCTTTGGATTAGACAAACAACAATTTATTGACATTCCGCAGCCACGGCCCTCCTGTCCGTTTCCGCATCCTCCCTATCAGTAATCTCCGTTATATTGCCAACGAACTGGACCGTGTGGTTGGGGATGCAGTTGTAGTTATTGGTATCTGGTCTCACTTCAGCACTTTCCCCATTGAGGTCTACGTCCGACGTCTGCTGAACATTCGGAAAGCAGTGGTGCGGCTGTTGAGCAGGTCTCCAGATACTCTTGTCATCATCAGGCCTGCGAACTCCAAAGCGTTGACGCTGTACGAGACTCTGACCAACAGCGACTGGTATTCGCTACAGCGTGACAAAGTCCTCAGGGCAATATTTAAAAGAGTAAAAGTCAAACTAGTGGACGCCTGGGAGATGTCTGTAGCCCACCACCTGCCGCACAGTCTCCACCCACAAACTCCCATACTTAAAAACATGATAGTAACGATCACACAACTGTTATTACTTTTGACCAGGACTGATGATTTTTGACTGGCTCTTTAGAGGGATACTACAGCAGCGAGACTGTTGCCTGTGTCATGAAATCAAGAGGACAAATGAGGAGTCATGGTTGTAAACTAACAATGATTCACACAACAGTAACGATACAAAATATGTCAGAAAAAAGGTGTTATGATTTACTTCTGGCAGAAGTAGATTTACCATAACAAGTTCCCCCATAACGTCGGAACTTCAACCAGAACTTTGCCAAAATATGTTAATGGCCAAGTTGCACCTTTTCTTTGCTTTAATCCAACATGTTAACAAGCCCAGATTAAGTTTATACCACAGGTTATTGAACTTTGGCAGCAGGTAATGTTTCACCTCATGATAGAACTTCTCATGGATCAGAGAGACAATTAAAGGATTTCTTAAATATGCATTACAGAATAAAGGCAACAACATTAGGTATGTTTTTGATTTTACATAATACTCATCCTATTATTGTAAGATGAAACATAAAAATATTTGTCTGAGCTTAGATCACGCCGGCTTAATCTAACAGCACAAAGAGTCTTTTTCTTTTTTGTATCCTACCACCCTCAGAAAAAGACAATATTCCCAACAGTACCAGGAGTGTTTAAGCACAGAAATGTGCCGCTTAATTTGAATGGTGTGTTGTAGAGTCACGATTAAAGTAGTGGAACATCTGTGCCAGGTGTTGATCAATTTCAGTTGTTGATCCAGTCAAAGTCCAAATTTGTTTTTTTTTTTGGTTTTTTTATAGCTCCGTCTCCTGGTTACACCTTGTGAGAAGAGATAGGCAGGAAAACACACACACACACGCATCTGCATACAGCGCTGCGGATTTCACAAAGTGAGGACGACGATGGAGAAAAATACAAAGGTAAACGGGGAAAAAAAAAAGATGAGAAAAGTTATTATTCTTAGCTGGTCGTTTTCTTTTGCTCTTTGTACATAAAACATCAATCATCTAAAACTTAGAGTTTTTAAAATTTGCTGAGTTAAATTGTTCAGCTAATAGCACTCATGCTACAAAAAAGGTTGCTTTTTTTAGCATAAAATAAAGCTAAAGCTCATTATTTTTAAATATTGACATATTGGATGCAATGAGAATACAAGAAGAAATATTTCTAAACGTAAAAATGCATCTAGAATAACCTTCTGATTTACTCATTTTAGTGAATAAATATTTGCGTATTTGGAACATAGTTGTGAGAATATGCGTGTGAGAAATGTGTGCAGTTTGTGTCATACTGCAGAGTGTGTGCTGCAAGACTTTTAGAGCTTTATATGCCTATTATACCAGAATAATTGTGTTTGTATGTGTGTGTGTGATGTTTCACTTCCAGCATGTCTACTGGACGCCAGTAAAACAATAACATGGTTTAATGATGACAATTTCAAACTGAGTGTTTTTTTTCTTTTGAAAACCTTTCACTATATTCACATTTTACAACTTAAATTACAACTCTACTGCAGTGTTTTTATGGCACAGTTTGCAACCTGAATGTTTTTATGGATTTATTGAAAGAGATCTAACGCCCTGCTGTAGGGGAACTCATAGGAAGCGGCAGTTAAATTATATTCTGCTTCAGGCCTCATAAAATCTTGAAACAGCCCTGGTCACATTTAACGTTTTTTTTTTTTAATGACCTAAAACAGACAATGATAAGAACTTGCTTGCTTAAATAAATATTATTTTTTTCTAGAAAACACATATCTTGTGTGTATCTTGGATGATATTTTGGATTATGTTTTTGTTTGGTGGTAATGTTTGGTGGGCAGGGGGCCATGGATTTCACGTCTCTGTTTGTCTGCTAAATAACAAGCACGTTAAAGTTAATTTGTGGTGTTTTCATTTGTTTATTTTTTATTTATTTTTTTAATTTTTAAAATATTTGACCAGTTATGGTTTTTGTCATATACATCTATCCTCAGTATAGTTATATTGTGCGTATTTTGGACTTATAATTAGTACAGGGCGCCCGCAGCTGCACGCACTGTGTGAACCTTGAGATTTCCCTTAAAGTAAAACAGATTTTTTATTATTATTATTATTATTATTATTATTATTATTATTATTATTATTATTATTATTATTATTATTATTATTATTATGTTATAGATTTGTAAGAGTTTTGTCTCGCTTCTTAATTGGCTCATAAGTTGCACAGAAGTTCACATGAAAAACATCACTTTTCATTTTATCCGAACTTTTTTCAGACGCCGTTCCCCTGGTGGTCAAAATAGACAACGACAAAAATTAAATGAAACAAACATTTGAACATTTTTCGCTGACATTAAACTTGTGACGAGTGGGTTGTTTAGGTATTTAAGTAAACTAAATATAACTTCATACTAGCAGTTCGAGGCAGCTGGAAAGGAGAAAGGTAAACGTCATCCCCCAACAAGCTTTCTTTAATTTATTCTCAAATGATGAATAAAAGAAAGATAAATTGTTCATTTAATAAAAAAAAAAATACAAAAAAAACTTCAGACTTGACAATCAGAAACCTTAGCGGGTATTTTTTTTTTTGTTTGTTTGTTTTGTTTTTGTTTTTGATTTTGTCTTTTGCCACAGGGAAAGTCATCATTTGTCATGGAAGGCCAGACGTTCAGAAAACGTTTTCCTCTGAAGTACGGTTGGATCTTCCTGTTCTTGGCCTGCCTCGTTTTGTGGGTCATGTTTTACAGCGAAGAAATCACTGATCACATGACCTGCAGGTCATCATTGGTGAGTATTTGTCATCTTTAAAATACTCACTCCAACTGCTTAAGGATATTAGGCTGATAAAAATACAACTTTTCAAACAATAGAAAGATTGTATAAACAAGTAAAGGTGTAGCCAACAAACCATCTTCTCTGATTATACGCTGTTAAAAAAAAGTCTTTAATTTAAAGTAAAATACAGCCAGCAGTTTTACTGTACAAATATGGATTTTACTGTATTTTTACAACAAAACTCTGGCAAACACAGCTGCCACCGTTTTACTCAAAAAGTGAATCACACAAGGATAAGTCAAGTGTTTTCCTCATTACTCTTGATAAAGTTTTCTGGTCTCTAAACTTTCCTCCAGTTAAAGATGAACGTCCCCACCACGAAGGCTTCAACACCCAACACCACGACGTCAAAACGTCCCACTGAGCCTCCTGAGCCCGCCAGCGTCTGCTCCTACCACTCTGTGTTACCGGAGGACGCTCTGGAGGTACAACAGTTGAAGGAGTCCATCGCCTGGCCCGAAACACCTTCTCTCCCGTCTAACTTCTCTCTGCATGACACCAGCGATCCAGCTCACAGCACCTGCACCGTCCTGCCACGAAACGGCGGTGGAAGTTGGCGAGTAGGGGATCAGCTGGAGGTTCTGATACAAATCGCTGACTTCCACGGCCGCCCCAAGTCGTCGGGGGGAGATGTTCTGCTCGCTCGGCTGCACAGCCCGACTCTTTTCGCGGGCGTTGCAGGGCGAGTGTTGGATCATCGCAATGGCTCTTACACGGCTGTGTTCTCTTTACTCTGGGAAGGAAGCGCGCGTGTTGAGGTGAGACTGAAACATTTCTCGATGAGCGTGCCAGTAACGTGTCCTAACTATCCGTGCCTCTACTGTCAACTAAATGGAGCTTTTTAATGATTTGCGATAAGAGGAAACAGACGATCTCACGTTTGGGGGATTTTATTTCCAACCTACAACATTTTAGGATCAGAGGGAATAACAAACATAAACATAGGAAGAGACAACATAAACCACAAGAAAACGTATCTCTCCATCATGTGAAGCAGACTATATTTGGGGGACTATGTGCTATTCTCCATTCTCCAGCGGCCATTGCGCGAGAGTTGGGGTGTCTGTCCCTGTGGCAGACCACAAGCACAATTCTACGTACCTAAACCAGAAACACAAGATTGTATTTACAAGTATTGCAGATACTTCATTTTATCTCACAGGGCTTTTTTCCCCCCGGTTCTTTTCCAAAAGGTCACCCTGGTCCATCCCAGCGAGGCGGTCACTGTGCTGGAAAGAATCACCCAGCAGAACCCCGGCAGAGTTTCTTTAAAAAGCATCTTCCGCTCTGGTTCAGTCACCGAATCCACTGCTTGTAACGTGTGCCTCAAGGCGCCTCCAGAACGGCTGTGCAACTTCACCGACCTGCACACCGGTGAGCCCTGGTTCTGCTACAAGCCAAAGAAACTCAAATGTGAACACAGGACCATTCACTCATTTGGAGGATTCGGACTGAAACTAAAGCCGATGGAGGAAAAGCTCTTTCAAAGGTAATGTTAGGAACTCAACTATTGCAAAATATCTATATATACATATATATATATTTTACAAATAAACTTGCAGTTATAGTAAATATATTATTAAATGCATGATGTACATGATGTTGCTAAACATGTTTTCTGTTGTGTGCTGTAGTGGTGTCAACATGAAAGTCTTAATTCCGTCATCAGGCCCTTCAAACATCACTATTTTACCCAAACTAAAAGGTAAAAGTTTACAACAAGGCAACGGTTTGCTTGACAAATTACAGGACGGGAAATAAGAATTTATTCCATCTGATACAATATTCTGGCTTTCTCATAGCACCTTACAGTATATGATCTCTTAGAATAAAGTAGAGACGTAATTGTCTCTACCTGGAATCGACTCTCTGGCTGACTGCGTTTGAAAAATTCAGATTTGAGTTTAGCCTGTTTACCTTGTTGCAAGATGTTACTTAGACATCTTTAGTCGGGACTCAGGGCTCCCACTGGAGTCTCAACCTGCATCTCACCGAACCTGTTCTGTCTGTGATTAGAGTGGCGTATTTGTGTTTCTCCTAATTTTCCATAAACATGTGTTTATTATGAGCCATAACAACTGTAGAATAGTTTTAAGCTGAAATAATAAGAATAATACTAATAATGATGAAGTCACTAAATGTTAAAAAACATTTTCTTCCAGTTCTGAATGAAACAGTTTCCACAAACACATCAGGTAAATTTGATCTATTTGTGCAAAAACACTATAAGAAACAGTCTTTAAAAATATTGTTTTTTGCCTTGATTTTTTTTTTTAAAGATTCATCTTTTTAATTTTCTTTCTGACTTTAGGTGGAGATGTGATCGCTCAACCTGCTGGTTATTATTACCAGGGTATTTGGCGAGCACTAGATGGTACCACAGTTCACCAGCTTACTAACAACTCAGCAATTAGCCAGTGTTTGAGTGGCAAGGTGCTCCACCTGTATGGAGACTCCACCATCAGGCAGTGGTTTGAATATTTAATCTCAGCAGCACCAGGTAGACGCCCAACGGAAATGTCTAGTAACGACTGAAACTAGTTCATGCTGCTGTCTAATCTGCTCTTTTTCTCGGTTCCAGATCTAAAGAAGTTTGACCTGAAAACCCTAAAGCAGACAGGACCTTTCATGGCCTTTAATTACGCAAAGAACACCTTCGTGACGTTCCGCTGCCACGCTCCCCCCATCCGTTTCGGTAACTTGCTGGTCAGTCAGACACGATACATCGCCAACGAACTGGATGGTGTGGTTGGAGGCGAAAACACGGCTATCGTTATCGGAGTCTGGTCGCACTTCAGCACTTTCCCCGTTGAGGTCTACATCCGGCGCCTGCTGAGCATACGGAGGGCAGTGGAGCGGCTGTTGAACAGAGCTCCAGGTACCGTGGTCATCATCAGGACCGCGAACCCCAAAGCGCTGACCCTCTACGAGACCCTGACCAACAGTGACTGGTTTTCAATTCAACGTGACAAAATACTCAGGACAATATTTAAAGGGGCGAATGTCCGATTTGTGGATGCCTGGGAGATGACCTTGGCCCACCACCTGCCACACAACCTCCACCCACAGCCTCCCATAATTAGCAACATGCTAAATGTTGTTTTATCCCACATATGTTTTCCAGCAGGGAACTTTAAAAAAGCAAAAAAGTTGTAGAATAGGACCTGTAATTGGGTAACCGCTGGTGATTGGTGACGCTTCATCTGTATCACATTAAAGACACGTCAACCAGCAGTTACATAGATGGAATCAAAATTAGCAATACAGAAGTAGGTAGAGGAAATTTGATGGTGTGATGAAATGGTCTCCAAGCCTTCTTTCATGTTTAAGAAGTCTATATTCATATCGAAATTTAGATGTAAATAAAAACTTTGTTTTTTTAATGTGTACGTTTGATCTTTTCACCCACTCCTGTCTCATTTCCCGTCAGAGATGTAGTAATAAGGGTGTGCTGTGGTGGCGTAGGGGATAGCGCGACCCACATTTGGAGGCCTTCAGTCCTTGACGCGGCGGTCGCGGTTTCGATTCCCGGACCCAGCTGACGTTTGCCGCATGTCTTCCCCCCTCTCCCTCCCCCTTTCCTGTCAGCCTACTTTCGAATAAGGGACACTAGAGCCCACAAAAGAGCCCCTAGCGAAAAAAAAATAAAAAATAAAAAATGTAGTAATGAAACTAGAAAATTCCTGAAGAAATTTAACTGGGGCCTGCCAAAGTGTGCCCGTCGGTTTGGACCCTGTGTTCTGATGCTAAAAATTAGCATCAATGCTAAAGAAAGCTGCAATGTAATCAATAGCATGTGGAGAATCACAAGAATGTTAAATAAACTGGACATGCACCATTCAGTATGATAAAGTATGTGTATAAGCTAAAATGAGCAAAAATGCTAATGTTAGCGTGAATGTCAGTAGCATGTGGGGTACAGAGAACATTAGAATGTTCTCTGTAATTTACTTACTCCATTCAGAATACTAAACATGGCTAATAAGTAAAAAAAATAGCTAATAGCTTATTTAAGCTAAAAGGCTAAAGCTAATGAACTGCCTTGCTGGTAGCACATCAACAGCCATGTGTAAACAGCTACATCCCTGGAAATAATCCCAGGATTAGTAAATACAAAGAGCAGCGGCTGCAGGAAGCAGGGTGGGTTTTGGCAGAAAAATGCAAAACAATCTTTTGGTCAGTCATCTATTTTTGTCAAACATGTCAAATGATGAAACTCGTTACCATCTGAACTCAAGAAAATAATGCTTTTAATTCATTTTGATTTTAATTTGTACAAGGAAGAAATGCTTGAAAATGAACCACATTGAAGAAAATGAACTCAGGGGTTTATCACATTATCAAAAGAATATCATGTACTTTTAACTAAACAATTTCGTGTTTCAAACAAAAACGTGATACAATCATGTTGGATAAACAAGAAATTCAACAACTTCACGTTTATGAAATTTAATCATGTTGAGATAACATGATTCATTCTAGTCAGACTGAAGACGACCAGTGAGATCACGGGATATCACGCGAGTTCATGCGAGACAATCGTTTTTTTGAATATATGTTATTCAAGTTGAGACAAGGTGATTCAATTTAGTCAGATTCATCTCAGTCTGAAGAGGGTCTAGCGAGATCAGGAGATCACGCGAGATTTTGGAAGATCACGTGACATCACTGTTTTGCGCCTGGGAAAACTTCAAAGCAGTTTTAGTTACACATTAAACTACAGATATCTGTTATATATCTGTCGGCACTATTGGCATTTAAGAATTGCACTGTAACAAATGGCTGTAAAAACTACAGCATGAAAATATAGTGAGGTGGCTGGGTTTTGAAAATACAGTTCTGTTGTACCTTTTCTAATTGTTGAGGTTTCTTTTTACCCTTTCACCCAGTCATGTCTTAAAATACTTAATGTAATGTAACTTTAAAAAAATGTCTTTGAATTAACATAATTAAATTATGGGTTAAAGCCAAGCCCCAAGGTGTACATGCCTCTTGTATGTGATGCTCACAAACTCACCTCATGATATATTGTTTCCTTTCACCTCTAATGAGGGAACTTGAGTGTTCTCATGTCCCTCCGGGTTGACTGCTATATTTTTTCTCCCCTCAGATTCTCCAGTGTAAATGAAGACCTTTCAGGGTTCCTTTGGCTTGGGGGTTTTGGCTTCAGTTGTGTAGTTTGGTTGTTTTTTAAATCTGGTGCTGACTTGACTCTCTCCTCTCTACTCATTTGTCTAATTTGAGTCAAAGTTCTTTGATTAGAATCTACCTTCGATTTGACTGGCTGGAGGGTTGATTCAAGGGATGGTAGATAAGTTATTTTTCTATTTTTAGTTAGTGCATTTGTGTTGGCTTCGACATTAGGTCTCACTACAGCAATGTTATCTTTTACCTTTGCCTGTTTGTTATTTTGGGATTCCTTCAAATCCTCTTGTTCTAACCTCTCAATGATGGCCTCTCTTCTGGCCTTAGACAATTGCTCAGTGAGTTCGTTAATGTGATCTTGATCTCTCTTCCTGTTTTCCATCAGTACCATTATCTGAGCATTTAAGGAAACATTTTCTGTCTTCAGCTGTCTCCAATCAGATGCTGTGGGTTCAAAACCTTTTCTCCCAAGAAGAGAAAATCAGTGGCGCCGATGAACACTTAAGAACTGATCTTACTGAAGTAGCTTCGAACAAGAAAAAAAAAAAAATGCTAAAAGATCATCGATGGCAACTGCATGTTTAAAGATAAGGTCATCCTTGTGATTTACATAAACACAGGTCCGACCTCATACCTGATTGCAATCGCCTGGATGGTCTTTGTTTTGTTACGCTCCACTGACCACTTGTCGTCAAATGCTAAACTAGTGTGTGTGCGTCCAAACCAGGTAGGCAAAACATCTCGCAACACTCCTACGCTGAGGTTGCAGGTGGAAGATTTCCCACAGGACTTTTCAGATTTATTTCCTCTGATGTTTAGGAGCGTACAACATGCACTTCTTTCTGCTACGTCGTGAGCTCAGGATCCATTTAAGCGAAACGGATCTGAAATTTCTACAAAAGGAGGCCGAAAGCAAGTGCGGTCAAAACACCCAAGCAAACACAGCTGTGGTTAACAGCGACTAAGTGTTCTGTTCTAAACGAGAACAGGGACGTGTAGACAACGGCTACCCCGTAGCATATAGCTGACATGGAGGGGGCGTACATACGCAAGCAACAGCAAACGTCACCAGTGTAAGCCAACAAATGATAAGTGCAAATTAATATTTATCCTTAGAAATGTAAGCAAGTACAGAAATGTTCACGTCTTTTGTACGAGACCTCAAGGTGTGAGTAGAGTAGCCTCCTTTTTATTTCAGTCCCATTTGTCACTTCGTTGTTTTTCTTACTGCTTTGTTGCACCTTTAGACTTTCCACCAAGGGGACAGGTGTGGGACAAAACAACATCGATCATATTCTTTACTATGGGAGTCTGTGGGTGGAGGCTGTGGGGCAGCTGGTGGGCCAAGCACATCTCCCAGGCGTCCAGCAGCTGGACGTTCACCCCTTTGAATATTTCCCTTAGGACCTTATAACACTGCAGGGCATACCAGTCACTGCTAGTCCATATCTCCCTGAGAACGGACTCTTTGGGATTAGAAGTCCTGATGATGACCAGTGTGCCTGGAGCTCTGGTCAGCAGCTCCACCACCGCCCTCTTTATGTTTAGCAGACGTCGGATGTAGACCTCAATAGGGAAAGAGGTGAAGTGTGCCCAGACGCTAATCACTATGACGGTGTCCGGGCCTCCGGCCACGGTTCTCAACTCGGTGGCAATGTGACGTGTCTCAATGGCCAGCATGGGAGTGTAAAGGATGGGGGTGCCATGGCATCGGTACGTCAGTAAGATGTTGTTCTTGTGATCCAAGGCCATGTAAGGTCCTGCCTTCCCAGGACTTTTCAGGTCAAATATCTTGAGATCTGAAATTATAGGAGAGAAAAGATCAGACTGCGGCATGAAGCAGTCTCAGCCGTTGCCGGACATTTCTGCCACGCGTCTACCTGGGGTGTTTTCAATTAAAAATTCAAAAAATTGTCTGACAGTGGAGTCTCCATAGAGGTGGACCACTTTCCCTTTCAGACACTGGGTTCTCGCCGAGGCGTTGTTAAACTGACGGACTGTGGTGCCGTCTAGCGCTTGCCACGCTCCCTGGTAGTAATAACCAGCAGGATTAGTCTTCACAATTTCATTGGTCCCATCTGGAAGGTAAACAGGGAGGTTAAAACTCCTTTTGTCACTGATTGTAACTATTCACCAATAACCTTTGCAAATATTGGCTTTCACCAGTAACTTCTACCACCTTGGTTTCTGTTACTGGGTCTGGTGGTTAATAAATAACCTCGCTGCCTTGACACTCTCGCTGTTGATTTCTTCTGGATGGACGGACTGGTTAAGAGTTGTTCTGTATCTGTCGCTGGATGAGAGCGGCTAGAGTTTCAACCTGCCATGGTTGGACCATACGTATTTGCTTTTGTGGAAATCTGGTTGTCTCAGTCATAAAGCAAAACTATTCCTCTAGGATTTCATGGGAACAACTCCTTTTTACCAGAAAAATGAATGCTACACTTGCAGTGGAAGGAGTTTGGTGTCATTTCAACTCTAACCTTTATTAGTCCAGCAAATTTACTACAGACTCGGTTTTGTTTTTTGTGGGGTTTTTTAAGGTTTTCATAAGGACTTTGAACTGCTTTGTTGCTGAAACGTGCCATACAAACACAATGAAATTAGTCATCAAACCTTCACATATAGAAACAAAAGACAAAAAAGGATATTTTGACAATGACGGCTGATCAGTCTTGTATGATGGACGTAAATAGAGGCTTTTACCTTTAAGTTTGGGTAAAATCTTGATGCTGGAAGGTCCAAATGACGGAATGGAGACTTTCATGTTGACACCAAAGTCAGTTCAAGAGGAGTTTACAAAACCTGAGCGTGACAGTCCAGAAACCAACATACCTCTCTTTTGATGAAGTCTACTGGTGCTAAACACAATCTATATCCAGCACCACGTCTCGCTACTGACGTGCAGAGAGATGGAGCCTTCTTTCTTCTTCTGTTTTTGGCATTTTTCTCACACACAGATTTTTTAAACTTCCATTAATGCCTGAGGTCTTTCAGACTCAAAGTCATTCTCTTTTCAGTAAGGAATGTTTTGCGTTATTGTAATACTACGTAGTACAGAAGTTGTACAAGATTGAACTGAAAACCTAAATTTACCCGATGAGACGTTCTCCGTTTGGTTGGGGCCATTTTATACAGGATAAAATGCATAGAAAGACAAAATGTAAACCAAAAAGTTCCACTTTGTCTTGTCAGACTTCTCTCAAAAGAATTTGAGCCCAAACTTTGAGTAGGCCACACATAAATCGTGATTATATAGATTTATTTTTGAGCCACTTAGGGATGGCTTCATTAGGATGAAGGAAAACAGAATGTGTTTGCCAAGTTGAAGAGGTTTCTGCAGAGCAGAACCAGAGTGGTTGAGAACAAACGTAACGATGCACTCACCGCTGAAAGAGCTGATTCTCCTTGGATTCTGGTTTGAAACTGAATCCTCCTTTGGAGTGGGTGATCCTGTTGTCGCAGGTCAGTTTCTTTGGCTTGTAGCAGAACCAGGGCTCACCCGTGTGGAGGTCAGTGTAGTTGCATAGCTTCTCTTTGGGACCCTTGAGGCATACATTGCATCTAACCGTCTCTGTGATGGAGCCTGAGCGAAAGACGCTAAGAAAATATGCTCTGTCTGGATACTCTTGGGTCACTTTTGCCAAGACTGTGATTGCCTCACTGGGGTGAACCAAGGACACCTTTTAGGAGCAAAGACAGAACAAAACACAGATACTAAACCAAACATTATTATAAATGAATTAATAATTAAGTCTTACCTCAACTTCTGCGTTTCCATCCCAGAGCAAAGAGAACACAGCGGTGTAGGAGCCGTTGCGGTGATCCAACACTTTCCCCGCCGCGCCTGCAAAGACGGCACGGTTCTGCAGCCGAGCGTAAAACAAGTCTCCCCCAGTCTTCCTGGGGCGACCGTGGAAGTCAGAGATTTTGATCAGAACCTCCAGCTGATCCCCGACGTGCCAACTTCCCCCTCCTCTCCGTGGGAGAATGGTGAAGGTGCTGTGAGCCGGATCACTGGTGTCATTCAGGGAAAAGTCAGGTGGTACAGACGGCGTTTCAGGCCAGGCGATGGACTCCTTCAACAAGTTGACCTCTGCAGCGTTTTCAGGAGACGCAGAGTGGAAGGAGCAGGTGCTGGCTGGCTCAGTGGGACGCAACGGACTGATGGTGTTGGGTTCCGGCGCCAGTTTGGTAGGTGTTACGTAAGTTATCTGAGGCAAAGAGGCAAATTTTGTCTTAAGCTAGAAGAAAGTTTAGAGCTTGTACACGTGAAGTGCCCTACAATTAGTTTCACTTCGAAAATACTGATTACTTTAGAAAGTTGAGATTTCCATGTGACAATGAAACACGCAGCACCTTTTCATGTGGCATTTCCTGTCCTGTTGTTATGGAGACAATTCTGTTCAGTTTCTCTAAATGTTTCTCTAACAAAGACGTTCCAATCCTCTCTGTCTTAAATATCTTTGCTTTATTGTTTTGGGGGGTTTTTTCTACATTTTAGAATTTCCACTTCATTTCTGAATAAATCTGGAAAAACATCCTGATCCACTCTCAAACGAATTTATAGATATGGACCCTCATGATTCTTTGTAACCTCACTGAAAGCTCTAGCTACAGCTAAAGGATGCTAATGTGAAAAAGTTCAGAAATTCACTAAACTTTTACTGGGTCTAAGACAATGCAGTTATGCTACATGTTTGATCAATAACTGTTTGGATTCAACAAGTTCCTGTTTTTTTGGGTTTTTGGTTTTTTTGTTCTGCTCTGGCTCCCTGTGTTCTGTTGATTTTTGAAAGCTTTTTTAAAATTATTTTTCCGTTAAATATTCATCAATTTACTCTACACAACCAACAACATGACAGTTGGATTGTTACAGTTTCCTGCGGAAAACGCAACAAAAAAAACAAAACAAAAATCAAGCAGAAGTTTAAAGATGATTTTGAGCTAAGATTTAAAACAAATACCAAACATTTGAATCAGGAATAAAGCTAAGAAAAAAAAATAACATTTAAGATGATAAATTTAGCTTTACCTGTTTTTGGAAAGTGCATATAAATTTTTTTGGACACTGTTTGATCCTTATTCCTGTTCAATCTATCATATGGGCATTTCCTTTTGACCTTAAGATAAGACAGACGTGTTGATTAAAAAATGCAAAATGCAAAATGGACGAAATGTGTACACACCTTTCTGAAAATGCAGAGTTTCTGTGAAATCAAAAGACAACGCATTAATTCAAATACATCCTATGTAAAACAAAAATAAAATGTACACACCCTTAATCTAAAGCCCAGCCTTGGAAGAGGAGGTGTGAGAGAAAGGTGGAACAGTAAACCAGAAGATTGGCTGGCAGCGTGACAAAAAGGATTTCAGGATGTCGGCACAAACAAGATGGCAGCAAGAGGGTTTGAAAACAAGAGTTAAGATTTGAGTTAGTTAGAGACAGTTAGTTAGACAAGAATGAGATGATTCGGACGTGTGCAGAGTAGAGGGAGTTAAGGGTGACCAAATGTTGTCTTTTCCCTTGACATGATGTTCACTTTTTCCCATTCTGTCCAGAGCATCTGGAGGTGTGTGTGTGTGTGTGTGTGTGTATGTGGGGGCGGGGGAGGAGAGACTGGGAGTGTTCTTTAATTGATGAAAATGTCTGGGTTTTTCTTCCTTCTTCAGGGGATGAATTGGCGTCCTTAAACTGACATGGACTACCACAGCTTCTCCCAGAACCTCTGCTTGGTTAGTTCTCCTCTGATAATATTTACAAAGTGCAAGTGCAGCGTTACTTATTGACGCTGCACTTGCAGCGTCAATAAGTGCACTTGCAGCGGCCTGAGGGAAATAAATTTCCCTCAGGCCGTTGTGGGCGGCTGCCTCAAAGTGGATGGTGAAGCGCTGCTTGACGTGGACATGGTGATCATGTGTGTTTCTGAGGGTGATAAACTGAATTGTGAAAGTCACATGGACACAAAAAGTCTAAAAAGGCAAAGTGAGAGTTCATCTATTAAATTCACTGAGGTGTATACTGACAAAAACTAACGTCTGGAATGTAAAAATTGTTTTATAACATCATCATTATTGTCACATATCACACGGACAATCAGGTCATGTGCGAAATTCTGTTCCCCTGTGAAAATCTGTTCCCCCTGTGTCGGGAGCGCGCATTGATGCCAGAAAGGCGGATGTGAACATTTTCACGGCGCTTCTGATCGATTTCTCGGTAAAACAACTCATATAATCATGTCAAGGTTGTAACGTTCAGTTTAATCGGCAGCTGTTGTTTACAAAATTGTAAAGTAATTAAATAAACGAGGTCTTTTTACGCTGTTTTGTGTTATTTTAAACGCCAAGAGAATCGGTCTTTCTTCAACTTTTGTCACTTCAGCTTGACAGAAATAAAAGTCAGTCACCAAACACAATTTTTCAACATGTAGTGTGTATTTATAGTTTTTCATTGCTGATATAAGAGGGTGGTAGCTGGCTGATAGCAAGGCACAAAAATTAAGACTTCCTGAAAAGATGAGAGTGTAGACTTTCTGGTAAATCTTGTTCTAATGTAAAATATGACAGATTACTGGATTGAGAAAATTTCTAGTATACTACATGCTACCACACATAACAATTTTTGAGAATTTGGAAACAGTTGCTCTTTATTCCCCAAAGTTATGGGAGGAGGAGAGGAGAGGATGGATATTTCAGCTGCCTGAAATAATCCGTTCCCCCTCCATAAAATGGGAACAAATTAATTTACCAGAAAATCTTTTACTGTGTTTATTCCTCTCATCATCAAAAACAAATCCTATGAATTTGGTAATACTTACTCTTTATTTGACAAAGTTATGAGGGGGGAACCATATATTTTAGCCACCTGAAATAATACGTTCCCCCTCTGTAACATGGGAACAAATTAACTTACCAGAAAATTTTTTACTGTGATTATTCCTTTCATCATCAACAAGAAATACTGCAAGTTTGGAAACATTTGCTCTTAAATTGGGGAACCAAATATTTTAGCTGTTTTTGACACCTGGAATAATCCGTTCCCCCTCCATAAAATGGGAACAAATTGACTTACCAACAAGTCTTTAACTGTGTTTATTCCTTTCATCAACAACAATAAATCATGTAAGTTTGGTAACATTTGCTCTAAATTTGACAAAGTTATGGGGGTGGAACCATATATTTTAGCTACCTGAAATAATCCGTTCCCCATCTATAACAATATGGGAACAAATTAATTTACAAGAAAGGGTTTAACTGTGCTTTGGAAAAATTTACTCTTCATTTCTCAAAGATAAGGGACCTTTGGATTTAAACTATCTTTCCATAGCTGCCTTATATCAAAGTCTTGCAAGTATAAATATCAAACAGTTTTCAAAATGTAATTTAGAGCAAATGTTACCAAACTTATATGATTTATTGTTGTTGATGAAAGGAATAAACACAGTTAAAGACTTGTTGGTGAGTCAATTTGTTCCCATTTTATGGAGGGGGAACAGATTATTTCAGGTGGTAAAAACAGCTAAAATATTTGGTTCCCCTCTCATAACTTTGGCAATTTAAGAGCAAATGTTTCCAAACTTGCAGTATTTCTTGTTGATGATGAAAGGAATAATCACAGTAAAAGATTTTCTGGTAAGTTAATTTGTTCCCATGTTACAGAGGGGGAACGGATTATTTCAGGTGGCTAAAATATATGGTTCCCCCCTCATAACTTTGTCAAATTTAGAGCAAATGGTACCAAACTTACATGATTTGTTTTTGATGATGAGAGGAATAAGCACAGTAAAAGATTTTCTGGTAAGTTAATTTGTTCCCATTTTATGGAGGGGGAACGGATTATTTTAGGCAGCTGAAATATCCATCCTCTCCTCTCCTCCTCCCATAACTTTGGGGAATAAAGAGCAACTGTTTCCAAATTCTCAAAAATTGTTATGTGTGGTAGCATGTAGTATACTAGAAATTTCCTCAATCCAGTAATCTGTCATACTTTACATTAGAACAAGATTTACCAGAAAGTCTACACTCTCATCTTTTCAGGAAGTCTTAATTTTTGTGCCTTGCTATCAGCCAGCTACCATCCTCTTATATCAGCAATGAAAAACTATAAATACACACTACATGTTGAAAAATTGCGTTTGGTGACTGACTTTTATTTCTGTCAAGCTGAAGTGACAAAAGTTGAAGAAAGACCGATTCTCTTGGCGTTTAAAATGCGCCTTCCTAAAGCTTTCATCACGTTTTTCCATTATGTCACTTTACAACTATGAACTCAAACTCATCTTACTGGGTTGTATACGCTGTTTACACAAAACAGCGTAAAAAGACCTCGTTTATTTAATTACTTTACAATTTTGTAAACAACAGCTGCCGATTAAACTGAACGTTACAACCTTGACATGATTATATGAGTTGTTTTACCGAGAAATCGATCAGAAGCGCCGTGAAAATGTTCACATCCGCCTTTCTGGCATCAATGCGCGCTCCCGACACAGGGGGAACAGATTTTCACAGGGGAACAGAATTTCGCACAAGAGATCACCCAGAAGACCAGTTCGCTATTAAAACACTCAAACACCAACAACATGAAAATAAATACTGGCTGTTAATATCGCCGGTTTTATTTCTCGGACCGTTAAAGAATGACTAGCATCGGCCAATAACAGCGTGGAGGTTTTTCGGTGAAGTGTTTCAGAATCGGCACAAATGTTTCTCTTTTTGTCTAAATCGAAACATGGTCACCCTAAGACAGCGGTTTGGAGCAAAAGCAGGAAAAAGGTCAATGAGCAAAGTTTTAGGACTTTAAAAATGGTGCTTATGAAATTAGAACAAATTAACAAAACGTGTCAAGCGCTCACCCCACCGGATCTACAGCGGCTCTGATCGCTGAAGTCCATGTAGTACAGCACGAACAACACCCCAGATGAAACCACGAAGAGGAGGATGAAGCTGCGCTTCATGAGGCAACGGTTTCTGGAAGCTCGGCCTTCGTTTAGCAGGAGTGTCTTCATTCCACTCTGTATTAAAAGACAGAAGCATAAAAACAGAGAACATTTCCTTGTACTTTTCCTGTCTCAGTTGGTGTGAAGGATGCATGTATTGAGGGGATTACACAAATGGATTTCGAGCCAAGCCATGTTAGTTAATTGAACAAATGACAGTTTTAATTACACATAATTTAAAACAAGTCTTTATTTACGTCATAAACATTCCTTTTTAACTGTCCTTAAGCTGCATTTGCGCTAAAAGTTAATCGCCCCTTCAAAATAAAAGCATCACAACTCAAACACAAATACCATTGGTAAAACTAAATAAACATGATAGCCAGGAACCGGAAGTGATTAGTAAGTCATTTGAAAACTGCGGTAAAAATTTTGTCCATACTGTATACTCATACCTGTCAAGGTTTGGACTTGAGAATGAAGGAAATATTGGCGTCTGGTTAGTCAGGGGAGACTAACTTAAATCTGGTTGGGCTAACATAAGTTAGGCAGAAAACACCTGGACAATCTCAAGAAGCCCTCAAATTTCAGATGGAAAAAAAAGGAGACAAATGGAGCAATTTTTGGGTCTTTCTTTTTTTTATTTACCTTTGCTTTAATTTCCATCGTCGTCCTCACTTTGTTATGCTCACAGAGCTGTATGCAGATCAGTGTGTGTGCGTGGGTGGGTGTGTGTGTGTGTGTGTGTGTGTGTGTGTGTCCCTGCCCCTCTCCTGAAAGGAAGTGATAAACTCTTTCAGCCTGCCAGCGTATCAGCCACAATCTCAGAAACAAGACGTTCCGCTCCCAGGCCTGTGTTATGCCGAGAAACGCATGCCTGCCGAGAATTGCATCCCCTGTCGCGGGAGAGCGCATCGCTCTAAACTCGCATTTTAATGAGGAAACGGACTGTGTCGCGGGAGAGCGCATCGCTCTAAACTCGCATTTTAATGAGGAAACGGACTGAAATATGACCGAAGACGAAACTTTTAAAGATATTCATAACGTTATCACGTTTCTTAACCATGTAAGCCTTAAAACGGTGGGTTTTATATCGCAGATTAATTGAAATAAATACGGTTTTTACACATTTATTGGGACAAATGAGTCGAACGTTTTTCAGTCAGTGTCTGAAGAAAATGCTCTCCGCATTTGGTTTGAAATTTCCCGATTTTTCTTTTAACATCATATTAGCTTAAAGTATTACAAAACAGAGGCCCATTATGTAGAACATCTTATATCATGCTTAACTGTCTAGCCTATTAATGTAGAGGGGATGCATTTTAATTACTGAGCCTGCCAATATTTGTATCCCCTGTCTATTGTTGATATGAAACGTATAGCAGTAGCACAGAGAATAAGTGTCATTATGTAGAAAAGGTGAAGTCCCTCTTAACTCTTCATTTCTTAAAGTTAGCAGAGGGATGCATTTTTTGGCATAGCAAATTATTAGCTTGCCGATATATGTAGGCCTTATATATTTTCCACAAATATATTTCCATATTGCCAAAAAATGCATCCCCTGCTAACTTGGAGAAATAAATAGTTTAGAGTGAAATAACTTTTTCTACATAATCAGAGTAGTTCTATGAACTGCTGGTATGAATTTCATAGCAATAGGATAACATTTGAAGAAAATAGATAAGGCATGCATATTTTGGCAGGCTCAACATCCATATTGCCAAAAAATGCATCCCCTGCTAACTTGGATAAATAAAGAGTTTAGAGTGAAATAACTTTTTCTACATAATCAGAGTAGTTCTATGAACTGCTGGTATGAATTTCATAGCAATAGGATAACATTTGAGGAAAATAGATAGGGCATGCATATTTTGGCAGGCTCAACATCCATATTGCCAAAAAATGCATCCCCTGCTAACTTGGAGAAATAAAGAGTTCAGAGTGAAATAACTTTTTCTACATAATCAGAGTAGTTCTATGAACTGCTGGTATGAATTTCATAGCAATAGGATAACATTTGAGGAAAATAGATAGGGCATGCATATTTTGGCAGGCTCAAAATCCATATTGCCAAAAAATGCATCCCCGTGCTAACACGGAGAAATGAAAAGACAGGAGTGAAATAACTTTTTCTACATAATCAGAGTAGTTCTATGAACTACTGGTATGAATTTCATAGCAATAGGATATCATTTGAGGAAAATAGATAGGGCATGCATATTTTGGCAGGCTCAACATCCATATTGCCAAAAAATGCATCCCCTGCTAACTTGGAGAAATAAAGAGTTTAGAGTGAAATAACTTTTTCTACATAATCAGAGTAGTTCTATGAACTGCTGGTATGAATTTCATAGCAATAGGATAACATTTGAGGAAAATAGATAGGGCATGCATATTTTGGCAGGCTCAACATCCATATTGCCAAAAAATGCATCCCCTGGTAATATGGAGAAATAAAGAATTAGAGAGGGATTTCACCTTTTCTACATAATCAGAGATGTTCTATGAATCACTGGTATGAGTTTTATATCAATAGGATAATATTTGAAGAACATAGAGAGGCCATGCATATTTTGGCAGGCCAATAATAGGCTTTGCTGTACATGCATCCCCTGCTTACATGGAGAAATAAAGAGTTAAGAGTGAAATTACTTTTTCTATATAATCACACTTGTTTTATGAACTGCTGGTATACGTTTTGTATCAGTAGAATTATATTTGTGGAAAATATATAAGGCCTACATATATTGGCAAGCTAATAATTTGCTATGCCAAAAAATGCATCCCTCTGCTAACTTTAAGAAATGAAGAGTTAAGAGGGACTTTACCTTTTCTACATAATGACACTTATTCTCTGTGCTACTGCTATACGTTTCATATCAACAATAGACAGGGGATACAAATATTGGCAGGCTCAGTCATTATAATGCATCCCCTCTACATTAATAGGCTAGACAGTTAAGCATGATATAAAATGTTCTACATAATGGGCCTCTGTTTTGTAATACTTTAAGCTAATATGATGTTAAAAGAAAAATCGGAAAATTTCAAACCAAATGCGGAGAGCATTTTCTTCAGACACTGACTGAAAAACGTTCGACTCATTTGTCCCAATAAATGTGTAAAAACCGTAGTTATTTCAATTAATCTGCGATATAAAACCCACCGTTTTAAGGCTTACATGGTTAAGAAACGTGATAACGTTATGAATATCTTTAAAAGTTTCGTCTTCGGTCATATTTCAGTCCGTTTCATCATTAAAATGCGAGAGTTTAGAGCGATGCGCGCTCCCGCGACAGGGGATGCAATTCTCGGCAGGCATGCGTTTCTCGGCATAACACCTGCCCATCTGGTTTTACCTTCTCATTTACATTCCTTGAGTTCTGAAACTTGTCCATGCTGCGTCTCCTTGGGAAAACATATCCCACCCCCCTCCTCATTCTTTGGACTCTGGTAACCTGCTTCTACCTTCCAACCATCTTTTGGTGAGACCTTCCTCTTTGGATCTCCTCACCATTTCCCTGCTCACCTTCCTGAAGCTTTTCACCCAAACTATTTCTTAACAACTCACTGCTCAATTCCTTGTAGCCCTTCAATATTTATTTACGTCTAAGCACATTTGTGTCGTCGTAGTGATAATTCAACAGCACAGGGAAGTACAAAAACATGCATTCCATGCATGGTCACTCTTTGACAGCTTAGGTTTATACAATATGTTATCGATTTTCATAAACAGCTGCGAAACCGTCTGCACACTGTATGGAAACGTCTTGTTGAGGAAGAGAATTACTAAGTTAGCTTAATTTGGAAAAAGCTTGGCTCTCTTCCTTATGGTCCAGGTTACCTGGCTCTTCCGGCAGGGCGGCGTGTGGCAGCAGGAACAACGATGCGTGATGACGTCACAGAATTACAAAGTTTAATCTCACAACAAGCATCGTATGAGTTAACAAGAAAACTGCAGAGTTACAGAGACATACATTCTTTACCTGAGACAAAAGAATTAAAAGACAAAGGGACAATGACAGAGAAAGAAAAGGCAAAGACATGTCTTTGGAGAAGGCTGATGCCAAAACGGCAGAAATATACCAGCAATCTGCATTATTATCACTGTGTTCGATCTCTTATAGTGGAGGTGTTTCCTAACTTTTTAATGTATTCAATTGAGGTGTAGCTCTGTATGACCAATCAGATGCTACCTTGGACGCCAATAAAACTTAGAACTTCCCCTAATTTCACGCCAGAGATCAAAGGCCATTTGCTCTCTGGAAGAGCAATGGAGCAAGCAGCTGCATCCTGGTCTCCTGGGCTCTAAGGCCATTTGGGCAAATAAAAGCATACAACAAGACTTCACAGATACCTGTGAAATTCGGAGTGCCTCCCGACCAAATCAAGTAATTTAGTTTAAGGAAAGATTATCTTCACAAACCTAGTTTTGCATTGATCCTCTCCAAAGATTTGAATCTTTGCCTTATCACATACATCCTGAACAGTTTTCTAATACTAAACAACACATTTTCATTGAAACAATTTCCATTTGGTTCAGATATTATCATAGACAGTACAATTTTCAAATACATTCAGCATTCACCATTCTAAACTTAGATAATGCACTTTAATTATAAACTTGCTATTGATACTTAGAAAAATGTTAATGATCTCAACATTCTATGTTGCATTTTAGTTTAAACCATGCCAGATGTGATTAAAAAACCTTTGATGTTCTGTGAACCCAACCGAGTTCTGTTTCACAGGCAATACTAATTTTATGCCCTCCTGACCTCTGATAACACAGCAGGAGGAACCTCACAGAGAGATCACAGATTTGACCTACTTCTAAATATTTACCGATAGAATAGTTTTAGTTTCAAATCCTTTACACAAGCCTGTTTAAAATTAAGAAATTTGTTCAAAATCAGACTGTTCATTATAACCTTTACACCTGGGGTAAGATTAGCTGTATTAAGCACTAAAGATAATAATTTTCCGTAACAGTCTTTAACAGGAATTTACATTTTGCAGAAGTATAAAAACACACCAGATACATCAGTAAATAAATGGTAAAACTATCAATTCCCTATCACATTGTAATAAATGCTATTTCTGATAGCATTTATTTGAATTAGAGAGAAATACACCATCAGTTTTTGCCGTTTTATTTAGTAAATAAAATTAATATTTACGATGGAGCATTACCAAAAGCTTTGCTGCCAGAACATTTCCAAGCAGATGGATTAAACAATTTGGTTTCTCATTATTCTTTTTTAGGTTCCTTAGTTCTCTCACTTGTTTTTATTTTCTCCAACTGTGCTTCAGATAATCCAGAGAAAATTGGAAATGTTCTGAGGACCAAACCCTCTGGTTGCTACTACAACGGTGTCTGGAGATCACGTGACAGTCCTTCAGTTTGACACCTCCACCAAAATGAGCCGCTGTCTGAAAGGCAACGTGCTCCACCTGTATGGAGACTCCACCATCAGACAGTGGTGTGAATATTTAACTGAAACGTCACCAGGTAGATGCCCAATAGATTCCTCTGGCAGTCATTCAAATTGGCTCCTCCCACAATCTAATGTCTTCTCTTCGTTACGCTTTTAGGTCTAAAGACGTTTGACCTGAAAAGTCCAAAGCAAAATGGGCCTTTGCTGCCTTTGGATTATCCAAATAACATTTTAGTGTCTTTTTGATGCCACGGCCCTCCCATCTGTTTCAGCTCTGTGTCTGCCAATCAGCTAAGATACATTGCCAACGAACTGGATGCTCCACTCGGAGGGACCCACACTGTTGTTGTAATCGGAATCTGGACGCATTTCAGCACTTTCCCCCGTTGAGGTCTACATCCGGCGCCTGCTGAGAATACAGTGGAGTGGCTTAAAAGTCTACATCTCCCTGAATACAGGAACAGTTTAAGGGTTTATATCATATTCAAAGTTCTTACATTTTACCAAGATAATTACAATTAAAATGATTAGCTCTCAAAACAGAAATACTGAATGAAGCATTTGAAGCATGATGCAGAAGTGGAAAGTCCAGCTTAACAGTCAGGGAGTGTCATAGATGTGTCAGGTTCCATGTTTATCTGTGTATTTATTTCTAGTTTTCTTGTGTGTCTGAGTCTCTGTGTTGTCCTGTCTCCCCGTGATTAGTTCCCAGGTGTGTCTCGTTCCCTGATTACCTCATGTGTATTTAGTGTCACCTGTGTCTCGGTCGGGTCCTACGTCTGAGTTACGTCTTCGTCACGTCCTTGTTCTGATGTTTGTCTGAGGTTCCCTGAGTTTGCGGTCAGTCCTCTGGAATTCCCTGTTGCTACCTGTAATGAGCATTAGCCTCCGCTCAGCAGTGCTGCCAGGTTCTTGGACTGTTTTCTGGATATTTGTTCACTATTAAAACTCATCCTCTACACCTCATCTGGGTCTGCTGCTTTTGCCTCACCGCCACCAACACCACTTTATGACAAGATGGTAGACATTATTGCTTTTCAGATAAGGAAGGAGGGCGGGTAAAATTAACAAACGTCTGGTTCGTTCATTTTATAACTACGAGGACGAGCAGAGACGTGTGCCGACGATGCAGAAAAACACGAAGGTAAACTAAAAAAAATGAACTAACATTTCTCATTTCTTTTGAAAGGAACAATGCCACTTATTTGACACTGAACAGCTTGAAGAGATTATCATTTTGGTTGAAGGATTCTTGTTTAACTCTTAATACAAAGAAAACAAAATGATCGTAAACAGTGTGTCATTAGCGACAGTAAATCTGTCTTCTGTAAAATAGTAACAGGGAATCCACAAGGAACTATCTTGGGTCCAGTCCTTTTTAGTCTGTATGTTAACAGTCTTCCTGAAATTTGTCCTGAGGTTAACCTGCAAATGTGTGCTGATGACACCATTGCTTACCCATCAGAAAAGAGCAGTACTGTCGTGAGTGAAAAACAGGTTGCAGAGTTTATCATCATGGCTGAAGGATTCTTGTTTAACTCTTAAGAAAACAAAATGTATTTGCTTTTCAATCATGAAAACATTGTTACAGTCACTGAATATTCAGATCAATGGGGACCCCATAGAGCAAGTATCAGAGGAAAAATATTTAGGAATAATTCCTAAATTTTAGGAACCATGTTGATAAAATCAGCAAAACTGTTAGATCAAGTACAAACTGTTTTAAAATTGTTAGAAACTGTTTAACACTTCACTGTGGGGAGATGTTTTTTAACTCAATGATCCTCTCACATTTTTCCTATGGAGCTACTGTCTGGTCTCAGACCAGTCAAACTTCACTCAGACCATTAGCAAGTCTCTATAATCGGGCTTTGAAAGTTTTATATCAAAAGCCAATCAGATTCCATCACTGTCACATTTTGGCTAAATTTGGCATTTTGGATTTTTCTAATTTTATAAATCATAATCTTTTAAAATTGATTTTTAAGTGTTTAAATGGATATGCACCTAAATCATTAAGATAGACTGCAGGACAATAGCAGATCTACTAGAGCAGCTTCAAATGGAAATTGTAAGGTCTCCTTTTGAAGAACCACTTTTGCTCAAGGTGTTCTGTCTGTGAGTTCTCTCACGGACAGAAAGTAGATGGGAAAGTAGAAATCACAAGGTGTAATGAAGAAAAGCGGACTAAACTGAGGAAGAGGACAGAGTTGGCTGAATAAGTTGTTGTTTGTGCTGCTGTTGCTAACTTCAGCTTCGGAAATGAAGCAATTAAGTAGTTGAAGTGCTGTGTGTGTGGTTTGGTCTTCAGACCGGTAAAACCTGTTTAGAGGCCTGTGATTTCACATTCATTACAGGCTTAAAAGCAACATAATTTACTTATTCAAAAGAGCTTCCAGTGCTGCTTGTCTCTAATGTTTCTTCCAGCGTCTTTCGCTCGCTCACTAGCCTGTGGCAGGGTTGAGGTGTATGTTGTGGGGCATTTGGTTTTTGGCTTGCGAGGGTTGTGACCACCTGTTGGATCCTTTATCAATTTTTGCTTGTAAAAATGACTCAAAGTCTTCTGGAGAGAAATGTTGGGAGCATAAATGTGGTTCCTGTAGACGTTGTGTTCTGGCTCTCTCCCATTGTGCTCGGATTTTGTTTTTTCACATAAAGTTATGTAGACTTACCTCACCTTTTTTTTTTTTTTTTTTTTTTTTTTACCCACCAGGGGGTCTTTTTATGGGCTCTAGTGTCCCTTATATGACAGTAGGCTGACAGGAAAGGGGGGAAGACATGCGGCAAATGTCGCGGGTCCGGGAATCGAACCCGCGTCAAGGACTCAAGGCCTTTAAATGTGCTATCCCCTACGCAACCACAGCACGCCTCACCTTTTTTTTTTTTTTTTTTTTTTATTTGAGCCTACAGCGACGCTAAATTTACAACAGTCAAATGCAAAATAATAATCAACAACTCAGGTAAAGTTAACCTTTCTCTGTTTACTCTGTAGATTAGAATCTACAGAGTTACCTGCAGTAATCTGCAGAGCTATCAAATTTCCTGCTCCAACAAGCCTGAGTCAAAAGGTTGACATCCCTCACGAACAGTAACTCGGCTCTGGATTATTTTCAAAATAGATAATCATTAACCTGGGTGCTTTTCTGATTTTCTTTTAACACAGAGCCAGATCGAGTCGTCACTCCTACTGGGAGGCCAAGCTTTAAGAAAACGTTTTCTTCTGAAGATCGGATGGATCTTTCTGCTGTTGGTTTTTGTTGTCTTATGGGTCATGTTTAGCAATCCCAACATCGCTGATCACTTCGCCGGTAAATTAGCGGAGGTGAGTATTTGCCATCTTTCAAACATGAACGTCAACTTCATAAGCAGTATAGGCTGGTAAAAGTACAGCTTTCAGGTTCAATGAATCAAGTTTATTTGTATAGCACATTTCAGCAACAAGGCAGCTTAAAGTGCTTTACATCATAAAAACACCGAAATACAAAGTTATAAAAGATACCACATAGTAAACCATTAAATATTAAATTTTGTCCTTTGAAAGTAGCTAACCAAAGGTCTTTCCTTATAAACATCATCATCCATACACATAGCACAGTTGTTGCAATCAGCTTAATGAGTAACATATGTCAAGAAAGACAACAAGGGTTCAATTCAGGGCTGAAGCAATCAAATGGATTAACCGTGATGGATTGATTATTGAAGAATTCGTCAACCAATTTAGGCAAGGAATATGTTTTCCAAGAGCATTCAGACGGTAAAGTTAAGAAAGCAACACAGTCAGAGCAGTAATTAAACCAAAAACGTACAAAATGTATACATTTTGCATTTGAAAAAAAACCTTTGACTGTAAATATGTTTTACCCAGTACTCCTCAAGTGGCATAGTTTGACCTTCAGCTAATGTCATTTTGCAAAGAAAAATAAATAAATAATAACAATCTATTAATCAGCTTTTCTATCCAATTATGGAAAAAAACCTTACCAAATTAACCCTACACTGTATTATGTTTTATTTATTGTTAGAATTATGGATAGAAGGTTTGGTTAATACAATAATCGGTAGCTGTAGCCCTAGTTCATTTAGTTTATTGGTGCTTTTTAACTGATAACTCACGATCTCTGGGAAAGCTGGACCTGTTTTAACTACCTGAGGTACATTCATTAAAAGTATCAAAGCCCAGATGGGGAAAAAGAAGAAATTTTTGGGTTTTCAAACAAAATATTCAGTGATAGCTTTATGCTACCACAGGGTCACCTCAATATATAAAATCATGGAAATGTATTTTAGAAGGTTATCACAATAAATTAGCAATTTGTAAATAAACTATGATTTTCTGGCACTTGATTTGTTCAACCTCTAAACATTATTCTCTTGTTGAAGAAGAAAGTCCCCACCACTGAGGCTCTGATTCCCACCACCAGAACTCTGAAACGTCCCATTGAGCCTCCTAAGCAGACCAGTTTCTGCTCCTTCCACTCTGTGTTACCTGAAGATGTTCTCGAGTTGGAATTTTTAAAGAACCACATCACCTGGCCTGAAACACCGTCTGTCCCAGCCAACTTCTATCTGCAGGACACCAGTCATCCCGCTCACAGCACTTTCACCATTCTTCCACGTGACGGAGGGGGGAGTTGGCATGTTGGCGACCAGCTGAAGGTTTTGATAAAAATAAATGACTTTCTTGGTCGCCCCAAGAAATCTGGTGGCGATGTCTTATTTGGTCGACTGCACGACCCAACTGTCCACGCAGGCGTGGTGGGGAAAGTCTTTGATCATCGCAACGGTTCCTACACGGCTGTATTCTCTTTACTTTGGGAAGGAAGCGCGCAGGTTGAGGTAAGACTGAATTTTTACTTTCACCTAAATAAGCTTTTTGTGTCACGACTTCTGGATATTGAGGACCTGACAGGTAATGTGTTAGATCCCTTTTTTTAATTTGGCCCGACCTACATCTGCTTGTTTTTACCACAATGTTTCTACACAAACCTTTCTCCTCTTGTTGCCTATCATATTAGAAATTTGAAAGGTGGTGACTGATGTGAAGAAGCAGAAACGTACTTTTTGAAATATTAACATCTCATGCTGCTCCAGGAGTGTCTGATGAAGTATACCGTGGCCAAACCAAACGTTGCTGTTTCTCTTGACATCTATGGTACAAGAAAACTTTCTTGACTATTGGGAAATATAGTCACCACTTAACTATTTCTGAGGTACATCAGGAAATTGGATAAAAGTGAGTCTAATTACTAGATTAAAAAAACCCAGCTAGGACATTAAAGATAGCTCAAGGAGAATTGATTAAGGCAATAAACATAGCAGAATTAAACATTTCAACCATTTACTAAGATTGAGCTGTAACAGGCAGGCAAATAAGAGACAGAAAACAATCGCAACAGAAATGAAACAAAAACATCAGGAGCAAAGACAACATGGCACACTACAGTAGCTGGATCATTAAACTAAAATGGAACCCCAATTAACACATAGTCGAATAATGTGCAGTACAAAGTCCCAAGATAAGCATGACGTTCTTGAACTCATTTTGTTTCTCCACAAAACAAGCAGAGTGCAACTAACTTAGAGCAATAAATACACAATATCGCCACAGTATATTGTCCATAACCTTTACAAAGGCTGTTTCTACAAGCATTTGTAAAATATTTTGTCTCTCTCAAGAATCCAGTGTGGTACCATGATTTGTTATGACCTATCCAGTAAGTCCAGTTGGGAAATTTCCTTGCTACTAAATATTCAACAGTCATCTGATAGTGAAGTTGTATCAACTAATGGGGAGCAAAAGCAACTCTGGCTCAAAGAGCTAAGCATGTAAAATTACAGATTTAAGCCGATGCTAAGGCATGTAGTGCCCAAAGGTGGCCAATGTCCTGTAGAATCAATGGGCTATAAACTTTCGGTCTTAATGTTGTATTCGAACAGAGAATAGAGTATTATGGAATGGGGTTCCTCATCTTACACCTGCAAGTGCAATGCACGGCTCTTGGTACACAACACAGAAATGGAGAGATGTTTTCTGAAATAATAAACAAAGCATCTTTGTTTGACAATCCAATGCAATATGGGTTTACTATTTGCCAGTAAACCAATATGGCAAATGAATTGTATGAAATGGAACATTGGGAGAAGTCAAGATTGCCTTTTTCCAGCCTGGGACTGACCCTTGCTTGAACCTCTATCCCCTGCTTCACTGGAAGAGGAGCTCAATCACTTCTTCACCTGTTTTGATTCTAAATCACCAGCGTGCCCCTACTGCAGGCAACATCCCTCCACGGCCAGACCATCACAGTACAGGCACAGAAGTGTGGATTACCTTGAGGGCAGTGAACTCCCGGAAAGCTGCTAGATCTGATGGTGTAAGAGACTGTGCAGACCAGCAAGTTGGGGTTTTACCAGCATCTTCAATCAGTCCCTCATCCGGTGCTCCGTCCCACCATGCTTAAAGTCCTCCACCATCAGCCCTCTGCCAAAAAAGAACATTTGCAGTCTCAATGACTACCAGCCAGTGGCACTATCAACATGAAGTGCTTTGAAAAACTGGTTCAGTCACACTACTTCTCATCTGCCACCTAAATTGTACCCTCACCAGTTTGCATACAGAGCCAACTGGTCTACAGAGGATGCTATCGCTGCCACTATGCGCACCACATTGGCACACATGTAACATCATATGAGTTACGCGAGGCTGCTCTACCTGGACTTCAGCTCAGCTTTTAACACCATCATTCCAAGCAGACTGGTGAGGAAACTGGGGGACCTGGGTCTCCCCCGCAACATGTGCTTCTGGATTATGGATCCACTCCCAGAGGATGAGTAGGATCCCACCTGTCCTCAGCAGTGAGCACCAGCTCTGGCTTTCCACAAGGCTGTGTGTGAAGCCCCGTACTCTACACCCATGACTTTAGCCTCACCCACCCAAACAAAATTATAAAGTTTGCTGATGATGCCACGGTGGAATGGAGGTGGAATGACTGTCTGGTTCACCACCAACAACCTCCGTCTGAACACCTCCACCTCCACAAACTGATTGTCAACGCCAGGAGGTGTAAACCAGACATTCAACCCATCATCATACATGGGGACAGTGGGGATAGGGTGTCAAATTTCAAGTTCCTGGGCACCAACATCAGTGAAGACCTGACCTGGAATTCTAACTCCACTTCAGTCCTGAAGAAGGGACAACAGAGACTGTACTTCCTGAGGACTCACAGGAAGAACAAGCTGAGAACTGAGTTCTTGGTGTCCTTCTATCACTGGTCTGTGGAGAACCACAGTGGGATGAGAACAACATCCCGCTGTGGTTCTCCAGCTCCATTGCGGCAGAGAGAAAGCAACTCCAAAGAGTTACAAACACCACCCGGAGGTTAAATAGCTGCCTTCTTCATCTCTGGAGGAGATCTACAAGACCCACTGCCTCCGGAGAGCCCACAGTATCATCAAGGACACCTCACACCCCGGCCACCACCTCTTCAAACTCCTGCCCCTGAGGGCAATAAAGTCAAGGACAAACAGACAAAAAAAAAAACAGTTTTTACCCAAGAGCTGCTGTTGCCCTGAGCACAGCTAATTCATCTAAAACCTTATTTATTTTTTCCTTGACATCCCAGTTGTTCTGCTTCTACTATATTTTTTTATATTTATTAAGATAGACTTATTTATTGTTGTCTTATTCAGTCATTTGACTTGCCTCAGAGAGTTGCAATTTTTAAAATGTCATTGTGCTTTCTTCATGTACAATGACAATAAAAGAAATTCTGATCTAATGTACTTAATAAATGTCCCGAGAGGAATCACCCAACAACAACTACAAGGGAGATCACTGATCATGCAAACCGTTTGGATTAAGAATCCGATGTCTCTCAACTTGTATTTGAAGGCAAACAAGTAAATATCTTTGGCAACATAGTACTATGTCACATTTACCAGTGAGATTTTCCAGTTCTGAACCAGAGAAGTGATATATTATTCCAGTTCATTTGCTATGAGAAATCCTTCTGTGTTAGATACTATCTATCTTACACGAATAAAAACATTGACTTTTTGGGTTTTACACATATTTAAATCTTACTTCACAAGAGAAATTGTGTTGTGAGACTTCTTGTCGTTTTCAAAAAGGTGACCCTGGTCCATTCCAGTGAGGCAGTCACAGTCCTAGAGAGAGTCAACATGGAAAAGCCTGGCAGAATTTTTTTCGAAAGCATCTTCCGCTCAGGCTCAGTCACCGAGGCTACCAATTGTAACGTGTGCCTCAAGGAACCCCCGGAGCAGCTGTGCAACTTCACGGACACTCACACTGGTGAGCCCTGGTTCTGCTACAAGCCAAAGACGCTCAAATGTGAACACAGGGTCATCCACGCTTTCAAAGGTTTTGTGCCACAACCAACAGGAAACGAGGCCAAGCTCTTTCAAAGGTAAAAGTAATAATTAGTTTATATTCAGCTCTTTTCTATTGCATGAGAAATGTCCTAAAACTCGTCTCATTGCTCACTATAAGACTTTAGGGGAGTCGATTGTTGTTCACAGACTTCAGAAGCAGACATGTATTTACTTAAAAAACTGACATCTTTCCAGCTTTCAGGTGGAGTTTTTTTTTTGTGGCTTTGTTTTGTTTTTGTATCTTTTTGTTGTTGATGACATTGAATCATATCCAGTGCAGGAGTTTAGAATTCAGAAGTGATCTACAAAAACTAATATGTTGCCGAACCAGAAAAACATACCATCAACATTCAAGAGAAACAGTCAAAGTCTGTGTGAAATACTTTCAAAATGTCCTCGGTAAGACTAAAAGGAAGACAATATCTGTTTCTTGTTACTATCTCAGACAATTTTATTTCATTTTTTTTTCAATGTAACCTATCTGGTAGTGTAGCACTAAGACTTGCCGTCTGACTGCCGCAACGAAGCCGAACAGATTTACTTTCAAAAGTGGAGCATTAAGGCTTTCACTATTATGCTCCATTTGATATTTATATCAACAAAACTTTACTACTTAACTACTTTGGGTTTATCTCAAAAGTATAGACAAAAGGAAAATGTCTCTGCGTCTGAACTGAAGTCAATTGAATGAACAGTAAAGAAAATGTGCCATTCAGTAAGTTTGCACATTGGAATTAGCAGTTAAAATTTGTTTTGGTTTTAGTAACAAGTGTTTCATACAGTTTCTTTGCTCTTGTTACTTACAGTGGTGTCAACTTGAAAGTCTCCATTCCATCTTTAGGATCCTCCAACATCACCATTTTACCAAAACTAAAAGGTAAAAGTTTCTCTACTGTCATAAATGTGTTACAATGAATTGCCTGACATACGTTGAAAACAATGTAAGCAGTTATTCTATGCGCGGCTTTCTCAAAACAACTTTGTTCACTGGCATTTTATAACTTACATGATCTCTTTGGACTTTATTTCAGGTACATAAAATGGAGTTAAATGTGGTTGCATAGCATGTAACACATTCATTTAGAAAGAAATGCCTTTTTTCTTGAATAAACCGTAAAACACTGATCTGCTATGAAACTACAATAATGTAGAACAGCTGTTTTTTCTGCTCAGGTTACTATCATAATACGAAATCAGTAAATATAATTTGTTTTTTCTTCCAGTTCCCAATAAAACAGTCCCTGATAATGTGTCAGGTAAAGTTGCTGTTTGTATAATTGGGTAAAAGTTTGATATCCAGAAAGGTGTTTCTGTAAAGTAATGACTTTCCTAAGTCTTCAGTGATCTTAACAACATTTTAGTTTTCTTTTCTTTTTTGGATGTTCTTCTGAATCTCCCCTCATCTAGGAGAAGCCACGAGAGCTAGTCCTGTTGGTTATTACTACCAGGGTGCATGGCGACCACTAGATGGCACCACAGTTCATCAGTTTAACGACGCCACTGCAATCAGCCAGTGTCTGAAAGGGAAGGTTCTCCATCTTTATGGAGACTCCACCGTCAGGCAGTGGTTTGAATTCTTAATAGCTAAAGTTCCAGGTAGATACTCAGTAGAAATGTCTGAGAACAATTGAAATTGGTTCCTTCTGACTTGTTCTCTGTTACACTTTCAGATCTCAAGAAGTTTGACCTGAAAACCCCCCCACAAACCGGGCCCCTTATGGCCTTGGATTATAAAAACAACATTTTATTGACGTTCCGCTGCCACGGCCCCCCCCTCCGTGCTTTTCCATTGCCGGTCAGCCAGTTCCATTTTGTTGCCAACGAACTGGACAACGTGGTTGGAGGCACAAACACTGTTGTAATTTTTGGCGTCTGGGCACACTTTGGCGTTTACCCTGTGGAGGTCTACATCCGACGTCTGCTGAGCATAAGGAGGGCAGTGGTGCGGTTGTTGACCAGAGCTCCAGATACTCTGGTTGTCATCAGGACTGGTAATCCCAAACGGCTGACGCTACGTGAGTCTCTGACCACTGATGATTACTACGCGTTGCAACGAGACAAGATACTCAGAGCAATATTCAAAAAAGTTAATGTCCGACTGCTGGATGCCTGGGAGATGACTCAGGCTCACTACCTTCCACATGACCTCCACCCACCACAACCCATAATTAAGAATATGTTAGATGTTATTTTGTCCCACATATGCCCCCAGAGGTGAATTTTAAAGACACATGGAAGAAGTAGAAGACTGTGGATCTGTGTGGTCTGGTAACTATTGGTGATTGGTAACACATACTTACCGTTTGATGTTTTTGATACAGACAAATCCAGCTGTGCGGAAGAGGGGAAAAATATTAACAAAAAGAAGCAGATGCAGGGTTTGTGTTTTATGGGAAATGTAAGGACACTTTATGGCGTATCAAAGCTTTCATTCCACAAAATATTCAATAAAAGAACATAACCATAACCCCATCTAATCTCCCAACATCCAATTTGATCTCAAATGTCTTTTCTCAGGCCTGCTGCCTCTAAGAGTTTTTCACAACTGAATGGATTTTGATGTAAATCAGTGTAGCGCTCTGCATTAATATGCTCGCTATGCTAGCTTAGATCTTGTCAGTTGTGTTCTGTGTGTGGTGCTTTTCAAGAAATTACTCAAATTACATGATCACAGAGCAACACATTTCTGGAGGTAACACTGACATAAACATTTGATATATAAATTACTCAAAAAAAAAAAATGAGTCAAAATAATATAGTGAGTTGTGCAGCTAACGTTATATTAACAATAAAGGCATTTATATCTGTTTATTTTTTGCATGCTAATTTAAAAAAAACCATTAAATTACCTAGTTATTAGTGTAATCTGCACTTAGCACTGGTAACATTATTTCCATTACTACAATAGAATGATTCTCTCTGAGTATTATGTGTACAGGTCTAATACTGTGTTTTTAGCCTGCATTGCAGAGTCAGTGCATCCAAGCTGCTATAATCAAATTTCTACATTAATACAGTTGTATGAATGATTTGTTCTTAATTGATATGACATTTCTCTTGAATGACTGTAAAAACAAGTTTTCCAGCTTTTTAACAGAAAACTAAATTAGCTAAATAACCCTGTTCCTTTTTCTTGTTAATATTGTATTATATTTTCAATGTATAGGCTTGAAAAATGTACCAAAACTAATGGATGATTTGAAACAAAAATTTGACATTCCAACTAAACATTTTTTTAAGTTTTTGCAAATCAGAAGTTTTGTCATGGGTACTCAAAAATCTCTAACATTGCCTACTCTTACTTCTATAGAAGAATTGGCAACAAATGACCATTTGAAGAAGGGCCTAATATCCCGCTTTTATAACATCATCAAAGACAGCTCCCAGACATCCTCAGAGCACAAACGACTGGCTTGGTGTGAAGACTTGAAATGTAACATATCAGTAGAAGAATGGCAGAGGGCCTGTCTAAAGGCACAGACACAATCTATTAATACTCAATTTAAATTAATCCAATACAAGTGGTTGATGAGAACATATGTTACTCCAATATTACTAAATAAATTTAATTCCAACATCCCGGATACATGTGCTAAATGTGGAGATAAAGGCAGTTTGATTCACTGCCTTTGGGAATGTCCTGAGATTCAGAAATTTTGGAAGGAGGTTTTGGATAAAATTTCACTTATCATTGGTATTGATCTCAATCTCTGTCCTAGGTTGTGTGTCTTAGGAATTTTTCCTGCTCAAACTCAAATAAGCAAGGTCGATCAAAAGTCCATAATTTATTGTTTGGTGCAGGCTAAATATAGTATAGCCAGGTCCTGGAAATCTGTAACCAGACCCCAGCTAAAAACTTGGATGTCTACATTATCAAGCTCTCTTGCCTTGGAGAAACTCACCTTTATGATTAAAGGTAAATACTATGTGTTCCAAAAGATATGGGAAAAGTTTTTGCTATTCTTGGAAAATTTAAATACTCATAATGAGGATTGACTGAATGTACTCTGGCTAATTTTGATTATGTTTATTATTCTTATAATGACTGTAAATCTGTTATCTTCATGTTAATTCCAAATGTATGAAACTTAAACACTGACGTCGGGATGCCTAGAACCAGGGAGGACGTTGCCTTCACCTCATTCCTAGCCTGTGGACTGTGATTAAATCTCTTGGACTAAGTCTCTACATACTCCCCTGAGATATCAATCTTAAAATATTTTGTCTCACTGTAATCAACTAATGCTGGTCACCTTGAATGTTTAAATTGTTAATGTGTTTTCTTTTCTTTTAGTTTTGTTAAGTGTTTTGTACACTTGTGAATTATTTGTCTGTATGTCTCTTTGAATTGTAAAAGACAATAAACAGATTTTTAAAAAAAAAAACAAAAAACTAATGGATAGTTTTGGTGCATTTTTTACTGCAAAACATCAGCGCAAGTTTTTTTTAATGATTTCGAATTTTAGCCCCACCTTTCAATAAGACTATATAAATTCTACGAATCAATTATGACTGTGAGACTAACTTACATATTTGGTTAGAGGACTTGATCGAGACATGAGACTTAAAGTTTAGGACTCGGACTGGACATGTTTGGTCTGCAGGCTTGTGTGTAGGACAGTGGGTGTGTTTGTGCGTAACGTCCAATCAGACGCAGCTTAACAGAGAAGCAGTTCAAGAAGGAAGATGCCAGATGGCTTTCTCACCTGGTAGAGTAAGCAGGAGCTCCTGAGCTCACCTTTAACTATTCCAGTGTGATTTTGCTTGCTGGACTAGTCTTGTACCCTCATCTTTATCAACTCTTGCAGTTTGTTAAGTAGCAATAGGCAAATGAAGCCTCGTGAAGCAATGAGGCTTTCCAGCCCGTTAATTTGCCCAAAGGTTCATTACTTGGTGCTTCATTCACTGCTCACCAGTGACATCTAGTGCTGAACTGAAACCGTGACAGCCTTGTCACTTAAATAAATCATACTTCAAAAATATTACAACATGGTAGTGTATGCAAAAGTGTCCGAACACTTTCTCGAGCCCATGTCCAATAATAGTATGGTCTATTGAATCATATTTAACTAAAATGATTGGCACCCAAATGTCCTCCTAAAACATTGACCATCAGTTGTGGTTGTCCTTAATTTTGTGGACTGATTTGACGATGAAGACGTTTGATGTTTTGCGTGTTGACAGTGAAGTGTTTGTTGGGGCAGAGATAGTATGCTTTGTGTTTGTTACTTTCTTTCCGAAAAACTAGAATTTGTCTAACTTCAATTTTTCTAGGACTTCTGGTTCTGATTGATTCCTAGGTTTGCAGAAAATTTCACTCTTCCAGTGGCTTTTAGTCTGTTTCCGCTGCCTGTCGGTGTGTGTGTGTGTGTGGGGGGGGGTGGGGGGGTGGGGGGGGGGTGTGTGTGTGTGTGTCTTTCCTAATCATGAATGAATGTTTATTTCATTCGTGAAATAAACACAAGTTTTGTCCAAAGTTAGGACAAGTGTGTTGGCTTCTACCAACTTGACAAGTTGCTCGAGTGCTTATGTTCCGTATCTGAATGATGAAAGCAATGGGGAAATAAAAGAAGGGTTGTGTTATTGACACACTGTTTGTATCGCAATCATCCCCACCACCCCCACACACCTCTACATGCTTAATAACACGTGGAAGCTAAAATACCACCGGTTTCACACGCACACACACACCACATATCGGTATGTTGCGTAACAAAAATGGAGCTACTTAAGTTCCTTAAAAAGATAAGAATATTTGTGTGTGTTCATTCTGTCCATACTTGGTTATCTTCTCCACATTTGTTCTTCTGCGTCCAAATTTTAGGAGGGGTTCACTGATGAAAAATACTGCAAAATTCCTTGCCAACATTTCTAAAGTAGCACCACAAAACCTGTGATTTTGATAGCAAAAAAAAAAAAAAAAAAGAATAAAAATGATTTTGTGGTTTGTTGCAGTCTGGACGTCATAACATGCTTCCTGTTCTGCCTACCACTTTGAACATTGGAATTTCAAATCGGCCTATTTGTAAATCTCTACTGATGAATTTTTTTTTTTTCCTTCAGAGAACAGAAAAGACATCATATTATATTTAATGACAAAGTAGCACCAACAAAGTGTAGAATTGCTCAGCGTGTCTTCACATTTCTTTTTCTACCCAGCATCCAAATCTGTTGGTCCTTATAAACATTTTAGCACAGAAAAACAAGGGATAGATATTTACGTGTGGAATGTTTCTTTGACATTTAAATAACTCCTAAACAAGAATCTGCGGATGCTGACGAAACCCTTCGGTCGTTTTGACTATTTGAATCAGTCGAGGTGTAAGACGACACATCTGAGTTCAATGGTTTGGTTTGTCTTTCCTGATGCATTTCCAGGAGCAGTGACCTGAACTTTGTTCTTGTTTCATGGCATTGCTTCTGACTAAACGCGTCACACACAAAAACATTTATAAAACTGACATCACCCAGGGTGATGTTCCAGAACATGTGACCGTTTAGACAAAAGCGTTGCCACTGTCATAATTTTAATGCATTGGCTCGTAAATCCAGACGTTTGCAGGGGATAACTTCTTAGCTAATACTTATTTATTTGCGTGTTTTAGTTTCAGCTGAAAACGGCATTGGGTTTTTCTCAACTGTTCAGTGAGAGATGGAAGCAGTTTTTTAAAACTATTTCAGGCATTCTTAAAGTGTCTTAAAGTGTAATGAAAACATTTCAAAATAAGATTAAGTAGCTTAGTTTTCCGATGGGTCCAATAGAAGTGGGATTCTGTATGCTGTGGATTACTGACGACTAAAACAAAACTATAAGTGAAATGTGCAAAATAGTTACTGTGAAACCTAACGTTGTAAAACCTGCTGAATGACCTGTATCAAGTGTATCAATTGTACTTTTTTTTTTTTAAAAAAAAGAAGAAATGTAATAAGAGCAATCACAGTTTTTTGTTCTAACAGTGTGAGTTCATGGCTGAAAATAAGACAAAGATACTTACTGTTAAATTTTGACTTTTCATCTCATCGTAGTTTCCAACTCCTTTCGTTTTTGTCTTTTGTTCATCTTTCTGCCTCAGACATTGTAACACTTTACTCAGACCAGATCACTGCTGCGATCCAGCAGTACCACATCAGAACACTCTGACCTGGAATTTGGCAGGAAAAAAAAAGAAAAAAAAGGAAAAAAAAAAGAGAGCACCTATAAAAAGAACAAAGAAAAAATTTGCACACGGGGAAGAAACCGGGGGAGTAAATTACACACCGACTGGAACGCATCGACCAGCAGTCGGTGTTTGACTGCAGAACTTCTCTGTTGACTCATTTTGATGGGAGACATTTTGCCCCAACCCACATGAAGAGAGTAAAGTTTTGCTCTTTTTTTCCCCCCAGTTGGAACTGAAAAAGTAAACCCACCTTTCCCTCTGTGACTTTACAAATCAGGGTGCAATAATAAAGAAGTTTTGTTCTAGTCTCAGAGAAAATATGCCAACGTGCTCAACCTGCAGCTCTTCTGATGTGTTAATGAAGTCCAGGTTCCTTTATTAACCCATTCAGGGGTAGAAAAAAAATGAAAAGGAATACAATTTTTTTTATTTTTATAAATAAACAAATTAAGGAAGATTGTCTTTCATCCTTGCCACACGCACATTAAGACATATTGTTGTTTCTATAGTAGGAGATGCTCTGTTTTAATCACAGCACAACTAGAAGAACCTTTAGATTTCTGCATGAATTGGAATCAAATCGCTTCAGGTTTATGGTTAATGTAACAAGATATGAATACTTCTCCAAGGCAGTTTTTTTCCTTCTTCTTCTTCTTTTTCCCACTGGAATTTAAGAGGGAACAAAACATACCTTTTTTAATATATTTTTTTTTTTTTTTGTTATTTTCAGCCCTTCATGTTGAGTGGTTTTGCCCGACGCTTCCTCCCAGCCTTCACGAGGCGATAAGGTGAGGCAAAGGTTGGGTTTGTCTGCCGTGTCGCAATCTGTTTCCCAACTTTCCATGAAACATGCTGGGGCTGAAGAGGAAAAAACAGCGTTGTCTAGAAGATGAGGACGCTTTGAGGTGCTGTAAGGTAGGAGTCTTTTAGATGATCTTTTTAAAAAAATGACTTATTTGCATTGGAATGATACTTTCGCATGGCGCATGTCTAATGTGTGCACTTTCACCGTTTGAGGAATCAGCTCAGTTCCTTTATTTGTCCCACAAAGGGGGGAAATTTGTTTCGCAGCCAGGCATTTCAAAACCCACAAGACCACAAAACGTACGCAGACAATGTTAAAAAACAAAGCATGCAAGCATCAACTCATAAAGCCTCCGCTGCTCCTTCTTACAGATTCCATCAGTGCTCATATTGAAGGAGAGAGAGCTCATTTACTGATCCCGGGTATTCGTAGGTTGCAGCAAATCAATCAATCAATCTAGTTTATCTGTGCAGGACATTTCAGCAACAAGGCAGCTCAGAAACAAAAAAAAAGACACGAAAAACTACAAAGTGTGCATAACACAGTCAACAACTGCCAAGTGCCATTGTTACACATAAAAATGTGTCATTTGTTATGTTTCAAAAGCAACTCTGAACAAGTGGGGGGTTTTTTAGTCTAGATTTATAGGAGCTCAGTGTTTCGACTGTTTTGCAGTTTTCTGGAAGTTTGTTCCAGACTTCTGGTGCATGGAAGTTGTTTGGTTCTGGTTCTGGGGATGCAGAGCAGAACGAGAACCAGAAGACCAGAGAGGCTGACAGCAGATCTTTAATGCATGGTGGTGCTTCAGTGATTTATAAACTAACAACAGTATTTTTAAAGCATATTCTCTGAGCTACAGGGAGCCAGTGGAGGGACTGGAGAACTGGGGTGATGTGTCTTTTTCGTTTTGATGTGTATCTTTTTAGTGAGTCATCCCAGCCTTGCTGTGCAGCTTTGTTCAATGGTGCGTTCAAATGCAATAGAAACTAAGCATTACAAAAAAAAAAACCTGTTATTTTCAAGCTAGTTCACACCACGTTTAGTGCAAAAATATTCTCCAAAGATAGCAATGGTCTCTCTTTTTTTAAAATAAATAAATAAATAAATAAAACATCTTAGGCAACTGAATGCCAGCAAGGATCAGAGGTTTGAGAAATGTTTTGTGGTCGCAAAGCTTTTCAGACTGACTCGCTGAAATCCACCTGGCTGCAATATGTCTGAGTGAAATTGTCCGAGTCTTTATTGAAAGCATGTGGTGCGTTCTGTTTGTAATGCCAGCAGTTCTTCTGGCCACGGTTGTCAGCTGAGACGTTCGCACAATGTGCACAATGTTTTCAATGTTGAGTGAAAAACTGTGGTTCAGTTTAACTTCAAATTTGTTCTTTTCTTTTCTTCTTTTTTTTCCCCTTAGGAAACAAACAAGAAGCGTTGCTGTAAGCAGTTTGAAAGAGAACGATCCTATTATTTCGCAAGGCTGCAGTCATGGGAGAAGCATGCTGATCATGTGGCTTCAGAAACTCGGAACATTGTTGTCAGGAAAGGCTCCCCGAAGAAGAGATTTAAAGATTGTACATTAAGAGATCAGCTGCTACACCACAACAACAATGGCTGCCGTCACAGTAGTAAGTTCATTGGTCCGTCTGACTTAGCTTTTTATAATTCGAGATTCTTTAAGGTTTTTCTTTGCTCAGCTGTTATTTTAAAGCTACGGTGTAATTTCTGAAAGTAGCCTATAATATAAAGGACATTATCGGACTAATTACCTCGTTTGTGAGTCCACATCTAGATATTCACCTCAAACATCGCTCAGGTATTGAACAATGGCTCAAATCGCAACAATTACCGGTATGTGAAACGGGGTGGAAATTAGCACCCGCCACTGGCCAAATGCGGGTAAAAGTACAAAGTGGCGGGTATGTGGCGGGTTGACAATTTGAACAGAAAAGCTGCATTCAGTTTGAACTTCTGTCCAGGGTAGAAGAGACTGTCTGGAGTACAGACTGATGCACATACTGTATATGGGATGGACCTAGGCTGTCATTATTTAACAAGAATATATATCAAATATAATTTTTTATCGACCGCGACAGTGACGTTGGTTCATGTCACTGAAGGACATTGGGCTTATCCAATAAAATCCCTCATTCCTCCTTGGCCCGCCCCTCTCCACCGAGGTTATAAATAGCGCCATGTCAGCTAACTGGAGACCGACAAAAGTGAGCGGATACGAGACGGGGTGAGTCAGGAAAATTACGACAACAATCAGAAAAATGTGTCAAATTAACCGATATGTTAATTACCAAACAGTTACGTCACCGAGGGTATGGACCTTACCACAGGAGCTTTTCATTCTACGTGGTGTGCATGGCCGACTCACAAACACATGCTTTTGTGTTCTCGCACACAAGAATCTTTTTGTCATAAAAAAATTTATAAGAAATTTTTTTCTTATAAATTTGTAGTAATGCCTCGACAACAGGAAGCTAAGGAAGGGGCGCAGAAAAAAAAAACTCCGGGGCACAAAACAGAAAACGGAAGAGGGGGAAGGATAAAGATGTTGGAGAGACGAAGAAAAGCTTTTCAAAGTGGTTGAAAGACAGAAGGTAAGTAATGTCAGTGTATCAACAAGAGAGTTGTAAATATTCAATTTAGCTTAAGCTAGGCTAAAATGACAGGTGGTTGTTGTTGTCCAATACAGGACGCAATTTATTCCGTATTGCTATAAATGTCTGATAGACACACCTATCACACATCTCAACAATAAGTGTAATAATAATGACCAAAACAAAACACGGGAAATATTAGGGTCAGCTAAATTGTCGTTGCGGGATCTAAAAAGGACCGGGATCTAAATAGGCGGCTCCTCTCCAGAGGGGCCGCTTTTCATTGGCTGATGCCCATTCTATGTGGTCACGTGTGTGGCCGTCTCACAAACACACGCTTCCCGTTAGCTAAGTACAGCATTCTACACCTTGAAGCCTGTCTGCTACACAGTCTTACGTTAGCTAAACAGATCAGTATGCAATGTGTACTGTATCTGACAGACACAAGATTTTATTTTAGCAGAAAAGTCTTTGGACTAAACTGTTACTCGTGTTAGCCACTCTAGCACCAAGTGCAGCTGGTCAATCAACCATCGCTGTGTTCAGGGAAGCGCTGATTAATAATCCAGAAATAAATATCAAGCCTGGAAACTTGATATCGTAACGGACAGGATGTTATGTTTTTAACGTAATCTTTGCTCGTCTTGCGGGGCGCAGGCGGTTGCCACGGTAACAAGTGTGCTTAAACTACAAAGAGAGACAGAGTAAAAAGGTAAGTGTGGTTTTGAGTTGATCACCTGTTCGGGTTATTTTACCTTTGTTTACCTTTGCTGTGGCTCATTACAGCCGCTGTAGTTTCTTAACGTTGGACTATTTACCTCGTTCATTTGTGACTATACGTCATTCACGACAACCATCAAATAGAACAAATGGATTTCATTCTTTACCTTAACAGAGCTCTTTGGTTCCTCTTATCAGTCTGTAGCTTCTCATATTGAGGTTATCAAACCAAATTTCACATCTACTCCCAGATGATGGCATGAACTTGTTAGTTCCTCTGTCTATTGCAGTAGCTGATATATTGTGAAAATCCGGTAGAAATGATGCACTATGGAGTCATGTTTATATAGAAACAATGTGCTACGAGGCTTTGCTTGTGAGACTTGCGGTCACGTGGGTCGGTTGTGGGCGGAGCTTGGTAAGGTCCCGTGGACCCCATGAACTAACGATGTTGTCATGGTTACCTAGAGACGGACACTACGCAGCCGCAGTGAGCTGCTATCAACCAGTGTCTTTTTAAAATGTGTACCTGATACTACACCGTCCTTAGAAATAAAACCTCTGGCAAAAATACAGACGGTAGTGGGAAGACACAGGCTAAACAATCACAGTGAAGTTTAAAAAGGACATTAAATTAAATGTGTCGGTGACATTCAGTGGCACCCAGTGGGTTTGACATCAGACAGAATGGATCAGGAGAGAAAACGCAGACCCGTCAGAACCTAACGAACCAGACATCAGTCTCTTCATCCCTCAGTTATTTCCTGAGACCGAAAAATAATACAGATGGCAATTTAAAGAACAAATCATACAAATAGATTAATAGTAAATAAATAAATATTGTGAAGAGAACATTAAAAACGTTTGTTAGGATTGTGTAGGAAAAATGTTGATATTTTTTTTATAAATACAGTGTTTTGTGGTCAATATTATTTCACCATTTTATTAATGCGGGTTGCCAGTTTGGATCCGGCTTCCTGTCAAGCTATAAGAATGATAGAAAACATGCTAACAAAAAGCCTCAGACCTGCAGACACAGGCTAACAGAAGCGGCTCTTTGGCTCACATGTACAAGTTTAAGTAGGGGTGTGAGGGGGGGCCGGTGAGATGTTCACATCCACCTTAAAAATATGTAGTTGCGCCCCTGAACATACATATGTATGGTAATTGGTTTTTCATAGAGTTAAGAAGAAATCATGTATTTTATGTCATTTGCATGCACAGGGGTTTGTAATTGAAAGAAAGAAACAGTGGCTGGTAAAAAAAAGTTAATTTGCACCCCTGAAATGAACTGTCCAATATAAAAGAAAAATGGGTTTGGTTCTCTTTGGTACCTTGTCTTGAGCATGCATTTGAGAGGCGCTTTACTGGAGTTTTCCTCTATCAAACCTGTTAAATGTTTGCATTTTCTATTTAGTGGAAATATTATTGTCAAGGCTTTTTCCAAAATGACATTTTTCAACCTGGATGGCTCCACTGTTGGACATGAGGAGCCATTTACTCTCTAACGACATTGAAATAGAATCTAGCCCAACGTATGAAGCTGTCATTGGAGGGGAAAATGTCCCCAACTTCAGAAAATTCCCTTTTTTACGTAAACATGCTTTTTGTTTCCTCCCATCAGTTTGCATTCCCCCACGTAAAGATAATCGGACCAAAATTTCATACCTACAACAACTGATCAGCTTCACAAGTCCCCCTCTATGGTTTTACACATTGAAAATCGGAATTAAGCGACAATAAATCGCTTAATGGAAAAAAAACATTTTCGGGGTAAAAAAAAGAAACGTTTTTCTATAAAACGTCGCTGTCCCGGTTTTTCGGCTGTATCGAAATAGATGCATTTCGCGAAACTCCAAACATTTTGTGGTTTGTGGTACTTCTCTGTTGAATGAGATCATGCATTTTCTGCTGCGTGGCTCCAGGGATGAAGGCTCACGTTCAACAAACCTGGAGTTGGTCTCCGACTGCAGCTTCCGATTTAGAAAAAGGCTAGCGGGCAATTCCACCTAATTTGTCACCACCTTTATCTTCTTTTTTTTTTATCTAGTCTAGATATAAAACTACAGCATCTAGACCCTTCAAACCTGGACTTTATCAACTAACAGCAGAATATTTAAAACATTGTTTGTGATTTTATGACTCTTTTATCACAAATCCCACTCTTGGTTTTAAATATTTTGCTGTTAGAGCAGAATAATCCAGGTCAGGATTGAAGAGTTTAGGTGTTGTAGATTTTTTGTTTTGTTTTTTTTTTTTTTAACTAGATTAGATCAAAGTTGCACAAGGTAGTGAAAAATTAGGTGGAGTTTCCCTTCAGCCTTTTCCTGAATCAGAAGCTGCTAACGGAAACCAACTTCAGCTGCGTTCTGATGCAGTGCTTTCTCTCAGACACTTTTTTTTGTTTCCTTCCCCCCCCAATAGGGGGGAAGGAAATGATGATGACGAAAAACACATGCTTTCCGTTTCCGTTGTCAAGATGAAGCTGTACTGTATTAGTACAGTCTGCCTGTGGTGCTTGTGATTTCTCACTAAAACGTGAACCAGCATTGCTGTTCCGTCCTGTGGGTGAGTGAAACGGTCCAAGCCTTGTAGTTTTGATCATTGTGGCTTCCAGATAACCCAAATTAACTAAGTGAATTTGTAAAGGGTAAAAAATGTTTTTATAAATGCGGGCTGCACAATCTTAGTTGCTGAGGAAACTGGTATTCATTGATCTTTGGCATAAACTGAGACTCATAAATGCAATTGTAAATTTACTTTTGCAATGATTCATCATGTTCCTCTTTAAATATTGCAGTTACATGTTTAATCAGTAACTTAGTTTTATGTTACTAAGCTACTTAGAATGCCTTAGTAATTGTAGTTTGAGTGCCACCCTTTGAGGAAGCAGCATGTTCCAGAGGAAGTCCACAACTCTTTAGAAATAGTTGAGATCAAGTTGGCCACAAAGTCAAAATTTTAGTTCTACAGTCGTGACTGTAGAATTGATATTTTCTTAGAGATGAGGAACTCCTTGAGTTCCTAATCTTTAAGCACATAGCCTTACGATGTACTGACAAGGCCCAACGCAGGACGGTTGATGACGCTCTGTAACCAGACATACCGGTTGATTCATGCTGACCGATGATTGTAATGTATCAATAACGGCTTTGAATTAGGGACTAAATTGAGTTGAGCTTAACCCTTTTTCTCCAGTCAAGATAAAGACTCCGGCTTGTAACACCGTTCTCCAAATATAAACATGTCATCGCAGCTGTGCTTCTAGAACATTACGTAAAAATGAGGTGATATTTGGCTACACTTTAAACCTTGAGTGCTAAATCTTGTCTTCAAGGTGACTTTTGCTGCAGATTTATTTCATCCAGAGGTCACTGGTAAGATGGCGCCTGTGTTTGGCTTTGCCTCTGTCAGGTTGTGTTTCTTCTGTCGGTTTTATGTTTTGTATGGTTTTTAAGGTTGATTTTTATTGCACAGCAATTTTGTGATTTTATGTCTGTGAAAAGCGCTTTATAAATAAACTTTACTTACTTACTTACCTACTTTTTTCTGTTTTTTTTTTTCTTTTTTAATTTCAGCACCAGGAAATGTTGCCCCTAATGAGAGGAGTTACTTGTAGACCTTTCAGGTCTTTGAAGGTCATCTCCGTCGCCCTGTTCACGTTTTGCAGCATCTTAATGGTGTTGCTGTATAAAGGGAACATTGATTGGATGATGTTCAAACCAACGGTGAGCACTCTCTTGATCGAAACTGAAGTCAAAGCCAGGCTAGCCAAGGTAGCATTTTTTTTGGTGATTAACTTTGGTCACTCTTGTTCTGTAATGACGTAACCGAAGCGGCTTTCCACGTTTGCAAAGTGATTAACCAGATGAGGTCTTTCTCCTTCTCTTATTCTGAAGCTCTCAGAGAATCAGACCAACGTCTTTCCTAAAACAATGGCATGTCAGTTTTTGCCATTATTAGTTCCTAATTGAACTGACTCAACAAATTAAAGTTTTTTGTTTGTTTGTTACATGTTTGACCAGGATTGAGATGCTATGGGTGCTTTGAAGTGTGCTGTACTGGTGCAGAGTTATCAAATAAATTCGTAATTCAGTACATCTATGTCTGTGTTTCAAAAAAGATTGAAGTCAATTCGGCACTGTTTTTCTGTATGGTTTTGACTTTGAGGTTTGCTGTTCTACAGCCTCATTGTCATCCTGTTGAGATCTTTCACGTGACACTAGAATACTGTGGTATGAAGAGCAGATCATTGTAGATTTTGCTTTTTTTTTTTTTTTGTCAAGCATTTGCATTGTCTGTGCTGCTGATTTAGGCTAGCCGATTCTACTCTTTCTGCTATTTCTTTAAACAATACCATGCATGATGAGATGGATAAAACTCCAATATTTTTTTTAAGAAATTAACGTGTAAGAATTCAACCGGATCTTTTAAATTAAGCATTTCAAAAAGGATAACCTTTAGAAATGTGAAATGAAATACTGGCAACATCTAAGAGTGATTGGTGTAAGTTTAAATAGGACTGGTCAAAAATATGAAGGTCTATCCATTTGCTTTGCATATAAACTGTAAACCTTTTTCCTTCCAGAATAAAGTTAGTAGAACTGCTACTGTGAAGCCTTCCGCCCAGCCGGTCAGCACCTGCTCCTTCGATTTGCTGTCGCCTGAGGAGCTTCTGGTCTTTGACTCGCTAAAAGAGGCCATTGTTTGGCCTGAAACGCCGTCCTTAAAGTCGGACTCTTCCCTGAACGACACCAGTGATCCCAGGCGCAGCAGCTTCACCATTCTCCCGAGGAGCGGAGGGGGAAGCTGGCGAGTAGGGGATCAGCTGCAGGTTTCCATAGCAATCAGAGACTTCCACGGCCGTCCTAAGAAGTCTGGAGGAGACGTTCTGCTGGCTCGGCTTCACAACAGTACTTTTCACGCTGGGGTGGCAGGGCATGTGGTGGACCATCGCAATGGCTCCTACTCGGCGTTTTTTTCATTGCTCTGGGAAGGACGAGCACAAGTTGAGGTAATTAAGGCTTTCAGTCTGGCTTCCTAACTCTTAAATAAATAGATTTGGTTAAAGCCTCATGAGCTCAGTTTTCATTTGCCAAACGGACAGAAGGGTGTAAGAAGATCGTTTATAATACTAGATCCAAGAGAGGGCGACAAAATGAATCAATTTCCATAACCGTCCAGGTTGACAGATCCATATTTGATGGTATGTACTGTATGTTTTTGTAATGCTGCTGGAATCTTGTTGCCAAATGGCTTTAAAAATGGGAAATCGAGTTTTTACATGTAAAATGAATATTTTTGTAAACATTCAGGCTATTTGTTCAGCATAGACTCATCCTGTACAGGTTTAATCAAAGGGTTTTGGACTTTAGACTAACATAGGCATTAGCATCACTAGCACTGATAAGATGTTCTGACAAAGATGCTAACTTCAGCTTCATTAGCAGCTGGTCAGAATGTTGCTGTACTCTCCTGTAGGGCCTGTCGTCTCTTTCACCTAGCAAGTCCCGAAAATGCTTAAAAGTGGTAGAGACTCCTTTTAAAGTTTTACTGAAACGGTGGGCTTGTATTGACCAAACCATCGTGATTGTTAATCGGCTAACTTCATAAATCTGACCTGGTTACAACTCGGCATACTTCAAACGTAGTAGTCTCAAGCATAGAGGCATATAGGAACAGAACATACTTGCCTTATGTAAAAACGAAAAAAAAACACCATAAATCTAGATTGTTTTTAACACTACATTGGTTCGCCACTGCCAGATTAGTCAGTCGTACAGGTTTTATGTGCTACTTCAATAATTTGCTTATCTTACCTAATCTTTTTTGAATATATTGATATTTCGTTTATTCAAACACCAGTTAACTGTTGCAACTAGTAAATGTTGTACTTTTGTTGCGTCCTGAGCTTATTTCAAAGTTCAACAATCACTATTGACACAGGGTTTTTTTTTTTCCTGTGTGGGTGAAAGTTTCTTCTTTTTTTTTTCCCCCCCAACAGGTAGTCCTAGTTCATCCCAGTGAGGCGGTCACAACGCTGCAAAAATTGACCGAGGAGCATCCTGACAGAATCTACTTTAATAGTCTGTTTCAGTCAGGCTCTGTCAGTGAAACCACCACTTGTAACGTGTGCCTTACCGGAACCCAGCAGAGATTCTGCGACTACACTGATCTCAGGACAGGGGAGCCGTGGTTCTGCTACAAGCCACACCAACTGGATTGTGATGCCAGGATCAGCCACGCCAGAGGAGGATTCAGGCAAACCCTCAAGTCCACAGAGGAGAAGCTCTTTCAGCGGTACGGTATTTCATTAATTAGGTGCAAAATTGTTAAACGTAAATGCAAAAGTAATACGTCAATTATTTTACGGTTGCTCAAGTAGAGCAAAAGTTTCGCAACTGTTAGCACAGAACGTTCCTCAGCGGAACTGAAAGACATTTGAAATATCCGGAAATAAACGTCCAAACACAAATGAGAAAAAAAATCAAAACCACACACAACAGAAAACATGAATAACAGTAGATTTTAAAACAAACTCAATAATCAGAATGGTAATGATCAAGCTCACTTCAATTTAACTATGCTAATTAATAAAAAAATTGATTGCTTATTGTGGCACGCTTACTACTTCAGTATGTGTATGTCAGTCAGTTTTACTGCAGGCATATTCAATATATGAATATGCCTGCAGATATTGGCAATATCTATATATATATATATATCTATATATATATATATATATGTATGTATATATATGTATGTATGTATGTATATATATATATGTGTATGTATATATATATGTGTATATATATATATGTATATATATATATGTATGTATGTATGTATATATGTATGTATGTATGTGTATATATATATATATATATATATATATATATGTATGTATATGTATATATGTGTATATATATATATATATATATGTATGTATATATATATGTGTGTGAGTGTATAGCTAAAGAAAAAACTAATGGCAATAAAGTGATGCAAATGTTTTATAATTTGCTAATTAGTGAGGAAATTCAGTAATTATGATTCCTACTTGCCGTTTTGTTTTTAGTGGTGTCAATATGAAAGTCTCCATTCCAGCTTCAGGACCTCAAAACGTCGACATTTTACCAAATGAAAAAGGTAAACCCCAGGGTTGGGCTTTTTTTCTTCTTTTTTTGTTGTTGTCATCTTTCTTTCCATTTTTCTCCTAGTTCAGAAGATCAATGTCCCTATTTATAGACACAAGTGACATTTTTTTATTAAACTCTCCTTGTAATCAATTTAACATCAAGGATATGGATTGGAACAGTTCATAACTTACCTGTTAACTAAATCCATGTGACTAGGATTTTAAATAGAGCAATCTTTGAGTAGAATTACAAGATAAGGCTTGTAAAGTGCTGTTACCTGACAGGATGGCTAAATATGTCTGATTTTATATATATATATATCTGTTTGAATCCTCCAGATATAAACAGACTGACTTTCAAGACCCCCCCCTCTGGTTATTACTACAAGGGCGCATGGCAAGCACTAGATGGCACCAGAGTACATCAGTTTAACTCCAGGTCAATCAGCCAGTGTCTGAAAGGAAAAGCTGTTCACATCTTTGGGGACTCCACCGTGAGGCAGTGGTATGAATATTTAACCAACTCGCTACCAGGTATCTCTGAGCAAGATTTCTCAGTGGTTAAAACCGGCTCATGTTGCAGTCTAACATGTTGTGTGTTTTTCTAAGATCTCAAGGAGTTTGACCTTCAAACCTCAAAGCAAAGTGGACCTTTAATGGCGCTGGATTATGTGAACAAAATTTCAGTGACGTTCCGCAGCCACGGTCCTCCCATCCGTTATGCCAGCACGTCCGTCAGCCAGCTACATTACGTCGCCAATGAACTGGACAGCGTGCTTGGAGGCACCAACACCGTTGTGGTCATCGGTGTCTGGTCTCACTTCAGCACTTTCCCCGTGGAGGTCTACGTCAGGCGTCTGCTGAACATTCGGAAAGCGGTGGCGAGACTTCTGAGCAGAGCTCCGGGTACCACTGTCGTCATCCGGACTGCGAACCCAAAAGAGATGACGCTTTATGAGAGTTTGACTAACAGTGACTGGTTTTCGCTGCAACGGGATAAGGTACTGAGGGAAATATTCAGAGGAATGAATGTCCGACTGGTTGATGCATGGGAGATGATCCTGGCCCATCACCTTCCGCACAAACTCCATCCAGACTCTGACATACTCAAGAACATGGTTGATGTTCTTTTATCTTTTGTATGCCCTCTATAGCTGACATACGGCTAGAGGACTTTTCTTCCTGTTCTACTTCTCCTCAAGATAAGTAGAAATGGATTTTTGGTGACAGTGTTTGGAATTAGGGAAAAATATTGGTGCCATATTGCCACAATTGTTTCAGAACAGATCATTCGGTTGTTCTGAAACAATCAAACGGTCTGTTACTGATATGTTAGTGTTGCTAACATATCAGTAAGACATGTTAGCATCTTACTGACCAAAACAACTTCAGGGATTCCTCTACAGTAGCGTTTCAAAAACTTTTTCAGGCTGAGAACCTTTTTTTAATTTTTTTTATAGAACTTACACTTTAATTTTTTTTACAGAGCAATAATACAGCCATACTGTACGTCAATGGTCATCAACTTCTATTTTTTTTTTTTTTTTTGGAAGTCACTTGATTTGTGAGGAGTAGTGACCTTCCTCCAACTCGTGTCAGACAGAACTCTGAAAATCTGATAAGTGAGACAATCATCATGTACAACTAGACAACATAAGATTCAACAAATTTACAGTACTTGGGTTAAAAAAAATAAAATCAAATTCTGTAGAATTCTGAAGCAAATCCAAACATTACTAATTGTATTTTCACTTTTGCAATTAAAGTAAAAATAGCAATAATTAAAAAAATTTAAGCGTTAATACTATTCAGGTCAACTTAGTCCCTTTCTCTGGTTTTATGTAAAATTTCTTGTTGGACACGGAAAAGAGATCGATTACATAGTAGATTTCTAAATACTGGGTTGAAAAAACCCCCAAATATGTGTAAAAAGTATACAAGACAATATTATTTCCTTTTTAATGGTTCTGAAACCATTAAAAAGGACTATATTATAAGACAATATTATTTCCGTTCAGAAGGACTGTTTGTGTTTTTCTTTTTCCTTCCACTTCAAGAGCACCAACTCTTAGCAATACTGAAAATTGTACAGAGATTTTTTTATTAATTTTTTTTTGCCCACAAGGAGTTTCGTTGAATATTATGTTGCTGTATTCTCATAAAGGGCACTCAACTCGTTTAGGACTATTATTTGCTATTTGTTCCCTCTCGATTTACCGTTATGTGCTGCTTTGTGTTGATTGAGCTCATAGAATCCCACTAAAACCATTAAGGTTTGTGGATGTGACAAAATGCTAAGAAAATAGTTGCTCTCTAGCTGCTTTCATGTCTTTGGTGACGCAGACATCTATGATGTTTTCCATCATTTTGCCTTTGAGTATCTTCTCTGTTAAGATATCTGCAGAGTCGCTTGTCACCGTGCAGGACAAACAGTCCTGTAAGTAGAAAACCTTTGAGCTCGTCACGTAATGTGGCCAAGATAAAAACAGACACCCTCTGAATACTGACGAGACAAGGCATATGTGATATTCAGATTCAGATTATCTTTACTGTCACTCAGCATAACATCAAAGATACACTGTAGAACAAAATTAAGATGAAGGGTGTGCTGTGGTGGCATAGGGGATAGCGCGACCCACATTTGGAGGCCTTGAGTTCTCGACGCGACGGTCGCGGGTTCGATTCCTGGACCCGGCCGACGTTTGCTGCATGTCTTCTCCCTCTCCTTCCCCCTTTCCTGTCAGCCTACTGTCATATAAGGGACACTAGAGCCCACAAAAGACCCCCTGGAGGGGAAAATAAAAAATTTAAATTCTGATGAATACTAGGTCACAAACAGAAACCAGCCAGATGAACTAGAATAATATAAAAAGAAGAAAAATGTAGAATGACAACTAGATCAAAAAAGGCAAGGGCTGTACAAATATAAATGTAAGCCTTTGCCATTTTTACTGTGGTTTGGGGCTACAGACAAATTGAAATGGATCAAGTGAAGAGGGAATGTGACCTTTGACCAACCTTTCAAAAACATTTCATGATTTTGGATGTAAGCGCTAATGGCTGAAAGCCATTCAGGTTTTTTGAGGAAAGGGATGATTACAGAGGCTTTGTATCATAACAGTCCATCAGATTGAGGCAGAACAATGTTGAATAAGAAAACGCATCAGATGTTCTGCACACTCCTTCAAACTACCAGCTTGGGTAGATTTTCTAAGTGTCCATCGGACCTCAGCTTGGTCAAGACAAAGTACCTGTTCCTCCTGACAGGAAGTGTTTTTTTACTGTCCAAAATAGATATTGAGTTTGTTCAGGAGGTCAATGTTGACATCACAGGAAGTGGTAGTGATCTTAGTATGTGACAGATTTATTCCTCTGCCACAGCCTGCTGGGTGCTAACAGTTCACTGAGTCTGATGTGTACATTTATTTAGAAAAATTCATGATTGGATGATGATTCCAATTCATGATTTATTGCATTTTATCTATGCTTTCCTCCATGTCCTGTCACTAACCTTCATAAAATATTTTACATAGTCCTTAAAGTTTGTGTTTCTGTTATCTCCTCCACTAATGCTAAAGCTAGCATCTCTGCCAATGCTATAAGCACAAGCAGTTTTGCCATGTTTAGCATAACCTGTTTTGTCCATGCTGTAATTGGTTGGAGTCCAAATCACAATAATATTAGTACTGATAGTGGCTAAAAGTACACGTGAGATAGAATCTTGGTAGTGAGTTGGTTTCTTCTCTGTTGTAGTCTGTTTTTGGACAGGTTCTAATTGGATGATTTCTTAACTCTAATATAAAGCTAATCTTGAGCCACATCTCTTTTGATTTCTACAACTCAGAAACACAGCAAAATATGCCAAACACACAAAAACCTTTATTTTCATTTAGATTTTTGAATTGAAAACTTCCATGGTTGAACTTTCTCTTCAAAAACCCATAACATCCGCTGTCTGCCAAATTGAAAACATAAATCCAAAATGAAAAAGCAGAATCAATTGGGCTTGATCATCATTCTGGTGGCCTTCGCTGAATATGGCGCGGGAGGCTTCCACGTGAGCCAGTGGAGACCCGAAGACCAGCCGATGTGGTTGCCGGTAGGATGCCATTCACCATTCAGACTGGCAGAGCCACAGCGGCTGTACCACCAGCCCCCACCTTCTGTGGAGGCACACTCCGCGCTAATGATGTCACCAAATATACACGGGGAGCAGCCGTCGTTGTCGTGGTCAATGGTGCTGAAGCCGAAGCCGTTTTGGTTGTCGCCCGGATAAGTCCCAAGGATGGCATTGCCTTGGTGGACAGAGAGAACGCCTTTTAGAAATGTTCAACTTACAAAAACATAATGCCACTCTTTGATATACAAGCTTCCAATGTCATCTGAAATTATGTCATCTGTTGTGGTGTACTAAACACACTAGAGTTTTGTTAGGGCTGCTGAAGTTACCTGCATTTCCGCTGTATCTCCCAACCTGCAACTTATAAGCAGTCGCCTCATTTCCAATTTTGAAGTTGTTATACTCAGCGTACGCAGTGCCGCCTTCATGGTCCCACAGGTCCACCCTCAAAGTCCACTCTTTATAATTGTCTTTAGTTAGAAGATGGACTCTCTCCAAACCGAGCCAGTGGTCAACTGAGCAATCAGCAAAGCACAAGATTTTTATTGTCTCTGCAATCTCCATTAATGTGGAAACCCAAGCTTCAGAAGACAAACACGTGTTCTGCCTTAAGTGGGGTAAAATTCAGCAAAACAACAAGATTTCTACATACATGCCAGAGATCCAAAACCGTATTTGTAAAAGTCCCACTTCCTGGCAAAGGACACCACCGGTCCGCTTCGTCTCTGAAACACTATCCATCCACCATCTGGACGCATCTCACAGTACACCTGTAGGAAAAGTCCAGGGAACATGGAGCATTTGTAGGAGCTGAAACCTTCTCATTACAGCCGTATCAAGTCAGATTCAGAACCTTGAATGGAGCATTGCTTCCAGCTGGCTGGATGTCATAAACTCCGCTGGTCCATTGGGGCGACTGTCTCTGAATCTCTGAGCAATCTTTGTTTCACATTAACAAGAGCAGCAACATTACAGGGATTCCTTTAAGTTTTTACTCAGCAAGCGGTAGCGAAACTTTCCTTACCTTCAGGCAAAGCTGCTTTCTGTTAAAGGAGTGCAGCAACACAGATTTGGTAAGACATTTCATATTCGATAGTCGGACAATTTAAGAACAAGAAGAATGTGTATCCAAAGCCAGATATTGCAATGTACATGAGGAAACTGTAAAATCATTGGACAAATTGTCAATGCTGTACAATTCAACTGAAGACAAAGAGGAGATATCTAGTAATTAAAACTGTTTGTTTTTATAAGTGTTTAATTAATGCATTGTTGAATATACAGCATTCTAACATCAATTATAGTGAATTTAATATAACCAAGTAAAATATCAAGCCAGAGAGCTTTTTGCCTTTTCCCTAACTTATTGCAATGTCAAAATAATCCATAAATATGCTGGTAGGGTGAAGATAGAGAAGTAGGACATTAATGTAAACATGTTTTTCCAGAACTGATGGCAATATCTAAAAATTGTATGATTGTAACTAAATGTAAAATGTATTTTGGCATTTAGTGAAGTCAAATGTCAAAGGACTTACCCCAGACTGGACCGAGCAGCTCAACAGAAGGAACCCAAGGTAGATGAGCGGAGCCTTCATTCTGACCTGGAGTCAAAAGGTGAATTTTAATTAAGTTTTACTTGTGGTTAAAATAAAACAGAAACTTAGAATATATCTCTTATAAGCATAAATGTAAGCAATGGTCTTAGTTTTTCTTCAAAAGACACACCTCTGTGGTGAGCGAACCTTAGCGAGGCTCAGCCTCCTCTACAGAAAGGTTCCCCATTTTAAACCCGGCCTCCCCTCCTCTCTCGTAGTTTGTGGTCTTTCCTGTCAGGTCGGACTGGGCAAGAGAAACGCCTGAACAGCAAGACAGAAATTTAGACCTGCAGAAACGGGTTCTGCTGGTGCGATTAGCTTCCAGGCTAGAAACACCCAAAAGCTACATTCCTGACTGAACCAGTGCGTCCAGTCTGTGTTTTTAACATGGATTTTCTGAGTCCAATCTTGTAAGTTTTGAAGTAACCTAGATAGAATTCAGAACTAAAATGAATAGATCTGTGGTACTGACACAGATAAAAAAAAAATATTAAAAAAACGTTATGGGCAAGAAATGTCCTGCACGTCTGATATGTTTAGAGAACTTTTGCAAGGTGGAGTGAGGAAATACTCACTCTGATGATGTGCTGTAATTGACTCAAAAATTGTCAGATATTAGTCTGAGGGCGTGTTCATGGCCTGATTCATTATGACCTCCTTTTCCTTTCCATAGAAATTGGCACTTTAAGATTAGTGAGTCTGTATTTTACATCCAGTAAACTTAAATATACATATCCTGTTCTGGACTGAGCAGCTCCACAGAAGGCCCAGAATGAACGCCAGAAAGTTGACCTTCATTCTGCCCTCAGTTAAAAAAACGATGGATTCACGTAAATATTCTGAACAATTTTGATGTAAAATATTATTTAGTCAATAACTTAAAAAAAACATGGCATTTAGAAGACAACAACTCAGTATAGGGTGTTGTTTGTAAAGTTGCACAATACAAAATTTAACGGCAATAATTTATTTTTTTCAGCCTGTGCTAAAAAACAAAAAACAAAAAGGGTGTTCATTTTTCAAAGTCATATTTTCACTATGTTATTCATACATTAATAAATGTCAGAGTTCCAAACTGAATACGTAATTTGGAGTTAAATATTCAGTTTACAAACTAAATTTTTAACTTTCAAATAAAGTATTTAATTAGAACGCTAATTATCTAGTTTGCAAACTAAGCCCCAACTTAAATATTTAGTTTGGAAATTCAAATATTTAATTTGAATGCTAAATATTTAATGGCGCTCCTACATTTATGAATGTAGGAGCAACATGGACAAAAAGAATAAAAAAATAAATAAATAAACATTTCTCTGATATTCTAAATAAACCAAATTATTGGTGTTAATTTGTTACTGTTTAACTTTACAAACTGCAACCCTGAAGATTGGAACCCTTGCATTTCCACAGAAGGTACAAATGACCATTAATGTCCGTCTTTCTTCAAATACATACCTGCGAGAAACCCCCTGGTCGATCTCCTGCACAGACGGTTTCCCCTTTTGAGCCCCAGTTGGCCCAAATGCTCCCCCCGCCTCTTTCATAGTTTTGGTAAATTCTGACTTTCCCGTCAGATCTGACTGAACATGACATGACAGTGCTTTCATACAGAATCAAGTTTCACAAGTAGGATGAGTGTCCAGGTCAAAAAGCATCCATAGCCAACATTCCTGACTGACCCTAAACGTCCAGGTTGTCGCGAAAGCCTGACTGGTTTTAAAATTCAACGAAAAAGCCTCAAACAAAGCTGCTAAAAACTTTAAAAACTCAGTTTTAAACTCCCTTTAATTTGTGATGACAGCTTGACATTAACCAAGAAATCATGATCTGACAAATTTGTTATTAAAGTGTTCCTGATTAAACTTTAAAAATGATGTGGCTTTATGTTATTAAAGCTGAGGTTTGATCAGTAATACTTTTATAACAAATTTATGCCAGATTAGGATTTCTTGGTTATTGTCAAGTTGTCATAACGAAGACATTTTGAATAATGTCAGCTTTGTATTAAAAGTGTCATGATTTACAGAAGGACACTTTATGACAACAGTCATAAATATAAATATTCAAATTTTCACTTACTTGTGTTGATGACAGGTGTTGTGTCATGTTTATTCACAGTCTTATAAAGTGTTATCTAACAAGCTTAAATTTTTTTTTTTTAAATGCCTGAAGATTTTAACTTTAATTTTCAAAGTTTGGCATTACATTATGTTTTTCTTCCATCATGCTTCATAGAGTGTACTCATTTTATCACAGATTTTTTTTAAATTATTGTTAGACCTGCTTAGTACTTTAAAGTCTGTTCACCAACACAGACACAATGATACACACATCTACACCCAAGAGTGACCATTTATTATGGTATAACATGCATTTATTTGGACTGTGGGAGGCGACCCAGACAAACCAATGTGTGCAGAGGAAAACATACAAACTCTACAAAAAAGCGGCCCTGGTCAGGACTTGAACCCATCAAAACATGAAAAAGGTTTTACACAGATTTGTAACTATGGAATTAGCATTAAACAATTTACACCCAGATTGGCCACACGTGTATGTTTTTGTAGTAAAATGCAGCATTATAAAAAATTTGTCACAATAGGAAGGTGAAAGGAAGGGCGTACTAGCAAAAGTTTCTACTTCCTACAATAAAAGCATGACTTGTCACGATGAGTGCATTCTCTGTTCAAAGCCCAGTAATGTATAAGAGAACCAAAAACAGCTAGATTTTAAATAGAGGTGTACATCACAAGCGGCAGATACGTTGTATGTAGGGACACGCTCCAAATAAAGGGCTTGTTATACTTTTTCTTAAGCATATTGAAGCATCTTTGGAAAACATGGTTGAAGGTCAGAAGTAACCAGGAGTTTAAACCTGACATTTAGTTGCATAAAAAGACATGCAATCTTTTTTTTTAATCTACATTCTCCCTCACATGGACTTGATCATCATTCTTGTGGCTTTGGCTGAGTAAGGGGCTGGTGGTTTCCAGGTGAGCCAGTGGAGACCAGAAGCCCAGCCGATGTGTTCTCCATAAGGGTGCCAGTGACCATTGAGACTGGCAAAGCCGCACCGGCTGTACCACCACCCGCCTCCTTCTGAAAGGGAGCACTTTGATTCAGCAATGTCTCCGAAGAGGCACGGGGAGCAGCCGTCATTGTCGCGGTCGATGGTGCTGAAGCCGTAGCCGTTCTGGTCAATACCCTGATAGGCTCCACGGATGGCGTCACCTTTTGGGTTGGATAGAGAAGAGTTTTTCTTAGGAAAGAATCTTTCAAAGGGTTTCTATAGGACACACTGAAATCTTGCTTTCTCTACAAAATTTCAATTGGTTGCATCCGTATGAAATTGGAGAAGAGGAATTTTTAGGATTGTTGAGATTCTTTGAATTGCTGTGTTTGTCTAAAAGCCCAAACAAAGATAAATTAAGCATAGCTATAGATTGTTAGGGCGATTCATTACCCTAACAATGTGAATTGTTAGCGTAATTCACGCAAGAATGTGAATTACCCTAACAATGTGAATTGTTAGGGTAATTCACATTCTTGGTGAATGTGAATTCACGTAAGAATGTCCACTCGTTATCGAAAAAGGCTCAGACTTGCAGGGTTGCCAGGAGGACTGGTGCCTGTCTTCAGTACTCATTGGGCAAGAGGAGGGGTACAGCTTGCACAGGTTGCCAGTCCATCACAGGGCAACACAGAGAAAAAAAAGGACAAACAGCCATGCACAGCCACATTCACACCTAAGGAGAATTTAGAGAGACCAATCAACCTAACAGTCATGGTTTTGGACTGTGGGAGGAAGCCGGAGTACCCGGAGAGAACCCACTCATGCAGGAAGAACATGTATAATCCATGCTGAACAACCTCAGGCCAGGAATTGGAACGAAGGTCTTCTTGCTGCCTGGCAAGTCTCAAGTTTCAGTGCCAAAGCACATGAAACTTTGTCAAGAAATCTATTTTCTCTCTATCACCACACTGCCAAGGGCCTTTGCAGCTAGCAAAATTGACTTTCTGCAAATCCTGTTGGTCAACTCTCCCAATTCATTCAAAAATGTTTCCTTTGTGACTCTTGCCTTCTGGTAACTTGTAGAAGGTGTATCCCACCTCTTATCCAATGGCTTCCCCCTTGCCCTAATATAATTAGATGGGTTTTAAAAGAGAAAAAGCTGTGTCCAGTAAGGGTGTTACACCAACACTGCAACACTCTTACAAAGGGCGGGGTGTTGGAAGGCAGTGTACTTTGAATGTTATATGTTTCATCAAATCTTGCACAATGATTACAAACAAACTATATGTTAAGAGGTTCAGTCAATGTTTATCAGATGGTATACAGAATATTTGCGTACCTGCATCTCCGCTGTATTTCCCAACGTGGAGTTTGAAAGCTGTTTTCTCATTGCCCAATCTGAAGTTCTTGTACTCAGCAAAAGCAGTGCCACCTTCGTGGTCCCACAGGTCCACCCTCAAGATCCACTTCTTGGATTGGTTCCTTGTCAATGCGAAAACCTTCCTCAGACCTAGCCAGTGATCCTCTGATGGGTTAAGTACAGCACAAATACCAAAATGCTTGAGTTGGTTTTTTTTTTCATAGGTTTGCCCCAGTTGTGTAAAGCTGAACCCTAACCCTTACCACTCAGTATCATCTGAGTGGTAAGGGTTAGGGTTAGGAAATTCTAATTATTGTGCTAGCAGTCCCCATTAGAAAATGACTACAGACAACGACCAACGTTATCTGGGACAATACTAATGTTGACGGTGGCATTTAGCTTATGTGCCGCCACAAGCTATTCAAAGTATAATGTGCTGTGTTTAAGTCGTCCCCCAATGTTTAACCGAGTCCCCAAATAACATGTAGTTCACATACGTGTCAGATTTCCAAATCCATTCTTATATGCTGCCCATTTTCTGTCGAAAGACACAGAGCCTCCACTGCGCCTCTGAAACACCGTCCAGCCTCCATCTGAGTTCATCTCACAGTACACCTAAATAGGAATAACAGATATCAATACATTGGCTCTCAAAAGTGTCGACACCCCTGATAAAATGACAGATTTGATTTGAAAATATAACACCAATTTTATTTAACCTAGTTATTATCTGGTTGCACCTATGAGTCTGCTCAACCAGTCCTGCAGTTGCGGTTTGGTTTTAGGCAACCCAAACAGGTCCCTTGGTCCCAGGCAGACTTAGTACCAATCCAGTCTGAACAAAATCATAAAGGACCCAAACACAATGTAGAGCCACTTTACTAGATACAACTACCAAAAACTGAATTTAAAAAACCTTCCTGACTTTATACCAACAAAGTGTCTAGAACATTCCTCAAAAACATTGGCTCCTACTGACATCTTAGCATCACGCAGGTGGTTTAGACTGCTCAGCTGCTCATTCATGATGTGAATCTCTAATTGTACCCTTCAGAGTACAGTGAACTAACTCATTGCTATGTTCAAGAAACCAAACTGAGGTGATTTGAACTTTGTGAAATTCTAATTATCGTGCTAGCAGACCCCATTAGAAAATGACTACAGACAATGACCAATGTTATCTGGAACAATACTAATGTTGACGGTGGCATTTAGCTTATGTGCCGCCACAAGCTTGAACTGTTGGTATAAGTCAGGATGGAATCGTGCTTTTCTGTCGTTCATGTCAAAATTCTGACCCTGAACATCTCAATGTTAGGCAACTGAAATCGAGACTCTGAAGAAGATTTTGCTGTTTATCGAGGTATTTGATCTTCCGAATACCTCAGTTGTAACTAGCAGTTCTTTTAAACAATCGCCCCCTTTTCTGACCTCCTCAACAACCAATATCGGATATTTTTTAAATATTTTTTTTTGTACTCTTTTCTATCAACTTCAGAAATGACTGTGCATGCAAATCCTAGCAGCTCAGCGGTTTCGAAGATACTGAGACCATTCTGATGGTTTGGTTTTAACTTTAGCGTCTTCCCCTCCCCTCTTCCTTCCCTGTTTCTAGATGCGTACATGGAGTAAGTCGCCTCCCTTTGATTGAACGGTGTCAGCATTAAACAAGTCAACTTGTGCACCTCGTAAAGTAGTAGCTGGCACCTCACCGTTCTGTCGCCTACTTTATACCAATTAGAATCATTCTGGAAAACTTTCTACAAACAGTTTTTTGTGTGTTTTCTCTGTTAAAACCTGCTAGTCACCTTGAAGTTCTTACAATTGCATTCACAATTGTGTCAGGTAATGTTTAAGATCATTTACAATTAAGAGAAGAAACGTCTTCAGTCAGTCACCTTGAAGCCGATATTGACTCCCTTAGGCTGGATTACGTAGACTCCACTGGGGGCATCTGGAGACAGACTTCTGATCTGTGTGCAGTCTCTACCTGAAGTTCACAGAATTAAAGAATAGGATGATCAAAAGAATGTTCTGTCTTTGTATGTTATGATAAACTTGCTACCATAAGCAATTTGTTGTTTTGTTTTGTTACCTTGAGATTTGAGGCCTTTCCGTTTTTTCTATAAGAATGACAAACAGGTTTAGTCATGTGAATAGAGATAAGTACAAGTTTTAACCCACAAATAAAGTTGAGTCATATTTACCGCAGCCTGGGTTGAGCAGCTCAACAGAAGAGTGAATATGAGCGCACAATAACCAAGGCTCTTCATTTTGACCTGCGTTTAAAAGTGGCATTTTTTAAATCAACAGTTCTAATCTTTTTTTGATGAAAAAAGAAATTATGTTTCTTTTTTTAGAAACATCATTTTCTCAATACACCTGGTCCATTTCTAAAAATTTACAAACGGCTAAAAGCGCAGATGTTCTAACTAACTTAGTGCTGCAGCCTGGTTTAATACATACCTGCATGTCGTTTGGCCCTTGGACCCCAGCTCACACTGTACAACAGAACCAGCTCCTTTATACAACAGACTACACTGCCACACCTCCTTCCCCACCTCCCATAAGTGTAATCTTTTTTCTCTCTCACTCTCTGAGGTCATACTTAGTGGTAGGAAGTTAGAACAGCAGCTCTAACCACCGCTGCTTGGCTGGAGGAAAACAACCGTTTTCCTCTGCCCTCTCAAACCCCGTTACGCAAATTCTCCACAAGGACTTGTCAGTATTTCTGCCTGGAAACCCTTCCACACTCATTTCTTCTTCCCGGCTTCCTGAGCTACGCCTCTCAAAGTAAACAGTAAACAACCCTGCAGGTGGCTCAAACAGGAGAGGCATGCATTATTCAGGAAGCGGGCCAAGCGACACTGGGATTAATGCTGTGAAGTCCACTTGCTCCGAACTGAGTGTTTTTCTTCAAAACCTAAAAGTTCTTGTGTATGATATCACTCCCTTACTTTCTCTTGAATATGCATGCACTGAATTCTTGCATTCGGCATTCACCCAACTGGAAGAATAACGTCTGAGTCCACTTTGCCGGTCAGCGGATCTCATGGGAAGATGTGATAAAGCGGTGTGGGAGGAATTCTTACTATAAATGACCAGGTCAGGGTCGGGTTTTCGGAGAGAGACAAATTTATTTAATCTTTAACAACGAACAGCATGAATGTGCAACACAATGAAGATAATCTGCTAGTCAGATTATGATGCAGCCCAAAGTCATTGATTTTGTAATATTTTTGAAAACGGATCCACATTAAAATCACATCTCAAAATATACCTTTTCAGAACAGCTTTTAATATGTGACCGTTGTCCTGTTTCATTCTTATCCTGTGTGTTTGGTGGGGTTTTTTTTATGTAATATATACGTGTTCTGCTTTTATAATTTGGTTTGACGTACTTTGTCTTCTGTTTGTAGTTTTACTTGATTTCTGTAAAGGGAGTGTTGGGAAAAGCGGCAAACAAATAAAATATTATAATTATTATTATAAATGTAGATCACAAACAAACAGAGAGCTACAACATAGTAAGGAGAACTAGAAGTTCTGTCATAGTGACTCACAACTTTCTGTTTCTGTCACCACATGATTATGGTTTATTACAGTATTTAAGTCAGTCTGTCCGCAGTACACATCAGTGAATGACTCAGAATTTCCTCTGACTTACAGCAGTCATATGTACCTTTATAAAAATGTCATTTTTTTACATGACATTTTTGTTAAAACTGTCACTATGTTGTGACTCTACAATATGAAACAGATAAATTGTTTAAGAAAAAAATTTAAAATTATGCTCCTCTGCCTCCCTCCTGTGGTCAAACAGCGATCTGCAGAAAGACACATTCTGTCAGACACAATCACTCAGGGCCAGGAGGAGGGACTTAGTGATATCAATCATTCTCACGTACATGCCACTCACACCCTCCCCCTAGCTCTCTTCTATGCTATTGCTGGCTCACCACAACGGAGACTTCCATAAATGCAAAGGCTTGCTAGTATATCCACCATGACGACGGATAAACAGTTTTCCTCCGCCATTAACACATTTAACATCGCGTACGCAAGTTGATTGACAGCGCTAAAACCCTCCTCCTGGCTCTGATTGGTTGTTTCTGACTGGGTGAAGTATTTGATGTAACATAGGAAGGAGCTAAAACAAATTTCAGATTTATCTGTCTCATTATACTTGTCTCATGGCATGGTGACAATTTTAACAAATATGTTACAAAAACATGTTTTTGTAAAGGTGAACTACTGCAGATTTAATACGGAAGAGAGGCCATTAATTTTTGCCCCAGAAATAAAGGTTTGGATAGGAACCATAGAGCATGCAGGAAATCTAGGTGGAGTTATGTACTCAAATCTAAAGGATCTGATAAATATTACTGGTCAGTTACACACTGACTGATGTTTACCCTTTGGTCATCAGTGACCTGCTCTTTTAAATTATGACTGTAAAGGTTACATTTACTGCAGCTTTCCATAATAGTCAATGTTCATTTCATCAATTAATTTCTAGCATCTCTTAACAACAAATTTCTTGTGATTCTTATATTTTACTCTTATTTTTGAAGTGTATTTCTTGTTTTCTAGACATTTTCTGTATCTCTATAGTGTTTTTGTACTGTAGAGCACTCTGAGCTACATATTTGTATGAGTGGTGCAGTAGACTTTGTTTTTTTGTCTTATCAGATCAAGCAAAACAATCCATAACCAAAGCAGACAGTCGCAGGCTCTGGACTTGACCAAGTATGGTTGTAAGGAACCCAGTGACTGCCTTTGGAAATACCCTGCCTCAAATAACATGGAGAGGCTCAACACAATATTGACGTGGTATTTTGTTTCATTTTTTTGCCTTTAGTTTTTGCCGTCTTTTTTTTAGGTCTTCAGTTTGTGGCATAAGAAAGCAAAACTAGAATAGGAAGAAAAAATGTTGTATTCATAGTAATGGTATTTTATTAATGAATGGCACCTATCAGCCATAAACTGAGTTTCTATTACAAATGTGTGCAAAACTTTGTTGATATTCCACTAAAGTTGAAACAACACAATTTTGCAATTGCGGTACTTCCATTAGAAAAAGAAACACAATTAAAATCCCACGTGAATAACTTTGCTCATGCACAGTCATTAAAGAACAGACACGTCATCCTTCACCTACCACTTCCTGTCGTCTTCTTCGTCATCTCTGGCAGTAGGAGCATCTTATTGTTGATCATGTGACTTGTGTGATGTTAAATAAATAAAAAACGGCCAAAAAAAAAAAACACCTCATCAGCGAAACTTTTGTATCGAAAAAGAAGGTTTCTTTTTTCTAAACTGGCAGGTTTTTATTAAGCAAATGTATTTTCGAAATGTCAAATTGTCCAATTTTAAGGTCAATGGAAATGCACCTCAAACACGTTCCTACGTATCCTAATTGGAACAAATAATGACAGAGCAGTCTTCCTCTTCCATCCCGAACCCAGGGTAGAGCGGCTCGCTGAAGTTACTGCAGAACGTGTGAAGATGTTTGAGGCTCCCAGAAGACACCCTGTAGAAGGACAGAGTGCCACCAGGCCAGTCCAGATAGACCGCAACCTTGCGAGAGCGAGACGCGGGTAAGGATATTTCCTCGCGCTCGTTGTCATGCTCGGCTATGTAGTGATCTCCGCTGCAGAACAGACTCCAGGACTGGTCAGTTTTGCCGAACGCGGACACGTGACTGCCCGCTCTGCGACTGATTCCCCTCATGGCGACGGCAACGTCCACCCAGCGTCCTCGCCACTCCACCTCCCAGTAGTGGCGCTGGGTAAGGCCCTGGTGACACAGGACCTGGGAGACACTTTCAAACCTCTCGGGGTGTTTTGGGTACGGCTGTGACTCCCTGACCCACGTCACCTGTTTACCTCCGTCGTGTAGAAAGAGAGACGTAGAGGCTGTGTTTGCGTCAAAGGTCAGGATGCAGGAGTCTGTAGAAAGGAAGCAAGTTTTTTTTTTTTTTTCACTGCTGCCTTAACCCTTTGTCATCGTGGTAATTAAGCCAAGTTTTGGCCAAACATTATACAAATCATTTATGTCGTAAACGACATTGTGATTACTCATTATTTCTCCCCTTTAATGAAGCCATTTGGGTTTGCACGTTTGATTATTGCGATGTTTAATCATTACTTTCACAACAAATAGTAACTTCCAAGGAGGAAGTTACTATTTCCTCCTTGGAAATTTTTTGCAACACTTTTGCTGTGTTGTGTTTGATTACGCAACACAGCAAAATGTGTCAGTCTGCTGCCTCTCCCTCCTCAAAAGATGCATCATAATCACTTCAAATATTTCTCATTGCTTTGACCTTCTTGGGTACTTCATTATCTCACTATCCTATTGTAGCCTCGGAGGAAAAACATGCTGTCCTTTTTTACCTTTTGTCGTTTTCATTTTAGAGTCATATGTAGATACAGTTTCCTGGCACAATCTTCAGACATAGCCACTGCTTTTTGTACAGTTTGTTAGACAAACTGTACAAAAATATAACAGTCAAAAAATTTTTTGCCTCTAGTGTAGTAGATTATGGTGGATTGACAGGAAAGCAAGTTGAAGCTTGGAGGAAACAGACTGAATAAAGTTGGAGTCATTTAGGTAACTGTCCAAAACCTGTAAATGGGACACATCAGCTCAAAACAACAGTAAAACCTAATATTAATGTATTTATTTCAAACATGATAGTAGTATAAAATCATGCACAAGAGCAAAGAATTCAAAAGACACATTTTTTTCTACAATAATAATCTTAACATGCTCGAAAAGGAGTAGGAAAAAGTAGGAATAGTAACATTGTAGGAGATCTTTATACGTTTTTTTGGATGCCGACTAGACAACCTTGTAGGATCTTTACAAGTTTTTGGAAGCTAATCAGGCTTTTCCAATGCTATAAAATACATCAACTGGTAATGTTGAACGTGGAACATAACAGACTTCAGTAACGTTTCCAAACTTGTTGAGGAGTTTAAATGGCCACAACGGCTACACAAAAAAATGGAAAGAAATATTCACGACTTACAATTTTTCAGTGTTGATTTCAGGTAACATTCCTCATTATGATCCACGCTGTAGAAAAAAGTATTTAAGACATTAAGGGAAACTCAAATCCTTAATCAATGTCAACCATAGAGTAGAGCACCAATGGGAGATTCTGCTCCACATAGATTTTCCTGTGTGGAGAACATTTTCTGCCTTTTAAATAAAGCAGCAAAACAGAAATCTGTCATTTTCTATGCATTTGGGTCCAAATGCAGTAGGATGGAAGTAGAAAGGTAGTAGTAAAAGTCCAAACAATTACAGATCATATTTATAACTGTCAACTGTGTGACATTTTGCATGACTAACTAAAGCTTTTGAGTATGCCATGGGCTTTACAAATACTTTGAATTTGTTTCCCTAGATTTTTGCAGTCCTTGAAGTTGATTTACCTTAGAAGTTCTAGCTTACACAGTGGATCGTCCCGCTGAACCGAGATCAGATCCACTCCGGAGTCCTGGAGATGATTGTAGCTGAGGTCCAGCTGCCTCAGGTGGGAAGGGTTGGAGCTCAGGGCCGAAGCCAGATGAGCGCAGCCTTTCACAGTGACTCCACAAAACGACAGGCTGCAAGACAGGGGGTCAACCAAGACACTTTTTATACACTAAAGTTATAGATTCTGACTTATTTTCATTCTTTCGTTGATTTGTTTAAAACATCTTAAGGTTTATTGTGGTTATTTTGGGAACAGCAAGGAGCGCTTACCTCAAGGTTTCCAAGACGCAGTTTGGGTTTGCTATTCCGTTAGAGAGCAACTCCACTTCCAGGTCCTCCAGGTCATTCTCACTCAGGTCAAGTTCCCTCATGCGGGAGTTGTTAGTGCTCAGGACTAATGCGATGTCAGCACAGCATTTCTGAAGACTGCACTCTTTTAATCTGCAGGTAGTTCATAGAACGTCATATTGAGAATGACAAAGAAGGTTTCGCTTTAAGGAGTCTTGATTGGAGAGAAGTCAAACAAACAAATTTGTATCTGGCGTGACTTAAATCACCACCGGTGACAACCGAGTCTAGCTGAACAGACTTACATTAAGGTTTCCAGTTTACAGTGCTGACTTTTGAGGCCGGAGCACAGTGTGCCAAAACCTGGACCTTGAAGGCTGTTCCCACTCAGGTCCAGATGTTTGACTTTGCCGGAGTCTGTGCTGAGAGCAGAACTAAGGTAGCTACAGGATTTCTGTGTTAGGTCACAGCAGCCGAGTCTGACCAAAAACAAACAAGAAAAATGAAAATAATTTAGCAACAGCTTATATTTTAGTAATAATGTCATAAATCCAATAAATACTACAAGCTGACGTTTAAAAAAATATCATTTTTGCATTAAAAAAGGCTTTTGTAGGATTTAACTGCATTTATAGGTGATTATTTCAAGGCAAAAGCATTTTCTATCCCAGTTTAGAAAAGTGATACCTTGAAATTTACTAATTAATTTCAACTGACCTCAGAATTTCTAGTTTACAACTTGGACTTGTTAGTCCAGCAGCAAGCAGGGACAGCCCAGCATCCTTCAGGTTGTTGTTACTCAAATCAAGAGATGTCAGCCGAGAAGAGTCTGAGTAGAAGATTGAAGCCAAACTTCCACAGGAGCCCTCTCCCAGTTTGCACTGACTTAAACTGTAGGGGGAAAAAAAGTAGCTAGAAAAACCAAATGTTTTTTATAACAAGCCAAACAAGCAGCACAAAAAGTAAGTTAAAAATGTGCATAGACATGGAGTAAGTCAGATAATTTACTTGGAAACGTTCAGTTTTGTTTTCTGTCTCCAAAGTCAATTGCAGATTTCCTTGAGCTCAGTTGCATATGTTTGGGACCATTGTTAATGGTGGGCACACTTCCGCTAACAGCAAAGCAAAGCAAAGCTCTCATACAGCAATTTAGCAGTTCTGCTGACTTTGAAAACATTTAGCAAACTTAGCCTTCCTAAATTAATTTTTTTGGGATAAATTCTGAAGTGCTAATTTTCTTTGGTTGTTTTGTAAACTTTCTTTTAAATAGAGTTTAACATCTGCGTTGAAGTTTTCATTATCGAATGCTAAGGATTCTTCAAGTAGATGTTTATTTTCATGTTGTTATTTGAAATGAGTAAAGACTGTTTGCGTTGTTCCCCGTCCTCCTTACTTGTTGTCTTTTTTGCGTCTAAACGTCATTGAAAGAATTACAATTAATACAAAACATCTAAATGAAAGTGCTTGCTGAAAGTGCTTTTGGGTTAGCACAGCTAACTTTTTAGTTAGCGATGCCCACCGCTGGCTGTTGTCTTGGTTAAAATTTCGGCCTAGTTAAACTAATCAAAAGTTTCCCAGAAAATTTCTCATGTCATTGTTGTTCTAATATAAAAGCAATACCACATTATTATGTGGTAGTCTGATCTCCAGACGCTACCTTTAGCATGGTTTTTTAAGAAGATGTGCCACACAGTTCCCTTCATATCATTAACAACATTAGAGTTTTTACCCATCATGTCTGTATTTTTCCAAAGTTCCACCTGGTTTTCCAAATCTTCAAACTTGAAAGAAGATTCAAAGTGCTTTTTCTTTAACAGTTTCGGTGATTTGGAGGATTATTATTTTCAATGTGTTGATTGTTTGAGTTCCCCCGACTGGAGTCACGTGAATAACGTCTTTAAATTCACTGAAAAAACATAGACGTGTTCGATCCTTGACAGAAAGAAGCAGATCAAACCTCAATGTTTCAACTTTGCAGTGACGGCTGCTCAGTCCCAAACTCAGGGCCTTCACTCCACTGTGCTGGAGGTCATTAGCACTCAGGTCCAGCACTCTCAGTTGGGTTGACTCTGTGTTAAGAGCAGCAGCCAAGGCCTCACAGCAGCCACCCTCCATTTTACATTCACGCAATCTAAAAACAAGGAAGTGCAGAGTTCTGTTTCAAATACAAACTGCTCACAGTTTCTACAGCCAGTTTATGAAGGATAAAGTGAAGGGAAATACATATTCTGCAAGAACAGAGAATTGTGCTTTCTCTCCCAGGGCAACAAGAAGAAAATCATGTCATTCTGTTCTTGCAGCCATGTTTTTAGAGTTCATGAAGCTTTTTTCTTGAGCCACTTTCAGGACGGTACGTTTTCAGACAGAAGGTCCCTACATTGATCTTTGTTCTGGTCGAACAATGATCATGGTAGTGGTCACTATGACCATTGTTCTTGTCCGAGCTTCTCTGTTTTTGCAGAAATTCTGTGTTAAAATCTTATAACAACACCTTAAACTCTTCAGCTTGCAATGTGGACTCAGTAGACCATCAGAAAGCAGTTGCACTCCCGAATCCTTCAGTTTGTTGTTACTCAAATCTAATTCTGTCAGATGAGAGGACGTTGAGCTCAAGGCAGAGGCCAGCAATGGACAGCAGTTTTCAGTGAGGTTGCAATAATCTAGCCTTCAAAGAAACAAAAAGGCAGCAGTTAGTAGGGGTTCCTTTTGGTTTGACTGTGGATAAAAAGTGCTCAACTGAAGGCAAGAGAATGCTCATCATTATATCTAAATGCTACTTGTTTTTGAATCTGAGACTTCACAACCAATGGAAAAAAAGAATATCATCTTATAGGTAAACTTACAGGGCATGTGTGGAGGAAGTTATAACAACCAGCAGCTTTTCTAGCCCTTCTTCTGATCTTGAGTACTTCTTTAGGTCAAACGTTTCCTCCAGAGTATCTGATGTCATTAGCTCAAAAGTGAGAGCGGACCATTGAGCCGAAGATAACTGTGTGCTTGCAAGCCTCCCAGAACTTACAAAGTTCTGAATCTCCTGCACCAGAGATTCATCTCTGAGCTCCCCCAGACAGTGGAACAAGTTAAGCTTTGATTCAGGTTCTTTATTTATCATTTCTTTGATAAGCTGTATGGTTTTCGCCACATCTTCTTCTCCTTCTGCTTCCAAGTGCAGCACACCGTAGAGAAGTTCCTGGTTTGACTTCAACGAAAGGCCCAGAAGGAAGCGAAGGAAGAGATCCCAGTGGCCATCTGGACTCTTCAGAGCCTTTTCAATGGCAGATTTATGAAAGCCAAAAACAGACTTTCTCCACAGTTTAGAGGAAAGTCTTTCCCGAAGTCCCAGAAGAACATTTTCCTTGTTATGCATGTATGAATAATGGGCAAACACAGCTGCCAGAAACTCCTGGATACTCAAATGTACAAAGTTAAAAACTTTTTGTCCCCTTCCCGTCTCCATGTGAAACATCTCTGTGCAAACACCCGAATATGTGGTTGCCTCATCGACATCCATGTGGCACTTTTTCAGGTCAGCTTCATAGAAGATCTGCTTGCGCTGTTCAAGCTGACGGAACGCTAGTTCTGCGAGCTTCAAACAAACGTTACCACCGCTCACGGGATAGTGCCTTTCAGCCATCCGGTCGGTTTGGCAGAGAAGAAGATACACGTACATCTCAGTCAGGGTGTTGGGCAATCTTCCGGTCACGTCCTCATGCAGCATCCTCTTAATCAAAGTGACGGTGATCCAGCAGAAAATTGGTATTTGACACATCACATAGAGGCTTTTCGATGACTTCACATGGTCTATGATCCGAAGGGAGAGGGCATCGTCATTCACACGCTTCTTAAAGTATTCCTGCCATCGGTCTTCAGTGAAGCCCTTGATTTCAGTCCACTGGTCAATGTACTTTCGAGGAATTTTGCCCGTCGCCGCAGGCCTACATGTGATCCAGACGAATGCGTTGCAGAGCAGATCCCCTGTGATGAGGTTTGTGATCAGCACATCAAGCGAGGCCGGCTCCGTCTCGTCTCTCAAAATCTTGTTGTATTTGAAATTTAATGGGAGAAGACTTTCGTCAAGGCCATCGAAAATGAAGAGGACTTTTGAGTCTGATAGCTTCTCGATGGGTTTTATCTGAGGGAAAAACCAATGGAGTAGGCCCATTAATGAAGAGTCTCCCTCGCCCATGAAGGAATTCAACTCCCTGAAAGGGAGTGGAAAGAGAAAGGTGATGTCCTGATGTTCTTCTCCTTCTGCCCAGCTCAGAGTGAACTTCTGTGCACAAACTGTTTTACCCATTCCAGGTATACCCTGAGTAAGCACAGTCCTTATCCGCCTTTCTTGATCAGGCTTGAAAAGATGTTGGACTTTAATTGTTTCTTCCACTGCCATTTGCTTGGACTTTTGCTGTCTGAACTCACGCTCATCACTTAAGCCTCCCCAGGCCCCTGCTATCACATGCAGCTCTGTGTAGATTTCTTTCAGGTAAATACGTTGTCCTTCTCCTGCATTGCCCTCGTAAACCTTTAGACACTGTTCCTTCAATGTACATTTCAGTCTCTCTTGGATTGCGAGGAGGTCACTTTCTGTTGAAAGAACAATTTTGTGCTCAAGTACAATCACAGATGAACAAAGACTATCGAGAATTGATTTTTGTTAGCATCTTACCTTTGCTTGTCTGATTGCTTTTACCTGATAAAAACACAATATAAGAATACAGATTTTACTGACCAACACTTTTTAGCAAACAAATTCAACAAGACATTTGCTCACCATTACTGCACCACTCTTTTAGTCTATCAGCTAAAAGTTTTTGTTTCATTTTCTCCAGTATGATCACAGTTACGGTAACAGCGTCATCATAACCATATGTCTGCACCACAAGATCCACGGTGCGTAGCCTGTTCAAGCCGTCAGCTTTACTCTTTGGTATATGTCCGAATCCTTCAAGGTTGCTGCTGTAAAGATACCACTGAAAAGTCTGAAGTTCTTCCTCAAGAAGATGTTGAAAAATATCCAAGAGTTGCTCTTTTACGTTAGCCATGCCTGTCTTCTGAGCCAGTCGTGGGATCAGCTTGTCTTTTAAATTTATCTGTTCATCCTCAGAACGGTACAGGGCTTAAATGCAGCAGCACTTTCAGTTTTGAGTTGACACAACCAGTGTGTCTATTATCATCCGTCTCATTTCCTACTGAGCTGACACAGCTGAACTGACGCAGACATGTGATCAGATAAAAAGGACTGTTGAAAAGAAATGCCTTACCCCTATGGTCTGCCCCTATAAACACAGTGATATGTGAATGAGAATGACTGTGGCAAAACATTGCTTTTGTGACTCGTTTGCTTTAAAGAATTAGAGACAGACCTATAAAACCTAGATGATTTGCATTGAAGTGGGTGTCATACCTCATTACAACACAATGACTTGTTCAGCCTTGACAATAGAAGAAAAATTGTAGTGATATGTACTTTAACCAGCCCCTATAGAGGCTGTTCCCAGAATCATAAAGTAAATACCCAAAGTACTATTTATAAGTTCACTCAGCTTTGAACCCTTTACCCTATAGCTTTTCAGTTTATTGTAAACAAATAGTTTTAGCTTTTGTAACCTTTGTCACGGCACAGGCAGTTCTCAGAGGAATGACACTCTGGACGAAACGCGTCTTTTTCTTCCCTCCTAATCAATTAAAAATAAGACATTATAGTGATATAAAATGTATCATAGAGACCCATACAAAACAGGTGAGTTGATGTCATTCTGAGCTGCATACAGGGGAAGCCTACCCAACACATGGCGATATCAACTCCTTATTGACTGCACATGCATAAAGGCAACATAAACCTTTTTTGGGGTGAAATTGAAAGATAAGTTAAGTTTCTTTTTTTTCTTATTTGGTGTTGGTCACTTGTATTAGGAATTTCAATATGTCTTGTATTAGGAATTTCAATATGTTGGCCATATTGAAAACGTCCACTGTGCAATATCTTTGGTCTTTTTACAAATAACTTGTGCTACTGCTTACACTTCAAAGAGAGTCTAAGCTACACACAATATTTACAAACCAGTCAGCTCAAGTTCAGATAGACCAGCTCCTGATAGATACAGCTGCTTTTATTGAAAACTGCTCTACTCATGTCATTCACAGCAAATGCAGCACAAGTTGGCATTTTACAGGCTAAAATTCAGTCCAGTGATTGTTTCGTTTAGGTGTAAGTTTCTGGTGTGTTCCCATAGCTTCAGGCTCAGACAGGTCACTATGTGACTGGTCATCTGAGCCGTCATTCTTCATCCGCATTAGAATTATTATGAAGTTGTACGTTTGTCAATATGAGCTTTGACACAGTGCAAGTCCACCTGATTCCATTCAGTCTATAAAAAACAGTAATTGAAGTGTATTGCTAAATTGACAGTGCCCTGCATACTTATTGGCATCCTTGGAGTAGAAGTTATAAATATTTTTTATGATATAGTGATTGTATGGCATATTAACAATTTCTTTGTTAGTGCCGTTGCTGAAATACTCCTGGTATTAAAAGAGTTATCCACTCCAATAGGGTTCCCAAAATGTTTCTTGATGAAGCAGGTCCACAGCATCATAGTTCCTCCACCGTACTTCACACTGGGAACGAGGTTCTTTTCCACGTGAATCATTCTCTTCCACTAAACCATTGTGTAGTGTTTGTCTTTTCACTGAAGGTCTATGTGGCATTAGGCAAGTTTCTGGTATTTTGAATAAGGACAGAATTTATTAAATAATAAAGTATTGGTATGGAAACCTGATCTGGTTTTCATAGATCTAGTTTTTGTCAACTAGACTTTTTTAGCAGTTGTTTTCCATGATGGACATTTGATGAAAAACTAAACCTGGTAGATTTTTTGTATCCTTTTTTTTTTTTTTTGATTTTATGGTTTCTATTTGAAGTATTGCCAAACTGATTAAAATAATCTAATTTTTCTCAGTTTGTTGGTGTAATATTAGGCTTATGAAATTAAATATGACTTTGTTTAAAGACTTTTTACACATAAATACAGAGGTACCAATAGTTTTGAAGATTTTTTCTACTATAAACTCTAATATTATTTTTTACATATAAAACTGCCTTGCAATTTGATCAAACTTAATTCTGCGCAAAAATGAATGGCGGAACACACCACAAAATAACATCCTCCCTTTATGCAACAGAAGAGAGTCTGAGAGAAACTAACTGGGTGGCTGATGTAAATGTTCTTCTCCTATCTATGTCATGTTTTAGATGTAACATAAACATATGACAAATAATCTGTTTGCTGTACTCCAGCAGTGAAAACAGACGTTGCTCTCTCTCTCTCTTTCTCGCAGCAGCAGCCTAGGGAGGCTCTAAGTGGATCAAGTGATGCAAATTTTTTGAGCCCAAGCAGGAGGCTTAGCATCGTAGCCATCAGCAAACCGCTTCTCTTTTTCATCACATGTTCCATCTTGTTGGCACAAAGGTTCAGGGTCTGTGTACGGGTCCTCCAGAACTTTCAGAATTCTGTTAACCTGTCAATCAAGACGCAAGAAAGGTGAATAACTGTGACCTGAAAAAAAACAGACAGAAAAACAGAACTTCTTTTCCAAGGCACTGGATATTTTTCTCATTACATGCGACCTTTGTTTCTACTATCTCTTTAAAAGTGCAGATTTTAGAAATATATATAAACATATATGTATTGCTACTGGCTTATGTTGTTTATAGTAGTTAGCCTGGTCACTGAGCATCTCAGTCAGTACATCCCACTGCTCCTGGTTACCATTTGGGAGATTTGGGGTTTTCCAGCTTTGGTCTCACCTCAGAGAAGTCTCCTTTATCTGCTGCTTGAATAGCATTCTGTGCAATGTAGTTGCGAAGAACCACACGGGGATTGCTCCTGTTCATCATGCTTAGCCTCTCTTTTTTAACAAGGTGCAAGTCACGTGTGCCATCAAACTCCCGGCCTAAGCGCCTCCTGGTATAGCAGCAGCAAAAGAAAAACAATTCTTTAAAGGAGTTATGACATTGTTCTAAACTCTAACAATAAAAGCCAACCTGTAGGTGGCCAATATTTCTTACACTCTACAATTCTGACAGAGCACAGCAGACAGACAACACGTGCTTTTCAGGGTAATTTTTCCTGACCTGTATCGGCAAATCCAGCGGATCCAGTCATCGCGTTGTTTTTCTTTCAGCTCTTCTTGATCCGTCTCTAGGAGCTCTTTTAGCCGGCCCATGAGTTCCAGCTGCTGGGCCACGTCTGGCCCGTCTGCTACCATTCCGAACATAACTGGGTTGGTGTGTGCCATGGACAGAATCATTGCCAGTTCACTAAGAAGAAACGACACAAGAAAGTTAGAAGTTGTTTAAAAAGGAAAGAAACTGTAAATCTGGTTTCTTTGCTTGAGTCTTTAAATTGTACATGTAGACTGATTATGGATGACATTATGGCCAGCTTTTATCGGTTGCCCTTTCTCTGTCAAAACAGGCATGACCCATTTTGGCAGGGACTCCACTAAATGATACCAAGATGTTTGTAGCATAACTTTTTAGTCTAATAAGTTGCGAAGTTGAAGCAACTATGGATTAGATGTGTTTGCCCAGAACATCCCATGGACGCTAGATTGGATAGAGACCCAGTAATTGAGACTAAGTCAACGTCTCAAACTCTAACCATCCCTTAACATTTTTAGTAGGCAGCAGAGAGCCCACTAGGCTCTAGTCACTAGTAAATAGCTTGTCCGATCTGTTGAATAGAAAGCACCTATCAGCCTTAGCTGCCCATGTGCCTGTCATCTGTTCACCACTTTTCCACTTTAGTGAGACTGAACAGCGTAAATCAGAAATAGCCCATAAGTGTTGCAACTTATAGGCAACCCATCTCAATCATTTAATTCAGTCATCCAAACATCATTGGCTAAGGCTTATAAAATCTTGTTCTATGACTTGCTTTGTACGAAGGGTCTGGACTCTTAACTATTGAGAAACGATTGCTTGCTGAAAGCATGGACTCTGTTGAAGTAGCAAATGATTGGATCTAATTTTACCCATGTGCTAACATTTGGCAGTGGCATATGTAATGTGCCAGCTCAATGAAGCTTACTGGAAACTGCGTGCGCTGTAAACAACCCCGTAGGGAGTCAGTTCACGTCATCTTTTCCAGCAATGACGTGTCAAAAACATTCATATTGGTCCAACTTAATTTGCTCAGTTTTTGGAAGCATGGTCAACACAAACTGTAGTCCAGCATTGCCAAACTACAATCTTTTATAGGCAGACTACAATTCTAAAACAGTGCAGATAATCAATAATCTCCTTCTATTTGCTGATTGGCCCAATTGAAATTCTACCGTAGAAATCAAGCTCAGTGGGGAAAATTCCAGACGGAACACTGAAGGGAGATGAGAATCGAGTGGAATTGCATAGGAAGGCAATGGCCAGACAATGATAGGATGTCATCTCTACAAAAAACAAATTCGGGCAAGAAGTTTCCTTGGAACTAAATATACCACAATCAACTAGTTGAGGAAGAAATAGAGAATGAAGGCAACTGAGCAACATGACTGTAGGCCACGTAAAAATCACAGAGGGGGTCAGTAGACCCGCTAACAAGTGTCATGAAGAAAAGGAAATCTCTGAGCTTCACATCACCCATTAATGGTCCTTGTGTTCTGCCTAATTGATGTTTTCTAGTGTGATCTGTTTCAGATAGCTTCTTTAACTTACACATTATCTTGGTAAGACTGTTTTCCAAAATGCTGGCATTAAAGAAAACAAAAAGAGGTCAGTTAACAAAAAGGACTTGATTTGAGAAAGATCAGTGGTGAAACATTCAATGAGAGTATACGGTGGGGCTGGTACACACTTCGGTATCATTTTATTGTGTTGTACAAGTAGAAGTAAACTCATCCACCATACACCTCTCACCGGTCCTCCATCGTAGGCTTATTAGCCACCTTTAACTCCTCAATGGAGGCACACTGCTTTAGAATGAGGTCCACCACTGGCCCCACAGTGGCCCTCTCATCATCTCCTCCCTCAGGCCAAGGTACACGGCTCAGAAGGCGAAAAGTGTTGGTGAAATCAGCCCCTTCATAAAAAAACAAAACAATTAAGAGTACAATTATTTCCAAATAAATCATTATAAAACAATATCTAGAGCAGACTTTTGTATTTTTTACCTGTGTTGTGCATGACCCGCAATAGGTCTGACACAACTTCTCTGTCCTCTGCCTCTTCTGTTCTCACGAGTCCCAACTTTTTTCTCATGCCACACAGGTAGAAAGCCTCGTAAGTGGGCATAAAATCATCCAGCACCGCTCCTGCATCCGCTGCCTTCAGTTCAGAGCCCAACGCCTCGGCCAGACGGGCCAGGTTCCAGCGGCACACGGAGGGCTGCGCTTGGTACGAATAGCGCCTCCTTTTGTCTGAGGCATTGCAGACAAAATCTGGATCAAATCTGTCAGAGGGTTGTAGGTGGATGTGCATAATTAAAATCCCAGGTTTTTGTGATGGAAAGAATTGAACCATGTGACTCATTTTAGAAGTTTGTTTTTTTCACATTTAACCCAATGTGTCCTTATACTCAACTAAAAAAACATACATTTGTTGAAGGAAAGTATCTATTGAATCATTGTCCGTACCTACTTGTCATTACAGGGAAAAAGCAGGTATGTCCCTGTATGTTGCTGCGCATACATACAAGGACATACATGTCTTTGTATGTTAGTCCCTAACTTTTGGGGCCCCCCTAACATTTGGGTTAGGGGGCTAACCCAAATGTTAGCCCCACATGACAAAATAAATAGAGAATCATTGCAGGTTTTTCGCTCCGATAGTTTGCCTTTTGGTCTAACAAAGTTGGAAAGATTGTTGCAGTGAGTCATCACTTTCTCATTATTTACATCACATACTGTAAATCTGGCATAGATGGACTTATGTAAATGGTACCTGTCCATGAAACCAAAGGGCCCATAGTCCAGAGTCAGACCCAGGATGCTCATATTGTCTGTGTTGAGGACACCATGGCAAAATCCAACACACTGCCACTGGGCCACCAGCTTTGCAGTCCGCATCATCACCTGGTGGATGAATCAAAAGCGGTGCCATGATGATGAGACAACCTGGAAGAAGAATCCAATGAGGTCTTACCTCTCTAAAAAAAGAGAGATTTCTTTCTTTCCTGTTGTTGTGAGCCTGCTGAATGTGTGGATAGAAACTCTCAATCACATAATCCAGCAGCTGAGCACGGATGTCATGGCGCCCCGCACTGGGACCCTGCAGGCCAGAGAATTCATCCCGGCTCAGGAAGATCTCAAAGGAGCCAAATCTTTTGGTTAACAAAGAGAGAAATGACACAGACAGAATTCACGTCCACTCTTTGTGAAGGTAAGATTCTGCTTGTTATCTACATAGAAAGTCGGAAAACCTGATGAAAGAAGGGGAGAGACGCATGACAACTGAGCAATGCTCCGGAATCCGTTCACCATTGTTGGAGGATCTCTGCCGACGTGGAGGTCAGAGGTAACAAGGGATGCTGCTCGGGTGGTGGGGATCCCCAGGGCAAACATGGCTTCGCTGCATAGGAACTCTCTGATGCTGGAGCGAAGCACCTTCCTACCATCACCGTCTCTGAAGGGAACACAATACAGGTCTGTTTACAGGTCAATAGTAATTTTGCCTCTTGACAATGCCAATGGAGGATGACAATGCCACATTTTGTCATCCTCCATCCTCAGTCTTCTTAGATTTTATGAAACAGACCAGCAGAAAACTGGGCAATCTGAAAGTGTGGCATTGTCACAGCATTACAAATGGGAAGAATATTAGAATAAAGTAGTAGGCCTACTTCTACTAAACTGTTCCAGGAAATGGGGACAGTGGCGGCCAGAAGCTTGCGACTCACTGAGATAATATCCGCAGGGAGATACAGGAAACAATGCCATGTCAATAGTCACGCACAGACTTAAAGAAAAGAGCTTGTATTTAAATGCTGTGTAATCAGTTAAGGTCATGTTGCAGCTGTTTGCTTCCCCACCCCCTTTTAGAGCTGCAACGTTCATGTAATTAGGGGGGACCCTGTTTCAATAAAAAGATAGGGCTCGGCAGGACGTACTTCAGAGCGGGTAGAGATTGTAACTGAGTACGTCTCTGTCCGTTCTCCTCGCAAGTATAAGAAATCTTATAACACAAAAAACATCTTTGTATTATTGATGTTTTAGGTTGTTTGAAGCTGACAGGCATCCATGACAGGTTGGTTGAGAAGAACCGTAAACGCAACTTAGAAGGAGCTGGAGAGTTTTACAAGTCAGGTGAGAGAATCTGTTATCACGACGGTAATTAAGATGCCTACTCCACCGGTCTGACCTTCAACGAACACTGGAAAGAGGAAAATCATTACAGAAGGAAAGCTCTCAGATGGTAGATCACCACAAGCTATGTTGAGGACACAGCAAACATCTGGAGGAAGATTCTCAAGGCCTACGTTCACAATTTTTTTGTGCCGAAAAACTTAACACTGTACTTATCACAATGCTGTAACTGTTCATTTGCAGTGTAATGTTGTGAAGGTGCTTTTTTTCCCCATCTATTTAGGGAAGATAGATGGATATTCTGTGGAAAACCTAAAAAACAACATACACCTCAGGCTGAATCTGAGATGATTTTTCCTAGCCAATGGAGGAGAACTTCAGTGTGTGGATGAGCACAGCTGGATAAGACTTGCTCCAAAATGCGTGCAGCCAAATATGGCTCCATAAAGTGTATATTCAGAGGACTGAAAACAAGTCCGTTTCACGTTTTTCTGAGTTTAGTTAAACACTTAAAAAAAAAAAAAGATTATTTTTTTCCTCTTCATAATTACACACCACTTTGTGCTGGTCTGCCACAGAAAATCCCACTAAAATACAATGAGGTTTAGTGGATGGGATGTGGCAAAATGCCAAAGGTTATAACAGACGTGAATAGATTTGCAAGTTGCCATAATATTCCAAAGCAGAAAAAATGTGAGGTTGTGGATAAACGAGCAATAAACATTGTTGGTGCCTGTTTTACTCTGTCAAATTAGCTGTTAACCAATGAGGAATCAATGAGGTGTGAACCAAGCAGTTCTAAGCTCTTAATCAGCTCTCCCTCACATTCATGCAAGACTTAGAAAGGTTTCCAAGGACACCTTCAATCTCACTATTCTACCAACTAGCATAAAAGAACAAAACATAATAATAATAATAATAATAATAATAATAATAATAATAATAATAATAATAATAATAATAATAATAATAATAATAACTACCTGGAGTAAGGTGTGACTCCAGCACCTTTCACCTGTATCTCCCAATGTCCTTGGGTATCCGACTCCACCTCCCCCAGATACATGACCGCTCCATCACCCAGCTGACCCGCGAACAGCCCAAACTGATGCCCGCAGTAGCAGTGTGCAGCCGGCTCGGAACCAGGCAGCAGCCTGGAGCCGCTCAAATACTCCGGGGCCAGAGGGTCGTCCAGCACGTCTTGCGCACTCAGGCCCAGTAGAGAGAAAGATGACTGGGACAGCGCCACGATTCTGGGCCGGAGCAGTGGATGAAGAGAGCCGACACGGGAGAAACACGCTCCCTGGACAGTCCTGGAGCCGGGCTCGGCGGAGACATCTACCGGGAGCCGTTTCAACGCGGTGTTGTTAAAGGTGAGTCGTTCCAGAGCGGAGGACGCAGTCTGAGAGGACGCCATGGAGTAGAGAGGTGATTATAATAATAGGAGCCAGGCAGCGATAATCTGGGCTGAGAGCAGGCTGGTACCCTGCCGAGCAGTAAATAGACTTCTGCCACTTGAAAGAATAATGTCAAGAAGTCATAAAAGAATAATTTGTAATTTTAACTTTTTGATCTCATATTCAAGACACTAAAATTCTGAAGTTTAAATTATTAGACTGTAACTTTAAATCTTTAAAAAAAATGTCTTTGTGACGTTGTGTAATTAGGCTATAAAACCAATAATTATGACTTTTAAATTGTGAATGTTTATTTAAATTAAACATTATTAAATATTATTTTGAGCTCCGTAGATAAAGTAAGTAAAGTAAGACCTGTGTGGACCGCAGCCTACGACCGTTTCATCAGATAAGGACATCCAGACACAAAAAATTATGACTTAAATATTGACTTTCAAATGTACAATTAGGTTTTTTCTAAGTGAAAATTTGGGTTTTCAGATTTGCCGTTTAATATTTTACCCTTGTAAAGTAAACTTCAAAATATAAAATGATTAAATTGAAAGCCTTAATTTTCAACTTAAAATGTTTTTTTTTATTTTATAGTTTTGAATTTTAAACATATAGCCTAACTTGGACATTTTTATTTGCATAATTAAATAATATGTGTTCGTAATTATTACTTTTTGCATTGTTGTTTTGCAGTACATTGAAATTCAAAATAATAATAAAAAAACATAATTATGATGTTCAGACCCATAACTTAAAACTTAAAACCAACAAATTGAAAACTCCGTTTTCGGAGTGAATCGTAGAGTAGACCTTATAATGTCCTGTTTAGTGTTTTTCTTCGTTTATTTATTTATTTTTATTAAAAATGCATAATAAAAAATACATTTTATGTAAGCTTAACATTTTTCATTCATTCTTAGAAATATATTTTTTAAACTAAAAACGCAAGGGACATTTATGAGTAGTGCGACTCACCGCGTTTCCAGCAGATGGCAGCAGCAACCTGGAAAATGTCAGTATTAGCAAATGAATAAAACAAAGAAGAATTTTCTAAACTACTACTCCCTGGGATAAAATTAACGTTTATTTTATTGTACAGAAATTTATTTATCTATCTTTGAGTCTAAGTTGAAGCTTCGGCAGTCGGACGTTGACTTAAAAACTGTGTTGTCCAGAGTCTGTGAAAGATAAACCACGTATTGTATGGTAGCTGGTTAGCCAGCTAGCTGGAAGCCTTATCAAAGCTACTGAAACTTTTCAACCCCAGCAGAAGGAAATGGACTCAGACGTTTTGTCGGACATCACCAGAGGTTGGTCTGTTTAAGAGCGTAATGTGGATGAAAACGCATTTGTTGGAAACGGATATTAGACGGCAGGGATAAACATAACTTTAATTGAGCCATTAGCTCATTTCCATAGGTTGTCTTTGACATTACATCGGGATGTTCGCGTTGTTTGGGTCAAGCGCGTGATGAAAACGTTATCTTTGAATATCTAGTCTCCACGAATAGATGTAGCTGTTTGTGTCTTATCAGTGTGCCAAGTTTGGCTTAAAAATGCAGCGTCGATGCTACTAGCAACATTTTTAATAACACTGTTGTTGAACACACCCTCATGGGAGGCATTCAGAGCAACCATCTATTTTCTATTAATAAATAATACTTATTTATTAATGAACGTTTTCCAAGACAGCTTTCAAATACAACAAATATGTATAACTGTGTATGTGTAGAAGGGGATTAGGGCCACTGAAAATAAGAATTCTTAATTTTAAAATCCGAATTCTGGCTTTCTCTGAATTCTGAGGTTAAAATGAAAATTCTGTCTCTTTCTGGACACTTCAGAAAGACAGTTCCATGTAGTTTTCTTGTGAGACAGACAATATATGTTTTTAATTAACCATATAATATATTTCAATGCCTGTTTTTAGATGACCCATTACCCCTGGCATCGCTGCGCCTCCTGGTGCCCCCTCTGCAGCTCATGGCAGCCTCTATGTGGCAGGTGTTGAGGAAACGAGACGTTATGAGCTACTGGAAGGTGTCAGACTTTGTGTCGCTGGTGGTGGACATGGTCCCGGAGCTCCTGATGGACAAACATAGGACTCAACTGAATTTAGGGTTAAGAGCTAGGGTGAGTACGGGTAGGGTATCTATCAAACATTTAGAGACTATTTAATGTTTTTGTAGTCTGATACTACAAGTGATAGAAAGTGACTGAGTTTTTTTCCGCTACAGTATATTATTGAGTTATGCCGTAATGAGCATTCCAGTGAGATGATTCTGTCTTACCTGGAGAAGATGACGTCACCACATCCCTCACTGGCAAAAACTTTTACTTACCTTTCATCATTGTCATTTTTCCTTTTAATGCTGTTTTACATATCGATTGTGTTAAATTTAAAGTTCTATTCTCCATTCTCCAGATAAGACAATCAGATGACGAGTCGGTGAAAATGAATTTTCTTGAGTTGATTCAAATTCTTCTCAAAGATCCGGAAGAAAGAAAGCTCTTTTTCATGGTAAGACTTTACACTTTTCCTCTTTAAAGTCACACAAAGTAGCAACTTTGTGTGACAAATGTTTCCACAATACATCAAATGTTTCCATATTTGATGTATTGTGGAATCTTGCTGTCTTCAAGCTCCTTTTTTGAGTTTTTATTGTTATAAAGATATATAAATAATGCTTATTTATTAAACAGCCTTAAACATTGCTTTTATAATCTTATATGTTGCTTTCTGGAAATCAAGTGGGTGTTTCTGGGGCTTACTTGACACTTATCAGGCACTGTTCAGAACTGTCATGTAATTTAGCAGGTACAGTCTGGAACATGCCAGGGTATTTGGGCAAACTTTCTAAGAAACCCTTACTGGTCGCTTTCCCAGAACTTGTGGTTCACTTTCTTGGCCTGTGGAGTTTCCCAGAACTTGTGATTATATTCCCAGAACTTACCAGACACTTTCTTTGTAACTTCCCAGAATTCACTGGATGCCCTCAGGAATCTAGCTATATCATGAAGAGACTTAGTATTTACTAAGTCCAATGAAAGGTACAGAAAAGTACCTGGTGAGTTTCAAGTCATTTTCATTGTTCAACAAAAGAAAAAACATTTATGGTTCGCTTCGTCCTTTTTACATCATTGCAGCAGATGAGCTGAGACCATGGGCATTCTGAAAACATGAAGTTAGGATCATGTTACCAAAGGGTTGTGGCTTCCAGCATGTAGTATAAAGATATGTGTCAGGCCCCGAGCAAGAAACTGTGTTGTTCGCTAATCTCAACATGTTATTATCTGAATCAGCATCCGGTTGTTCTGCTCTCCGTCTTTGGACTTGTGCCGCTGTTTGTGCATTTTCCCGCATCACTACGTCACCCCCGTTCTGCAATTCCAAATTACCCCTTACACTTCATAGTGATTAGCGGTTTGAGACTATCCATCAAGGGGAGTCAAGGCAGAAAATAGCTCCTATGTTTCATGACAGTACAGGCTGTTGTGTGCGGTGCCACCAAATATTGTAATACTTTCGAAAAAGCAGAAAAGCTCTGAAAATGTGATCCTCCCCCCCGCATTTGTATCATTTTTCACTATAGTTTCTTTGCTTTAAAGGACATCTTTCCTGCAGAGTATGGCCCTCAGTATGACAGTGACTTGCAGACACTGTTTGCAGAGTTTCTCCGCCGACTGTTTCAGCTGGTTCCGGTCCCTGACCTGGAGCAGGTGAGCCTAAACACAAATTGCACCGGCAATCATCGAACTGCAACAAAGAACTGTAAAACATGAAGCATGATTCCAATTAAAGAAACTAGATTATATTGCAGAAGTTTTATCAGGATGCTGCCATAAACATGTCAATAGAAGGTGGACGAAACTAACAGCATCACTGCAATAACTATGTTTGATATGCCATGCTCAGTGCAGGGATATTGTTAAAGGGGCTTTATTATTTATTTTCCAGGCACATAGTGCCATTTCATACCACAAAAATGACTTTTAAAAAATGTACTTTATTTAATGTCTTGAATTTGGGTTTCTGTCTCTTTAAAACCTCCTGCTCGTTTTGAAACTGAGTCTTCAGGAAGTCATCACAACATCGCTGCTCTATCGGGTAAAAATGCAGGAGCTTCATCTCAAAGGTCCGACCAGACATTTTGTACAGCTTGAATGGTTGCCATGGGAGATTAAAGGATTTCTCAAACATGAATGAAAGAGTCAAGGCGACAATCCATGTATGTTTTTGATGAGGGAATAACATTATAAAGTTACATAAACTCCAAGAAGTAGATTTTTCGTAATGCTTCCCCTTCAATATGCTACGGAATGAGATTATTTCTTCTACCTTCCTCATTGACAAAGTGGCATACTTCAAGGTAGAGGGTCCTAATGTCCTTATAAAATAAGACCTTACAAGTTTTTCAAGTTAAATAGTGTGAATATTGATGTCAGACGTTTTTCTCAGACTGTGTCCTGGCTTGGAGCGGAGTGCTCTCTGTTGGAAGACTGTTTGCAGACCGTCTCTGAACCCACAGACCTGAACAATCTACTGCAGCACCACAAGAACCTTGGGCACTTACACCAACATGGTAGGTCGCTTCTTTTGACAGCGTCTTTGTAAACCGTATAAGCTAAACTTATGGTTCTGCTTTATTCCTTTTCATCCAGTTCCACCTGCTAGTATGGGCGACAACATCTCTTCCTCACTTTCTGCCCTTCCCCCGAGGAGACTGGTGGAAACCAGCGAACAACCCGACCAGTCGGACCCACTTCAGGACCTCCACGTCGAAACACAACTTGCGGCAGAGATAGTGGAAATAGTTACAGTATCTGATTACTCTGAGGTTGAAATAGGTGCGAGCGCCAACGTTGAAGTGGTGACAGAAGAAAACTGCTTTGAAGGAAGAGAAGACACAGTAGGGGAACGTTCTGTGGTTGTGTATTTGGAGAAGACGAGCGAAGAAGAGCCAAAAAGAGAAGCGACCGAACTTCCATCCTCTTCTCAGCACACAGCTGCCGCAGGACCACATGACTGCCCCCACTGTGAGAAGAAATTTAAGTTTGCCTCCTCGCTGCTGGCGCACAGCGTCATCCACACTGGAGAACGCCCCCATCGCTGCACTGACTGCGGCCGCCGCTTCTCCTTTAGGCAGTCCCTCGACAGACACAGACGCACACACAGAAAGGGATGCACGTATGACTGCGTGGGCACGGCCTGCATGCCGCACAGGCAAACGCACACAGAACATGGCGTGCACTCGTGCCGTCTCTGCAACGTGGAATTTAGCTGTAAGCTGCCCCTCGCAAGTCACTTAAAGACCCACTCTGACGATGGCAGCTCAGACAAACTCAGAGAACGCGTAGAGCGTGGGCCAGAAACCGATAAGGCTGCGGATGTCAGCGAAGCGAATGCTGAACACACTGATCCAGACTGTCCGGTGGAAACAGGCGATCGCCCATTCTCTGAATCCATACGAGACAACGGTGTCAGACCACAGAATGTCCGCACAAGTGGACGCAAACGTCGACCCACAATGAAGATCCAGGCGATAAATTTACAGAAGCACATGGCCATTAATCAAAGGAACAAGTGCAGCAGGGTGAATCCCTCAGCACTGAGACCTTTACCTGTCATCAGGTAAAATCACCTCTCCTCAGTGTTGGTCTTTGTTGTCCTTCATTTTAGATTTTGTCACATTGACACTTTTTAAAGTCCAATTAACTGTACACGTTGAAAATTAATGATCATTATTCTTCTGTTTCAGTTCGGAGCACTCCTATGGATCGCCTGTGGTCTCAAAGCAAGGTGGTGAAAGTAAGTGATTTTAAGAAATGCTGTTTTGGATTTTCTTTCTTCATAACTACGACATCATCCTTGAAAGTGAAAGTTTATAGAAGGTTTATGAAATTTGGCTTCTATAACTTCCAATAGTCACTTAGACGATGGGGACTACCAGTTGACAAGATGTAATGTTCTAACTTGCCTTTACAGTCACACTATCAGTGTTACTGCTACTCTGCTGCTTTGCTAATTACTGAAGTGTTTCATTAGATGGAGAGTAAAATTACATTAAGAGTGTAATCACTGTTCTGCTTACCAGCCTGTGTTGTAGGTGTAGAAAATCCACAAGGTGTAAAACACAAGATTGGTATTTGATGTCTAAAATCAACTAAGCCTGCTAAAGGAAAACCCAGAATGTAAATCAGTACTAAATTAAGTTGAAATTGGTTTAATCTTGCTGTGTACTTAACTTGGTACTTGTTGTTTAGGTTCTTGAGAACCTGTTAAAGCTACCTGTGATTTGCAAGTTTTTGTCTACAGTGAATAACTGGAAGTATTTGCTTGTATTTACATGTAATCTCGTTGCTTTTTGCACCGCCAGGTTCTCCAGCGGATGCCTCGGTAGTTGCTTTCTCCTGCCCTCAATGCTCCTTCCAGGACTCTGAGGAAGGGCAGGCCCTACAGCACATCCAGAAGGTGCACCCCACTGATGCCGCAGATCAACACAGACACTTAAGCTGCTCAGATTGTGGGAAGGTCTTCAGGTTCCACTCCTTACTTAAAGCCCACCAGCGCGTGCACACAGGCGAGCAGCCATTTTCATGCTCCCAGTGTGGACGGCAGTTCTCCTTCAAACAGTCCCTGGAGCGGCATAAGCAGACGCACTCGTCTGGAAAGAAGTTGTCGTGTCTGATCTGCGGGGCGCTCTTCAAGTCAGCAACGGAACAAGCTAGGCACAACAACGGCCACTTAGAGGACAAGAACTACCAGTGTTCAGAGTGCGGTCAGACGTTCAGCTGGAGGGCTGCATTTGTGAAGCACCTCAAGACCCACGGAGTGGATGCTGGCGAAGTGGAAGACTCGTTTAAGTGCTCTCACTGCAACCTGGGCTTTAACTGTGAAGGACACCTGAACAAGCACATCCTTACCCACAAAGAGGAAAAACCTCACAGCTGCAACTGTGGGAAGAGTTTTCCTTACCGGGCGGCTCTCACCGCTCACCAACGGACACATCGAGAGCGGCCGCACATATGCACGCAGTGTGGGAAGGGCTTCCTCTATAAGGGCGGCTTGTTGAGCCACATGAAGATCCACTCTGAAGAAATGCCCTTCATGTGCTCGTTCTGTGGCAAGAGCTTCAAGAGGGAGCGCAACATGAAGAAGCACGAGCGCTGCCACACCAGGGAAAACGTCTTCCGCTGCACACAGTGCGACAAGAGCTTTGTGTACAAGGCCACCTTGATCAGACACGAGCTGACGCATTCGGGCGAGAGGCCGTACCTTTGCTCTGACTGCGGCAAGGGTTTCTTCTCGCATGCAGAGCTCTTAAAGCACGAGCGCTTCCACACAGGCCACAAGCCATTCCAGTGTCCTCACTGTGGCAAGAAATTCACCCAGTCCTGCTACCTGACCATCCATCTGCGCTACCACACCGGGGCCCGGCCATACTCCTGCTCTGAATGCGACAAGAGCTTTCTGAGTGCCAACCGGCTAAAGAGACACCAGCGGACGCACTCTGGAGAAAAACCGTATCTGTGTTTAGAGTGTGGAAAGGGTTTCCGGCAGTCTTATCATCTTAAAACGCATCTGAGGACACATCTGTCATAAATACACCTACAGACTCTTTCAAGGTTTAGATATATTTCTTTGCACAATTTCTCTAAAGCCTAGGTTCTCACACTGTTCTTCTAATCTGGTTTACAACAGAGCTAATTGTCTGTGTTGCAGAGCTAATAAAACCTAGCTAAAAACACGAGTTGTTCCGGCACAAATGCTTTCAACAGAATCTGCTTGAAGTGAAAGTGTGGTTGAGAAAGTTTGATGAAATCCAAGTTTTAACTTCACTATACAAAATCAGTCTTGTTACAAGGGGTGTTGGGTCATTTAGCTACCTCTGAATAGAAATCTCAGTAGAGTGTAAAAGCTCCACCAAACCTTGCTCCTTTTTCTGATTGAATAAGTTGGTGCAAAATCAGCCTTTTGGGGAACCATGTGCTTTGTCTGTCAGGTCTTGAAGCCTTTTTATTAGTTGAGGTGGGACTCTGGAAACGTTTGAGAACCAATGTTCTAGATGATCTGCAGCATCCTATGTTCCTTTCTCCTTTCACATTGTTGCCAATTGTCCTGTAATCTTATGCAAGTCTACATGGACAGCTATTGCTTACAAGCAAGTCTTTTGCTACTAGGGGTGCACCGATTTATCTGCCAGCTGATTTTTTGGCACCGATTGGTGAAGCCAAACTTATCCCCTCATTTTATCTACCTCAACAAAGGTCCAAAAATCAACCACATCCATCCATCCTGTGAAAGAGGTTTTAGCAGCCACCAGAATCATGTCCGCATTTAACAAGTCACCCCACTGTTGTCAACTCAGCGACTTGCTATATTTAGCGACATTTAAGACGAAAATAATTGGTAACGGCAGGTCTGACTTGATCGCGATTGGCTGGTATACTGCAATCGCTGCACCCCTATTCATTACCAATAAAACCCATCGAGCTAAGAAATGTGCAACTCAAAAGCTGGAAATAGAGTCTTTATTTGAGTGTAAGCAAGTTTCACATAAAAATAAAATAAAACAAGGTACAAGAAGGGAGCTTAAACCATGTTAGGTTTCCTTTTACAGCAGTGGATCAATTTCAGTCGGTGACAGAAACATGAGAATGAGCTTAAATGTGTGTTTAGTGTTGCATGTGTGCAGACCTCGGCTGTATATCACGGATGTCATGAAAGCAGTTTGGGTAATCAGACATGATCGATGTTGTGGAACATTTACAGAAAGCTGCTAAGCTACAGGGCAACTCTACTAACAGTGACACTGGGTAACACTCCAGACTTCCACACTCTAGCTGATACAGTTGAGACAAGTCGGACCAGAAAAAAAAGACAAAAGTAAAAGTTGGATGATCATCAGATGTGGTGACTCACACAGCTATGTGGAGAGTGATGGGGCAGTGGTCGCTCCCCATTGCCTTGTTACGGATCTTACTATCGCACAGGCCTGGCAGCAGGGAAGACGAGAGCAGGAAATAGTCGAGCCGCCAGCCCACGTTCTTGGAGCGGGCGTTCATCATGTAGGTCCAGAAGGTGTAGGCGTTGGCCTGCTCCGGGTAGAGCTCACGGAAGCTGTCCACGAAGCCGGCCGCCAGCAGCTGGCTGAAGCCTTCGCGCTCCTCCGGGGTGAAGCCCGCGTTCTTCTTGTTGCCCTTTGGGTTCTTCAGGTCGATCTCCTGGTGCGCGACGTTGAGATCGCCGCACAGCACCAGGGGCTTCTGGATGTCAAGTTCGCTCAGGTAAGCTCGGAAGTCCACGTCCCAGGTTTTGCGGTAATCAAGGCGGACGAGGCCTCTGCTCGCGTTCGGGACGTAGGCCGTCACCAGGTAGAAGTTTGGGAACTCGGCTGTGATGACGCGCCCCTCCTTATCATGCTCCTCTTTGCCTGGAGAATTAGATTTTTTTTTTTTTTTTTTCCGGTCATCACTTCCAAAGTCCAGACACGATTAAACATGCCAAACAGCAGTAGGTCCTGAGGACTAAAGCAGAAAACCACAGGTCTAAACTAAGCATCAACAGAGCAACCCATTACTCACCAATCCCATAAGTGACTTTGAGAGGTTCAGTCTTGCACAGCATGGCTACACCACTGTAGCCCTCCTTGTCATTGGATGCAGCCCAGTATTTGTGGGGGTACTCAGGCATGGACGTGATCTGGGCAGGAAGGGCTTTCTCTGAACACTTTGTCTCCTGGAGGCACAGGACATCTGGCGCCTCCTCACGCACCCACTGGGAAACGACAAGCATGACAATAAGCTTTTATTTAGTTTATAAATAAGACTGAGTGAACTTTTTACTGCAAACTCACATCCAGTCCGTTCTTTTTCACCCACGCCCTGAGACCGTCTACGTTCCAGGAGGTGATCTTCATGTTGGCGCTACGGCCATCTTTGCTCGTCATTTTGTCAGGGGGGTCTTCGTACAGCACTGGGGCTTCTGGTTCCTTGGATTTCTTGGCTTTTTTTGCAGTAGCTAAAGGGAGATCATAAAAGAATAAATATTGGATGGTGCATTCTGTTCATGAAATCTGTATTAGGAACCGCAATTTGTTTGTGTTTTAGTACCAGAGCCTGTGTCATTCTCCCCTTCCGCAGACGTATCATCTGTCTTCTTGCCTCTCTTCATGTTGGAACTGGTTCTGCAAGCAAACACACCTCGCACACACACAGCACGCACACACAACAGCACCCGCGCCGCTGGAGAAAAAAACACGGAATATTAGAAATGTTAAAAAAAAGCAACTGTAAATAAAGCAAGACAACTCTAAAGTCCATCTATTTTCTAGTAGCGTGTAGAATCACTGCAGTCCGTCAATTCTTTGCAAAACTCGGATCAGAAACCAGCCACAAACTTCCAACCAATTTTGAATCCTATTACAAAAGCTAACAATCAACATTTTTTGAGCAACTTTTTTATTTTTTAGCTAGATCATCAGAGGAGTAAATTTAAACTGTTCCAACGAGCAACTTTTTTATTTTTTAGCTAGATCATCAGAGGAGTAAATTTAAACTGTTCCAACCAATCAGGTTTTTTCTGGTCAATGCTGATTACAGATTTTCTCTCAGGTTTTGACATGCCGACTCTGATTCTTTCCCACAGAAAAAAAAAAATATATATATATATAGATCAAACTGCCTGTTCCTTCCTAACGCATGCTAGGAAATTACCATCATCTCTGTAATTTCAATCAGTGTAACATATAGATCACAAAGGATTGCTTGAGTGTAATATTTAGCAAGCAGTAATAATTTAGGGTCCACACTAAAACTGATTTTCGATGCTTTCTATTCATTAAGCGCAAACATTTGTAAATGTTTCATTTGTAAACTATTCACTTTCTACAAAGGAAAACAAGGAGTTTACGTCTATTGATTTTATTTTTGTATGAAAACCCATCATCAATGTGCTGTCGAGACCGTATTTGTGTAGTTAGACTATTATAAAAAGTAGATCTGAGTGTGTGCGCATGCTCAAATTGGTAAAATACCTGTGGCATGTTTGGGGATTTGAGAAACAAGAAACGTGGCTTGAAGCCTTAACAGATTTAGTCCTAATCCGGAAACTCAGGTTTGTGTGTAATTTGATTGTGATGAAGGGTAAAGTCTGTGCAAATATCTTGCCCGGTTAAAGATATGGCAGTAAAACACTGTAACAGAAAGACGAAGTGGGCTATTAGGCTATTTCTCCGTGATAATTTGCTTCAGCTATTACCAACATGTGCTAAAGCTAGCTGTGGCTCTAACAAAGAAGCAGCAGAGAGCAGCAGCAGGCGGCCTTGCACAAGGAATGAATGACAGAGGAACGACCAGCGAGTAAAACAAGCTTCTCGATAATTTCCTCAACAAATGCAAATGCAATTCTTGGCGCGTTTTAGGAAAAGGACATGCAAATGTAATCTTACTCGCACTTTCAAAACAGGATGCAGAGCCCAGACGAGCCGCAGTTCCCAGTCACTCCCCCCAAATACAACAGCGCTCAATGTGACCACGCTGCGTGGACTCAATAGCTGTCTTCACATGTGCCTGAAAAACTACCGGGAAAATAAATAATTAAATGAAACACATCGTTACGTATTACTGATAGCGCGTATTAACAAAGAAAACCGAAAACCAAATACTTTCTAGTACTTTAAAGATTCTGCCATGTTTTGTTGTAAAAGCAGTGGTTTAGACTAAGCTTTTTTTTTCCATAAGGCGAGTTAACAGCTCTTTATATTTGGGTCCTTAGAAATGTGTATGGAGTAGCTCTCGGCTGCAGACTTTCAGAACTACTACTGTGAAAATTAATGTGGCGTGAGAGGAAGAAATCAAACCTATATACTCGGTAAAACCTTTTTTGATATTAAAGAATATAAAACAATATTCGAGCGCCTCTTCGAGCTGAAGCAAGAGGAGGCGCTAACGACACAGTTGCTGCTAATCCGTAATTGGGGAGATATTTCGTTAAATATCGCATTGCCTGTCTCTGCTCAACTGGATTCTGGTACAAACTCACAAATAATTGTGCAAAAAAATATATGCTATGGAAGGATATTTTGACTGAAAGGCTAATATGTAATTATCAAAAACTGAGTTTTTTTTAGATTTAACTCCAGATTTATTTAGTACAGACTCTTTTAATGTGTTTGTCCAGTTAAAATGGGGTTTTCAGGCTCTGGGTACAGGAGCCACAATTTAGAGTCATGGCTACAGGTACAGATGGAGTTATAAGATAATCTGAGCTGCATATTAATATCTAAAAATCTGTCCTGGCAGTTATTGACAAGGTAATTTTTTCTCTTTGTTCCTATACCACAATAAATACTTTATAAGGACATGTATATACATGAAATAGGCTAAAAGATCTAAAAAACCAGAGCATCAGATCCTAAACTAAAGAAATTTGAGATGAGACAATCCCTGACATTTGTCTGTGTTTAAAGGTGACACAGTGAAAACCTTTCCAGGATTTCACTCTACCAAAATTGTTTTTCATCCAAAATTCATCCAGGAGGTTCTAAATTAACCAAGAAGAGACTCTCAAACACTGCCCCAGTTAAGGTCAGAGGTTCTGATTCAACAATAAGACAGAGAAGTTATGTGAGATTTCAGAGGTCAAAGCAAGATGGATGGTCAGACAGACAGCCTCCAAAGAACTGCAAACCTTTAATCAGGCAATGACTTGTTTTGTAGACATTAAGACATTTTAATATCATCATTCTTTTTTCTCTTTATTTTGTTAGCTGCCATGACTGTTGTTATTGGATTCGAAGGAAGCGCCAACAAGATTGGCATCGGCATCATAAGGGACGGTGAAGTCCTGTCTAACCCCAGACGGACGTACATCACGCCGCCGGGCCAAGGCGAGCAAACCAGTCTGAACCCATTTCTGTTTTTTTTTTTCTTTTTTTATTAAAAAACACTTTTTATTCTTCACCCCAGGGTTCATGCCCAGTGACACGGCCAGGCATCATCGCGCAGTCATACTGACTGTCCTGAAGGAGGCGCTGGAGCAAGCGGGGCTGAAGCCGGCAGACATTGACTGCGTGGCGTACACTAAAGGTAGAAGACATGGTTAGGTAGAATGGATTTTCATTGATTACAGTGGAAAAACGACAAGCTAAAGCTACATAAATAGATATTTGTTTAACTCTCAGGAGGTGATCATCATCAGCCCCTCTGTCTCCTTGTCCCTCAGGTCCTGGTATGGGAGCCCCTCTGGTCACGGTGGCCCTCGTAGCGCGCACTGTGGCCCAGCTGTGGGGGAAGCCCCTGCTGGGGGTCAACCACTGCATCGGACACATCGAGATGGGCCGCCTTGTAACCCAGGCTGACAACCCCACCGTGCTGTACGTCAGCGGGGGAAACACTCAGGTGGGGTTCCAGCCTCCTGGTTCTGTTGTTTTATAGCCGGTGTTCAGAATCAGCTGGTAACCAATCAGTTCAGGATGATCCTCGCTGATGTCTGGAGTCTGTTTTCAAGGGCTGGAGAGTTTAGAAGTATTAGTATTTTCAGACTTCATCCGTTTTATCCTATTGATTAAATGCTGGGTTCCTTCATCCAGCCATCGTTTTTTGATCTTTCTCATCTTCTCCCTTTCTTTTTGTCTCATGTTTTTCCTTCCTTTATCTTTGTTTCATCCCCCTTGCTTACTTTTTTCCCCCATTATGTTTTTGTCTTCCTTGACTTTCAGCCTTCTGTCATTTTTTCCCTCATGCTCTTCTTTTCCTGCTTTCCTCTTGTTCTTCACTCATTTCCTTCCTACCTTTTTCATTCCTCCCTCTCTTATGTCTGTTTTTCCTTCCTTACATCCTTCCTCACTGTCCTTCCCGTGTTATTTCTCCTTTCTCTTTATTGCTTGCTTTCTTTCTTGTGTCCTTCTTTCCTCTCTCTCTTTAGGTTTTCCTTCCTGACATTATCTGTTCTTTCCATTCCCGTAGTAAAGTTTACCCAACATAGTGTATCTACCACACGTTCATCTGTTTAAAATGAATGTAACGTCTTACAGTGTGAATGTGTTTGCAGGTTATCGCTTACTTAGAGCGGCGCTACAGAATATTTGGGGAGACCATCGACATTGCGGTCGGTAATTGTTTGGACAGATTTGCCAGAGTTATCAAGGTGTGTGTTGGTGACGTCGGCCATGTTGTTTTTTTTTCCCCTCACTGTGAACGACATGGAGGTTAACGCTCGTTCATGGAACTCTTCCCAGATTTCCAACGATCCCAGTCCAGGATACAACATAGAGCAGATGGCCAAAAAGTGAGTAGAACCCAGGAGAACCCTGAAGAACGTTCACCACACAGAGAGCCAGAAGGAAAACACTGTGTGTCCTCCTGTTTGTCACAGAGGAAGTCGATACGTGGAGCTGCCGTACACAGTGAAGGGGATGGACGTGTCTTTTTCTGGGATTCTGTCCTTTATTGAGGTGAGTGGAGAACTTATGCTTTTTCACTTTTTGTTCCATTACAATGTCAAACTAGAGAATTTATTGGGTTTTTATGTGATAAATCTGGGAAAAAAAAAGTTTATATAGTATGTCATATTTTCGGCATTTTCCACGTCATTTTTTCGACATATTTTAGTATGTCATATTTTCGACGTTTTTCGACATGTCATTTTTTGCACATTTTTGACGTCATAGTGTAGTATGAAACTTTTTTAGACATTTTTGACGTCATAGTATAGTATGTCATTTTTTCCACATTTTTGACGTCATAGTATGTCATAGTATGTCATATTTTCGACATTTTGACATGTCATTTTTTGCACATTTTTGACGTCATAGAATAGTATGACATTTTTTGCACATTTTCGATGTCGTAGTATAGTATGTCATTTTTTGCACATTTTTGACGTCATAGTATGTCATAGTATGTCATATTTTCGACATGTCATTTTTTGCACATTTTTGACGTTATAGTATGTCATATTTTCGACATTTTCGACATGTCATTTTTTGGACATTTTCGACGTCATGGTGTAGTATGACATTTTTTTGCATATTTTTGACGTCATAGTGTAGTACGACATATTTTTGACGTCATAGTATAGTATGTCATATTTTCGAAAATTTTGACATCATAGTATGTCATTTTTTGCACATTTTTGATGTCATAGTGTAGTATGTCATTTTTTCGACATTGTCGAAGTCATAGTATAGTATGTCATTTTTTTTATATTTTCGACGTCATAATATGTCATTTTTTGCACATTTATGACGTCATACACTATAACGTCGAAAATGTGCAAAAAATGACATACTACACTATGACGTCAAAAAAATGACATACTACACTATGACGTCAAAAAAATGACATACCATACTATGACGTCAAAAAAATGACATACCATACTATGACGTCGAAAATGTGCAAAAAATGACATACTATACTATGCAATGACATGCTATACTGACGTCGAAAATATGCAAAAAATATCATACTATACCATGACGTTGAAAATGTGCAAAAAATGACATACTACATTATGACGTCAAAAAAATCACATACTATACTATGACGTCAAACAAATGACATACCATACTATGACGTCGAAAATGTGCAAAAAATGACATACTACACTATGACGTCAAAAAAACGAAATACTATGACGTCGAAAATGTGCAAAAAACGACATACTATACTATGACGTCGAAAAAACGACATACTATACTATGACGTCGAAAAAACGACATACTATACTATGACGTCGAAAAAACGACATACTATACTATGACGTCGAAAAAACGACATACTATACTATGATGTCGAAAAAACGACATACTATACTATGATGTCGAAAAAAGGACATACTATACTATGACGTCGAAAATGTCCAAAAAATGACATACTATACTATGGCGTCAAAAAAACGACATACTATACTATGACGTCGAAAATGTCCAAAAAATGACATACTATACTATGACGTCAAAAAAACGACATACTATACTATGACGTCAAAAAAACGACATACTATACTATGACGTCAAAAAAACGACATACTATACTATGACGTCAAAAAAACGACATACTATGACGTCGAAAATGTGCAAAAAACGACATACTATACTATGACGTCGAAAATGTGCAAAAAACGACATACTATACTATGACGTCGAAAAAACGACATACTATACTATGACGTCGAAAAAACGACATACTATACTATGACGTCGAAAAAACGACATACTATGACGTCGAAAATGTGCAAAAAACGACATACTATACTATGACGTCGAAAAAACGACATACTATACTATGACGTCAAAAAAACGACATACTATACTATGGCGTCAAAAATGTCCAAAAAATGACATACTATACTATGACGTCGAAAAAACGACATACTATACTATGGCGTCGAAAAAACGACATACTATACTATGACGTCGAAAAAACGACATACTATACTATGACGTCGAAAAAACGACATACTATGACGTCGAAAATGTGCAAAAAACGACATACTATACTATGACGTCGAAAAAACGACATACTATACTATGACGTCAAAAAACGACATATACTATACTATGACGTCGAAAAAGCGACATACTATACTACTATGGCGTCAAAAAGCGACATACTATACGTCTATGTGCAAAAAACGACATACTATACTATGGCGTCAAAAAAACGACATACTATACTATGGCGTCAAAAAAACGACATACTATACTATGGCGTCAAAAATGTCCAAAAAATGACATACTATACTATGACGTCGAAAAACATACTATACTATGGCGTCAAAAAAGCGACATACTATACTATGGCGTCAAAAAGCGACATACTATACTATGGCGTCAAAAAAACGACATACTATACTATGGCGTCAAAAATGTCCAAAAAATGACATACTATACTATGACGTCGAAAAAACGACATACTATACTATGACGTCAAAAAAACGACATACTGTACTATGACGTCAAAAAAACGACATACTATACTATGACGTCAAAAAACGACATACTAGACTATGGCGCCAAAAAAGCGACATATACTATACTATGGCGTCAAAAAAACGACATACTGTACTATGACGTCAAAAAAACGACATACTATACTATGACGTCGAAAAAACGACATACTATACTATGACGTCAAAAAAACGACATACTGTACTATGGTGTCGAAAAACGACATACTGTACTATGACGTCAAAAAAACGACATACTATACTATGGCGTCAAAAAAACGACATACTATACTATGACGTCGAAAAAACGACATACTATACTATGACGTCAAAAAAACGACATACTATACTATGACGTCAAAAAAACGACATACTATACTATGGCGTCAAAAATGTCCAAAAAATGACATACTATACTATGACGTCGAAAAAACGACATACTATACTATGGCGTCGAAAAAACGACATACTATACTATGGCGTCAAAAAAACGACATACTATACTATGGCGTCAAAAAAACGACATACTATACTATGGCGTCAAAAAAACGACATACTATACTATGGCGTCAAAAATGTCCAAAAAATGACATACTATACTATGACGTCGAAAAAACGACATACTATACTATGGCGTCAAAAAAACGACATACTGTACTATGACGTCAAAAAAACGACATACTGTACTATGACGTCAAAAAATGACATACTATACTATGACGTCAAAAAACGACATACTATACTATGACGTCAAAAAACGACATACTGTACTATGACGTCAAAAAAACGACATACTGTACTATGACGTCAAAAAACAACATACTGTACTATGACGTCAAAAAAACGACATACTTTGATGTTGAAAATGTGTAAAAAATTCCATATACTATGACGTCGAAAATGTGTAAAAAATTCCATATACTATGACGTCGAAAATGTGTAAAAAATTCCATACTATACTATGACGTCGAAAATGTGCAAAAAATGTCACATAGTATAGTATGTCATATAGTAGACTCTTCAAGTCTAGTCTTCATAAAAGAAGTTCATATGATGCAACTTTAAGTTCAGGACTATCGATCTGGTAGTACAGGAAGGAAATCCAACGGCGTGAACGAATCCGTGGTTCTGCCTTGGAGAAATCTAATAGCACCAGAATACTATGATGGACAAAAAACTGGGCTGGAAGGAATTAAAGGAAAACCGAGAAAAGGAGGGAAGCTAGGGAGCATGAGTCAGGAAGTAAGAAAGAAAAGACTTAAACTGATTTCTCAGGTCCAATGATCTTTTTTTTGCTGACAGGAAGCTGCTAATAAAATGCTGAGCTCTGGTCAGTGCACAGCAGAGGATCTGTGCTTCTCCCTTCAGGTACTTCAGTAACTGATTCAGATGAATAGAGGGAAGAGTGTTTCCATTTGTGATGAAATCTGACACGAGTACAAAATGAGTGACGTGCAGCACCTTCCTGTTACCCCTGCAGGAGACGGTGTTCGCCATGCTGGTGGAGATCACAGAGAGGGCCATGGCTCACTGCGGCTCACAGGAGGTCCTGATCGTCGGAGGAGTGGGCTGTAAGTTAATCGGTTCGGTAGCTTTGTGCACAGATGCTGTTGTCCCATCACATTAATGGAAAGTTGAGTGGAAGGAAAAACTGACAAATGTACACTAGAAGAGGCAATTCAGGAGTGTGGGATATAGACAGTCACTGGATAAAAGTGGCTCAGTATGTCCTTTAAAACACATAAATACGTAACATTTCCATACATAAATGTCTATGCATGTATATATTGTAGGTCATTAGGTATTTGACTTGCATCCATTTTATTCTCTCCTGTAGTCTTTGCTGACAGACTACATGTCATAAAGGCTTCATTCCCAGAGCTGCTGCTCTCATTTACAAACTTTACATTCTGAGATTTGGATCAAAAACTAATTAGGCAACATTTGTGTTTGTAGTCACTTTTGAACACCAAACAACCGTTACTAAGCAAGTTAAGCTGAGAAAACTAAATTATCAGAGTGATGCTACCTTCACATTCGTCATGTAAAGAACAGCATTCAGTTTAAAGTTTTTTTTTAAAGACTGAAATGTGGCATTTTATGAAATACATCTGTCACCATGGGCTAACACAAAGTTGTTAAAAACATCCAACTTTCTGTTCTGCCTTCAAGTATTTGTGTAAATCTCTGAGCTTCTTTTCCTAAGAAACATGAAGGAAGCAACATTTGTGTTTCCTCCACAGGTAACCTGCGTCTGCAGGAGATGATGGGGGTGATGTGCAAGGAGAGAGGAGCCAAGCTGTTTGCTACAGACGAGCGGTAAACAAACCCACCCAGCCGTTTCCATAGGAACACACATTTCCAGCCAATTGTGTAGTAGCAATACAGTAACTGCAGTGATATACATGCTGAGACTTGAGCGTTTCCAGATGGCGACCACACTATAACTAAAGAATTTAGATTATAAATGTTGATTACTTTAGAGCTTTGCAGATACTAAACACTTGGTGTAAACAGGATCTTACTATTCGTCCCCATGAAGTTGAAAAGTAGCAAGTTGTTTAGGTTTGTGTACTCTGACCCAGATTCTGCATAGATAACGGAGCGATGATCGCTCAGGCGGGTTGGGAGATGTTCCGGAGCGGCTGCGTCACAGAGCTGGAAGACTCTTGGATCACACAAAGGTAACAGCAGCAGCTACAGTCTCAGGAGTTCTGTCTCAGTGTCTGGATGACTGATGGTAGCATGTTGATCACTGCTGCAGGTACAGGACTGATGAAGTAGAGGTGACATGGAGAGACTGAGGAGCAGCCTGGCTCTGGACTCTAACTGGGCTCAGAAAGGGAAATGCAAATAAAGTATTTTTTTATGTATATTTACTCCTGTTTCAAAAGTTAGTTTTTGTTATCTGAAAGTGAATATGTTAAGCCACAAAGCACTAAATATGAGGGGGGATTAAGCTAGGCTCTACAGCAAATAAAATGTAGCCAAACTCTTCAAGTTTATTCATTTTATTAAGCAATACTTTCTTACGTCCCTCCTCCTTCTCCAGTGTAATTTTTGCTTTAATTCAAATAAATTTTCAAAAGCTACCACACAGAACATTGCGACATCCCTTATGGATTCAAACATTCACCCGATAGGAACCAAATAAAAAAATAATAATTATGAGAACACAGCATTAAGATCTGTAGGGTAAAGGGTGAACTGTACTGGGCCTTTAACTACACCCCTCTGTAAACTGAAGACATGAAACTGACAACACTTGCATTCATAAACAATAAAACTCAAGTAGGTACAGGACATTCTTCTGGTTTCCAATTCAAAACGGGGGAGGGATTTCTGAGGGCTTCTCACACACGCACCGGTCAGTTTTAAACAAAGTGCTTGATTGACCACTCGCTTTGCAGAGGACAACATTGAATAAAACTGCAACTTTCAAAAAAAAGGGGAGAAAATTAATTAAATTAGACTCCTTGGAGATTGTTAAAAGAAAATAAACAGTGTATGAGGGGGAAAAGATCAGCTTTACAGGGAGAAGCTAAAATGGGAATGAGGTGATTATTTAAGGCAGGCTTTCTGTAAGGCGTTAAAAAAAGTCCATCGCTGTAAGATCTCAAAGGAGTTAGTCCAAAGTGTCTCAGTGTGGCTTTATGTGAAGACATCATGAAGACATCATCCTGAGTGCAGCTTGTGAGAATGGGACTCAAATTTGTCCGTCTTCAGTGAGTATAAATGTGCGTGAAGATGTGTGTGTGTGTGTTCTGTAGGCGTTTGATGCTGTGTGTCGGTCACACTGCTAGGCTGGGCGCTCCTGGGTCTCCTTGTACCACACCACTCTTTTTGGACCTGGAACAATAAAAGCAGATCAGATTCAATTCAACAAAAACTGATCAATACATTTGGTTATATTTTCATGTTTAAATACCAAGCAAATGCCTCCAAAGGAAAAAAAAAAATTATACTGTTCACGGCCTGTAAGAGGCGTCGTTTTATGTTCTCTGCTTACCACAAACCCAGATGTAATGAACAAAGGTCTTAATTCTGAGTGGACAGTTATGTACAGGTGAGCCAATGTTGACAGCAGTTTCAAACAAAAACTTTAAATGCAAACATCAAAGTCAAATGTTGCCAAAATTTGCACGAAAGTTTTTTTTTTTTTTTTACGTTTTTGTAAGTGCTTTGACTGACACCAAGTTGTATTTTATTTATTTGTGAATGGAGTGGAGCTGTTTTCGTCTGTAGTAAGTGGGTTAAACACCATCTTGTGATGTAATCAGGGTAAGTCGAACCATAAACAACCAAAACTGAGCACCCAGAGGAAGTTGTGAGAATTCAGTGAAGACTTGACCGATTCTCTTCAGTTTGGAGGAAGAATCTAAAAGGAGTGATGAAGAGGAGGGAGCTGGTTCTACTGACAGATTGCAAGAAGCAACAATGATTTATTATCCGTTTATTACCATTCAGTGATTTGGAGGTGACAAATGTCCTGTTCAATGTTTCTTCCTCCCCAGAAACATTGAAATTGTTGCTTCCTGAACAATATGGCTCAATAATACAGCTGCAGCCCTTCAGTTGAACTAGCAGAGAAATCCTCACAGCCTCCTCTGCTTCTGCGTATTCAGCTATATTTGTTTATGTCACAAGGTGGCGCTGGCGTTTGACCCACTTACTTACAGAGGAAAACGGCGACACTCTGCATTTATAGTATTTTATGAGGTTATTAAAAGCTTTTGCATAAACAGAATGAAATCTCAGCAGATTTGTCACATCACTGACACTTTAAGGTTACATACAATACTCCATAAAATGTTAAATAGTTTAGTCAACTCACCTTTCTTCTGTCTGTTACAGATTATATTCCATTCTAAAAGGGGGGGAAAAAAGCAGAAATTACCAACAGCTCTCTGTTGTTACTTAAAGCCAGTGTGCAGCTGTAGCACCTACCTCTATTGTGATAGTTCAAAGCCTCCACTAGATGGCGACAGCTGAGCAGGAGGTCCCCGTTGGCCTGCTGCGCCTCGGCCTCAGAAGCAGGAACAGGAGTTTCCTCCTGGAACTGAACTGTGAGAGCTGCGTCATGCTGTAGGTCCACTGGGTGTTTGCTCTCTGTGTCCACTAGAGGGCTAGCAGCAGGGTGAAGGAGGGGCCCCTCTGTGATTGGCTTAGCTTCACTAATAAAACTCAGACCCCACTGGTTCTGCAGCAGGTCCCCGATGGCGGGCCGCTCCTCCTCCAGCGTTCCGCTCGTTGCTCCGGCCTTCACCTTGGAGGCGTAGCTCACTGCTGGCTGCAGCTTGGCAGGACTGTCCTGCACCGGGAAAGCGGGCGGAGGCTTGAGCAGCGACAGGCTGTCCTCCACCCACTTCTCCTTCTGATTGGCCTTTAGCCGGCGCTCGCTGGCTCGCAGCGCCCCCTTCTGGCTCTCCCTCCGGACGGAGCGGCCCTTGTGAGGCTGGTTCTTGCGCTCCTTCTCCCTGCGGAAGCTCGGGCCGTGGGCGTGACTATGGCCGTGGGCGTGGCTGGGGCCGTTCGGCTCGCCCTGGGGGGACCGTTGTCGTGGAGACTGGGCGTTTCCAGAGATGCAGCCGCCTCCTCCTCCTCCGCAGTTTCCCGAACCAGGAGACAGGCGGCGGTTACGGATCTGGGGCTCGGACTTGGTCGCCGACACGAGGACTGCTTGGTCACACAGGGTTTCGGACTCACACACAATGTTGCTTGCTTCCCATGTACCTGGAAAGTAAACGCAGACAAGTCGGTGAAAACATCATTCTGCATTAGGGTTGAAACGATTAATCAGATTAATTCAATTAATTGTGATTAAACAATTTCTGAAATCATCAACTAATTAAGTCAGAGTACAGACTTAAAAAAGGGTTTTGCTAAAACAATCATAAGTAATTAAGCCAAAATTGTAGAAAAAAAATTACATTTTGTATTTTATATGAAAAGCCTTTGTACACATGTTCTACCCAGACCTTCTGAATAGCATAGTTTATCTTCCACATCAACACTTAAAATTTTCACCATTCTGGGTCTGAAAACACATCAACCAACAGCAGGTACTCTGCTTTCATTTGTTTTAAATGGAGTTTTTCGGTTGGATCAAGAGAAAATAATTAATTAAAACAAACTAAGCCCTGAAACAAGGATCAAACTGAGCTGTTACTACTTGAATCAGAACAATAATAAAAGGCATTCAGAAAATATTCACTATATTTTCTGAACGCCCATTAGTCATTAAAATACCTGTTTAAAAGGAAAATAAAACTGATGGGTAAAAGATTCTCTACAAAATCAGTAGTGATGAAATGGGGAATGAAGCATCACAGCCCATCTTCAAATTAGCACAAAAAATGTTGAGTAAAAAAAAAACAAAACATCTTTATACAGATTACTGGACATTTCACCACCATCACCGTTTTGTACATTCATAGTTTCAGCTGTTTTGTACCAGCTGAAACTACCCAGAGGCCACTGCACATTAGGACCCAAATTAAATTTTTTAGAAAAAGCACAAGACCATAAAAACATAAAGACTAATTTGTTCATCAGCAAATTTTGGTATCTATCGCAGTTCATAAACTACAATAATCCATTTATAGTTCATGTACATGAATACATTTTTTTTATTTATTATTGTATATGGAAATGGAGCTGATATTGATATTCACTAATTTACACATTTGGTTGTTCGCTTCAATCCTCTTCACATTCGGCACACAAGTCGGCCAGTAACAATTTAAAGTAATGATCCAGAATCTTCTATAAGGAAATGAGGCAAAGCAACTCCAACACCAAGCATCCACCTGCAGTTTGGTGGATACATCCCATGGATGGATGGGAAAAAAAATAAAGGGAATCTAATTGTTCATAAGAATCAAAGATTTTTATGCATACAGTTCCCTGCAAAGACAACCGGATGCATGTTTAATTGGAAATTGGAACAAAAATAAAAGCACACAGGCATGAAATGGGGAATGCTAACAGGCAAACAGGCATTTACTCACTTCCATGATTGTGTAAACACAGACTGGGGGTGGATAAAAACGTTTTCATGTGACTTTACTGTGGACGTGGAGCTCAAAACTCAACAACAGCTCCCTGTTGTCTCTGCGTTTACCATGTGCAGGAGGGAACAAATTGTACCGGATTAAAACTGCGTGCGCAATCTGAACGACATGTCAATTCATAAAATCCAGATGAGAGGTTAACATATTAATACGGATGAAATGTCAAACATAGCTAGATTATTGCAAAGATTTTTTATTTTGCGCCGATTTTTTAAATCAAAAATCACATTCACATTTCATTGTTAAACTCGTAACATTACTTTCAAACGAATTCAAACTTTATACAAAACAATATTATGCTGCAAATTGGGTCAGTCTACATCTTGATCAGGAATGGAAAAAGACGAATCACAGGATAATGCGTCTACTGGAAAAAGTTGGCTCTTTATATATATATATATATATATATTTTATTGCCGAGGAGCCACCTTCGACCCACATGACTCAAAAAGCTGCTGACGTAATTATTGGCTATTTTCGACGGCTAATTATGCGAAACGTAAATACGTTTACTAAGCTTAAAGCAATGCGGTTCGGATAGTTGTTGCGTGATGAGTAGAGAGGAGGGACATGTTGGGTACAACCACGCTAAACGACCCCCCACCGTTTATAAAAGTCCACCGACAGTTTAACACGTCGCAACAGAAATTTCGGGAAGCTAGCTGGTTTCTTCGAACAGCAGCCTTGACATGCTGCCTTTAGAAGACCAGTTTCGACACACACCGCCACGTTGTGAGCCATTAGCTACGCAGCTCACTTGAAATAGGACAGCCAACATTACTAGCTAGCACCGGCGTTAGCAAACTAGTTAGTAGCGCCCAAGTGCCGCGAACTAAACTCGACGGACCACCTCGTGTTGTTGATTTAAAAATAAATAAATTCAGTTTAATAGTGATAAGACATACAGTTGGGATTATAACTTAAATACTGAACACCCTTCAAGACTTAACTGCTAATAACCGCGCAAAGCGAAGTCAAAGTTTCGTAACCCCCCCTTCACCAGCCTCCATTCAAAGCCATGACCAGGCTGCCTTCGGTATCGCTAGCCCAGATGCTAATGCCGCGGCGAGACAACCTACAAAGCTCGGAAAGTTAACAAACACCAGCAAATGTAAACCAAACGGCTGTTCAAACTCACCAGTTTTGATATGCATGTCTTTCCCCTTCACGTATCGCTGAAGTCAACCCGTTAAGCAACTTTTGTTTACAAGGTTGATTATAACGACGGCTCAGCTTGCCTGAGTATAACCACCACCCGGAAAACGACACGGAATATGTAAACTGCGAGCGGAAGTCCCTCCAAATAAAGCGGTCCGGCGGGAAACTTGGAGGGAAATTTTTAAATTTCTAACTGAAAAAAAAAACGCCCCCTTGTGTGACGAACACGTGGTGCAAGTGATAGTGCTGCTGTCTATAGATTTAGCGTAAATTGATCCAATTATTACGCTGGCACTGATCATGTAAAATATATTAGATTTAGTCTAATAAAACAACAGAAAACCCCTAATTACTCTTGATGTGTCTATTTCTTCATTAAACTATTTCTAACAAACTTGCCAGCTTTTGAGATGAGCATGGAGTGAGCATGGGTTGTGTACAGATTCACTGTTTTTAAAGTAGCATGCTATGAATTAATCTTTAAGAAACAAGTGGAAGCTAAATTTTGATGTTAGTACTTTGTCATGAAAGTAGTTGATATAAAGTCAGTGCTTTTTGATAAACTAATGCGGTTGTCTGGGGATGTGACAGGAGTGGCCTCTGCCGTGTTTGCAACACTACAAGCATATGCAGGGAGAATTCTCCAACTACTTGCATGTCTACAAAACCACATACAGCACTGTGGAAAAAGTGTTTCACTTTCAGCGCCGACACTGTAGTGACATTTATCTGAACAAGATTGACCACTGATCCAAACAAAATCCCAGTGAGCCAAGTTTCCTTCCAACTGTAAGTAAAAATAGATAATCACTTTAAATCTTTTATTCCCTTGGTACCAAACCCGTTTTGAAGTTCCTCCAGCTTTTGATGGAAAAAGAAGTGACAAACAGAACTTGCTCTTTATTTCTAGTGGTCTGCATGTGGCATCACCAAACACTGATATATTTTTAAGTAGTGCCGTTCTGAAGTACACCTTACCTTTTAATGGGATCCTTCACATTTTTTTTTTCTTTTCCCCTCCAGGGAGTCTTTTTCTGGGCTCTAGTGTCCCTTATATGACAGTGGGCTGACAGGAAAGGGGAGAAAAAGGGGGGAAAGAGATGCGGCAAATGTCGCCGGGTCCGGGAATCGAACCTGCGATGGCCGCGTCGAGGACTCCAGGCCTCCAAATGTGGGTTGCGTTATCCCCTACGCCACCACAGCACGCCCTCCTGCACATTTTCAACACAGATCTGCTCAGATTCCAGCAGACCAGATGGACGAAGTGGAAGACGGAAAGTGGACCAAATTAACCAGATTAATAAACGCTGATGGAGGATGCAATCTTCAGACAGTAGGATAGGGAATAAAGTCTGGCAAAAACATTATTCCATACTCTATTATTTCACACTCATTCAGACCTGAAAAATACTGTTTTATATGTTGTGTTTCTTCTGGTGCCTCTTGAGGTCCGAGGCGCGGCCGTAGATCTTCTCACACTGGGAGTATCTGTAGTGACGCCTCACCGCGTGCGTCTGCCTGGGCCTCAGTCGCTCCAAGATGCTGCCGAAGCTCTCGCCGCACTTCTGGCACTTGAACTCCCCGCCTTCTTTGCTGTGAGTCTCCTCTGAGCTGCAGGAGAGTCCTCAGCTCATCAGGATCGGACAGCGCTTCCAGACAGTCCTTCAGCATGGAGGGCCCAGAGGTCAGCCATGAAAACAGTCTGCTTAGCAGAGACGGCAACGTTTGCAATTAGAACAAAACGGCTTGAAGTGCAAACTGCTACTGCTGCCGATGTCAGCCCTCACCTGACCGAGGTCCGGAAAGAAACTCCCACACAAGGAGCTGCAAGTCTGTGTCATAGATGAGATCTTACTCTGCTGGGAAAACCTCATGGAAAGGACACAAACAACAAGATTCAGTTGAGTATTTTTTAATTTTTTTTAGTAATGTCTAATAAAGTTTTTGATTTTACTTTCCACTCCTGGTTCAAAACAATGTCTCTCTCCAAAACTAAGACACTGTACGTGTCCAAATCATGGAACGTTCCTCACCCTGGATCTTTCAATAGCATTCGGACAAGTTCTACCAATATCACCTCTTCTGCATCCACCTCAGCATCCCCACTCTGAAAAACAGGTGATAGTCATCAGCACAACAATCTCAGCATCATTACTTCATCTGATGAATGATCAAATCTTTCCCATTGCTCACTCCGGAGTATCCCTTCGTTCCAAGTGAGGCTGCATATGCAACGTGTTGGCTGTTTCCACACTTCTGAACAGCTCAAGAATAACCTGGAAAAAAAAAACACACACACAAACACACATATATAGAAAGCAGCATGTCCATAATCACGTCTATCCGATATTGCTTTGATATCTGAGTGTATCTGCCACTGTGCCACCCCAGTGACTCACTCTGGCTCTGAGTCGCAGCAGTAACTTGTCTCTCTGCTTTGAGTCGAGCAGGTCCGGCACCGTGTCCGGCACCAGCGTCACGAACTCACCGAGGGTTTCGTAATGGAGAACGCCTCGGAGCTGCGCCACCTGCCACACGGCTGGAGAGAGCAGCCTGAGAGGAGGGATGAGCAGGGGTCATATGAATTTACATGGAGGGTCAAGCTCCTCATAGAAGATTTGGAATAGAAGTACTTCTGGACCAAAGTGGTTTTTGTTTTATTGTGAAGTCCAAAGGTTTATCATTTGTATAACAAAGCAGTTCAGGAGCTTTGCTCTGAGAATGTTGTGAAAATAATAAGACAGTAATGTAGAGAACAGCTCTAGTCTTTTCAGAATAATATATAACCCTAGGTACATGTTTGATTGCTTTAAGCAACTTAGTGCATTTAGGCTTCTTAAGTAGGAAACAAAGGGAATTCAAGTGACTTTCAGTGCGTCCTGGTTACTGTTGCCATTTGGGACGCGAGTATTTCAGAAACTGCTAATCTGCTGGGACTTTCATCCACAGCCATCACTCTGATCCACAGAAAATCAACTGAGATTTATGTTCATTTAAGTTTATACCACTGTGGAACCTGGTGAAGATCAGTTGATTTTTGTCATGACATCTGTTAATAACAAAACGATATTCGAATTTCCCAGAAACTTCTCTAAAATTCTGCTGTGTACTTTTGTAATATATACATCTACAGAACATTGAATGAGAGAAAAGCCAGTAAAGTTAAAACACGTGCAGCAGTCATTTAAGTGTTTAATGTATTTTAGAAAAAATACCTTACTGATATAGTTTATTTGCACTACAATGTGCCTTTTATATCAACTGGTTGTCAGAATATCAACCTGTTAGCTGTCGCTACAAGCTAATTATCACTCAAAAAGAGCAAATATTTTACAGACCCGTTTTTTTCTGGCAGTTTTCCATTACAATACGTTTGCACCCTTTAGAAAAGTCACTGACAAATTTCAGTAGCTTAGCATCCCATTTAAAAACAACTTTCCCTGAACCGGAAATGTTAAGTTCTTTAGATTCAAAATAAAACCCCCACTGTGTTTAAGCTGCATCTACCGCCATCGTGTGGATGTTAATGACAGCCAGAGAGAATTTACCAATACAAATATATACCTCCGTATCTATACACCATTAAAACACTTAAGTAGCCCCGTAATAAAAAAAAAAAAAAATCGATTTTGAATACTTTTATATGCCTTCCGATACATTAAATTAAATACTTTCTTCTCTACTTAGAACTCAAGTCTGTAGCAAAGTCAATTATATACCTTAAAATTGAAGCAAGTACCAGTTTGTTGAGCATTTTATGTGCATATATTTTTTAAGCTCCCTCCAATAAAGTAAAAAAAATTTTTTTGAAAAATTATAAAACTCTAGGCTGGTAGAAAGCTAGTAAACTTAATAGCCATCACTCATTTTAAGGCAAAGCTATTTAGCTTAGCAAGCCTGTTAAGTGGAAGACTACAGTTTCGCTCCCAGAGCAGACAATCCAACTAATGAACAAATATTAAATACTTATGGTAGTCAATAACAAGTACATTTAAAAAGAGTTTGGTCACCACTACATCAATTACATTAAAATAAGAGTAAATGATTGTTATAAATTATAATACATTTTGGTAATATAACAGGTGAATTATTAGAAATGCTTGCATGAAAACCAATTGCGTGGGATAGAAACTCAAACTGAAATGAGTTTTAGTTAGTTGGAAGAACATTTTATTCGTTCATGAGTTGTCTGTGTGCAAATTGCCAAGAGTTTGCTTGGAGTTTCCTCCACATCGACATAGTTTTCAATAAATAAAATGTTTTTGTGCTCGTATCATCATTGGTCCCAACACCAGTTATACATTTCCTGAAAATTATCTGTTCTTTCCGGACAAAAAAAAGACACACAAAATTAGAGACTATATAGCATTTACAGTGATACCAGAAGTATCTTAAGTAATCTGCAGACACGTTTGCTGAGTCTCGAGGATAAAAGTCAGTTGGGATGTTTTAAGGTTCTCAGCAAAAAACAAACAAAAAATACTTCAAACTGTCATCTGCCAGAAACGACAGGGAATCCGTCCGATTAATTTCCGAAGAACTTCTTGTCTGCGTCCGTGAAACGTGAGAATCTTTGGACGGCGCTGAGGAAAGCTGCTGCATGGTTACATTCAGTTAAAGCTGGGTTAGCCTTCTCACAGCACAGCAGGGTAGCGCTTCATGAGCAGTCAGTCAAAGGGTTGATCCTGTAACAAGAATATTAGGTTGCACTGATTCACAAGTGTCTGAAAAGAACCATTTAAAGAAAATAGATAGGTGGAGTTACATATGTGGGTCTAATTACATAGACTGATCTTCAAAAGGTTCTAAATTACACAAAACGGAGTATAAAAAAACAAAACATAGCACAAAGATAAAGCTGAAATACAAAAACTGTACACCCTTGCAGATTTCCCAAGACTTGAGACGGAAGAAAATAAACTAGTTTTATTGTAAATTGGCATCAAACGAGCCGTGAAAACCTTCCATTTTGACTTTAAGGTTTTGGAACGTGTCGTGTATTTTTTTATACTTCCAATAACATTTAATGCCTTTTTAATAGCATGATAAAACCTAAATCTTTATCATCCGAAAAATAGTAGGCGGATGTTTCATTGTCCTGTGACTGCTGCTACACATCACCTCAAAGCCGTGATACGCTGTCCGTAAACAATGGCCGACTGATACGCTACACGAATACTGGACAAAAGCTAAATGCTTCCAAAGAAAAACTATATCACAAACTTTCATAGCAGTAAGAAATTAAAAAAGTGACTTTGTATTATCTGTCTCCTTGCGTCACATTAACTTCTACTCAGTGTTGTAACTTCCGTAGACCGCCCTATTAGCTAGAAATTTCTGCGCTCCCTCCTGCTTACCTTTTTACGGGACGATGAAATATACGAAGAGAAACAAAGCGATATCAAAAAGCAGAAACACCCACAAATCCACCCAGTAGGAGTGTTTCGGTAAGTTAACGGGGACTCCGTTAGTTTTAAACATTTTATCTTCTCCTGAGGAAGCCACGGGAGTCACACCGGGTCCCATCTTTCCAATGGCTGCGACTGGGAGTTACCCGGAAGAGGAGAACGACATCCTTCCTTCAAAATAAAAGCAGTTTTGACAAATAGTGACTTTATACTTCGAAGTAGATAAATAAAATAAAATACATTTTCAAGTTGACTTCGCCTGATAACTACTTCAGCAATCTATGCAAAAGACTACTTTTGTCTTTCCCTTAACAGTGTCCTTATATTGTGTTAGGTGCTTTACCCTTGTGTGTACAGACAGAGAGAGATAGCGATCACAGACAAATCAAAACTGGTTTAGCTTTGTAAAACTCAAATGCATTTAAGATTTTTGAACTGCGTCTGCAAGACTACTATTTTTACAGACTACTGTTAATTCTTAATGTCAAGAATTCTGCCATTTTTTGGCAAAAAAAGTGACCAAACACCCAACCAGAATGTAAGAAGGTACAAAAAACTACAGCAGAGGTGCAAATTGTCAAGGAAGATTGGGTGAGTAACCCTAGGTACATGTTTGATTGCTTTTTGTCCTCTCCGATCATGAAAGAAAGATCATTTATGTGGAAATAATTCTTGTTTTAGAAAAAACTGCTTTTGCATTTAGCTGCTCTGGTAACTGTCATTTCAACACAGGGGAATCTCAACTGAACAAAAACTCCAACAAATTGCTTGAGTGACACCAAATACCATTTATTAGGGCTTTACAAAGACTACAAAATCCTCCAGATGACTTAAATCACTGTCTCTGTATATTTACATGATATGTTACATACAAATGTACAAAATATAAAACATTTAAGGACAAATGTTTCACCCGGAAAGAAACAAAACTTTCTCTCAAACCAGAGTAAATGCTATGGTCTCCAACTGAGATGCAACTCGAAAGTGTAAGTGGGAAAAATTACCAGTTGGTTTTCAACACAATGGTGTACACTGTTAATGGTGTCAAAGTGCTGTTATCTTGGGAACTAATGGCCTATAACAGGAGTGTACATAGATTTTGATACATGGGTATAGGTCTCAGTATAGAGCAACCTGTAAACACCGCATTTATCACCCTTGGCATGCAACTACACCACCTGTTTAGCAACCATCGAAGGCTGGGCTGCAGAGACATGTGAAGCCGGGTACAGGTAGGATTGTAGAGGTTTGTCCTGAGGTTGTGACAACAAGACTTCTTGGTCTCTGGTGGGCCTCTTAGCCCACCTGTTAGCACCTCTTAGCACCTGTTAGATGTTGTGTACAGTACAACGTCGGCTCAACTTCAGCGCCTCAGACAGCTAGCAAGCCTAAGGTGGTGGTAAGTTAGGGTTAAAATCACCAAAGAGGAAGTGGTTTTTCAAAAAAAATAGCTCAGGATTTTTAAGTGAAGGTCTGCAGAGTTTACATCTTACCTGCAGTAGATGGCTTTGTTTGGTATGGTCACCAGGTTAGTCATTCCAAAGGCTGAAGCTAGCAATTAGTCCAAAACCAAAGTGGACCTGTACTATCTTAACTGAAATCTCAATGTCATAACGGTTTGAACAAAAGTTGTATTTTGCGCCTTGAAACCATTGTCATGTAGGCAGTAGGTGGCTATTTACCCTATTTGCAAGGGAAGTGGAGGTTGGAGGCAGCGTGCCACCAAATAATCTTCCGGTGTGAAACAAACGCAGACTATGGAACATAAGAAGTGTTTCCAGTGAAGGCAACACTGGTCCTGTTGCCTTCACTGTTTACCCTGCCTTCACTTGCAGGGTAAGTACAAGTGAAGGCACTTACTTACGAGAAATTTGTTTACATGAGGTGGCAAGAACCAGCATTTTCGATTTTCTCCAGCCACTTCAAGCTACTGACCCATGAAGGGAAAGTTGATGTGTTGAGAACAAACTCAAAGAACTCCCAAGTAGACCCTTAAAATAATGATCAAATTGTTTGGCTTTTGTGCGGTATGTGTTAGAATACCATATTTCCCTTGGGTACTTCTAGGTAAATCACCATCCAGTGCAAATATGATAATGGCTTGAAGGTTCATAAAAGGCCAGTCCGTAGTCCCGTTCCATTTTGTTCCAACATTGTTACTTTGAATAACAATTTATGGTGGTAAAATGTGGTTGTCAAATTAAAAGATTCCCTGCAGGATATAAATTGACACACTTTTGGTATCTTGAGGTGAGAAACAAATTAACTTAAATGTGCAAAATGACCAGCAGTCTTAGCATAAACCACAATGATGTTTCTTGAGGCGATAAAAGTCTGCTTTGGTATTAGAACAACTAATCTGGATTTTTCACTAAATGATAACAACAGCTACCTAGGGTATTGACTGCCTACAATCTTTTTAACAAAACCTCACTTAAAAAAATCCTGAGCCATCCATTTGAGGAACAACAGGCATTCCTAAAGACAGGGAGGATCCAGAGTATTTCGTGGTAGAGTAAGGAGCATTGGACAGGTGCCTACATGTTTTTTGTTATTTTTTTCAGTTTAGTTAGTTCAAACGGTATTTCTGTACAGTTAATGCCTCCTGCATAGGCAAAACATCAAATCACCACAAGACACACACCTGTTTCCGACTGCGGGTTGAGTTTTTGCATCTTTTTCTTCTCCGTTCTCCATACGTACGACGATATCTTCAGCGGGTTTTTTGCATTTTGTAACACCGACAGGCCAGAATGGATCTTTGATTCACTGTGCAAGAGTTCTAGAAGTATTTACAGCCCACCCCGACCCTTAAACGTGTGCAAAATTGACCCACTTTAACAAAGAAAGAACAATCAAAATTCTAAATGGCTTCTTCCGTCCAGTACACACATACATACAGGTAAAGTTATCTTCTCAGCCCACCCTCCCAACCCACCCCCACTCCCTTTTTAAAAAAAAAAAAAAAAAAAAAAAGCTTCAAAACATGCTCATCAGGCTTAATAAAAAGAAATAAAACAAAAACAAAACAGTTTGGTTGTGCTCCTGGTAATTCAAGTGAGCCCAGCTCAACTGGGCGCAAAACACCAACTAAAAAAATACCCAACCCCCCCCTTTTTTTTAGTGTTTCTTTATACAATATTTGTCTGTTTTTGAACTGAAATACAGCGTTATGTCTTTTAACTTCTTACTGTCAGGAAGAAGTAAGGATGCTTCATAAGAAGAAGACGGGGTCCCAAGCAGTCATGCCTACATCTCATACTAGACACGGCATCTTTGACAGGCGACGGAAGCAGGTTAGCAGGATCCTACCGTGAAACGCACCCCTCTTCCAACAACAGCCAGAGAAAGCGAAGGAACGTTTAAGGCAGTTAGAAAGCACCAACATTATTGTTCCCTTTTACGGCTCTCGGCTGATCCACTTCAACTGTAAAGGACAGCGGCTTCGACTGGTTTTCGGATACCTCCAGGACAAAGATGGATGCAGGGTATTGAACAGGTGAGAGTTTGGGGTATGTGGGTTTGGACTATTCGGTATTTGGATTACATTCCACCCTGGCGAACTTCTACAACCATGGTGGGCTTTTGCTTTTTGATCGCAAGTTTGTACGGTGTGAACATTTGGCAGTCGGATCAAAGGGAATCATTGGCACTTTTCCATGTTGCCTTCATAGTAACAGGACGACTGGGCGACACACGGATCTCACACTTTCATTGTGCTTGGTGTTGGCATTTGGAACAGCTTGGCAGTGGCTCACCCTGATAAGGTTCGGGCCGGGGGGCCCAGCACCACGAGGCTTAAGCAAATGTCTGCCAATTTGCTCAGAGCTGACCCAAGGCATATGTGGGAAAAGGGGCTGCTCAGTGTCCGCCACTGGCTTGGAGGCCCTCAGGAGCTCCCCAAATTTAGCACGACAGGTTCAGAAGATCCTAGGTGTAAATACAGTTTTAGTAGTTCAAAAAACAGATTTCTCAAAAAACAGCTAAGAAATGTTAAAAATTTTAGATGGGAGAGGTTGGCTTTGCACCTGATAGTTGCTTGCTTTAGCCTCATGGAAACCTAACCAGTTTATCCAAAGTAAAAGCACCAAAAGTTGTTTCGCAGCACATGCAAAACATTAACTGCTCATCACGAGGCAAGACGCTGGTTACTGGTGCCACGGTTTTAAAAGGCTTTGGTCTCAAAACCGCCAGAATTTCCCAATTGTGGTTTAAAGTTCGAAGTTGCAATCTCACACCATGGAACATTAACTAATGCAGTGCTGCTACTGCCCCCAGCTGGACGAAAGGAGGCAAATACAACTTTCCCTGGCTTAAAAAAAAAACAAAAAAACAAATTTGTCTGTTTGGAGTCACAATGTGAGAAACTAATGGAGGCCCACCTATCACTTTTATTAAGATAATGCAGTTTTAGAACTACAGTTGGCAAGATATGAATGGTAAGCTGCCTAGAAATCCCAATTAACCAACTAATCTATAGTTAGACTGCAAGTTTAATTCTGTATAAACAAATCTTCTGTAACGTAACCGAACATAATCAAAGAATGACAATGTGGACGTGACATTAGTCCGGCTTATGACCTTAATAGAAAACAAATTCTGCCTGGGTCGGCTCTGGGTCTTTAATAAATAATAGTATTAATATATAATATCTAATGCAGACAACTTCCGATCCTAGTTGAACTGCAAAGGCTCAAAGTTGTCCTACATCAGCCACAACGTTAGCCAAAACTGCTAACAGTTTCCATCAGTTATTGTGCAAAGCGTCAGACTTGGCGACGAGAAGACATTAAAAACTTCACCTGCTCTGCTTTTCATGGCCCGCTGTGAAAGCCGACATCCATTAAAACAGTAAAGACAGCGCGCCTTGCTCAAGGACACTCTGGCATTCTTGGTGATGTTCATAGAAGGGACTTGAACTGATAAAAGGTTCTAATCCGGGGGGGATTTCCTCCCTGCTGCCTCTGTGTGTGTTTGTGTGTGTCTGTAAGAAGCACCTCTGTAAACAAGGAAAGACGTAACAGAACCAGCCATAGCAATGTAAACATCTGTAGACATAACTGGGTAAAACAAAACAAAACAAAACAAAAAATCCGGTTTTGTTGTTCTGGGACGCTCTGGAAACCGACGTCTGAAAGTAAACCGAAGGAAAAGTGTCTCATTGGTGAGAACACTTTTGGAAAAAACCACCAGAGCTACGGATACTTCTCATCCCAAACACGCTGACATTTTTAGAAAAATGTCACAAAAATGAACAGGACAGTACGGTTTGTTGACAGTCTCCAACCTGTGGTTTGGTTTGACATTGTGACCACTAAGGACCAAGTTGGTAAAGCCTCTGACAGCTTAAAACATTCGGATTTCATATTGCACCATTAAAATATAGGCATTTTCTTTCAATTTGAGGGTATAGTTTGAGTATTAAAACTTTTCATATATTATATATCTGTAGTGTGGGTCCTGTGGTGGACCAGCAGCCTGACCAGGTTGCACCTCGCTGCAGCAGGACTGGATAATGATGGATAAATCCATATCGTGTTGGGGGTGGGGGATGTTCTTTGGGGTTCCGAGGTTTGCCCACCACTTTAGAGGTTTCAAGTGAGCTGGTTCTTGGGCTCATAGGGCCGACTCCAAGGAGGAGTCCAGCTGGTCGTCATGGTGACTGGTGCTGTCGCTGTCGCAGCTCTGGGTGCTGGAGTAGTTAGCTGCTTCCTGCAGCCGTAGCAGCATGTTCATCTGTAGAATATAAAACAGGAACAAATGGAAGCGTTTGTTAAAACCTTGGACATAGTTTGGACAAAGGTTGAGGAAGACTGCAGGAAGTAGAGAAACCTTTGAGATTTTATATCAGAATATTAACTTCAGCAGGTTTCCTCAGTTGAATCCTCTAGATTTAGGCAGTACAAATAGAAGGCACCATTACTTCTCTTACTCGTTGTTTAAATGTCCCTAATGAAAAGGACCATTGATTATGGAAATTGCATTTACCAATATTTTGGATTGTGGCTTTTTACGTTCACCATTATCTTAAAGCTTACTGATGTATGAAAAACAGTTTGGCTTTTAAAACAATATTGTGCTTTACTATTACAAAATGTTTGTACTGGTTACATTGCATTTTTGAGCCTTTCCTAAAGTAACATATGTCCCTACATTTTTGAGAATGAAACTTCCCAAGCTGTATTTTGCGCCGTTTCTTACTGTTGCAGTCAATCAGCGCCATAAACCCGCCGAACTTTTCATCCCTGCTGCAGAGCTAATGATCTAAATAATGCAGAAGTGCTGCTGCATCTGGTGAATTGCTTCCAGTGTTCCTAAAACGGCTTTTGGCACCGCCGCATAATAACTGCACGCGAAGGGGTCCGCACACACACACACACACACACACACACACACACACACACACACACACACACAAAGGCGTGTGTGTAAAATGCACAAACACTCTAGTTAAATCAAGCCAGCCGGGGTTTTTTTTGGATGGCTAGCCTTTAATTTCTCCTGGGCTGCAATAACCCGCCAAGCAGGAATGAATTCTCTCTCCACTCATTTACTTTCTACTCTCACTGTCCTGAATAGTTCATTTGCAACTTTGACAGTTTTGCTTTATTATGCGTTTTCCAGCTACGTTGTATTAATTTATAGCACTTTCAAGCACAATTCAGTTGTTACAAAATGATGTGTATATCAAATAAGTCTGACAGAGGGCCTTGACATTGGGCCAATGTCTCTTTAAAAAGCTCCTGCTCTTTATGAAGCTCCGCCTTCAGGAAGTCATTGAAACATGGCTTCTCCATTAACGCCTTAACGACGTTTTACTGGCGGTGCTTTGAGAACGAGCGCAGCAAATTCACCGTTCCACCAGGTGTTTGCTAATTACTGCTGGCTAGTCTGAAGGAGTTGAGTGAGGGAGTCGCTCTCCTCTAGTTTCTTTCAGGTGGAAACTTGGAACCTTGGAAACTGCAGCTAAGAGGCGGAGCTACATCCACCCAGACGTCAGCCCAGCAGAATGGTTGCCATGGGAGATTAAAGGATTTCTCAAACGTGTGTGAAAAAAAAAAATCTAAGCAACATACCAGGTTATATTTCTGATGAGGGAATTATATTATAACATGATGCAAAGCTCAAAAAAGTCAATTTCACATAACAGCGCCCCTTTAAGGCGTTAACTTAAACTGTACTCCCTTTTTGCTCGTCACTTTGAAAACGAGCAGGAATCCACGATTCCTGGCAAATAATTCAAGGCTAATAAACGGAACCGTATGAAGTCAGATCTGTCCTCACCAGCGGGTCTCCCTCGGTGTCGCTCTGAGAAACCTGCTTGGACGACGCCCCCTCCTTGGACGAGCTGTAGCCGTCGTATCCCACGTCTTCCGGCCTCAGCTGGAGCAGCGACTGGCCCTCTTGCTGCAGCAAGGCGGCATTCCACGGATACGTGTCATTCACCCACTTGGACGGATCCTCCCACACGGCTCGCTTACCGTACAGCTGAGGACGGGAACAAAAGATATGCAAAAGATATTGATGCTTTACCTGGAAAAGCCCAAATATCTCTTTAATGAGTTGGACTAAAGAGAACCAACGGTACCAACGGTTTATTCTACCCTTTAGACTAGAAATACAACCTACAAGGTTACAGTTGTGCTTAAATGTTTTATCCATTAAATCCCAGCAGTTTTGTTTGAATAGCACCAGAGCATATAAAGGTGCAAAGATGTTTAACATTTAATTTCAAGACGTTCTCGTGACATGCAGAGACAGCTACCTGTTAATATTTTAACAGTTTGTTATTAGGTCGTTTGATCAACACATTCTGTCACAATCGGCCATTTGAGAACATTTGAGACATGAATGTGCAAAACCACAAGACATTTGCAGCGTGTGTTGTGTCTATAAATTACAGCTCAGGAAGGCTACATACAAACGCAAACCACACTCTTCAGATTTCTATCAGTAAAAACTGATGGATTATTTTCCATCTGCTTCACATTTATTCATTACTTTGTGTTGGTCTGTAACGTACAATGTTACGTTTATTGTTGCAATGTGAAAAACTGAGAAAAATGCAGCAAAAATACTAAACCTTACCAAGTATTATTGATTTAGTTTATAGTGCAAATATTATTGAAATAAGGAAACTAACTTACAAATAACTTTCAGCTTTGTTTTAATAAATATGTCGGTGGAATTATCACTTTGTTATCAATATGAAGGAACTACTGACATAAAATAAACTTAAAAATTACTTTAAAGCCAGTTTTGTATTATTTCAAGTGCACTTGAAATAAGACAAGTGCACTTGTCTTATTTCACTTGTCTTAAGTGCACTTGAAATAACTGCACTTATTTCAAGTGCACTTGAAATAAGACAAAGGAGACTTGGACTAGAAATTAGACCAAAAATACTTGATAAGATTTTGTGTTTTTGCAGCGTAATGGCCAATTAAATGAATAAGAACCAACCAAAAGATTTACCAACCAACAGTTTTCCAGGGTTATTTCTCCTGTTTTCAGGTTATAATGTGCATCATCTTGACCAATTTGAAATAAACGTAGCTGTACTATATGTGTATGATCCAGGAAAATACATACATAGATATGTGTTATGTACCTGCAGTCCTTCCCTGACAGCCTCCAGCAGGTAGGGGACCAGAGAATAGTTCCACAGGTCTGTGAACCAAACCCGGGAACCTTCTACTTCCATGGGACAGGACAAGAAGAGACGAGGCCCTACGGTGAATAGAGAGGAACACATGGAGGGTCATTCAAATGTCTGCCTGCTGCTACCTCTACAGTGTGTGTGTGTGTGTGTGTGTGTTCTGAAGTGACCTATGGTGACGTCGGAGGAGCTGTGCGCCTCCAGGAAGCCGTTGAGATGCTGCCAGGTTTTGGGGATCCAGTCGATGATCTTGATCAGGTCATTGCTGCGCATGTTCTTATTGATCTCCGTCTCGATGAGCTTCCGGCGCAGAAAGCGACCCAGGAAGCCTTTGACCGGCTCCGTGTGGTTGGTGCACAGTACCCACCTACACCGGGGCAAGACATCGGCTCATCAGCGTAAAGATGATGACATTTCATCCATTTGTGTAAAAAGGTCCATTTAACTCGAATTGAGGGGTTTTAAATGAATATTGCCACAAAGAGGAAGTGTTCTGTGATTTCCAGGCCCACAGTTCCATTTTATACCACAACAAAGAAACTGTTACCTTCAGTTGGTATAAAAATGTTGCATATATAAACTGTGGCTTAAAAGGAATTGGACTTTGTAATTTAACGCCTTGATGTTGGGCCTCTGTCACTTTAAGAAGCTCCTGCTCTTTTTAAAACTCCGCCTTTAGGAAGTCATCACAACATGGCTCCTCTAATTTAACAATGTTTTTACCAGAGTTGCACTGAGATGGAACTCGGATAATGAGCCCAGTGGATGCGCAGTTTCACCAGGTGTTTGCTAATTGCTGCTGACTAGTCTGAAGGAGCTGAGTGGTTCTCTGAGGACGAAGGCAGAGCTTAGTCCATTAAATAAGAAACACAATTAAGATCACACGTCATGCGTTAAATCATTTAAAAGCATGCCGCACCATCTCTCTCACCATCTACTTCCTGTCGTCTTCATCTTTATGGTTTGCACCAGTAATAACATCTCATCGATGATCAAGTGACTGAAAAAAGTGTTTCCATTGCAGTTTTGCCAAATAAACCAATTTCGATATGGCCGTAAAAATCACCTCATCCTAGAGCCACAACTTTATATAGAAAAACAAAATTGCAGTGTTTCCATTAAGCAAATTTATTTTCAAAAGTCAAATTGGCAAACATACGGTCAATGGAAACGCAGCTAGTGACAGTTATGTGTACTAACCCTAACTAGCCAGCAACGATTTAGGTTTTAGATAAACCGAACGTCAAACTAATTTCTGCATTATTTTTGTAATTTTCCTACTCCCATAGAACTAGATAAATCAGGGCTCAGTGTTGGTTGTGTTTGTTGAGCTTGAATTGAACACAACATGGCATCAGACCTAAAGTTGTGGTGGAGCTCCAGGTTGGGAGAGAAGGAGACTCCCTGGCTCATGGTCCCGATGACATACGGGCTGCACAGGGAAGAGAAACGAAACATGGTTACTTCAACTATGACAAAAGTTTCCTCAGTTAGCTGTTTATGTGTGAAGGAAACTGATGGGACTCGAGTCGACTTGGCGGAAGTCGTGATGGACCGCGCGGCGTTTCCAGTTCTCCTCACCATTTGTGGTACTTGCAGTTGAGGAAGCCGTTGAATATGTCGCTGAGAGAGCCGATGTGGTGCAGGTTGTCCAGGATGACCACATGGGGGAGCTCTGCGTCCGTCCTCTCAGAGTTACAACGCTCTGCCAGGCTGGACAGGTACTGACGCAGGTCCTGTGGGAGGAAGCAGTCATTGATCTAGAGCAATCCAATCCATAACTACAAGTCAAGTTGTATCTCCAACAACAGCAAATACGGTATTTGTAAATGCATTCATACTCCTTAAACTTATTTACACCTTGTTTATAAGGTACTCTAAATACTTTGGTGTATTTTGGGGGATTTTATGTGAGGAACAGGATAGAAGGCAAGAAGTAGAAAAACAATGAAATGGATCAAGGTAGAAAAGAAAGACAGAAGGAAGAAAGAAGAGACTGAAAGAAAGACAGAAAGGAATAAAAGAAGGTTGAAAAGAAAAGTGATGTGAGGAGAGAAAGGAAGGATGGAAGGTAGAAATCAAAGGACACAATGAAGTAACCACAATGAAGGACAACATCTAGACAATAGGATGTAAAATACAAATATTTTCATATAAATCATTTCCCTGTAAAAAACAAAACTTCAATCAAACTTCTTTGTTTCAATACTTCCGCAATAAAATCCTCCACATTTTTGAATATTCGTGTATTAGAAATTAAGGTTGATAAGGGAACTTGATACTGAGACATTCACATGTTAAGCTACTTCAAAGCCTGGAACCATCACTACATGCCACACTTTTCAGAATTACATCGGTAAAACGCGTTAAAAATCATGCCTGTATTTCCCTTTCGCTTTTCAGTTGTGCTACATCACAGAAGATCTACTGATGTTTCTGGAAGAAAACCAAACATGAGAACAGACGATCTGTGGGTTTCTGATACCTTGCTTGAATTCTGGTCCACATTAAAGCTGGCCACGTTGTGCTCAGTCACCTCCTGCCCCATCTGACTGATGATGTACTCGGCCAGCTTGGCAGCCAGGAAGGACTTCCCTGTGCCACTGGGCCCTGAGAGGATGATCCGCCGATGCTCCATCAACAGGTTGAGGTACCGCTGGATTATGGGCTTTGGAATGAGTGTGTCGAACACCAGGCTGTCTATGCTGTTCTCCTTCACACCTACGATCAGGACGGATGGAAAGGTTAACGGCCCGCAAGATAACAATCTGAGTTTAACCACCAGGAAGCTTAACGCCAGCAAGAAACCCACAGAAAACCCTGGCAGAGATTCTTTTGTCAGCGTACCTTTGAGGTGAACCTTGATTATGTTGTTGTCGCCCACCAGGTACCCACAGGGCAACAGCTCAGGCACTTCGGAGGCATGGCAGCGGATCACTTCCCCCATCCTGTAGCCCACAATGCTGTCAGAGCTAAGACCCAGGCTGGTCCCAGGATCCACCCGGAACACGTACTCCTGCAGCAGGACGGAGGCAGAGGACGCTTAGCGGCCATGCTAGCTATGACTACATTCACAATGCAGGCCTTTAGGCGCCATTCTCATTTTGCTTTGAGTTGTCGTTCACATTTTCAACTTGCATGTGATCGCCTGTGTGAACCGTAAGTGACCTAAAAGCATCCCACATGCGCAAACAGGACGAAGTAAACATGGACAGTATTGGTGGAGTGTTCCAAATCTGAGCTTTTCACCCCTTAAAAATAAAATCAGATTTGTGCCACTTCTACATGTGGAAACTTCCACTTCCAAATCCTGATACAGATCCAACTGCTTTCAAAGCGTCTGCAGTTTGAACGGTTATTTCATCTGACTTTTACGTCATTAATGTGAGACATAAATCATAATTCTGCACCAGAAGAAGCCGGACGCGATAAATCTGGATGAAACCAATGGCTGAAAATTGAAATTATGAACTTATGAAATAAGTACTTGTCACTGAAGCACATCACAATCTGACTACACATACAAACAGATTTCTCTACAGAAGTCAATACACCACAATCAATCAAAGTCAATCAATACCTTTGCTATTAGTTGTGGTTTATTTTTCTTAGCTTCCTTTGACTTATGATTTTGTGACAATAGTCGGCTACTGTATAAATACACTTTAAAATCCAACCATAGACGCGGCACCCAGTATTACTTCCATAAACAGAGCACTGCTGTGACGTCTACATTCTTCTCTGCGCATGCTGGTTGCTTTGGTGTCGTAAAAAATTCACATGGAAGCCTGATAGTATGAACAACCAGGCAATAATCTCCAGATTTTAGCAAAAAGAAAGCAAAAAAAAATCAAACTTTAGAATCAACCACATAGCCTTAATGTTCTACCTTAGTTAGCGTAAACGGTTCACCATTCATCGTCTCTAACCTCTAAGAACTCAAGATAGACAAATTCTGTCCATCTGCTTACTTTAAAGAGCCGCCGGATGACCCCGTCCAGGACGTCCCACTTGGTCTTCCCGCTAACACCTATAGACCCGATCAAGAACTCGTGGCTTTGTGGAACCTGAAGAGTCGGCAAAATAGTTAAACCAAAAATCAAGAACAATATGGATATATTTTTGGGGTCCAAGCAGGATGAATGGTCATCTACAAACCTTGGTGCGTTTTGGCCCGCTGCTGATGGTGACCACTATCCGCACACTCCGACTTTCCTTACGGAGATTTCCCTCGTAGCTGTCGTCCAGGAGAATATCTGAAAGGAAGACGTTCTGTTAACACATTGGCTGCCTAGAAATAAATTGGTCACTGAAGTTTATCCTGTACAATTTGCTGCAATCTCTCAGGATGGACAAGCAGCACAGTCCAAGCATTCCATCATCATGGGTGATGTTAAAAACACCAGCAGACTATAAAAGTGACTATGTGTTCTCTTGAGTGATGGATCCGATGGACGAGTCTGGGTGTGATGGTTGCTAGAAGAACTGTGTTGATTTTCAGGGGCTGGAATTGGTTCCATGGCTCCAGAGAAAGGAACCCAATTTTTTAGCCAACCAAGACATTTTGGACAATTTCATGCTCCCAACTCTGTAAGAACAGTTTAAGGATGATCCCTTCCTGTTCCACCATGACTGATCACCAGTTCACAAAACGCCACTACGCCTATAAAAACATGGGTGACCTACACAGAGGACTGACTCCAAGGACTGGGTAATATGGCGGAAAAACAAGCCACACAAGAACCCTACAATATCAGGCTTATATTGATAATTGTTGATTAGTTTTGAATATCAAACACATTGCTTAATTGGTGACATGATCTTCTGTCACCAGAAGACTTCTGGCTCTCAGGTTGCTGAATGCTCCTCCATATTGCCGTTCTTCTTTTCCCAGAATCAAACTTACATGTCAGCTGATGAACCTAAGGCTTTTCTGCATTTCATTGCAAAAAAAAAAAAAAGGCTACACTTTTCCAACAAAAACAGCCTCTTACATCACAGTTAGCCAATGTCAGTGTACATAACTTCACACTTCAACTCTGAATGCATTTCTCTCTGCACCACATTCTAGAGTGAGGAAGGGGCCACTTGGTATTCAGCTGGCCTCCTGCTTGCTGCATGCGCTGCGTTGAGGTGATAACAGCCGTTTCTTCCCTGCATCCACGCGCCATCGCTCTTCGCTCATTTTGCCACCAGTTAACCAGCCTTTTCTGTTAATTACTGAACGAGCGAAACGGACGGACTTCTTTTTCTGAGACGGACCGAGCCAGGAGATATTCTCCACTTCGTTGCCGAATAGGTTTCTGTCCTGCTGCGCGAAAGAAGCCTTTTCGACCAGATTCCTTTGCAGTTCTCTGGTGTTTACAGGCGAATGAAGAGAGAAATTTTAAACCGACAAAGCAGAAAATTAGTTTGAACAATCTCTAGAGTTCAGGACTCGCATTGTTTGTCACTGAAGACCGGTGGGATTGACAGTGTACTCACCGGACATGATGGTGTCAGTGATGTTGAGGTTATTGAGCGACAGCCCCAGCGACTGCCGCGAGGAGGATGAGGACGTGCTGGAGGCCTCGGAGGGCGGCCGGGCTGTCTTGACAGGCGTCGCCGTGGGCGTGGCGTTCCCGCTCGACTTGAGCCGATCGTTCTCCGCTTTCAGGGTCTCGATCTCGTTCTGCGGATCAGAGGAATAAAGTGACGGCTGCTCCCAACGGCCAACAGTTATTTATTCTGAATGCGTAGCATTGCAATTATGGTGCTGCAAGGGTTGTTTTTTTTCTTTTTTTGATCTTTAAGGCCTCCTTTGTGTTGAAGTTAAGTCTCAGATAAAGAGTTTAAAACGATCACTGAGATCTGAGGGCAGACAGACCGGATAATCCAGATGTACAAAGATCCAATTAGGTGAGGCGTTTGTGTTCATTTGACATGTTCTTTCACCGCATGCTTTGCTTTTTAAAGATGGAATCGCAGCAAAACATGACTGAAAAATAAGGAAGTCCTTTGTTGACACAGCTACAATGGAGTTGAAGTAATAAAATAATAACATATTATGTATTACGAGGGTTCTTGGAGGATTCAGCAAGTACAATTTAACACCTTCTAAAGACTTTTAAGACCAACATTACCAGAGACTTTCAAATTAGCATTTTTAACAGAGGAACCGTTTATTGTTATCAATTTAGTTGTCAAAGAAAATGTAAGTTTCTTCATCAAAAAGACAAAATTATATCTGTATTAAAAACAATCAGCAGTAATCTTCTCAAAGCTGCAGTATAAATTTATTAAAGAAATGTTTTTTTACATATTTTCTTAAACTGTGACAGTATAATAATCTCCTTCCTAAACTATTATAGTTAAGAAATGCATTTTAAGACAGCTATATAGCTGTTGAACAACCAATCAGAGTCAGGAGGCGGGTCTTAGAGCTGTCAATCGACTCATGTATTCGCCGCTAAATGAGCAAATGGAAGAGAAAGAACTTTAAACTTTGATTTCCAATTTTGTTTTTCTTTTTAAAAAAACTTTTTTTATACTTTTTAAAACCCCGTTACAAGCTTTTGCATTAATATTCATTAAAGGCAAAGAAGCTACTGAAGCCACGCTGGCGTTGCGTGGTCCTACGGTTCCGGCCTCACCTGCATGCGGTTCATGGCCTCCCGGATCTGGTCCAGGTGGTGCGCCGAGCTGAGAGCCTCCAGCCGGATGTCGGTCAGCTTCAGCTCCTTCTCCCGGAGCTCGTTCTTCAGCTGCAGGATGATCTCGGCCTCGGCCTCCGTGCATTCGCACAGCCTGGAGCGGTGATTAAAAAAAAACCAGGGAGGGAGGAGCGCAGGAGGGTAAAGGGAAGGGAGGGTCACCTTCTGGGGTTACACCAAACTAACTCACACAGCACACACACAATCTGGAGAAGAATATGCTTCAAAGGAAACAGGGAAGCTCGAGTTCTGAGGGGAGGTCGGCGGTGATGGCCGTCGGCGAGGTGAGACGGGGAAGTGGAGCATTTGGATCAGAGAATTGCTCCCACTTTGGTTCAGATTTTTACAAGAGACAATTTGCTTTGTTGGAGAGGGAAAGATTTGTCTTTTTTCAGAACTCCCCCCCAAAAGCCATGCGTTTATGTGTGAAAACCTTCCACATGCCAGAGGAAAACTATGCCTGACATGTTGAAGTGGAATAATCTCACCAGCTGCCTCACAGCAGCAGCTGCATGCTGACTGTGTGCAGCGTTTCTAAAATATTCATACTCCTCGAACTTCTCCACATTCTCTGGGATTTCGTATGAAAGACCACCACAAATTAGAGCAGACAGTAACTAAAAGGCGGACGTAAAGGTTTAAGGACTACAAATCTGAACATTTCATTCCAACTCCAGTCCGTTGCAGCTTTTAACATGCAGATGTTTCCCCCCCCCCTGTTCAAAACAAAAAGAAAAATCTTCCTCGAAACTTGCTCTGGTATTTAGTTTGTGTTTTATTATCCGTTCCTGTTTAATCAAATTTCTTAATTGCTCGTTTTGTTGCTGTATTGGTTTCTCTTGTAAACGAGATCTTGGATCTCAATGAGACCACCCGCATAAAATAAATAAATAAATAAAAAAATAAAAAAATCGAATAAAAATAAAAACAGCTCAAGTGATCTGATACAAATATCTGTATCAGTGTCAATGTTGAAAAAGGTTCTAGGTCGGGTATCGGTGACGATGTGCCTGACCCATAAAGGCTGATCTATTCATTCTAATTCTATCATTTGTGCACTGACCGACGTCATGCTTTATTCTTTAGTTCACATTATGTTTGGAATTTTTAATTGCACTTGGTGAACTATTTGAAAGAAGGTTTGTTGCAGCTTATTTTTACATAGTTGACCAATGTAGTCAACTTATTGTTTTTGTCAGCTTTGGTTTTTGGCATTATTTATTTTACATTGGCTATTGTTAATTTATTGAACTGAGTGAATAAATTAAAGTTGGAAAATCATGTCTAAACTAACCCTAACTCACAAAGAATGTCACATATGCCCTTCTTCTGTGTTAATCTTTTGTTTGTAACATCAAAGAAATAAGGAAAAGAAGTGCATGGGGTGTGAAAGGTTTTGCACGTTCAGGAATATCTCAGTGGATAACGTTTGAGTTCCTCATCAGCATTTAAAGGTGCTGAACACGAAAAGAGAAAAGTCACACCAACACAATCCAGTGCACACACACTCCCGGGGAGCAGGCCCGTTACCGAGATCTGTGTTTGTAGACCACATGACCGTTATGCTTTTTCTTTGGCGTCCATATTGGGGAGGACTTGCTGTCGCAAATGCACTTGCTACGGCCGGTTGAGAAACATTTCAGAAAAGTGTAGAGAGAGAGACAGAGAAAGTGTTTGGAGGGGAGAGTGAGGTGACGATTTTAGTTCAAAGGAGGCAAAGGAAAATGAAATTAACTCAAAGGACAAAAAGGAACAAAAGAGGCGACTGCGTGTTTCGGTGTCGGCGTGCGTGGTGGACTCACTCCGTGGTGGAGGGGGAGGAGCGCAGCGTGGCGATGCTGCCCTGCCTGTTGTCGTGCTGCAGCTTGGGCGAGGAGGGCACCGAGTCGGTCATCTCCTCCATCTCGTCGTGGGCCGACTGCGACTTGCTTTTCTTCTTGCTGAACGCCTGCTTGAAAGAGCTGCGCAGCTGCAAGGCACAAAACAAGAGAGCGTGCGTTAGCTCCTGACGGGTTTCCACTGGCACGTTGTGTCGCGTCAGATCAGGGCGTCACTCGTTTCCAAGCAATGGCCGCGGTCTGTTTTAGGCAAAGAGGCAGAAAAGCGAGGCCGTAAGTAGAAATGAGAATGAGGAGTCGGGGGCGGGGGGGTCAGGCAATTGAGATGAACAAACAAACAGGGGAGAAACAGAGGAGCAGCGTTGCTGTATCCATGCCGACGTTCCAAAGAAAGACATAAAGGAGTAAGGATGAAGGCGGGGCCGTGATTAGGACGGGACTGGTGGAAAACTAAAATGGAAGACACTCTGGAAACCACTGACCTGAGCCGGGATGGAATCAGCCACCTGAAGATGCAGAACACACCCAACGTTAAGGCACGCAAACGCACACACACACATGCTCAATACACACCCATCTATAGCAGACTGTATTCACTCAGAGTAACAGCTGAGAGTGGCTGTGTTCTACAAAGCATGGCAGAGAAAGTACAGTTACTACAGCGGGAAGAGGGATGAACAATGACAGCAGTTTATATGAATGGGAAAGTTAACTTTGTCCGAACGGGAAACATTTCCGCAGAATCCGTCTGGAACCTGTTTTATTTGGAGTGTGGATAAGCAAGGATAAGCAGGTTCAGACAATGGATGGATAGATGGTCTGGAGGACACACATCCATACTAAAAAAGCTACAGCAACCGGACAAAACATTTCAGCGTTATACACCTAAAATCTGAAACCGTCTCACTGAAGAAGTGAGACGGGCCTCCATTCTGACAATGTTTAAATCCAGGCTGAAAACACTTTTTTCTGCTGGGCATACGACAGCTCAAAGCATTTTATCAACTTTTTCTTATATTGAATGAATCACCGATTCTTTCCTTCCTTGTTTTAGTTTGTTGTAGTTTGTTTAATTCATGCCTATGATTTTAAACTCTTACTCTTGAGTTTTTTTGTAAACAATATGAATTGTCTTGTACACAAAATATGCTTACAAATGCATCTATCACCCGTTCTGCTAATCTGCGGATTAGTGGAATCTGATTTTTCTTCCACTGGAAACGTTTAACACTTAGATTCCCTTAAGTAAACTTTTATAAATAATTTCAAAATTTCTTTTTTACTTTCAATTGAATAAAGTTCAACATCCGTGACACGTTGGACCGGGTCCTGCAAAAAACGGGACATTTCCTCACTTTCTAAAAGTATCCCGGGACGCCTGGGACAGGACGTGAAATACGGACATGTCCCGGGAAATACGGACGTTTGGTCACCCTAATTTAGTGCATTAGCATTAGCGTCAGCTAAATACCATGTTGGTGTGGTGCCTCGACATTAGTACAATGTTTATGACTAGTGCTTTAAGGTTAGTGCAATTAACTTTTTAGCTAGCTGTGCTAACTAGCAGTTAGCGGTGCGGTGTATTCTAGTACCTTTCTCTTTGAACCGCTGGTAATTTGAGCAATTTTTGCTGCAGTAGCAGCATCTGTTGAATCGAGCTGGCGACCTTTATGGCTGTTAGCTTACAGTTCATTTTATGGAGAACCATTTATTTTCTTCAAGTAGTATTTTCTGCAACAGAGGTCGAGACAGAACTTCTGATATGTCGACTGACTCGGGGGAGCTGCAGCAAATAAAGACTGCTGCAGAACAGCAAGGCGTAAAACCTGAAACAATGAAGGAAGGTTTTGAATTCTACTCAGCATTTCTGACTGGATTTGTCGGCAGTTTTGAGATCAGTGGTTTGATAATGAAAAGTCAAATGTGAAAGCAACAGGAAGATATGTAGAGCGGTAAATGTTGAAGGCACTTCAGTGATGTGATCACAAAGCAGATGCACAAATACCAACACAAACAGTAAAAAAGGAAAATTCTAAAAAATAAACGATCTTTTCAAGAGTCAGTCATTCCAGAAATCTCAATGATTTTACAGTAAGAAAACAATTAAGGCTCCCGATGTTGATAGCAGTGAAATATTTGTGCTGCGCAACATTGAGGAAGTGCTCAAACAGTCAGACTTTGAATCTGAATATTAACAATAATGAGACATTAACAAAATACTGAATCGTTAAATGGCACTGAAGAATAACAAAATAATGAAAAAGGTGATTTTTGGTGAGGAATAAATCAGGACACCCTTCCACGCACACACGTTGCATGTGTGTGCGTGTTGACACGGTCTGGGTCGATCGGAAATTCCTCGGCATAAGATGTGAGACCGACGGCCTGACAGGTGAAGTTTGAGCCAAAGTGGGACAGTGAACCCAAAGCCAGCAGTAATCCTGGAACAACGGGACTGAAAAGGAAAAGAATCAAGGTTTTGAGATGGCCATGTCAAAGTCCAGAGCTCAACCTGATGGAAACGCAAAGGCAGCAACTTCATAGAGATGCCAGCAACAATGAACTCCATTAATCCTATGAAGAGTGGGCAAACATGTCTGCACAATTATGTCAGACTTAAGAAATCATGTAGAAACTGAGTTGATTCCGCGAGCTACCGAATCCCTGGGAGCCCTCAGTTCTTCCTGTGACTTCACTTACAGTGGTGGAAGCTTTCTTTATCCCCTGCCTGTGTAATTTTCATGCTAATTTCTCTCTTCTTCTTCTTCTTTCCACTTACCCAGCTCTTCTTCTTCTTCTTTTTATCCTCGGCGTCCTTGCCCAAGCTGCCCATGCTGGCGTGACTGGCAGCGCTGTTGATGCTGGACATGCTTTCCGACGAGTGCTGCCGCCTAATCCGAAGGTCTGAAGGAGACAGACAAAGCAATCCTCAGTGCGAAAAACACTAAGCTGGAGAGCGGCTGAAAACGTGACGGTCGGTGTGGGGCTTTTGCCTCTATAAGACTTTGTAACGCTACACTGAGGCTGGTGCACTGAGAGGGCCTCAGCCAGTCACTGCTACCGCCGACTGAGGCTGCTTCATGACTGGAGAAGGTCACAGATCACTTCCATTTTAGTTTTGGTTTTTTTTTTGTTACACTTAAATGTTTCAAGTCAAATTCATTTTACAATTAGACAAAAATTAGGTATTGAAATTATTTCATCATTTCCATTCCAAAGTCTTCCTTTCGTTTGCTTGTGGATCGATGTCCGGTTGCACAAGCCATGAAAGTTTAATCTTTCGGCCGCACACTAATGGCTCTCCTTAAAGGGGCAGTATCATGTTTTCCAGGCAAATAGTGTAATTTTATAGCACAATGAAGTTCCTGTGTTGTCTTCATTGTTTTAAAAACCCCAGAAGCTTGGTTCTTGAAGGCGGCGCTTGGTTCCCCCAAGCGTTTTGCACAGCCTGATGGTTGCCTCAGGAAATTTAAGCACATTTCTCAAAGCAACACTCCAGGTCTGTTTTTGATGATGTTATAAAAAGCTTGGAAAAGTTGATTTTACACGATATTGCCCCTTTAAGAGGTTTCTGCTAGAAAACAGAATTCATGGCGAGCTTTCCTGTTTGAAGTTGGCTTTACAGCATATTTAACAGGACACACACCTTCCAGAATGATCCACGTTTGTCATACCACCCAATAGTGTTTTTCCAAAAGTCTTGGGGATCATCTAGATTTTTGGGTTTCTTTTTGGTCAGATGTTCCTTTGGTCTTGGAATTCAATCACAGATGCCATTTTAGCCGAGTCTGTTTCTTATTGTTGACTCATAAGTTTTAGATGTTGTCCTATTGGATGACTCTATAACGAGACGCTACGCTTTCCCCAATGAGTATAATGCCTCCTACTGTGGTTCTCTGGAGTCCCAAAGTTTCAGAGAGGAGCCATCATTTCAAAACTGCTTTTTGTATCAGGGTCTGGTTATCTTCGACTAAAATGTACATTTATGTGATGATCTGAAACATTTCAGAAAACAAGCCAACTGCAGTAAAAAAATCGCAGTGTAAAAATGATCAATGGCGCACAAACACCTCAGCTATAGTCGTAGTTTAGGGGGGACACCCTGCTGGTTTTGCTACCTTTGTGTAGGTGGTCCGGGCCGTTGAGCGCCACCTGGATTGCCGTTTGAGCGTCGGTGTTCTGGGTCTTCAGCATCTCTATGGTTTCTCTCAACTCGGCCAACTCGGACTCCTGCAGCGGCAAAATGAGGACAAGAACAGGAAGTTCTCTTTTTAGCATCACAGAAGCACTACTTTAGAGAGGATGGGATCTTTGTAGCCTGGAAGAAAACACATATAGCAATAAAATGTGCCCAGACTAGAGCCCTTTTGGAAGTTTTTTTTTTTTTTGAATCAACACACAAGCTGCTTTGATGTGAACAGGTTCTCCAAGTTTGGCTTTGACAATGGTTTCAATAAAGCAGAAAGGGAGGAGGAAAAGTTTTTCCCATTAGATGTCGGAGCCAGCGCCCCCTGCTCTGAGGAGGGAAAAAAAGACTGCACTCTTTGTTGAGCTGACTTCATAGAGGAGAGGGAACCTCCTTTTTTTCTTCCACCACAGCCCACTGAGAGCTGCCGATAGGGCTGCTGCTTTAATTAAAAGTTAGAACCGTGTTGTCTGACAAAGACCTCCCTCTAGTCTGCTTTAGCGCCTGGAGGATTAAAAACCTCCTGGGTCCTGTCAGCCCTTTGAGCTAAAGATACTGATGCTGATGCAGTGATCAGTGGGAAGCTCTTGTTGAGCTCTTTTGAAGGACAGACAGTTCAAGCAATGTCACACTTTGTCTTAAGTGAGACAAATCTTGAGATAGTAGGAAACTACGACATTAGCAAGACTCAAGACTTTGGCAGCACCCAAACTTTGAAGATAACGGAAATAATCCAGTAATTCTCCACCAGTTTCCAGAAAGAGTTTAATGAAATGGCACAGGTTGCTCTTCCTAATTACTTCTCTTCCTTTGAATGCAGTTTCCTTTAGTCTGTTGCTGAGTGAGGCGTAACTTCTCGTACCTTTTGTTCGGCGGTCATGGTGAGGCTCTGTAGGCGGCAGGTCATGTTGCTGAGGCTCTTCTCGAAGGCGGCCACCAGGTGAGCCTGCACACACACCGAGACGTGCTCTGATTTCATTTCAGAATAACTGGGTTTAACTGAATAAGACATGTTTAATATTTTATATAATTGACTTCACTAGTTACATACGAGCTCAAACTCCAATGTATTTTGTTTGGAGTTGATGTGACAAGGTAACGCAGATTAGTGCCAACTTGGGAAGTAGACGTAAAATGTTTTCGGTTTTTGGAATTTTTAAAATTTAAATCTTATGGAACCATTTGCTTTCAGACGTTAGCCAACTACAACATTAGAAGACGAAGCGGCAGCTACACTGGAACTGTTTTACAGTCTGATCACGTGTTAGAATGGGCAAGTCAAAGTCCAATTGAGAATCAGTGGCAACTGGCGACTGAGTTTGAGGTATTTTGCTAAAAAGAACGGGCAAAAAAATAATGACGGTGTGCTAAAAAGCGGTTCTACAAACTATAGACTATATTTTGTAAAATGATTAAACTCGTATATACTTCCCCCATTTATTCAATCTGATGCAGGTTTTTTTGTTCATCACATTCAATTATCACATTATCTACAGTTCTAATTTGAGAAAATGTGGAAGGGTGTAAGAGAGAATATAAAAACAACAATAATTCTGGTAAGAACTGTGTCTCGAAACCAGAACCTTTCAAAGACACCAGGTGTTTATCCCTCAAGTTATTTCTATTCTGAAAGTTTGGCGAGAAGAAAACATAACTTTTGAGTTTAAAAGAGCCATTAATACTGATTGTTGCTGACGGCAACTGAGAACTTAACTAGGCTGCATGTGGAGATTTGCTTTTCCTTAACAGCTTAAAACCTGGTGCTTGGACATTTAAAGTAGGAAAAAAGTCTAAATCGTCCTGGAGGACATGTTACATCTCGCCAGATCAAATTATTACTTGTGGATTTCGTCATGCCCTGTGTCTCTCTGGACTACTGCAGAGTAAAATGTGTGGCATACACATCAGAGAAGAGTTTTTCTCCATGACTCAATCCATCACCTGGGGATGCAGCAGCAACACGATGAAGGATGGCAGCAGGTTCAGGAAATCCTACCATCTGTCCTGCTGAATCTGTCAGTTTAGGACTGCGCCGCACTGGAATTGGTCTTGCCTTAAAAATTGTGGCTCTGTGTTTATGAATGACTGTCTGGTAAAGCCTTCTGTCTATGACAGCAATGTTTGCTCTGCTATGATTTTTGCGTGTGAGCTTGTTTGTGTGTTGTTGTACGTATGTAATGCCTGCTCTACCTGTCATCCTTAGCCAGACACTCTGTGACACCTGTCAGGCCAGGTGTCACAGGACGATGGGCAGCATGCCCAGACAAATCAAAGGATTGTCAGAATCACACACATTCATGCTTTTTATCATTATGCCTTCAGTCTGGATAAAACTGTCTGCAGAAAGAAGAATTCCTTTTGTAGCCGTGAGGAACTGTGAGTCCAAAAATAAAACACGGAGAGGAACACCCAACAATGCCAATTCCACTCAGTTTCCAGGGCTGAATTTGTAATGGTGTTGACCTTTAGAAATGCCAACTCCTCGTACCCCTCCCACTAACTCTGCATCTTCTTCCAACTCCACCTGTGAGTCCTCACCCCCACAGACAAGGGAGGTGATGATCAGCCTCGCATCCCAGAGAAGAACAAACTGCCGTACTCCTTGGACCTGAGCCCAATGGATCAGCACGTAGTTTCTTTCTTCTTCTTTTTTTTTTTTTTTTTACAAACTTCTTGAGGTCAGGGGTAGAAGGTTAATGTCACTCAAAATAAAATAACTACATAATGAGCAGTCTTCCCTTTCGGGGCTCCTCTGATGTTGCCAATAAAGAGAAAAACTCAAAGATATTACAATGTCTAAAATAAAGAGAAGCATTTATGCCACAACTTCGGTACAAGCCTAAGAACACGCTTGAGAATCTTAACCCTCCTAAAGAGTGTTAAGATCCCTAAACTGAGATGTACAACTAAAAGATGTTGCAATGTCTCTAATAAAGGAACACTCTTCTCAAAGTTGTTCCAATATCACCAGTGAGCAATTAAACTCCTCCAGAGTTTGATGATGGCTACACTAAGGAGACGTACAACTCAAGGATGTCTCCAATAAAGAAACACTCTTCTCAAGGGTGTTCCATTGCCACCAAAGAGCAAGAAAACACATAGAGTGTTAAGATTCCTACAGTAAGGAGGTGCACAACTCAAGGATATTACTGTACACTGTCTCCAATAGAGTCTCTCCCCTCAAGGTTGCCCCAAAGACCAACTGATCTAATCTAGTGTTAAGATCCTTAAACTAAGGTAATGTACAACTAAAGGATGTTACAATGTCTCCAAAAAAGAAGCACTCTTCTTTAGAGTGTTCCAAAGCCAATAATGAGATAAACTCCTCCTGAACGCTGTGATGTCCACAATAAGAGATACCCTCCTCAAGAGTGTTTCAATGCCTCCAATAAAGAGACACATTACTCAAGGGTGTCATAATGTCTCAAATTGGTGGACATAATTTTGAAAAGGCATTCAACTCTACTATTAAAGCACCACAAAGGGGAAAAGGAGAATCTTGTCCTCTTTGACAAGATTCTTCTTGTCCCACAGAGGACAAGAAGAACCGATAAGGTTATGCACTGTTAAGTTCTTATGACGTAAAACTTTCTCCTGAAAATGGCAAACATTGTTAAAAAGGTTTTCCATCAAATCAAAAGGCAAAGCTATTGCTTATCAATGCAGAGCAAAGTTCTGTATCTCCCTCCTGAATGGATCTTCTTTTGTCCTTCAGGTTTCTCCACTGTTCAGTTTCAGCACCGTTTTTTCTTTATTTAATGGTCAAAACATCAGACTGCAAGAAGAGACAAAGTCTGCTTCCACACTTGAACAAGCACTTAGCACTGCAGGAGGAGGATGACGCATGTTCCAATGCTTGAGACTGTCAATCTAGCAGCAGGACGACTTTGTTAGGCATTTAGAGAGTTTCATATCACTATCCCACCTACAAACTGATTTTCTATGTTCCTATTTTCACTCTTTTTACCTCTGTGATTTCTGTTTTGGCAATAAAAAGACAAACGCAAAGAGACAATATGCACAGCTTGATCACAATGAGCAAATATTCCATCCGAGAACAAAATACGTTCAGGAAAGCAGAAAGCAAGACCAGATTTTTATTCCCTCCACAGCTGAAACAAACTGTGCTCTCCAAAAGGAGGCCATTATGGAAATGAGCCGGGTGTTTAATGGAATCCTTTGAAAGAAACAAACTCACGTTGGCAGACAGCTGAGACGTGAGGGTTGCCACCTTCTCCTGAGAAGCATCCAGCTCCCGCCGCAGCTTTCTGATTTGCTGGTTTCGGGCGAGAGAGCAGATGTGAATGCGCGCCGTGTAGACAGACTTCAAACCTTTTGTAATCATGCTGATGAACATCAATGAGGAAAGGAAAGTGCAGTTACACAGTAACGTGTGTCAAAAACATTGGAGTGAAGTGTAAAGAAACATAAAGTGAGGGGGGATTACCGTGGAATTTTGGACTGTTTGGCCCTTGATTGAAAAGAAAAGAGTCAAAATTAACACTATGTTGCATGCTTACATCAAACAGACAGATACCACCTAACATACCACACCCAGTCAGAGGTTAGCAGTGAGCGGCAAAGCAAGAGAGGCGTGGACTTAAAACCTGGTTCAACAGAGCCTGCAAATACTGGAGAATATTCCTAACAAGCATCCCACAGTTAGTACCAACCAGATATTTACATACATGTACAAAAACACATGCCTTTTTAGTCTTACTGTCTGATGTGAAACATGTCTGGTTTCATAATAGACAGTAAGAAAAAATGGTCTTACTCTATATAAGAGTATATAGAATAATGTAAATATCTGAAAAAGAAGAAATCAGAAACTATTAAATATCAATCCAAAATCAAATTTATTTTACATCCGCATTGGAAATGCCATCCACAGTAATCAGATTGCCTTGCAAAAGTATTGATAACTCTTGAGTTTTGCTTTTCGCCCACATTTTAAGCACAACCACACACGTCAGTGTATGTTACTGGGGTTTTGTGCGAAAGCAAAATGTGGGAAATCAACGTGTTTTTTTGAAGCGTCAAAAGACATGAATACTCTTGGAGGCGCTGTGAGTTTCGGCTAGTTATTAGTGGAAATAAGGATATTTAATGTAAATGTAATGTAATTTAATTGTAATTAAATGTAATTTAATTGAAAATTAGATTTATTAATTTTTTTAATTTCAGGGGAAATATCACAAGTGTGACTCCAGTATTGAATTCTCGGTGATTCGTTAAACCTCCGTCTCAGAGAGTGTTTGCTGCTACTCTCTGAACCAAACTTGAGCTAAAAACACACGAATAAAACGACATGACTAAAAGACATAAAAACTGGAGACAAAAAAGAGGAAAAGAAGCTAAATTAGATTAAATCAGGGTGCGGTAGATGCGTGTTGTGTTAGTTTTTGTAATGAAGAAAAGAAAAACGTCGTTAACATTTGAAAACTAAATCACAGAAAGATCATGAAAAGCAATGCAACATAGAGTTAAACTGTTTTGTCGTTAAACTGAACACAGTCGTAGCTCAAATTTTGGTGTTGGTTTTGCCCAATGTTATTAGAGACAAATATCAGCAGATTTTGCCCTTGTTGGACTACATCGGCAAAGAAAATCTGCACAGCAGAACATGCAAGACATTCAAACACAAGGAAACAGCCAGAGGAGATCCGAAAACAGGAGAGGAACATGCTGGGTCTGACAGACACTAGGCGAAAACAAACCAACTCAAACAAAGCAGCAACAACTTAACGGTGCAATAAGAAAAGTGTTCGCCCTTAACAGATTTCCATCGGTTTAGACAGCTTTTTTTTCTCCCTTTCATGAATGAAATCATTTAGAGACTACATTTCATATTTATTTGGGTTTACTCTACGTCTCATATTAACACAAAGCATTTCGATGTCACAAAAAGCTGAAGAAATCTGTCGGAGGGCAGAGACTTTCTTGCACTTGAAACCAGAAGTTGGGCCTTAGCCGTCGGATTGATGTCGCACCGAATCGTACTGTTTCAGTTGCAAGTTTGAAACCCATCGGGTTTGACTGTTCTGCTCAGTGGCTAGGCTAGCTGTTTTTTTAGCAATCCAAGCCCGTGACACCGCTGCAGCAGTCTCCCTAGCAGAAGTTGTACCGATGGGAGTTTTCCAAGTTGGAGATTGGACATTTGAACTTCTGATGACAAATGCGACGCAGCACAAGTAACTGTAACCAAAGTTTAATGCTACACGGCAGGAAGGCAGCATGCAGACAGAGACATGCTTGTTCTGTCCCTCAGTTTTACCTCAGAATGGGCTTTTTCCTCAGTCTGTAAGAGACAAGCAAACTCTAATTAGGACCATATCTTTACTGCCTCCTAGAGATGCTATTTCCCTTCTGATGTGACGAATCAGAAAAAAGATTAAATAGCAAACATGGAAGATAATCTTACTTAACTTAAAAGATCTAAAAGACACTATCACTGACAATTACAATTATAAAAATCCACCGGAAAATAATTTTTTGTTTATTAGGAAACGAAGTGATTCGTTCAACGAGTAGAAAACGTTTAGCGACTTGAAAGCTGCAGGAATGAGACAGAAGTGTACGGTCATCAGTTCTGCCCGCAAAAACGAATTTGCTAACTCCATGATTGTGTCGTCTGAGTCACAGACTGCACTGTTAGAAAAGCTAACAGCTTTCCTGTCATTTAAGGTTGCGTTACACATTTCCAATATAACCTCAATAAAAACACAAAACTGACCAACAAGGGGAAAGAGATATAGTTTTAGATGAATTTCATTTCACTTAAAAAAAAATAAAACAGAACGTTATAGGGAGCATATTGTGTTTTATTTGATTTCTTAAACTCGTCCCACTGAGCGACTTACCGCAGAGTAAAGAGAGGATGTGCTGGAGACCAGAGACAAGGACGAGCCGTGGACTGTGAGACAAGAGACAGAGAGTGTGAACAACTCAGGTGACACTTCAAAAAAAACAAAAAAAAAAACATTCACCATTTTAACCTCAAACACATTTCTTTCTATTCTCATGGTATTTTTAGGTTCATAGTTCAGCACTGTCTTACCTTCATCAGTGCTGTCTCTGAAGGAACCTGAGCGACTGATGGCCCGGGGTCGGTCCTCCAGGGAGGTCGCACTGCCCCCTAGTGGGTGGCCCTCTCCGTACAGGTCAAACGAGTCCTGAGCGGGGATGCTATTGGAGCGGCTCATGCTGCCGCTGCTGCCTGGTGGCAGGTTGTACTGGTTGATGTTGGTTGGACTTACTGCACAGTAATGACATGCAGACAATATAGCGGTGTTAGTCACTTTATTAATATACATTATCACACCGACAAATTTTTTTCTTTCAACTAACTTTTTAAAGAAGTTCCTCAAATTTGCTGCAGCTAATTGCATTAGTTTTGCTTGAGATGTTAATTCTGATTTGAGTAATTCTCAAATTGAGAGTTATAGCTTGAGCAAACATAATAAAACAACATAGAGAAACAAAATAGTCCTTTTTTAAGGTTGGTACAAAGAAACACTTTTTTCAGTGCATGATCTTGCTTCTGCAAATTTTGTTTTGTGAAGCAACGTGTGTGACTTCTGGTGGAGTAAGTGCTATTATTGTCAAAGTAGGCCAAACCCGCTTGACTTTTTTGTTGTCAGATGTGTCTCCATCAAAAAAAAGTACAAATAAATATGCGCAATGTGATGGAAATATTAACATCCAAAATAATTTCCTCAGTTTTGCAAAAATAGTTCTTTACGCTCACTTAAGTTAACTTAGATTTTTGACTTTTTTTTTTTTTTTTTTTTAAAGTGTCAAAGCGCTAAAGGGAAGATGGACCCACATTTGTCAATTAGGTTTTGAAATAACAAACATTTATCTGTGTGTGTGGGGTTTTTTTTTTACACCAACGCATAACTTCAACATCTGATGTAATCACATTTTGCGTAGCCTGGTTGATTCACTCCAAACCAGTCGATTGGAACCATACCAAATTCACATTTTCCTTTTAGAGAGATTTTTAAAGTTTGCTCAACATTTATATGACCATTGGGTGGAAATATATGACTTTGGAAGACTCTGATGTGAAAACATGCATTGTTATTCTCAACAAACAGCAGATGGCATGTTTTAGTTGTTCCTCCTAAGTCGACCATATGGTTAAGATATAAGAAAAAGCTGGATATGAGATGGTATTTTTTTAACCTCTTGTTGTCACCCCAGTTTTCTCACTAACATCTGTTACAATTGGACGCACGTGGTGAGTTATGCAAATTAGGTAATAATTTTATTTAGTGACCTGTGCCCATTTTAAGGACAGCCTGTAGGTACTTTACTTATGATGGAATTGGTGAAACTAGGACTGGCTCACAACTCTCGGACAAATTAGCATCGAATAATAATTTCTAAATCATATCTGTGGTGGCCTTTAGGGGAACACAGTGAAAAAGTGACAGGTTGACAGACAGTACAGGAACATTTTTCTACAACCACGAGCTGCTAACAACGGAAAAGTTGGCGTGTGCCTTGAAGCTTCCCATCAGTGCTGAACTAAAAGAGCCTTTTTCAGTTTTTTATGAATCCTGGCTGCATTTGATTATTTCTAGTTGGAAATATTAAGTACTTAGAGACATGAAATCTTACCTGGATGATTTTAGACCAAACATGGACCTTTTAAAGTGCAGTTTGAAATTCATGTAAAAACTCGAAATAGAGCACTTTTCATATTTGCCGGCGTTAGAAATAATAGTGAAAAACACAAATGAAATTTGGATTTTTCATGGATATTCATGGATAGGATATTTTTAAAGACTAACAGAGGTTGGAGTAGTGATATTTTCCAGTGTTGATGCAAGCCGCTCCGGGAGGAGAAAGCGGGGACTGGCTGCCCGTGTCCTGCAGGCCCCCGGTCGAATGCGACCTCAACCACTCCTTTCCTTCTTCGTGGGACGTCTGCCGAGACGACGGCGGGTACCTGAAAGCCACAAAACCACTGTGAACTTAAGACAGGAGGACATTCTCAGAAGTTTAAGCAGGTTATTTCTGCAGCAGTGAAGCTACACAGCGAATGCACAAGAGCAGAGGGTAAATAAACATGCACCACTATCCAATCAGCAACATGCAAAACAAACAAACAAACAAAAAAAAACAATCTGAAAACTTGAATCTTTCCTTCAGTCACCAGATGTGTATGACGCTTTAAAAAACATTCATATAAATATGAATGTGTGTGACCAAAGCTGCCTGGAGCATTCAAACAATCCTTCACTACCATTCATACTGAGCCATAACCATAACAAATAACTCAGGAGTATTTATGGTATCAGACAGGCAATGGGTTGGTGTAAACTTGTCCCTTCGCTCAATCATATCCCCAACTTGTCGATCCACACTGCTACCATTTGCTACCAAATTACAGTTGCCCGCTAATAGTCCTAATCCTCTATACAACATGCTTATCTGACAGAGCATTTCTGGTTGAAAAAGTGAGTATTTATCTTTAGTGTTAGACTACGTAAAACACTGACCGAGTTAAACTTGCCAAAGACTCAACCCCAAAAACCGACCCAAGACAAAATTGTGACTTCAAGACCAAAGGTTCAATCCATGACACTGAAAGGCAACTTCAAAACCCGGATTAGGACCAAAGAGGAAGTTAAAACTGAGGTGAGGATCAAACCGTGATACGGAATGGAGACTTTAAAACTGAACCAATCGGCATAGGAGAACTTCAAAAGTGAGGTAAGGACCATGTCAAGACTTAGAGACCAAGGTAAGGCTCACACCATGATGTGGAAGAGAGGCTTCAAAACTGAGGTAAGGATGAACCTCAGTTTTGGAGGTTCATCCTTACAGTTGGACCTCCCAACTGTAAGGTCCAGGTTGGGATCAAACCATGACAGCGACCTGAGACTTTAAAACTGCCGGACTAACCTTAGTTTTGAGTGTTTCAATTGGGACTCCAAAAGTGAGACAAGGACCAAACCACGGCTTTTGTACCTGAGTTAGATACTAAACCATGATTTTTATGCAATCTTAATGCACAAAAATGGCTAAGGTTGGAAAATATAAATGAATACTCAAATTTGCATCGGTTGAGGTTCCTCAAAAATCACCACAAACAATTGTGCTACAAAGCCAAGTAGACTCTAAAATGGTTTGAAGTTTAGGTTTAGTTTTCAGAACATTGTATTGGCTGATCAGCTGCTACGTCAGTTCACCCTTCAATCATTTAACGATTTACAGGAAAATGACCTGCAGTTGTCCAAGCTTTTGCATGCTAATGAATAAAACACACACACACACACAAACACTCTCTACCATTCAACTCTTCTCTCCCCATCGCCAGTTCAACAGAAAGTCTTCTTATCTCCCACATGACAATCGGCCATATTTAATCCTCTGGGAATTATAATTGAGTTTGCACTCCTTCCTTCTTAGCAGCATTACCAGGCTCGTCACATCTGACCCCGGCTTTCATCACTGCCCTGTACATCCTTTTTATTTCAACCAGCAATGGGCGAATAACACCCTACTTGCTGGTGTGACATTGCACTTTTTGTCGCTGACGTTGTAACAGACTGAGGTATACAAGCTGTTTGACTTTCCCCCAACAAAATCGTCATCAACAGGACCTGTGTGCTTATTTCCTGAATATTGGTGTAGAAAGAAATCTGAGTTTCCATAGCCAATGACCAAAAGCTGGGGTATAGCAGATCGTTCCTGAAATGTGAACAGCCATTTGAGCTTAGAGGGAGCTTTTGCAAAACGTCACCACCGTCCACGCTGAGCAGCACATCAAACAGGCAGAAAGAGTTGCATGACAGCAGATTCATTCAAGCTTTAAAAGAGCAAATGCACCAAAGGAAGTCTACACAAGCAATAGTTTGAAACCAGGCCATTCATCTGCTCCGAAGGATCCCCTTAAAATATAGAGGCAAGTTTAAACAGCTGTAAATCTGAGTTATTTATTCGTTTCAGGCTAAATGAAAAAACACAAAACAAAACTATAATTTTCTCCCTCGGCTTAACGTTCTATCAATCTGGTCTCAAAAATCCTCCAGAAAACCTTTGGGGTGAGCTGAAGGACAGCGTGCATAAAGGAGCCAGGCTTGTTGACAAACTAGAGAGATTGTGCCATAAGAGGAAAGATGCAATGCCTCATTTCAACTGAGCGGTACAAGGCGGGTCCGTAAGCCGTTTTATGGTTCAGTTTTCACTGTCAGATTCTCACTCGCAGGTGGGGTTAAATGCAACGTCTAACATCGTGACATACTAGTGCGATTACAAACATGACACATCTGTATGTCCAATTCCAGCTTCCTCCTGTCACATGTCGATGCGCCTCTGGGCAAGGCACCTAATCCCAAGTTGCCTACCGATCTTCGGATCAGTGTATAAATGTGAGTGCGTTTGTGAGTGCGAATGGGTGAATGTCACTCTAGTGTATGGCGCTTTGGTCAAAATGAGTGCTACATAAATTTAGTTCATTTACCATTTACTGTAGTTAAAAAGTGAATACTGAAAACTGTCATCGGAGATGATCTACCTTGATTTTCAATGGTTTTGTTTAGCCTAAATTTAACCCAAATTTAAGCTCAGTCCAAGCTCAATTGACCAACTTTAAATAAAAAAGTTACCCCAAAAAACTGTTCAGTGTTGGAAGGGAGGCTTGAACTGATCATTGGACCTCTGAATCTGAAGAAGCAGAGGTCGATCTTCCTTGCTGAATTGCTGAGGAGTGTATGAGAGTTTGGTTTCCAGACCACAGGAGTTTTGTGGATCTGGAAAGGTTTACTTTCCCAAAGGTTTTTGCAAGGAATGCTGGGTTGCACATGTTCCCCAATCCTCGGACAGGAGCGTAAGGCATAATTATGGAGAGGATGGTTTCTAGTTTGGTAGGGTCTCATTGTTCCTTTTTTCAGGCCATCATCTCCAGTGGAGCAGCTGAATGTGAAGTGACTACCTCCTCTAAGTCTGACCTCAACCAGAAAAGGTGGACTGACCCCTACAGGTTGTGCGGTCTGTCTCTACCTTGGTGTATAGTTCAAAAGTGACAGCAGGATGTAATTGCAAAACAAACAGTGACTGCAAAACAAAATAAATCTAAAGTACTAGTTTTGACACATAGTCAGTAACGGGCAGAGTAAATGTTGAGGTGACTGTATATTTAATGTAAATGTACTAAATCATGCAGTCCTCCATCTTTTTGAATCTTTACATCAATACCTATAGGAAATATCTCCTTAGGGCAGTGGTGTGAATAACATTTGAACATGCGCTGGTGATCCATGCGAGTGCAAACAGACAACAGAGATAACTACTGATGCAGATGTGCTGTACCTCAGTCCCTTTTTGGGGAGCGTGTTTCTGTCAAGGGGCATGCTGTTGAAACAGAGGAACGGGCCAATCAGATGAACACTCAAATCATTTATATTTCGTGACACATGAAAAAGAAGCCGAACGTTCACACAGAGACAGACAGAACGGAGAGAACAACAGGACACTATGCGTCTACGTAGAACTACAAAAACTGAAAACACACACAAACACTGTGTTTAAAGTTGATTGTTTCATTTTTGAGACATTCAGCTGTACTACTGAGAGACTATAAAAGTGTGCCGTGAGACTACGTTTCTGTGCTGTACTCCATGCACTGCATGTGGACAAAACAATGAATACACTGATACAGACTTCTTATGAGCATGTCTGAAATGACCTGAATTTAGAGTGAATTTTTTCTGCCATGGTTTGGATTTGTTGTGTTTTTCTTACATTTGCAAAACCAGAGCAGAAAAATGCATGGTGTACTGGATGAGTTCATGTTTATCACTGGTATTACTCACTGTGGTACTGTCTATCTTCTTATTCCTAGATCTTAAGGTAACAAGGCTACACTTTTTGTCTCAGTTGTCAAATGAAACAATGAATACGATTCGTCCCAATCGTATTCTCCTCTTACTCACCCCTCAGACAGGGTGGACTTGATACTGCCGGTTCGCGTAACCTTAGGCCCGTGATGGCCCAGCGGCATGTCAATGGACTCAGAGCTGGTGTGCAGACTGGTCATACTCTGGCAGCTCAGTGTGTCCTTGCTGCCGGCTGACGAGCTACAGGCAGGCCAGGGGCGAGCGTTGGAGGGCAGGGAGAGGCCAGAGGCGGGGCTGGAGGCCAGCGAGTCGGTACACAGGTCGGGGGTTTTACCGTACAGCGGGCTGCTGCCGCCGCTCAGGCCGCCGGTGCTGCCCAGGCTCCCCGTGCCAGAAGAAGGCGAGTCCAGGCTGGCCTGCCTGGCCAGCGTGCCGTGGGGGCTGCCCAGTATTGACGGGCACTTGCCAGAGTCGGGCGTGCCCGGAGAGCTGGCTTTGCTGCTGGCTTTGGTGCCAAACAATCTAGGGTGAGGGGAGGATGGGGTAGAGAGGTGGGTGCAGTCATTTAGAAGTGCTCAAACGAGCGATTGTAAGCTCCATACTGGAACAATACTGGACTGTTGTAAAACTTAATGCAGCTGAAAATGTACAAGTTAAACCGCCAAGTTAATTAGCGCTTCAGAATTTACTCGGAAAAATGACTTAGGGGGGGGGGGCTAAGTGTGCAAAACATTTTCAAAGTTAGCAAAAGCGCTAAACAAAAAATTAGCTAATAGCACTTCAGCCAAAATGTGCCTACCACTGTGTTGATCTATAACATTAAAACCCAAATTTTCTACAAAACATAAAAATGTTCATGCGTGTCAATACTTATTCATGTATGGCACTGTATATGTAACAACAAAGCAGCTTTATGGCATCTTCCCACAGATAAAACCCTTCCAAATACATTCACCACCTCATGCAACTGTAGCCATTTCAACCATATGAAAAAATCTTTTAGGACCTTCAATCCTGCTACCCTTCAGTCACAGAGATATTTACTAAAAAAAAACACAAGAAAAATTCTCTGTTGAGGAATAAGAAGCCTGTAGACATGCAGAGGAACCAGCTGGTATGGCAGGACTGTTTCCAAACACGCACTAAGCTACAGCTTGAAAACAAAGACTGGGTGTCAAGAAACGTCCTGTTAACCTGATCTCTGATCTAGACTTCTGAACAGGATTTGGTGGAATTTAATCAAAACTGAACAAAGCTTTAGCTGTAGTTGCTTAACATCGACACTAGGGGGCAGTCTATGTAGCAACATCCCTTAGCCAACTGGTTTATATTTATTCTGTGCACCCTGATAAAAATTGATAGAGATGTCAGAGGATGTTTAACCCATGGGGGAGCAGTCATGTTTCAGCTGTCCTCTCTTGGAGTCTTGGGAACAGGAAACAAAAAATCTGAGCACTACATTTATCACTAAAGAAAAACCACACTGAAGCCCAGACTGATTTTCTGAATGAACCTGATAAACTCTTGAAGAGACCTGAGCCTGTTCCTGAACACCTACCATACCATGAAAGTTTTTCGAAAACGTAACTAAAAGAAACTATGTGGTGAAATGGTTGATTCACGCAAAACCCAACAAGAAGACAAGGGACCAAGACAGATGAGAGCAGACGGGACGTATTCTGGTTCTGACCTGCGGAAGGTAGGCGAAGCGATGTCTGGGTATTTGGACCCCGGCTGCCTGAGGCCTGATTGGCCCGCTGAGCTGGATGTGGGGCTGGATTTGGGAGAGGTGGACAGCCCTGCTGCCGGGTCCTGGTCCGACACCCCGACTTTCTCTTTATCCGTCTGGTTGACGGTGATGGGACTGGAGCGGTCTGAGCCCACCTTTCCCTCCCTCCGTTTGGCACCCGCTTGTGTTGCTGCCCCGACCGCTGACTTGCCGCTGACGTTTGATTCGATGCTGCTGGAGCTGGAGCGGTGTCCGCAGCGCCCGGCCACTGCAGCCGCCGCCCCACTAGAGGATTTTGCGGGTCTGGGGAGGGAGCGGTACTGCAGGGTGACCTTGGAGCCGCTGCAGCTGAGGAGAATGCCGTCGTCCTGGGGCTGCGAGCCATCCAGGCTGGTTTTACGGACGCCACCAATGCTCGTGCCTTTGCCGAGGGCAGCCGACGATTTGGGGGCCTTGCCCAGTGTGGCTGAGCCGCTGGTGAGGGCTGCACCGCTTGAGGTAATTAGAGTGCCGGCAGGGCCAGGGATCTTCTTGTATCCAAAGGAACTGGTGGCAGGGGGGCGAGCAATTCCAGAAGGAGGCTTCTTGCCTTCATCCCCACTACTTCTCCCAGCATCTGACGGAGAACGCTGTATCCCAGCAGAGCTTTTGGAGGGTACCTTGCCCTTTTCTGAGGCCTTGGCATCGTCTGTTTTACCTGCCAAACAGAGATTAAAAGCCACAGATTTAGCATCCTGCCATCTGATGGCATCCTGCAGTTAAATTGATACCTAGACACATGAATGTCAAAGGATTTTTATTGGAATTTTTTTAGATTAATCAAGACAATAATCTTTCAAACTGCATACTACACCTGTTGTCCTCATTTTATAGATGGTGGAGGCAATATTATGCCACATACGGCCATTTTATACTACAATCAACCAATTGTTTGACTTGTTTGACTAAGAAAATGAACTCTTAGGAATTGGGCCTCTGTCTCTTTAAGAAACACTTGCTCTTTTCTGACCTTCAGGAAGTCATCACAACATACCTCATCTATTAACTCTTTAACAATGTTTTTACCAACGTTGTATAATGAGCTCAGCTGTTTGCTAATTGATGCTGGCTAGTCTTGAGGAGCTGAGTGGAGGAGTCACAGAAGAGGGATGCTCTACAAAGAGGAAGCTTAGAAACTGCAGATACAAGAAGGAGCTTCCGCCTCGAAGGAAGGGCTTTGCACAGCTGAATGGTTGCCGTGGGAGATTAGATGAGTTCTCAAACATGCATGAAATAATCAAGGCAACACTCCAGGTATGTCTTTGATAAGGGAATAACATTATAACATGACGCAAAGCTCTAAAATGTCAATTTTACATAATACTGCCCCTTTAAGACCAGGTTTGTAAAGTGTACAACCAGCATCCGATCATAAGGTTCTTACACCTGAGCAGTAGATCTCTGCAGTTCCTCCAGAGATACCTTGGACCTCTTGGCTCCCTCTCTGATCAGTGCTTTCCTGCTCAGTTTGAAAATTCATGTACTACTCTGTAATCAAATAAAAATTTTATATAAGTTTTGGGGTTGTAATTGTGAAAATGTTCAAGGAATTGCAGCTTCCCAAGGCAGCCAAATAATAATAAGGATTTCTTTTACTATGCACCGTGTTTTTTTTAATGCAGTCAAGGTTGCCTCTCCCACCTGGGCTTTTGAGTGAAGCGGAGGCCCCCTTGGTCCTGGGTGGGGTAATCCCCACCTGGGCCGTCATGCCCCTCCTCCACGAGCCTGTCTGGGACATCTGGGGTAGCCCCGCTGCCTTCTGACCCGTGTCCTCATACTGACCCTGGGTTTGGGGTGAACAGGCGGACGGGGAAGGCTTCCAGCGGGAGGGGCTGCCGTTGGGGTCCATGCTCGCATCCAACTCCTCCTCTACTTTTTTCAGATCTTCAGCTCCAATCCAACTGCTGCTCACCTCCGGCTCGGCATGCTTGGACCTGCTTCCTTTCTGGGACTGCGGAGGGGGAGATGGAGGGGTTGTTGGGATTAAGGAAAGCACCGATTAGACAAAGTTTCTACGAGATAACACAACTGGAAAAAGACCTTCTCTCTGCTGCACGTAGAAAGTGCCTATAAAAGTCATTTATTCACTGGAGGATTTATTGAAATCAGCTTCCAGCTTGGGAATACAAGCTAAATCATCAACCTGGTTCTTTTTGAAATAACTACTAAGCACATTCAAACACACGTTGTGAATCACCGGAAGGACGGGTGAGCGCTCGCTCGAGCAGCGGGGTGTGTGTGTGTGAAGTCACAGCTATCTTTGGAATCTCCGATGTACAGATCTCCAGTTTTGGGACGCTTACAAACACTCCCACACAAACACACACCTTAACAGATGGTCAGTCTCCCTAGCAACGCCAGAGTCTCTTAAGAGGACAGTCTGTTGAGTATTTCATGAGGAGCCAAGGATACTTGGCAGAATAAAGCAAAGGCTCCTCTGAGGAGAGCTGAATGCTGCTCTTACTGCTCCCACCGTCAGCTGTGATTTCAGAGCTGACGCACTGGTTGGCCTTCGCTTCAGGCCAAATAAAGACGTTAGACGAGGCAGTTTTATTTTTTACGTGAAAACATAAGCATATGCAAAACCAAAAATCAGGGTTTCTGGCTTTGAATAATTACATCTTAAAAGTCTGGGATGCATCTACAGTACATCCAGCCCCCTTTATTCTGACACTTATGAATAATGTCCTGTACATTGGAGCAAGAGTAAACCTACAAACTGGATTACTGTCTACCTAAACAGGGTCAGTTTAGGTTGTCCCTACATCCTGTAATCACATAAGTTAGGGACCGCACACTACCGCAAACAGCTAACGTCTACAAATACTTGAGATTTCCTCAAAAATGCTCATAAATGCTTATTTTAATAGTTCAACCACCACATATAACTTAATATGCATAAAAACACACAATGGAAACTATCTTAGCACAACCACAGATGCTAATCTCCACTGTTGGGGATAAAGCCAATTAACACCAAGGAAAATGAAAATGGTGCTTCAGGATTGGCTGCTTTGAAAAAGATCAGCCGATAGCATGCCAAGTCACGTGGGTATGCTAGCTTCCCAAGACGCATTTCTTTTTAATGTTTTTGATGGGGAACAAATTTTAAAATACATTTTTTGCAAGAATCAAACGAGAAAAAAAAATCCATGAATAGATTAAAGCGCATTGATCAATTAGATTAAATCCCATTATTAAGTACACTGAAGTGAGTAACGTGATAAGACGTGAAAAATTGTCAACAGGTGGAAATGCTTCGGAAAGGTGTTGGAGCTCCATCTCTCTCTGCCCATCAGTATCCGCCTTTCGCATTTCTTTCACACACACAAACATCACCATGCTGTCGCGCGGCCCACCTGTGCTCCCTTGCTTTTGCGTGACGAGCTCGTGGCGGAGTACGCCGGCGTGTTCAGGTCGTCGGTGCTGAAGTTGTCCAAGGTGTCGCTGAGGCCGCTGCTCACCGAGCTGCTGTCGTCCCAACTGCAGAGGAAGAGGAAACCAAAAGGAGAAACGGACTGAGTAAGATTCAATATTCACTTTTTTTCTCCGCGAGCTGAACAGCAGAAATATCCGAGTCGCCTCACATATCAGTGGACTCCGTTTTACGAGCATCCAGGATTCAAAGCCATCTGCCTCCACCATAACTAAACTCCAACTTGAATGCAGTGAATTGTAGATAAACGTCTCTCATCCACATAAAACAGCTGAGCTCTGTTTTCTTTACGGTTAAAACAGGCTAATTGATTCATCGTTTGTGACTGACTAAGCAGATTCATATTGTTGTTGTTATGATTTATCTCATTTGGAAGGCAAACAAACAAAGGCTCCTAAATGAGGAGCAGACGGATCAAACAAGCGGATCGTTGCTGCACTTTTTGCTGTTAAAACTCGCACAATATGGTTCTTTAAACTCCAAGCAGATTTTCTGCCGTCGGATTCGGTAAACAACCCCAGAGGAAAAGTTCACCGGGTTTGCTGGGCTTATTTTGTCCTCTCACTCACACATTCCTACACACACAGTGACAAACGGAGCTGCTAAGACATGCAACAAAAAAAAACAAAAAACTGAGTCATTGTAGAGACGACTCGGTTTCCATGCCAACCTGTCAAGTCTCATCTGCATCTGGCTTTGCCTTTGTGTTCCTGCTTGTGATTGTACAAGACCACCCCACTCTTATGCCTGATAAATCTGATCAAACACTCGTAGCTTCTACAGCTAAAAAAAACGCAAAGTAAAAAAAACCAAAGAGGAAACACCTGCTCTGCAACAGAAGAGACCCCAACTCAATATATCCGTTACCCTGGGCAAGACAACAAGACAGTTAAGGCCCCATCGAGGACGTGCGGAAATCAAACTGTTGACACGCGGTCACATAGTTGGAGGTTCATTTTCGTACACACAATACAAAATGTGAGTTTTCACAGATGATAGTCCAGTCAACTTGGTTCAATTGAGGACCAAAATTGCAACATTTGTTACATTTTCCACTGCTGTTGTGTCAAACCAACTCAGCCTTATTCCCTCCTTGCTTGTGGTGGCGCTGCACCAAGAACCACTCAAGTAAACGACAGAAAAAGACACGAGCATGACTTCTTTCCTCACAAAATGTAAACCAAAATGGAGTAGAGTCAGACTTTAGGGGCTGTGGGATTTGTACGTTTGTTTTGCTTGTTTTGTCTGCTTCCCTCTTTTTGGAGCCGTCTCCGGTCCACTTGCCGTTCACATGTGCATTTGAACCGCACCAGATTTCCCTTCAACTAAACCGAGGCCTGCGTTTTTAGATGGAACAAAAATTGTTATTTTTTTGGTCCACATCAGAGTTTGATTGCACGTTCACACCTCCACAAACGAACCACAGTTTGATTAAGGCGGACTGCACTATAAAGACACACAGAGCCAAACTTCTGTGAAACCCTTCCCCCTGCAGTATAGCTGATGGTGTGTGGTTTACAACAGCAAACATGGCAGAGAGAAATGACTATTAAATTTGCCTATAAGAAAATGGATGAAGAGGAGCTTAAAATAAATGACCAAGTAAAAATAATGTGCAAAAATTCTATTGTTTTAACAGCATGACACCCGGTGAAACTAGGGAACTGAATGCTTTAACATAAGCATCAGGGACACACAAAGGTACATTTTGATGATCTATGCACCTGCCACCTGCAGACACCTAGCAACCCAGATGTCCACTGGTGCAGTGCAAAATTGATTTCTTACCATCCAACAGGCAGCATTTATCTTCACAGCAATGATTTAACCAGGTATGAAGAAAAAAAAAAAACTACTCTAAAAAGCTTAGTTATTGTTACCATCTAAACCTTTCCTTCCACAATTCTCCTTCAATTCAAAGCCATTATTGAATAAGAATCTCGGCGACGGACTGCAGCATGGGACAAGTTTGGCTTGCACATAAAAGGAATCATCAGTCAGTGTAAAATTGCAGCTTTTAAAGAGCCATTCATCATTAATGCTTTCTAAGTGGGGTTCAACTTGCTCAAACTAGAGTTCATTTTTTGCTGCCCTTTCTGGGTCCACAGACAAAGAATAATCATTGAAATGACTTTCTATCGACCATTTCTGTCTAAAACTGCAAGTCACTGTATGACGACTGCTTTGACTATATTAATGTTCATCAATGGCGGCCGGTTTGCATCTGCAGATGATCCTGTGTGGATATTTCTTTTTCTTGCAGCGATGTCACGTCTCCAATCTGACTTAGTTACTTCCTCTGCTCTGAGGTGCTTACATCAGAAACCTCAGCGGTGGCAGGGGAGACACTCCCTCCTGTGCACGACAACAACAGAGAGGCAGGGGCACTTTTAGCGCTCTAAACAAAAGAGACTTGGCTGTCCTCTGAAAGACAAGTGGCGTGCAGATGCACAGAACGCCGCTCTGTATGTGTCGCCAAATGTAGAACGCCGGTTCAGGAAGTTTAAAAGTGGCAAATTCAGATGGAGAAATTCTTTTCCGCAGACGACATGTATCGCTTCAGCCTCTCTTATGAAGGAACATATTAACTTTTTTAACATATACCCCCTCATTTCCTGTCTACTTGATGCAAATTGCTCTAGATGATTCTCATTTACCACAAAAAAGAGGGAATGGCGAAAGAGCTTGGCAGCATGGGCAGCCAGCGTCGAGGTCTATCAGCGAAATATGTGATGCAGAGGCAGATGGCTTGTGTAGGAGCTCAATGACTTCCAATTCCTTTCTAACCATTAGAATATTCTCGCTGGCAGCTGCGAGCTAGCTCTTTTATCCAACCGCGGCCTCTCTAATGAAATGCTGAAATCTTCCGTCTAATGAGTCAGTTTGAAATGCGGAGCAGATGATTAGAGCAGCTTCTGTGTGATCTCTTGCTCAATTAACACACTAAGTTAAACTGAGTGGTAACTGCACACAGTGAAGAGCTCCCTTGGCTTATTTGATCAAGCTCTTTTTTTAAAAATTTTGTTTATTTATGCCGATACAAGAATTGGAGCAAGTGAATAAAGCCAAGGCCAGAGCTGTTCATGGAAATGGAATTGGTGAACAGATCAGTGAAGTTACAGGTGGGAAGTCAGGATCTTAAAAGTCCAGAAACAGTTTGAAATGTTATTTTTTATGTATTATGATCCTCACAGTTTAAAATATTTTAAACTAAGGCTGTTAAGCAATAAGTGACGTGACTGTAAAGAATCTGGCTGCAGGCTAGCTACCCTAGAAGATAGCTTAGCAAATGAACCAGCTATGAATTTACTATGATAGATTTCATTGCATATGTGATCATAACCGTTTCTTTTTTTGTTATAAATACTATGAAAATCTCAACCCGGCCCAAGTCCAAAATAGTACGAATTGAAAGTTAAGTAAGCACCTCCATTTTGGTTTCATATGTCTATAGTACCAGAGTAAAATGAAATGCACATTAGTTTGTCACTTATTTTAACAAATTAAACTGGAAATAACCTTTACAAGAAAAGAGAAAATTACCCCCGAGTAAACGATGGTGTTTATTAAATAATTTGTGTCGCATTTAACCATCTTTAAGATGCTTCCTGACTTTGCATGGTAGTTAGAATATTCCTTCCCTTTATCCAGATCTGGCTCTCTGGGGTTTCTGGTGCTTTAAGTCACCAGAAAACCTGAACATTTTTTAACTTGCTAATTTGGAAACAAACTGGCGGGTCTTCATTATGTGTCATTCTTGCATTGCTTTGGAGTGGAGTGACACACAAAAGAAAAAAAAAGTGAGTACTGTGATGGTTTGGGATAAATACTTTTACCAATAAACAGCATCTATCTGTAGTGTTATGCAAGTAAATCTAGAAGAGATTCTACACTGATGATACTGTTTTATGATATGTGATGTAGTTGAGAATGTGAATCATGAATAATGTCCTTATAAGGAACTGTTTTCTGTCTAATAGCACGTATTTTCCAAAACAATACTATCTTCAACTCTTCTGCTGCTTGTGCTTTGCATGTGTGAATTCTATAAGAAACATTTTCCCTGGATGCTGAACAAGCTCCGATTTCTCTGGCTGAAGGCTTAGTGAAACAAACAAAAGGTGTTGCTCTATAAAAAGACCACCCTAACTGTTACTGTGTGAATATTTCATCAGGCTGCCTCCCAGGATCAGCAAGGATTTCTGCTACAGAGACGGGGCTAACCGAGCTCCTCCTCTGAGACCAACACGCCGTTACGTCATCTGAAAAGATGGCTCAAACAAACTCAGTAACCTTACGGATGAGGAAGGCAGGTCGGACATTTGTGTCATCACTTCCTAAATTAAGCATGAGTGCTGAATACTCAGGCGTAGATCATTCAGGATGGAGTTGGCTTCAGTTCCATATTTTGAAGAAGGGAAATGTGTGACAGTCGCTAAGTGAGTCATTTTGTTAATGAGTTTTGTTTATAACTGCTGGATAAACCTGCGATGTCTTTACTGTGACCTCCTTGGTGACCCCGCTTCCAGTAGATTACAAAAAGAAAATGCTTCTCTCTCATGTCAAATGCTGTTTCAGTTTGCAACACAACGTGTGCTAAGTCAAATAATGTTTTATAGCAGCTGTTTACGAGACAAAAACAGCTCCCTGAGGGGAGACTTTTTTCCCCCCTTGTTATTGCAATCTTTTGCTATTGATTTTAACATCACCGGTATGAACAGGCTGCTGTGGTTCTGCTCAGCCATGCAGGAATGAGCTCATACAATATTCAACGCACTCTTTCAACAGCGCTAAAAAAGAAATGATACTGGAGTGAAGAAGAGACGGTGTTTGAAACGGCCTGATAGTGAAGTGGTAAATTGCTCCCCGCTGACAGGATCAATAAAAAGCTGCGTGAGGGAAATGGCAAGAAACAGAATGAAACCAAGATGACTGGTAAAAACAGCACTTGTTCAAACTTTATTATGCAAAATGAAACAAAGATTGGTGTTACTAAAAGGGAGATACAAGTTTTGTTAATATGAGTCAAATTTAACAAATGAATTCACTTTATCAATCCAACCAGCCAATAAGCAACAGCCAGCTAATGACCCAACCAATCACCTTCCACTGATCTAACCAAAATATTAGCCAATTAACCAATAAAGCTCCTCAGTTACCATCCATCCATCCATCCATCCATCCATCCATCCATCCATCCATCCATCCATCCATCCATCCATCCATCCATCCATCCATCCATCCATCCATCCATCCATCCATCCATCCATCCATCCATCCATCCATCCATCCATCCATCCATCCATCCATCCATCCATCCATCCGACAATGTTTGATTCTTTCCACCCATCCACAATGTATCAATGACATTTAGAGTCTAACTCATTCAAACAGTATCCTAATATAAGTTAAGTCGTAAGTGAATCATAGATTCTGTTAATGAAGCTCTTTGTTATCTTAATTAAATGCTTGAGGCTTATAGTAAAAAAAAAAAACAACAAAATTTTATGTCCACAAATATATTTGAAAAAGTGAGTACCACTGTTAAAGGCACAGACAAAATTATCACAACATAGTTTAAGGAAAATTTTCTAATCCCCAAAGTGAAACATAAAGACCTTTGCTGAGAGAATAAACTGTCATAATTTGACTTCATTCAAACACACAAAACATTAATACATGAATCTATTGTCTCAGATTTCTACAGAGGAGAGTTCAGGTTCTGCCATCAACTTACCTCCTATGGGACAGTTGCTTCCTATTGGAAAGACTTGAGGTGAAGCTTCACCTGACAGAGAACATGGAAGCTGCCGTGGCTCGACTGGCTCGTCGAAAGAGGAAATGGAAACGTGAAAGAAAGCAAGGAAGAAAGGACTCCTCAGTGTTCCACTTCTACCTACTGCGACTGCCAGCTCCCGCTCCCTTCTGCTCGCCTCACCCCCTCCCTCCCTCCCCTCCTGACCAGGATGGGCCCAAGAAGTCCTTGGAGAGCCCATCAGACATGTTGTCAGCGGCGGGTTTCACTGGGTTAATTAAAGGAGGAAGACAATGCAGAACGGAGCCAAATCAAAGAGGAAGTACTTACCGAATAAGAACTCTGTTTGTTTGATGACAAGCTTAGACCGGAGAAAATCTCATGCATAATATGAGATGCTAAGAAATGTCAGTCCATCTGCTGTTGCATATTCACATATTCATCTCTCCTTATTTCTGGGAGATGGCTAACAGTAGCTTCTGTGTTTGCAGATCACAAGTAGACTAAAGATGGTTTTCTGCTTTAAAAGGACAGCAACAGTTGATTTGAGCTCAAAGAAAGACAAATGCAGCATTAACTCTAGATATCTAGATAACTGTTCACTTCGAAGAAGACATCAAGAAAACTGATGTAGCATTTTTTGTTAGCGTTAGCTTCACTGCTAATCCAATGTCTACTTTAGACATGGACTTGTTCCTTGTTAAAAATCTCCATTCTCACAAATAAAACCGTTTATGCTCAAGATTTTTCTAGAAATTATAAGCCTGCGGTGGCTCAGAAGGGTCAACAAATGGCAAAAGCCACAACGTAACAGCAAAGACCACAACACAGAGCAACAGAAGACAAAGGAATAATCATAACAAAAGTGACAATAAACTTCTGCTAAGAGCTTTATTTTTTTAGCATAACTTCCATGTGTTATGATTTTTGCAGTCATGGTGTAGCTTTTGCAGTTGTTTTGTTGTAATTGTGCAACTACAATATTTATGTAAATTTTTGTCAGTGATCAATGCACATTACCTTGGCTTAATAATATTAATGTTGAGTCGTAGTATCTGTTATGTGTCTGTATGTTGTCAATAACACATAGGTATTTAGTTTTAGTGCTAACCTTTAGCGCTAGCTACGTCAGATTTCTGCCACACTAAAACCTTCAATCTCATTATTGTCATAGCTAATGCTGTTTTCAACACTATTTCTTAAACTCATTCAGTATCAAACGGGAATTCTTTACCAATAAATACTTTTCTCTCTCCAAAAGGATCTACCAAAATCACTACAACTGTTTAAAGATTTAGAAAATATCGTTTACATAAACGCCATATGACAACTTTGAAACTGAAGCTGACTTAAAATAGCACAGGTCTGTCCATTTTATCTGGGGACATACACTGCTACTGGTAAGATAAGGTTATAAACTCTTCCCAGAACCCCACTCAGAAATCAAAAACAAAACAAAAAATATTCTGTCCCATACCTTGAAGTGAATAATTTAGTTGCTGGTTTTTTTGTTTTGTTTTGTTTTTCCTTTGTAGCTCATGGAGCAAAACAAATTGTCACATTTTCAAGATAGAAAAGTCTTGGCCTATTATTTTTCGTCTCTAATGAGACGCTTGTTACCAAGGACAAGTAGACATGTGCATTGTTACAGTGTGGCATCTAACTCAATTCATTCCAACCCAACCCAACTCAATTAAAGGAAGGAAAAAGGTGACCTTGGAGTAGGAAGCTGGAAACGTGTCCGTTGCCAAGCAGTGACAGACAGCAAGACGTCAGCGGAGCCGGACCGAGCTGGTCAAGATGTCCGGACTCCCTGCTGCAATGCAGTCAAATATGACAGCAGTTGCTCGCCAGTGTGGGGGTTTACAGAAGGCCTTATTTTCCCCGGTGGAGATTGTTCAACTCTACGACAAACTGTTGGCAAACGGGCAAGAAAGCGGCTCACGAGCCGGAGCCCAAACATAAACACCAGACTCTCCCTGAGTGAAGGAGTTAAGCTCACTGCAAAAGGCTTTTCAGCAAAAGTTAGTTGGCAATTCTGTTCTTACAGAGCAACAAAATAAGTGATTTTACCATTTTAGTAATATAACATTCAGGTCTGAAGCCGTCAAGTGACTGTCAGTCAGTAGAAGGACTTGACTCACATACCAGAAATTGTAGATTGTTTGTTTTATAAGCTATCAAAAAGGATTCTTGGATTTGGATGTAAAAGCAAAAGACAAATGGACTGTTTATTATTATTATTATTGTTATTATTATTATTATTATTATTATTATTATTATTATTATTATTATTATTATTATTTTGAAACCGTATTGGCTCTGTGTTTTATGAGAACTAAAAAGGCCCACATGTCAGTCATATTAAGGCAGTGATGTTTTAAACTCAGTCTGCTGAGTAACAAGCTGGTTGGCAAGATGTTTTTACTGAAAGCAATTAAAACGTTATACATTGTTGTGTTAAACGTTGGTGTTCATACCACCGCATATTCACTCAAGGGTATTACATCATGAGAAACTTTTGAAACTACTTTTAAGATAAATGATATTAGATTGGTATCAGACGTTGGGTTTTATAATATTTAATTATCTCAGGTGGTTGGATGAAAATGCAGTTAGTGCCTTGCTTAGGTCATCTTTCTATAAGTGAGTCATTATGATACTGTTTCACATAAAACATGGAGTCAGGCATTTAGGATGAACTGAATGTAATTAAATACATGCTGCTGTTGTGCAGGAAATGCTAATTACCCAAACTCTGCACATGTTGATGTTAGTGATGATAAAGGCTGTCTGAATAATTCCCTTTAGCCTTGAAACGGAGGAAAAGAAAATTATTAGCACTTAAAGTGAGTTAGGCGTTGGATAAATCAAGTTTTTATCCTTTTTGCTTATACGTGAATACAGCAGGTTATCAAGGCTCAGACAAAATGTGTAGGCTAGCAGAAAACGTGGCCATATGGGGTTTGTCATCACTCAGGAAAACAGACAGACAGCTCTGACCTCACTCAGCATTATTCCTCTGGCCTCGTCACCCAGGGATCCATCCTCATGGGGTCAGCTGGGCACGTCAACCACTGAACCAGTGACAAGTTGAAGTATGCAAGCTGTTCTCGGAGTACGTCTCTAAGGCGAAAACTACCGACAGCATGCCAGCCGACGCTGAAGGTATTCAACATGTAAAACAACTTTCTGACATGTTTTACGTGTTGAAACATTTTCTAGTAAGATGGAAAACAGTGTTTTAGATTTTGAAATTCTTGGAAAACACTTCAGATGGGGGTTCATGTGCAGAAATTATGCACATGTCCAACATGTCAGTACTTTTTACGCAACTTGATGTTGTCTAGCAAGGTGCTTAATGACAAAATTCACAGCAGCTGTTTGATTCGACCAGTAAAATTCTTAGTTCAATCCAAACTCTTATTTAAACAGTCAAGGAGAGCGCTACCTCTCAGCCACTGCTGACAGCAGACAAGCCTTTGATGTCACAGCGTGGGCAGCCATGTCTAGTCAATACACTGACATCGGCAAGCCAATACCACCCGAATAACGCCATTAATCCAGTCATTGTGCCCCAGAATGAGCAACACAGGCCTAATTTTACCCCCTTGTATGAGAAAGCACCAACTCATCAATGTCGGATCATTAAGGAGCGACAGCTGGAGACTGGGGAACCCTGAATGGAGTGGCTCGCACTTTCTAGAGATCTGAGTCCCACGGATCTCTAGAAAGATCTGCGGGACTCTCCATGGCAACTCAGTCGCCATGGAGAGGCTTGTGACTCTGGACTCCAGAACCTCCATGACCTGAAAACTGCCAGGCGATAAAAGTGGGATGCCATGTCTCAACAGACAATGACTCGACTTGTGTACAGCATGAGATGTCATTGTCAAGGTCCGATTGATGGTCAAGAACACAAAAGACATGTCACTGAGACATTGGGATGATTTTGTTGTAGCATGCCCACCACTGTGGTGAGGAGGAAATCACTTTAGCATGATCTCCTCAGCTCACTTTCATTGTAGAGTGGACTTTCTAAGTTTTTGTGAGTATTGTAGATATTCATGTTTGATTTCTATTTATATAGGTTGCTCTTTTGAGACATGTTTTCATTTTCAAGAGTCACCCCATTTCACACAGACGTGCAAGCCAACAACATGTGAAAGCAGACTGTAGAGTCGGTACAATTCACACGACTGCATGCATATTAGCTGAGTATACCTAGACGTTTGAATGAGGGATTCAACCTCAAACTAGCAAAAGTTTGCAAAGTTTAGTCTGTATGCCTGAGTGGGTTTGATAAAGTTCAAGACCTGGTAAAAGACAAACGTCTGAGCAATGTGAAAACTGAAAGAGAAAACTTCAGAAAGCGTAGACAGCAGAAATGTAGAAGTGTCACACTTTCAGGTGCAATGCTGTAGGATGTTTGCTTCCTGAGCTGCGCCAGTGGCAGAGATAAATGACACATCACAAACTTAGATAATGACTGGCTTTGTCAGAGATAGCGAGAACCTCATTCCCTCCAAATCTCCTCACTGCTTACAGCAGCACTTGACAAGCACGACTGCCACAGACTGACAGCCTGGATCCTGCTGCTTGGCAACATGTGCGCACATCTGCAGACACACACTCAAATGTGGACGAAGACAAGCTCTCTCTTGTTGGGAATGGACAACAAAACTGTAGCAGGCATTTCAACATGGCTGCCTCCAATCCCCCAACAGTTTCAAATCAAAAACCACAAAAACAAAACAAAACAAAACAAAAACAAAAAACGAAGAAGTGCAGAGCCAGCTGCCACAGACCAGTCAACAGAGGCGGAGAGATGGCAGCGCACACTCATGACACTGGGACACTAAAAGCAAAGCCCCGTTACTTATTCGTGTCTCTGCAGAGAAATGGGAGCCTGGTGGAGTCAAAACATTCTCCATAGGCATCTGTGCTTGACAGCACAGCCACGGGCACGTGCTCATCTATGTTGCATGGCAGAGGGATATTTTTAGAGATGAAAGGGGCTTTTAGGGAAAAAGCTGGGCTCTCCATTGTTTTCAAACTTACTAACCATCTGAGGGACCCGACAATCTCCAGACGTGCTCTTTTCAGAGGCGACAGTGAGATTTTCTGTCAGATCAATCGCGGTGCTTCGTATCTGTACTCGAGATTTCCAAATTTGAGGTCAAAAAAATTCACTGAAACCTACCAATGAAGTTGGACATTCCTCACCAACCCTCACCAGAAAGTGAAATATGGTGCCTCAACAGATGCAGTGCAAGAATAAAGTACTAAAGCTGTAAAGTGTTGTTACAGACTTTGTATGCACACATTAGTAGAGCTATGCATAAATATGTCCTTACGTCAGCAGCAGTAGAAAGTGGGGGCAAGTATTTCTTGGCATAAAGAATGGAATAAAAATATTGATTATCAATGCATTGCTGTACATTTTTCTAATTTGATATTTATTCGGAAAACCCTGTGAACCAATTAGCCCCGTTGGCCAAGGCTTGTTTTATAGTGTCACATATAAAACACTTCTTCTTGAATTTATTGGCGGTTGGCAAACAGGTATGTTGAATGTGTTACCACCACCTACTGGTGTGGAGTGTGGGTCAGAATGACAATATTATTGAAATATGCTTAAAAATTCAGATTTATAAATTACATCAGATTCCACAAGGAGAATTATTTACGTTTACAGACACTTAAATTCAATTTTAAAACAGTACTAGCATGCTTTGTACTCCATATTGAGTACAAGTATTATTGTATTATGTGAATATATAAACTCTTGAGTAATGTATAACACCACAGTTGTTCATATTTACAGGAAAAATATAAAACTAATACCGAAAATTAAGAGGTATCCCAATGAATTATTTGTATACTACTTATTTCTAAATCAATATCAAAGTATTTAAATCAATATTGAATTGTGTCAACAACAAATTGAATTGCGTTTTTAAAATTGTCTTAGTTATCTGGTTAGTGAGATTTTCAAAATATTATTGTTGCATTTTTTTTATGAATTATGGAAAATCTTTTGTTACTTTTGGTTATTTGATGTAATTTGATGCCTTCGGGTTTTTATGTTTTAGCATGGGATGGCGAGCACGGGAGTCATTTCGATTCCTGTCTAGTGTCTAGTACATTTGTAGAGTTGACAATAAGGTAGACTTTGAAAAACATCTAAATGGAAGTTTCTTACCCAGCCCTACGTAGCATTTGATGACACATTGTAATGGAAAAGGAAATCTAAAAATATTTACGACCCTACACCAGCTCACCTGGCATTGATGATGTAAATAATAATAATAATAATAATGATCAGAAGGATCAATTTCAGCTAGTTCGACTTGTTGCATGTCCCTGTGTTTAATCAGAAAGTCATTGGTTCAATTCCCGCCTCCTCCGACTGCTCCCTGCCGCACACTCCCAGAGCTGTTAAACTGTGACTGAATGCGTGTTGAGTTGGGCCTTTTTCTTGGTGACATGATGAGTCATTTAGATGCGTTTCTGCTGGGATTTTGTCGGTTTGGAATAAAGCCCGTAGCGCTCAGCCTGCGAAAAGCATGAAAGCGTAACGAGCCTCCTGGGAGCTCAGTTTGTGTACACTGATCAGCTCGCACTCTCTGCTTCCTGAAAACTCCGTCTACAGTTGCGAGTGAGCCTGGAGAATTGGGAGGGGAGGACAACAGGCCCGGTGCTCTTGTGACACCGGGGGCGATCCAATAAGGGCCGTCTTTCTGAGGCCCTTTAAAATTGATCGCTCAGAATAACGACCGGATTAAATTTTAATACGCAGTTATTGGCTGTTTCATAGTTCTGATTGGTGGGAAAGCAATTTGTCCCAAACCACATATTCTATCCTGCTTACGTCTACAGTTCTGCTGTAAGAACTACTGACCGGGTTTGTGCCGTAGACCTACATTTACTCAGCAGCAAATTGAAGTTTTTACGGCATAAAATAAGCAACTTCCTTTTAAACATAAGAGAAAGTGGAGAGACAAGCAAGAAATAAGTCAGACTGACTAACATATTTCATCCTAAGTCATTCAAAGCAGCTAACAGTGAAGAATATATGGCTGTCAGTCTGGATTTCCTTCTGAAGAATGAAGCTAACCGCCTCTTTTGTACTTTTCTGATTGGCAGCATACACATTTCCGGTGCTGGAAATTCTCCAAAGGTAAGGCAGTAAACAGATTGTCTGAACCCGCGACTTATCCGGTACTCATTTCCCTTCCAGCCAGGGGCTTTGGGGAAAAGCAGGCTTTTGGATAAAAGACGAAATATAGTCGTGGAAGGCAGATCTTGTCCTGCGGAGGTAAAGCCAGGCTGAGGTGTGAAATCTGGTGAGCAATTGCTTCGGATATAAATTTCCCCCTGAGCTCCGGTGTATGTCAGCGAGAAGTGACAGCTCAGCCGCTGACAATCACTCGTCCCAGCGGCCCTGGGGGAAGCGTCGGGTATTTTTATCTCCGTTTGTATAGTTTTCTGGGGGAAAATGGAAAGGAAGAAACAAAAGAAAACAAGGTTTCATAGTTCAAACTCTGATCCTGTGGGGAGACTGTTGCCTCTAGGAAACCAACGGGAAGGCAGACATCAATACTGTTTTCCCTGAGGCACGGTGTGCTAAGACAGAAAAGCTGGGTTTTTTTGTTGTTGTTTTTTGTTTTTAAATCAAAGGAAAGTGAAAAACTTTAGTGAAATATTTTGAGATTGAGAAAGTTCACCAGATTCATTTTTATTCTCATCACATCCTGAGGTTAAAGCCAGACAGGAAGATCACTTCAAGACTGACAAGTACTCAGATTCAGTGAGATTCAGTGAGCGTTTTGATGAGTCATACATAACTGCCCCCAAGGAAAAATTACTCAACTAATCATTGTGGAGAGAAAAATATATTTTGTTCTTACCAAAAACCTTGGCTGAATGAACACAAACTGTACCAGAACAGAATGCACAAAGCAAATGAGAGAAAGCCGTTCAATAATTAAAAATACTAAGAAATGTCAATGTTAGCATTACAGCTAAATAAATACAGAGATCTAATCACAACATCTTACAATCATAGGAAAGTAAGGTTTTTATCCTTTTCTCCCTGAATACTCTGAACAGTTTGGCAGACGGTACTTGCAGGTGCTGGCTGTTTATTCATATCCTCCCATATGCTGTAAAACTGTGAATACTCAAACACATTTCACATTCCACATGCCTATATGCACAACCACATGCTACAAAATAGTGTTACAGAACGACTCCAGAGCTTTCACATAAAAATAAATGCTAACGGGGCATGCTGTGGTGGCGTAGGGGATAGCGAGACCCACATATGCAGGCCTTAAGTCCTCAACGCGGCCGTCGCGGGTTCCGACATTTGCCGCAGATCTTCCCCCATCTCCTTCCCCCTTTCCTGTCAGCTTACTGTCATATAAGGGACACTAGAGCCCACAAAAAGACCCCCTGGAGGGGAAAATAAATAAATAAATAAATGCTAACATGTTAGCATGCTAGCTAACATGCTAACAAGCTAAAAGTAGACTTAAGCAAATAAAGATAAGATAAACCCACATGCTCACCATGTATTAGGTATTTATTTCCTATGCGTGGATTTATCGTAACTGCAAATTTCTTTGTAATATATGAACAGAAGTATTAAAGCAACAACAGTTGGACAAACTTGAATTAAACGTCTAACTAGGACAGGATAATGAATCAATAACAATATATATATTTAGATAGACGTGATCAATAGATGATACGTCTGATAGAATATTCAATAATTTCACTGATTTCCGAAACACACAGCATTCTGGGGGATGTAGGCAGAGGCTTCAGCCACTCAATTTCTTACAGCCAGCTAACTCACTCTTTGGTCACCTAGCAACAACCTGTTGACTAACTTGCACAGCAGCAGCTTCAGGTTGCGCCTCATAACTGCTTTAAAAAAAAAAAAAACACCAGTTTGGCAGTATTTCAGACAACTAAAACAAAAACTCATCGATATCGACTAATAAGAACCGCTTATATCATGATATGTATTATCCAGCCCTTTTTCTATCGGCATTAAGTTCTTCTATACCCTTTGAGTTTATGCTGACTAGTTTTAGCATTTTTGAGTTCTGTGGTTTTTTACTTCAATAATTATTAAACTAGTTTTGGTTTTTTCCCACGTCACACGTAGTGGTTGCATAACTGAGTTTAAATCTATGGCCTACATACAGCATCTGGTTTTACAGCCAAGGTCACACAGGTAATCAATACCAAAAAATAACAAATTCTAATGTACAACCTTGCAAAAAAGCAAATGATACACAAACACCTGCAAGCCATAGCAACAGGATTATAATGGTTTGCCAAACATGAAGAAGCAGGCATCAATCACCAGTCGGTTTTAATTACATCATCACTCCGCTTCCACATCGTGTTCACTGAATAATACAGCTTGACATCCATTGTCTAGGAAATCCTGCAACATGTCGTCAGGTTTGCTGAAGTGTTCAAACAGAGCTGCTGTAATTGAAAGCAAAAAGACGAAAAGACGTCAAAATCTTGACACACGTCTGATTGTTTTCTTTTTTTTTCCCTTTCCACCTCATGCTGTTCTGGCTGCTGTTGAAATCTAAGTAGAAGTAAGAGCTGGAAAATGTCACCGCATCGGTCGACTTCTTCCAACCTCTCTTAATGTCAGTCCTTACAATCTTTTTTGACAGCTTTAAATCAGCATCGCACCTGCTCAACAATCTGGAGGCAGGAGGTTTTGCAGCTCTGATAAGCAAATTGCACTTTGTCATATCTGCCTTGCATTTCAATTTTATGGGAAAACTAAGTTTCGAATGCTCCAACAATGGCTTCACACCCTGGGTAAACTAAGGTTTAACTTATTAAGCCCAAACTGAAACTGTTGCTCTTTTTTTTTTTTTTTTTTTGTAGCACGATGGAAGAAAAATTAAGAGTGGAAATAGAACACCAACTTTTCCTGCATAGCAACCATGTCTTTACTTAAGAGACGTGGTTCAGCTGGAGAGTTTATGGCCTGCTGATTCCCCGACTCAGGCCACATAAAGCCAGAACGCCAGTCGGCTGACTTATTGCAAAAACAACCTCCAAATGTAGATCACTTTGTTCTGGGATGAAACAAAAACAGACGCTAATAATACTATGTAGTGCAAAACCTCGTAACACCCTAAATTACATGCACTTTTATTACGCTGTAATATAATTCCGCAACTGGGGCCAAAGTTGTAAAGTTGAAAATACACGCAGGCCACAACGAATATTATTGTCACTTAAAAGCACACACACACACACACGCACACACAAAAAAAACACATTATGTGGCTTATTTGGTTTCTGCTCAACAATAAACTAAACTAAAGAAAAATGTTGGCAGATTTTTTTTATTTTTTTTTTTTTTTAGAAAACTAAAGCTCTGACATAAAAAGGTGTTTCCTGTTAATTTGATCTGAAAATTCGTTTCATCTCTATTCTCACCAACAGGAGAGATATATGGGTCAGTCCTTTTTGTGGAGACAATTGGCCACATTTAATAAATTCTCTTTTTGTGTAAAAGCCACAAAAATATGGAATTAAATAATTCCATATGTAATTCCATATGGTATTAAATATGGAATTAAAGTAGAACCAAACAATGTGCATGTAATTCACATTTTTGATTTTAAAAATAACTTACTCAACAGTAAAATAAAAAATGCTCCGGCATCAACTCTTTGCGCTGGGACTCTAAATTTGTGCTGTTGTGAAATTACAGCCACAGGCCACATAAACTCACTCCAAGCGTGTCAAATAGCCCATAAGTCACACTTTGACATCCATAATATAAAATCACAAATCTGTCTAAAGAGTTCTAAACGAAGCAAGCCCTTAAAGATGTCAAAATAAAACTCCAGAGCCTGCTATATAACAATCATGTGCCACCGCTAAAGTTTTTTTTTTTACACAAGTATTGCTCAAATGTCACAGCAACGACCCAACAATATAGTTTTCCATTCTCATGCTCAACTATGCAGACACTTTGTCTGCGCTGACGAAGGTTCACTGGCATCACTGAGTTTTAAATCACCAGTTGGTCCTCATGTGTATTAAAACAAGATACAGTAATCACAAAAAAAGCAGAAACAAAGCTGATGTTTTCACACCTTACTGTCCTCGTGTTTAGAGCTATGTAAAACATTTTGTGATACGGTAACACACACGGCAGCACAGGAACCAGAATGACAGCAGCTTAAGTTTCTTCTTGCTTCCCATGTCCTTATACCATTATAAACCTCTGTCTTCAGTAAGCTCATGCTTTCAATTTTTCCAAAATACTGTGCAGAAAACAGACAACATACACTTAAAAGTGAGAGACATAAAGCACATAGGCAACAGAAGGATGACAGTAAGTAGGCGACTCATTCACTAAATATGATAAAGCAAAATTTGATGTTTTACACTCCAGTCTTAACAACATTAATAATTTAAAAGTACAGTAAGTAGAGTCGCTTGATGTGACAAAAACACTCACATATCTCTGTCCAAACATCAAACATTCTCATATTAGTTTGATCAGCTCACTTGTACTACAGTTTAGATTTTTTTTTCCATGCATCAGCATCATTAACAGTATATCACAGTGCACGCTGATAATGAGAAGCAGCTAGAAAAATGAAGAAACATGTGGGGGACACAATCTTAATACACATTGCCATGATTGAAAGGACCTTTTTTTGCCCCCTCCTGTGCTTGGGTTATTCTCTTGCGGATCATCTTGACACAGAGACCAGTAGCCACAGCGACACTGATCGATTCTGTCCTCACCTGTCAATGTCGCCCTGCATCTCTTTGCTCCCTCTCTGGGGAATCTCCCGAGGAGAAGCCACATCCGAGGATCGGCCTGCCGTCCGTCCATACAGGTGGAGGCCACTGTCGGTTAGGTATCTGTGGACGGACAATTCTTTAGTAATTGAAATATTAAAACCAAACCAATGGCGCAAGTCGTTCTATATCATGTTTGATCAAGATATAGAATGGTGTTCCAGTGCTTTCCCATTCAAAATCAGTTTTGATGTGTGTTTGGGTTCATTGATCTGTTGGAAAACCCAAATGTGTTAAGTTTTTGAAATGGAAAGCCTCTACTTGACTTCTTCAAGCATACTTTTAAAGACTGAGGTCAGTCAGTCTTACTTCAGAAAGTGGTTGGATTGTCCATGTGTGGGAATGCATTTTATTTGTGGAGCTGGAAGGCATCAAGGATTGTAAGGTGCTTCTTTAAAGGTGGGCTCCCTCTTTTAGTCAACTATGATGTAAGACCTGCTTTACAAGATATTTACATGGGTATTCCAGTGACTTCCAGTTTCATGCAGGGTGAGGTTTTGCTGACTTTTGGGTTAGCACCTACCAAAGAATCTCTCTTCATCATAAAGACGATAACTTGGGGTCAAAAGTTTAAAACTTGGGCAAAACCATTTGATCAAAGCGATCAAATCCATTTTGCAATGGATAATCTCCTTGAGTGGCTCCAGCCTTAATTAGTTTGCTTCATGATTATTCCACCCTGGAAAAATGTTGTTCAAACTAATCCGTCAACATGCAGATATGACATCATGTCCCCGATGTGTTAGATGTAAGCTTCTGACCACAGCATTATTAGTGATTATTGATCATTGTTTAAATGTTTGGTACATCTTTTGTCTGTGGAGTGAGTTCTCATGTGGAAGTGAGTAAATGTGGAATAGGAATAGGTTTCACGCATCTCTTGACTTTTTTTTACAACATATATTGCCATAGTAATCAGTGACGGTCACTAGCCGGAGAGGCACTAAAAGGTTTTCAACAAAACTTGTCTCTTTTCTTGTTGAGGTAATCTGTCCGCTTATCGAGAGCCAGCAACATCTGTGGAAATGCATCATCTGAATATTCCCGTCGAAGGCTTGAAAAACCAAAGACAGCCTTGGAGGATGACAGCAGCCTATTTGTATTGATGCAGAGAGAAAGAAAAGTGTGGCCTTGGGTTGCCGTTTAAATAGCCAGCTAAACATGAATTTCTGAGTGCTTTTTGGACAAAGGCAATATGAAAAACTACACTATATAAAACTCATTTATGAAAATGAGTCATGTCACTTGTCAAAAAGACCTTGAAAGCAGTGCTAAACTACTTAACTATGTAGAGACACAGAGACAGTGGCAGAGACACCTCCCCCCCCACCCACTCCCAAATATCTGTAGCTACCGGCTTTGCGGGTTTACAGACCGAAACGTTTCCTCATTCTTTTCTTGCAAAATAGTTAATGCTCAGACAGATTTGTTGGACATCATCTTTAAACCTCATGAGCTTCAAAGATGATAGACAGACTCTTTCTGACACGATTATATTGTCTATACTTTACAATTTTTGTTCTGCCTGTATGTTTTGGGTCATTGTCAAAGTAAAAGTCAAGTCCTTTTCAGCCTCTGCCATGTTTTATTTGCGATTGCTCTGTATTTAGCTCCATCCATCTCCCACACTCACACATTTATGGATTCAGGTGCTTCTCATATACACCGTACGTTGAGCTCCAGTTAAAACTAACACAGGGGTAGGCAATCCTGGTCCTGCAACTTTTAGATGTTTCTCTACTGCAACACACCTGAGCCAAATAATGAGGTCATTAGCAGGACTCTGGAGAACCTGACTGCACTTGGGAGGAGATTCAACTATTGGATTCAAGTGTGTTGGACCAGGGAGACATCTACGAGTTGCAGGACACCGGCCCTCCAGGACCAGGAGTGCCCACCCCTGCACTAACATCTTGTATTAACTTGTACCGTACATTTTTCAGTGAACTCATTCTCATTTATATGCGTATGTTTGTCGGGTTTGTTTTCTCGCTTTCTGCAGGTGTGGAGGCCGACTTCTGTGGTGCCAACTTCTCTCTAGGCTTCCTTCCATTTCCTTTCTTTTTCATCTCTGCGTCCGTCACATTTCAAATCAATCCAAAGCAATTTCTAACAAGGTTTTATAAGTCACTGTAAAAAAAAGAATGCTACAAATTTACGAGTTTTCCGGAACTGAGTAACTCACCTGGTGGGGTCCGAGTGGCCGCTGTATCGGCCCGTGTTGGGGGCGGCGCCCGCTGTGCTGGACCTGGGCGCAGGATATCCGCTGGGCATGGAGGGGGCTTCACCTGCCTGGAGACGTGGGGTTTGAGACTGGCCAAGACGCCAGGCCATGGGGGAGGAGCGAGCAGCGAGGGCGGGGAGACTCCGCCCGTTCACCTCTGTCGTCACTGTGGTGTCGAAGGTTGTTTCTAACGTACTGCGCAAAGAGAAGGGTAAAAAAAAAAAGAACAACATATAAACTTATTGCAGCAAAGTAACAGACCATGTAACTGATTCATCAACTAGTACTTAAACACTGACATGTGAAGGGCTGATCAAATGTTCAACAGCAGAATCTCAGTTGCTTTTAGTGCCATGAGGGTGAATATCAGGCAATTACAGCACAACGTTCTTTTTCTTTCATTTTTAAAATTCACTAAGAAATTAATAATGATTGAAGCACTTTATTATAGAAAACACACAATGGCTTAAATGCATAAACACAAACACCCCATCCAATCTGACTGAGCTTGAGTTATTTCACAAAAAAAAATTGGCAAGAAATTCAGTCCCCATAGAAAGACTGGCAAACAAATCTCTAAAGACTTATGCTTTAAATAAAAACATTAACAGAGTTCTACAGAGTTCTCCAAACAAAGACGAATTATTGAAAGTCTACAGGGAAAGCTATTCCCCATGTAGCCGCACATGCCTCTTTTCACAAACAGCAAAGGTTGCCAGTTGTGGTACCTTGTTGGAGCGCTCTCTGCTGGCAAAAAGTGTGCACTGCATGCTTTTGATGAAAAAAAATCCACAGAGATGAACAGATTTGAATCTTCGGGAAAGATCTGCTATTTTTCTAGTCAAATCACAAAGATTTATGCAAATCTGTCTTGTTAGATAAAAACATATTCCTATAGAAACAGAACAGGATTGTGGTTTTGATTGTGATTTTGACTCATTTTGAGCAAGAAACCATCTTAAAAAAGACTGAGTCCAGAAACATTCTTTCATAGTGACTTAGCATTTCCTGCAGTATTTTCATATCTTAAGATTGTTGGTTGATTCGTCTCTGTGAGTGGGAGGAAAAGCCTATTTGAAAGACTGACCGTCATTATGTGGCAAAAACGAGTGGCATCTTAACGCAGCGTCTCATAGATAGCAGGGAGGTGTGAGAACAGCTCTGTGTGCGCGTGGGCGTGTGTGTGTGTGTGTGTGTGTGCTGGTGAGAAAGGAGAGAACACTGCACCACACAGTAATGCCAAGTGCCAACATGAGAAGGGCAGCAATGCCAGCCATGTTCATGACTAATCTCTATCAACACCCTCTGAGGCTGCTGCACGCACAATGAAGCAGGGATTCAATTCCAGGCAATTGCAGAGTTTCAGCAATCAATTAGCCACCATCTAAATCAGAATCACTTAGCTGTTGATAATGCAGGTTGCTAAATCAGCTTATCTGTATCTGAGACAGCAGCAGCAGCAGAGAGAATGATCAGAATGATAAATGGAGTGACGGAAAGCAACAGGAAACTATTCCTGTTCTTCTATTCACTGTCATTTCCTAGAAAGTGAGGTTTATGTTTCCTTCTTTTTGTTTAAATTACGCAAAACGAGGCTCATGAGTAAAACCTAAGTTTAATGAATGTCTAAATGTATTTAAAATGTGTTTCATGTTGAATTTATGGGCTTAATTTAACCTATGGGTTAGAAAAAAAGGTCAAATTTTCAAAATTGGCAAATACTTCACCGTCCACAGAAAGATCTAAATACACTTCAGCTGTCTTTTTAATGAATTAAAAAGTGTTAATTTATATGCAACCAACCAATTATTCCAAGCATAAACGCTTCTAAATTTAGTTTAATGTACGGATTGCGGTGTACCTGAAGACTGATGGGTCAGCAAGAAACACTTTTAGCTTGGTTTATGTTTGATGGCTGTACATTCCGTGTGAAAAAGACTTGCGGAATCAGGCCGACAACCTTTGCAGCAATTATACTCTGTGCTTTTCATCCCCATTCTAGCCCACATTCTGATGGACTCTAGGGGGCAGTGTAGGTCGCCTACAGCAAGCGTACAACATAGTTGATAGCTGCAACATGGTGGTCTTTATTGGTGGGACCCTCAATGTGTCAGTCTTTGCAAACCTCCATTCCACAAGCTCTTGCTCGTTCAGTAGCTTTTTATATTTTATATTTTATTGATAGAACTGACTTGGCTCTCAATGTGCACATTTAATCATCCTCATGTTCCACTTTAACACCTGAAGGCTGTTAAAGTTAAAGACCATAGCTTGTGGTCCGCTGTGCAGCTCCAGCCCTCGTGCCGTAGTGTTCATTCAAGTCGAAACCAGACACCATAATGAAAGCATTTAAGAATAGTTAAATGCTTTGGCCAGTGCAACTGTTGGTTACCATGGAGACTGAATGCATGGACCTGGACAGAAATCGCTAACCAAGAGCTCACTGATTTCACAGGTAACTTCCTGTGATGGTTTGGTGTCAAGAGATTTGATCAAGTGCTACTTCCCTCCTGCGGGCTGTTCTAACATCTGAAGGAAGTCTTACCTTCCTCAACATCCTCTGGAGAAGAGAAAACGCAATTTCACTTTATTGCATATTTTGATATATTTATCAAATGACAATAGACCTCTAGTAAAATATAGTTACATAAACTTAACCCTGTCTAAATCAAAATCACATTTTCCAGAGAGCTGGCACCATTACTTTCTATCTCTGCTTCACCCAGGCTTTGGGTGTCACACACAACTATAAGTAAAGAACATAAACCTCAGTGGGGATTATTTTGTGTTTTGCCATGAGCTCAGTTGGAGAAGAATGCCTGTTGACAGCAGGGGAAGTCTATTGCTGAGCAAGTCTAAATATAAATACACCATCTCCTACTGTTGCTAATGAGCGCTCAATATACCAGTCAGTTCTTGGACGGGTTAATTCAATTCATGGGGATTGTTTGGAGACTCTATCTCCAGAGCACTTTGTCACAGGTATTGAGCTAATGCTATGTTCAATATTAGCCACAGTGGCAGCTCTAAACTCCAAACATCTGTTGGTGAAACATTCAGTACAATATTCCGCTCTGTGGGGAACATAAAAACACCAGGTTTGACCTTTTTACCTGAACTGACGGTTGTTTACCGTCAGTTCAGGTAAAAACTGAACTGACTTTTTATGAACTTTTGTACTTTACAATAGCTTGATCATGCAATATAACTGAGACGGGTTAGGGTTGTTTTCTCAAGTTTTAGAGCCTCTGCGGTCAGTTTCCCATGCATGCACACATGGAGTGTCAGAACAGTCAAGTCACTTTCCATCTACCATTACAGACTGAAAACTCATCTTCTCCAGAGGTGGCTCTGATTGCCTTCATCACGTTGAATCATACCACTTTACCTCTCAGAATGGCAATTCTGACGAGAACATTGTGAAACGTTGCGCGCACCGCGCAACATTTCACAATGTTCTGACCCATTATTACCAATGGGCACATGTCATTTGGTAGTTTCACGGCCACCGTGATCGCAGATTGCTTTGTGTGGCAGATAATATTCTGGTAAAAATTTCATACATGCACTCGAACTGCACAAACAGCCACCTCGTCAATTCCAGAGCGGCGTGTCTGCTCCCCTGGTGTAAACACAAAGCAAACCCGACCCAGTAAAGCTATTATGTTCAGAATATCCTGCAGCGTCTGCTGAAGCCTCGAAGGAGTAGGGACATGGATAGCTTTGCTGTTGTGCTGGGTTCACTGTCGAGGAACAGTCTGTCTTCAATCACTTCTTCCTCCCTATGTCGACCAGCAGCATTTTTTTTTATTGTCTGAATGACATTTTGTTATCGGCCCGAAATCCCTGCCATAAAAAAAAAAAGAAGAAGCAAAGATAGTTGAGTGGAAGGAGATTTTCTTGTTGCAAAATATGTGCGATTTTGAATTAACCCTTTAAAACATGAGGCAACAGAGATTAGATTATTGGACGCTTTTGATAAAAATGCTTATCTAAATAAAGATAGTTTATACCTTGGCTAGTACTTGCCACCTGTAGCACTTACATTATCCACCAGAGTGCATAGGAATGTGTAGCCTTCAATATAGCAAGTCTTTGAGGGAGGAACTAGTTTAGTTTACTAAGGCCTCAAAAATGCCAGTTTCAAAAATAACACATCTTAAATCCCTTTTTTTTTAGGTGGCTAGTTTCTAGGTAAACTATAATAACCCTTCTATTGATTCATCATTTTGTTTGTGATAGCTTACCAAATGATTTTCAAAATTATGGAAAGATTAGCTTTAAAAGTTAAGCACATTATCTTGTCCTACATTTCTTGTGAATTCAAGATTAAAAACATATTTTAAAAATCCCAACGGAACCATCCGGCAAACTACAGCACATATAAAACAACACTGGCAAAAAACAGAGTCGGATAAATAATCTTAGAGCTAACTGGTTTCCACCTTCATGACTGTACCAAAGCATTTCCTTCTATTCTTCTTGGACTTGGACAAGGAAGGAGGTTTTCTCTAACAACACTTGGTGCTAACCTGGCCACGTGGCTGTGAGCAAACATTTCTGCAGCCCACGTGCTGCGGGGCTACAGGCCACTCCACACAGGAGGATTTCATATGCCATCTTTAGCTGTTGCTCTGCTAACCAAGCAGCCATGTGTGAGGTCATCGCCTTGTTGCTGTGATACGCCACACTGAGGCTCTGTTGTTGTGTCTGTTGTGTACTCTTGGGACTTTAAAAGTATGAGAGGGCTGTATTAATATACGCTTGCTTTATTTTGGTGAACATCACTGCTGTTACACACACCAGGCCCTGCAGCACTGAACAGGATGTAAAAATACACATGGATGGATAATCAACGGATAATTGGATGGACGGACAAACGGATGGTTTGATGATCGCTACATAGTCATGATAGTTTATGTTTGTCTCATTTATTCAATGTCTTTGCCAGAGTTGGGAAGTAATTTACTCATGTAACCTTTGGGGGGAAAAATTACCTTTGGAAGTATTTAACTGTGCTGTACTTTTTACTTTTACTTCAGTAATTTTATTATGAAGTATCATTACTTTCACTCGAGTAAAATTTCTAGATACTCTACCCATTGTGAGTAAAGTCACTGATTAGACAAAATATTCACCAGACACACACCTGCAACTTTTATATTGAGTTTTATATTGAAATAAACTGATGTGAAACAGTTTGGTTTCACTATAATTTTGTTGTTTTGTAATCATGTTATTCATATGAAATATTTTCATTTTGCTCTTTAAAACACCAAAATTTCCACCTTATTTAGCATTTTGGTGGTGATGTAATTTTTAAACATTAAATGACTGAGCATCTGGTTTGATCAGTTACTCAGTACTTCAGCAGCCTTTATACCAAATACTTTTTTACTCTTTCTTGAGTAGGTTCTTGGATGGCTACGTTTTACTTTTACCTCAGTAAAAATATCCAGAAGTACTGCTACTTTTAAGTGAGTGCAGTTTTAGGATACTCTACCCACCTCTGGTCTTTACGGAATGCCAGAGGTGTAAAGTGATATACATCACTTTACATTAATATCTTGATAAGCTTTGTCCTTTTCATGCTTTGCACTCTGGTAGCTGGTATGTAAACTGGTACAAAGAGGAAATCTCAAAGAAGAAGCAGTTGAGACGACAGAACTGCAACCCAACAAAAGTGGCCTCATGGTGATGATGGCCATTTTTAATCCTGTGCAGCGATTAAGATGGCCTGACCAGCTTTTTTTTTCTCCTCACATTAAAGCCAAGCTCAGAAATCTGGCTCAAGTAGCTAATAATCATTCGCCAGATACTTCATACACACTGCTCTGGTGCCACTGATGCATATAAATGAGAAGTCCCTCCAATGGCTTTTCAAACACCCAAACCTCCAGGTCCCATTAAACACAGAGGTAATACAATGGAACTATATATATTGATCTTTCTCTGGCTGAGACTCTGCGGCGTGGAAAACCCAACACACACTCGTGTGCACACACAGCCACAGACTACCATCTGTCATGGCTGTCGGCAGCCTGGCCACCATCTTCCTCTCTAAATGGGGCAAAAAACACACAAAATAATAGACTGAGGGAGGAGAGAAGCGAGACGGGGAGTGAACCATTGATCAGCAGGCTGACAAATACTAATGGTTATCATTTGGTCTTTTCCCAAGATGCACTCTTTGCACCTTATGTTCTTAGATTCTCCAGGAGGCCAAAGACTCAGTTTTTCTAGATGATATCAGGATATCATTCTTGGAAGACAAGATTTGCAGACGGTAAGAAAGAAGAAACCCGCTGGAACCCTCTGCATCCCACTAATAGACAATTGGAGTGCGACTTGTATTTATTTGAGGAATTTTGCTGATTTTAACACTATTTTTGTTCTACTCAAGTACAACTTAAACATTTCTTGTTTGTCATGGCTTGCGGTTTGCAAGACATATTGCTTTAAACTACTCAGTCATTAAGAGCCCATATTTGCCCCTTCCCTTTTTGTTTGATTATCTCTGCAGGACATTATCACTTCCTACATGCTGAAGCAGATCTGAGCATTTACAAAAGATCAGCTGGCTGCAGCTGACAGCTGCTTTCAGCGGGAAACATCTGAAAACTCAGTGTAGGCTTTCGACTACTAACCAAAGACGAGGCGTGCAAAGTGAGGAGGAATTAAGATGCTTATGTCACCACCTCTAAGCATTAGTCACTTTTTTTTATTACAAAACAAAATCTAAAATAAGAGTATGACTCTAGAAATCTTTTGTAAAACACAGGCCTAAAAGTTAAAATATTCTGCTGCAGAACCAGGTGTTTTTTTCTTTTTTCTTTTTTTACAACAAATAGAGAACAAGAAAACAATTAATATGAGAGAAAACAATAAATTGTGGACAATGAAACGTCCTTTGGCTTGAAATCTTTAAGGCATGAAGTTCAATTTTTCATTAATCAAGTTCAACAAATCTCATATTGCTACCTGCTACTCCTTGTCTACTCAGTTCTTTGTCAGATCCCTGCATTTTATTCCGGGATTCCTCAGCGGTTCATTCACCTGTTTTCTTCTTTCATTTTTTTTTTTTTACTTTGGGACTTACTTTACTGTTGGTTTAGTTTTCCTTATTTGCCTGTGTCGGACTAGGTTATGGCTTACCATTGACTTATTTTCTTTGAATGATCCTAGCTGCTTCCGTCCCACATTTTGGTCCATTTATTTTCAGCCTTTCTAAATGTTGAACTTGATCCAATCTATAAACTTGCGAATTGATTTACTTTCTTGAATGATTTTTAACACTTTTTGTTTCTCCTGTTGGTTGGGACATTTTCTCTCAATCAGCCAGATTTAACAGTTCAGTAACGTCTGCAAGAACTTTCTTGTACTCTATACTGGTTTGCTCAACTAAACCTACAACATGAACGAAAGCGCTATCAAGTGACCAATGTGAAAGCTAATATAAGCTCAAGGTTAGTAACACAAAGTTTGCTGCAGGTCTATCTCTGTCACTCTAACTGCTTTTTCTCTAAGATTTAACTGGGATTCCACATGTTTTTATATAAAACAGAGAACTTGATTCAAGGACCTCTAAAGTCTTTAACTTTAACAGCCTTCAGGTGCTAATGTGGAACATGAGGATGATTAAATGTACACAATGAGAGCCAAGTCAGTTCTATCAGTAAAATATAAAATATGTCATACTGCAACGTTATAATGTTGTTCTAAAGTTAGATTGTGGTTGGAGATCAAAGATGAGTTAGAGGTTGAGGTCAGTCAAGGGTCAGGCTTTGGTTACAGCAGGGTAATTTGGCAGCAGTCAAGGTAGGTACTGGTAAGTAACATCTAGAAGATCAATCAGAGATTTACTCTTCAGTTGAAAGGCAAAACAGAAAGAGACTATCCTACAGCTATTATCTGCAAAACCCAGAAAAGATCTGTTATCTATTGTATCTGTCATTTTGACATATCCCTGTTTCTACGTTTCTTCCACATACACCAAGCAGAGCCAAGTCAGCCAATGTAACCTTTGAGGAATGGAAAATACCATCAGCTGGCCCACCTGTGGCTGATCTGTGTTCCCCGCAGGCTGGACATGGTCTCTTCCAGGTTCTGCCGCAGGTCAGCGATGTTCTTCACCGTCCTCATACGCCTCGTCTCGGGGTCCTCTCCTGCTGAGACACAATGAAAGTTCGATTCACTCAGATGCTTGGACCTGCACCCACACACTCAACAACGCACAACCCTCTTCCGTGTTCCAGCGTGGCCAGCCACACACAGCCGGAGAAGCGGTGAGGAAATCTGACAGAGTGTTTCGTCGCTTGTCCCTGAACATCTCAGACGGGGGGAACGGAATGGTGACCAGTCGCGGTGGCAGCAAGCCTTTCGCTGACAGTTGTGAGCCTATACTGTAAACAGCCTGTCAGGCTGCACTACATCCACTTCTTTCACTTTATCGTTTTATCCAGCGCTTCCCCTCCAGGCTGAAGCAGAAATGTCATGGGATGACACCACGAGATCCGTCAGTCAGCTCAGGACTGCCTTGGTTGGAAAAGCAAGTTCTGTCACTTTCTTTGTCAAGAACAGTGGGAGACCCTGCGGCCTACAACCGCAAACTGGACTTAAAATACGACATCAACGTGTTTTCTAGCCTTCTTAGTGTCTGCTTTACAAATGAACTAATTGCTAAATGGAGGCAACAACAGTGTTCTTCAGGAGAGAGGATAACAAGAGAACTCTGGGCGATGTTTCACAGCAGAGAGCAGAGGGGGTACACCAAAATATCTGCTTGTCTGATCCAATTAAGGCTCCCTGTTAACTTGTTGAGATAGCCTGTATCTGCGGGCAGCGGCAACAGAATGGGTAATTAACAAGAGGAATGAGACGTGGAGCGGATGAGCAGTCACTCTCTGTTTTCTAGGGTTAAAGGTGCTTCTAAAACAAAAACTGGCTTGGTAATGAAATGGCTTCATTGATAAATTACTCAACATGGGTTTGAACTGGGCTAAGAAGCTGAATCATTCAGTGAGGATGCAAGTGGATTCTGCAGATGTCACAGTGACCCTGTTAGGATACAAAAGCCGCCATGCATGGCACTGGCCAGCAGTGAGGCTAGAGTGACAACTCCATTATCCATTTTGTTAGAGATTGACACCAGATCTTTCATTTAATTTCCGTCACTTCCTCCAGTTGCTATTCTGCAAGCAGTGGGGGACAACATGAAACAAAGGTTTGCTGCAGTGCTGGTTTTCAACCCTACAAGATTTCTTGCAACGTTGCAACCAAACTAGGATAAATAAATGCTTTTATTTTCACGCGGCGGCACTAAAGGTATTCGCCGTAGAACAACAACGCAGCAAATAATCAACGCAGAATGGAACTTTGTTTTCAGGCTTTCTGCTGCCTCCCAGCTTTGAGGAATTCTTTGTGACAGCGCTCTGTTTGCTCGCCCGCATGCATTGATTTTAAAAGTTCTGGCAGGTTAAAGAGAGAAAGAAAGAAAGAAAAAAAAAGAAATCAGAGGAAAAGTGGCAAAATACTGTCACGTCAACAATTTATTTCCAATTCTTTAAACACCAATGAGAGACTTAAATATGGGAGCATTTCTAGCAAGGAACTGTTGCGTTGGGGATTAGATTTTTAGCTACACTGCCAACAATTATAGGATTATTATGGTCTGTCAAGCCTGTAGGACTTCAAGACACGCACCAGTGTAGCGTCAACTATTCTCAAGTCAAACGTTGACCTCAATTATGATCCCACGAAGTGCAAAGCTGTGTTAAGTAATTGAGGTCATAGCTTATCTTTGCAATGCTCACCTCTGACTCGACAGCTAATGTCTACTTTAAAGCTGCCTAACGAGAATCAGAGTAAATAGGAATATAATATGAAGTGGCCCGATTCCTGTGATAGCAGTAAAAGCTTCTCTGTCTTGGATTTGGGTTTGTCCGGATGCATGGGTTAAAGAATGCCCATCGGCACCACACACCTAATGCAGAATTACTCTTCCTTTGTAATTCTCCCTTTTTTCCTCCCGTCTATCCATCAACTCACTGGTCCCTTTGAGAAATATCCAATTACAATCCCATTACAAAGTGACACGGCGAAATCTGGCCCAGTATTCTCTGTCGTGAGCAGACACTTCATGCAGCATGGAGGCATGCCTGTGCATTTATGAGAAATTATTTGCAGAGTAGCCGCACAGGTCTCACCTGTGCGGCAGGACGCCCAGGTTTTCCGAATGTCTCCCCGAGGAAAGACATTGGAAAACGTGCAGACCGTAGGATGTGTGCATGAGAATAACCGAATTCCTTCTTCTGAACTGTGGTTATGTTATGAACACAAACGGAAATGTATTTCACATGAGGTTCAGCTGGGTTAGAGAAGATTTGATTCCAAAACATGCAGAATTGTAGCCCCTGAAGACTGGACTTAGAAACCCCTTCAGTAGACAAACACCAAGAAGATCCTCATTTTGAACAAATATAAAATGTTTTTTTCCCACCAGTGGATGCATCCCCACCTGTTTGTCGCATCTGGACTCTGAGGTTGTCGTGTGTTCCTTGGTCTTCATGATGATGTTGTTTGTTTACTTATGATCTTTAAGAAACTCTTCACAGAATACTTGAATATTGAGGTTAAACCATACACAGATGAATTTTTAAGCCAACTAGGTGAATTTCCAATGGAATTCACTGAATTAAATTTAATTTTATAGTACCAGACTAGATGAACCAACAGTCAAACTTTCCAGATTTCTATTTATAAAATATGAGAAAACAAAATGTGATTTACTAACTCAGGAATGTCTTTGGCAATTGTTTGAACTGGATTGAATTTAGGGGTATGCGAGTAAAGGGGGGCTTAAATCCTAATCCATGCCCCAATTTTCAAATTCTGCATAAATGATCTCCCCCCCCAAAATATGCATTTTCTTTCATTTCTATCAGTTGTTTGCTAATTTGCGTGAATTAACCATATAATTTAACGATAAAAGACAAAGTTTGTGGTTTTGAGGAGACACAATGTGAAAAATGTATGCACACTTTCACAAGCTGTTAAAAATGTACAGTTTGCACAAAGACTATTAACACTTTTGTTCAAGCTGATGAAACACCATTTCATACGAATACATACTAGTATGTACATACTGAGGTGTGCATGCATAAAAAGACAATGCAAGACAGACATACATTGAAAACCCTGCACACACAAACAGTAATAATGAGGTATTGATCAGAGTGGCTGTGTGATTCACAGCCTGCGAGGGTGAGGCTGAGCTTTTTCTGGAGAGGAGGAATCGGTTTCCCACCATCAGAGGTATTTTTGGGTTTTAGTGCTGAATCATTCCTCCACCTGCCAAAAAAGTCGGCAATAATCTCCTCAAAGCTAAAGCTCCCATTGAATCTACCTTATCAATAATTACACAATGCCTTAAAAACACAGAAAAGTGGTTCACATAGATATTAGCACAAGACTTCCAAAAGAATATGGCGCATAGATTGACTTCCTGAGGAACAATTCAGACATTGTTAAGGTTACATTGGGGTTAAGGGTTGTGTAGCTGGTGATAAAATATGTTTTGGGGATCTAGTTGTAACATCTGTGATTGAGCATGTGTGAGCATAAACTAAGCTAGCTGATGTCTCGTTCCACAGCCACGTCTCAAAAACATTTAAATACTGTCTTCAACTGCCAATCGAGGATTAAGAAAATATCCAGCTTAAAGTAGGTTTTTCAGCTCTGCTGTTCTTAAGATGGCTTCTTTAAGAACTTTGAGTTAGCGTTCACATATTTCTGACTCCCTGCATTAAGCTTCACGATAATCCTCCAACACTGGATGAATCCCAACCACTGCAGCAGAGACGAAGGGTTAACTTACGTGGGTGAGGTTGGGGTGAGGTGTGTAGGACCTGCTCCAGGTCGCCCAGCATGGTGAGGATCACCTCCTTATCCAACTGAGCCGTTCCCTCTCGAGGACCTCCCTCTGAAGCCTCCTCCTCTGCCCAGTACCCGTCTTTTTCCCTGCAGCCCTGCTTCCCGCCACCCCTTTCTGCTGCCGCTTCAGCACTAGAACATCCATTCCTGCCTTCCCCGTCTGCTCCTGGCCCCTCCCTAGACCTCCGCTGTGACTCGGTCCTTGGGTGGCCACTATACGACGCCCGTTGTTGGCGCCCACCTGCCGCCGTGCGTCGCCAAGGGACTGGGATGAGTGAATGCTCCGACTGCGAGAGGACCTTAGTGAGGGAAAGTGACAGAGATCGAGCTCTGGTGCCTCGGACACCTGTGCTCCTGGTGCCGCCCTCCTTCCTGGGGCTGCCCTGCAGACTGCCCCCCGCCCGCTGCGAAGACGACGAGTAAGGTGAAGAGCTCAGAGGTTGGGAGAGACGAGACGGTGGGTCGGTGAGTTCAAAGGAATAGACCCGCTGCTCGCCGTCGCTGAGCAGGGTCAGGTTGGTAAGGGAGCGCTGCTTGATCCGCAGGTTGAGGTTGTCGGGGAGGGGCTGGGGAGGCCGCCGAGCCGGGCTGCCCCCTTGGTACACAGAGAACTCTGCCCCTCTCTTCATCTCCTACCTCTTCGCTGCCGGTGGCTCAGGAATATGTACAATACGTGTGAGTGGTTCCACCTGTGCGCGGCTCTCCCCTTCACATCTTGGTCGTACCTTCGCCGAGAAAGCAGATGGAGAGAGGGAGGAACCGGAGAACAGAGGACGCAAACAGATAGGTCCCCACGTCCCACGCCTCCCTCAGTGTGGTCCAGGATTCAGTGGGCTGGAGGGAAAGCGAGCGGAGGGTGAAGAGTGGGGAGAAAACCACTCTGGAAGGTGTGCAGGTGAAATCCCGATCCATCCCTGAGCCAGCCCATACTCGTGGTCGTACTACGAGCCAGACCAAATCACTTCATCCTTCCACTCCGTCCGCATGTTGTCTCTCTGCCTCACCACGGTCAGGGGCGTGGATGCACAAGCCGCTACATCTCCCGTGGCTCACTCTCTGCTGCTCCTGTTCTCGCTCCCTCTGTCTTTTCCCCTATTTAATGACAGTCTCTCTTCACTCACTCTTATCTGTTCCCCATCCACCTTCTGTCCCTCCTTTAATTACCAGCTCACTGCCACACTTCTGCTGCCTCCCTCGCTGACACACTGACTGTTCCCCTCTCTTCGCAGCGGAGAATAAATGGCTGGTGAAGCCCGGCTCACACACATTCCAGCATGCAGCCTGCAGCCTTCCCTCCTCCTCTCCGGCTCAGCCCCGCTCAGTGTTTATCAGCACTTCTTTCTCTTAATCCTCTTTCATTCTCTTCCTCAGTTGACTTCTTACCCGTGGCTTTCCTCCCACTCCAACACGGTGGGACAGCGAGTTGTTTGGACAGCGCACCTGTAAGCTTTGCAAGCTCCCACTGCACCAATCTACCCAGCAGACTTAATTAAATGCCGTCGGGAGCTAAAACACTGAGCCCTCCGGCTTATCATGGATCAACCACGACCCAACGTATTCATATCAGTCAGTGCATACGCTGACTGATATGAGCCCCGTTTGTTTCATACCTGATTTAAACACACGGAAGCCTCCAAAAGAAGTGGCATCAGAAGCCAAAAATCAGGTCTATTTTTAGATTTGATAGAGATTTATTTAAGCCTTAAAAAGTGCTTTTTCTGTCAATCAGAGATCGTTCATCACAATATAATATGAACGATAACAATGAGAAAAATTAGCAGGGGTACAACGTAACACAAAAATTCAGTACCTACTTCAGGGTTCTTTTTTATTTATTTTCGTAACATCGTGCATACGTCTGAGAGTTAAAAAAATAAATAAATTGATATTTAGACAGTCCAGTGTACCAGCTGTACTTGAATGCACCATTACAGAAGAGCTGATGTCTATCCTGTGTCATCAGAGGGACAACATACCATTATGTTGATCATATACATCCTTTAGGACTGGTTGAACGCTGCATGTAGCTGAATTTGGACCTTAGCTGTTTTTTTTCTCCAGTAACAACGACATTTACATTCAGACCAACGTTGAGGTGAGTAATGCACATAGTGCAGAGAGAGCTAAATAACTTATTGGTGTTGAACGATTCATACACTTACATGAAGCTTTGGTTCGGTCTTAGAAGCCTTAATGCGGCCAAGTAGAGGTTAGTGAAATCTGGGAGTCCTCTCTAGTTTGAAAGTTGAATTACCACAAGCTTAGTTCTACACAAGCCTTCTGCATGTATAAAGGTATAAAACAATGTTGTTTTTGTTTGGTACAAGTGCGTCCTGAAACAAGGGGGTTACACCAAATGCTTTTGGTATGAATACTGCTTCTGTATTTAGCTCAGCAGATGCACAGTAGCTTAATTCCTGCTTCAAACACTACAACCATAAAATCCCAGTCAAATATCACCCATTTGCACGGTTGTGATGTGCCAAAATGTGATAACGTTCAAGCAGTGTAGATATTTTGCAAGGCTCAGTTTGTACCAACGCAGATATTTGCGAGCTCTCTCTTCCCCGGTCTTTCTTCTCGTCCCTGCAACTTCTGAAACACCATAATAGATTTTAAACACTTGTCCTGCTTAGCTGTCTGAAAGCTGACACCCCTGACATGGGCTGTGCGGCTGTATGCAGTAGGAGCAGGCTTGTCATGCGGTACCTGTGGTGTGCCGACTCTCGAACTGCCCTGTCAGAGACTCGATCCCTCTCCTCCGCAGAGGAAGAGCCAGAAGGGCGAAGGGTATGAAGCGGCTACCAAACGTGTGACTGCAAAAAAAAGCAAGTGTACCTAATGGAGTCTAAACAAAGAGTACGGTCAGTGCTGTTGTCTAATTTTGTCCTGCAAATAACGGGCTTTGGAAAAGCCAGGAGCGTAGCTAAATGTCTGGAATGCCGCTGCCCACTTGACATCCCTAAACCTATAATCACATGGTGTTGTTTGTCCAAGCTCTGCTTTGTAGAGTTCTTCTGGCTTTCGGCTTGACGTCTTCCTTTTCCCAACTTAAGTCTGGCTTTCTTTGATTTTCGATCCAGGCTGAGCTCTATTTTATGTTTTATGACGAGCGAGGAATTTGTTTTCAAATGAAAGCGTTTCCGATTTACTTCAAACGAGCTGTTACTTTAAGATGTAAAGCTCCAAATGTCCCCACAGACACAAACAGCTGGTTAAAGTATGACAAGCTTTAAGAGAAAAAATAAATAAATATTCAGACCTTAGGAAGCACCTCTGATGGATATGTTTGAAGACTGCAGCAGCAGTCATTTGAAACTGGATAATAGAAGAGAAACAAAAGTTTGCTCTAAGCCAGCTTTTTGTTTTCAGTGCTGGGATGTTGGTTGGATTTCTCTTCCAGCTGTTTTGTCAAATATTTTCAACACGCCAAATGCACCTATGGAACATTAAATACCGGAGGTAGGATAACCACAGGAAGGGGTATGTCGTATGGACCACTGTAATAAACTGAATGGATGATAGTATATGTCTGTACCACCTGTTGTAAATAGAGGAGATACACATCCTCTTTGTTGATCCTTAATAAAAATTTTAATTAAAAACAACAAAAAAAAATGCACCTAACCTTCAGTATAAAATGTTCCCATAGCACCTAAGTGTAATGTACTTTTACAAAACACTAAACTTAAACTAATGAAAAGAGAAGAAATAATAAACTTGAGAGTGTAACCAGAATCAGGCCTTTACCAATTTCAATGCCAAAATCCAAGGTTGGCAGTGGAGATTGTTGATGTCAACCAACTTTGATCCCAGGCTGGTTTCTAGGGATCAACTTTAGTTTTGAGAATAGTTCACCAACTTTTACCAGAGCTTTCCAGATGTTGGTGCCATGCCTCTATGCAGAAATCGGTTTTGTTGGGGTGTCGCCCAAAAAAACCACTAGTTGCCAAACTTGTTGGACCACATATACAGAGGATGCAGAAAAAAACAAAAAGTTGAAGCTCTGTACAGTCCAAAAATCTGACTATATTAATTGGTCTCTCTAAATTCTCCTTCAGTGTGTGTGTAGATGGACGGATGCGGACTCAAACACACCCTCTCTATCTGCATGGAGAAGAGAAATAGTGCTGGTGTTGGGATCCCAAGATGGATCTACGCAACAAAATGACCGACGAGGAATTGAGGAAGGTTAGAATCTGGTGGACTTTCTTCAACACTGTAAAGAAATAAAGGCTCTTAGGTCAGTGGAGCTGTGTTTCCCCCCCAAAAAAAAGCTTAATAGAAACATTTTTTGAAAACCCCCCCCAAAAAAACAACACATTTTTGGCAGTATCAAAATTGGTTTAACTCTCAAAACTGCAATGGAAACCCTTTTTTTTTGCATCATGAGTCACATGATCAACAACTGGAACAAACTATAGCAAACCAATGACGACGACAGGATGTGATTGGACGATGATGGTGTGGCATTTTTTCTGTCTTATTGTGATTTTAAATGTGCTTCTTATTTAACAGAAACACCTGAATGGCGAAACAGTGTTTTATCGACATTAGCAGAAAGTTTTGACCTCATTTGCTATTGCTGCGTTAGCTCTGAATGAACAGGACTTCAGATTATAAACACGGGATGCTTTGTCTTAAAAAACATTCTAACTAAATCTCATCCTTTTAAAGCTGTTCCGCAGCATTAGGGAGGGCAGAGAAGTGCTTTTTATGCATTTTATGTTTCTGTTTGACTCATTTGCATCGTTATATTGCATTTATTAATGTTCAAGTACTGCTGTTAGATAACTTCCCGGTTCTAACAGCCATGATGTTCCAGTTTTACCCAGCTCGTCAGTGTGAGAACGTCAGGTAATGGTGATGTAAATCCACACCGCTGATTCCATCTGACAGCGCTGACCTTTTTCCTTCTATTCATTAAACAGGAACAAAACGTGGCTCCCACAGGTAAACACGGCTAGTTTAGAATGTGCACACTGATAAACTAACTGCAGCCTGTTTTTTTTTTTTTCCCCTCTTCTTGAATAATTTTGCTCGTGAACTTGCAGAGAGAGGTTAAATTCCTAATATAACCAATATATTTTTATAAATATATATGCTTATTTACACACCCACACAGAAGACGGCGATCAGCACAGAAGCCCACAGCGTGTGTGTGTGTCGTACCTGATATCTCCTCCAGGCACTGCTTGGCTGTTTTGCTGTAGACCAGCTCTCCCTTGGTGGGGCTGAGGCAGGGGTCGGCTGGGGCCACCATGGTGCAGTCGTTTTCAGAGAACGTCCTGGAGGCAGAAAGATAAAGATATATATATATATATACATAATAAACCTGGGCAGATTTAGCTGTTACCTGCATTCAGACAGCTTGCCTGAATCTGTTTTCAGGTTAAAAGTGAGAAGCTTCATGTACCTATTAGGGAAACACCGATCCACTGTTTTCATTTCCGATACAGATATCGGAGGTTTAGTATCGGTCTGATAACAATCCGATACAGAAAAATAGTACTGAATTGACTTAAAATGTTTCTTTTTTGAAAACACCGGCACCGACCTACTGAATTACAAATTAATTCGATAACTCTGCACCAGTTCAGAACACTTAAAAACACCAATCGCTTCACAAGCTTGGTCAAATATGCAAAACAACATAACTTTAATTTGTTCAGTCACTGTAATTAGGAGTATTAAAGCCAATATAAGTAAAAAATAATATAAATAAAATAAAAATATAAATAAATAGAAAAATAAACTGCAACAAACCTTCTTTCATATAGGTCAGAAAGTGAAATTAGGAATGCTAAATATAATGTAAAATAAAGAATAAAACATGAATTTGTAAGAGCAAAAGCATAAACCTAGACTGAATGGATCTGCCCACAATGTCACGATACCCAACCTGGAACTTTTTTCAATATCAGAATCGATACAGATATTGAGATCGTCTCTAGTATCTACCGGTGTCAGTCAGAATATAGGAGCGTTTTAAATCTGCAACAACTGGTACGTTTTATTCCTCTCTATGAAACACCTCGCTGGGTTAAATCTGTTTCTGCAGCTCTGCCTCTTGTCCGTAAGTGGCATCACGCTGCAACGTTTGCTGATCTAAGGAAACAAAGACATTCCTACACACTTCCCAAGATGCGTTCCTCACACGCACACATGCTGTGCGCGAGTAATGTTGTCAGAAAAAGAGGACAAGGAAGAAAACTGCTTTCAGTAGCAAAACACACACAGCAGTTTGCATGTAAACATTTCACCGTCTTTATGTTGGAAAAACATCCAGAAAAGATGCACAGCAACAGTTGCCGACCTGAGCGGACAGGACTGGAACAAGCTCACACACACGCACAGATCAAAGCAAAGGCCACATAGTGTCACATACTCTCTCCTTCACACACACACACATGCACACACACCAGGGATCGCCGTCACCACCTGCAGCATTGCAGATAAGAACTGGCTTCCAGTTGTGTGAGCGACTTCAGCTCATGCAAATTATTTCCCCTCACTGCTGCCTTCCTTTATTTCAGCTGCACAGATATTCTCTACCGAAGCTGCGTGGAATAATAGTGGTGGGAAATAAAATGGAGGAGTTAACATGTGAGAGAGCCACACCGACAGCGAAGACAGAAGCTACATAGTCAATTTATTTATTTATTTTTTATGTTAATTTGCTGTATTTCGGTGGAAAGATTATGATGCAAAGATAAAAATATGGTAATCATGTTTTTACAACCAGAGGATTCCTACACATGTCAAGATTATATTCAGTTTCTTCTAGATGGTGAAAAAAGGAAGAATGGATGATGAAAAGGGGATAGCAAAAATGTTAAAAATGAATGGGTAAATAGATGAATGATGAAAATTTGTGTAATTTATGTATGGATGGATAAAAAGGTGTATCTATGATAAAACAAAATGCACGTTTGCATGTATATATATGTATGGAAGATAAACAAACGGATGGATGAATTAGTCGGTTCTCAAAGCACTAGAATCCTTTACGTTTCAGTTCTTTCCCTGAATCAAATAATGGTTCTGTAGCAGACTCTGCAGAACATCAGGACATTCTGAGGACGTAGTCGGACCATCTGAATCAGCTTCATGGGAGCAGAAACTCCTGTAAAACCAACCCTAACCCTGGAGGACTGGAGCCGGACACCCATGGATTAAGGCATAAAGTTTGGAAATACAAAGAAAATTCTCTGATGTTTTTTTTTTTTTTTTTGTCCATACTTATCCAGACCTGAAAAACACTCAAATTGATCAGAGAGCGTTCGTGTTGGAAGGAATCAGTATGAAATGTAAAGGGAACTAAGAGTGACAGTTCGCTACACTGGAATGATGCAACAACTACAACCCTAACAAGGTCGAGATGCCTAGAAGAGGGAGAATGACAGAGAGGTTGCACAGCCAGAACCCTCACACACCCACAACGCCTGCTGAGAGCCTCTGGCGAGGCCTGCTGGTGAACATTTATATAATGACATCAACAGAAGCCCCACAAAGAGAACATTTTAGAAAACAACAAAAAGGTACTAAAAACACTAAATGCCTAAAACACAAAAATAACGGGAAAAGCTTCAATGATGAACCTGCTTTGTCTTGTTCCTGGTAAAAGGTATTTAAATAATCTAATTACACCTCTACAATAATTTACAGTCATGTATATGTATGTAGAGGCATCAATTATCAATTGCTGTGGCATTTAATAAGGTAAATTTATTACATGTTATAAATGAGTTCACTTTCCTTCTGCTCCACCATTATGCTCCACATTGTGTCGGTCCGTCCGAGAGTCTCCATGTAATACGGTAAAGGTTTGTGGCTGCAACATAAATACCCTATCTGTAGCGATGACTTTAGCTAAAGACATCAAACCTCCAAAGTTGAAAGTAATCAATGATTTCGCTCCATGTCTGCTTTCTGGAGTGGCAGACACAAAAGAAGAACTGAAGTTCTCAGAATCGCCAGCCTTGTTTTGGTGACACATTCAGAAATCTTCAGAAATTTGACTGAAAACTGATATGACGCAGACAGGAGAGAGCACCTGGTAGTCCAAGTTTCAAGAAGCTCATTCAGTAGACTGTGGAATAATTTATGGATGGCTAACCCACTTAATATCACTAATGGACCTAATCCAAGGGGAAATGAATTTAATTGGGTTCCTTGCTTCTGTTCTCCTGTGGTACACCACCTATAGAGAATTTGATATCCCAGGGGTTCATACAGACTATATTCCGCACCTGATCACTACACCGTCAGTGTGCCACATAACAGCTGTATGCATCAAACCAGCATAGTCGGGGAAAAAAAGAGACAGTAAATGGATTCCTAAACGCCGCCAATGTTTGAAATTAATAGGTTTTGGTAAGCAGATAGCAGAGGATGTTAATTTGTTCTGTAATGACTGTGAAGAGATGTGGAAGCGAGAGCATGATGCACAGTGGGGAGAACTCCAAGACTTCCTAGGATATGGTGTGTGTGTGTGTGTGGTTCTGTAGTTCTGTGGAACTTAAAGGGGAATTGGTATGGAACGTAGTCCACAGGACTCACCTGTACATGAAGGGTGCCACCGTGGCAGTGTTGGGGTGGTTGTGTTGCTGCTGCTGTGGAAGCTGAACCACTCCGTTGCCTCCGAGTGCCCCGCCTCCTCCTACCAGCATCCCACCGGATCCGGACAGAGCTGAGGTACTGGTAGATGAGGTCATGCTGGTCCGCTTGCCCTCTGGACCGCCGGCAGAGCGCTGGATATAAAAACTCCCGCCTTGTCCTCCTTTGGTCAGCTTGGCTCGCTCTCCTTCGCCTGCCCGCATGTTGCCACTGCTGTGTAAGGCAGCTTGGTTCTGGTTCTGGTTTTGGGACTGGCTCTGAGGTTTGGCCGACGCCATGGATGGAGCTTTGAGTCCTGGTTTCGGGATGCCACTGGAAGCTGAGGTGGAGCCGCCATCTTTCTTCCCTGATGATGACTTTCCTCCCTTGGGGATGAGGCTGGCTATCTTGGAGGTCTTCTTTGTGGAGTCGGCCGCATTCTCGCGCTCCTCTTTTGGAGGAGAACTGTCCTTCGAAGACTTCCCTGACTTGTTTTTGTCCTCTTTGTCTTTGCATGGGGCCATGGACCTGCTGCCACTAGCAGACGTTTTTGATGACGATGAAGACGAGGTTTTGCTAGGTGCAGAAAGGGATGATGCTGGCGTCTTTGTTGAGATCTGTTTGGCGGTAGCGCTGCTACAGCCGCTGCTGCACACTGACCCCGTTGGGGTCTGCCCATCGTCTCCGTACTCTGATAGGTCGTCTTCCTCCTGGAGAGTCATTTCCGCCATGGATGGTGACGCTCTTGAGGCTGAACGAGGGTTAATAAGTCGAAACTTCTCGAGCATTGACCTCTGTGGAGGCATGGCTCCTGACCCGACTTTGGAGGCCTCACTTCCGTGAGTGTGTAGGCCTTCCAGGGCCTGTGGTGAAGGGGTGGTGGAAGGTGAGTGTGTGGGGCTTGCCAGCATGGAGGAAGTGGCGCTGTGCTTGAGGTTCATGGACTTGCTGCGCCAGGACTTCCCAGCTGTAGGTGAGGGGATGGCAGAGGCCAGCTGCTGCCCACTGAGGCTGGTGGGAACCATCCCACCAATACCACTCCCATTCATCCCACTAGGTACTGGGATGCCCCTCATCGACTCTGAAAAGAAAGAAAAAGAAGACGGTAGATTAGGTTTTTCATTGCAGATGGATGATCGTTCTGTAGATGCTCGTCTAACATCAGTAATTTGCTGCTAAGGAAGCAAATTACGTGTTTAAAGGGCTGGAAAATCAACTTGCACCAATCTCCTTCAAGGTTTTAGCAAAAATCGGAAATATTTAAATTCTTACAGTAGAGTGTAAAATGAAAAGTACCAACGGGAAAGATTGTGTGTTTGTACAAATATTCTGTATTTTGCAACAAACTTGATGTCAACACTTTTGGAATATTATGTGACAGCCTAACACAAAAGCAGATTCAAAGGGAACAGTGAGTGTGATTTTGTTTCCAGCCGGTTTTTATATTGCAATGAAGCAGCACACCTTCACAACTTAAGGCTGCAGGTTGATTTCATTTTGGGGCATCAGAGTAAAGGAGTAATGGGTAATGGTTTTTATCAAAAGTCAGCAGAACTACCTCTAACAAGACTTATCAGATTCCTCAAATTTCCCATGTTGCATAATTATACAAACGTCCTTCCAATCAAACATTGAGAAATTGTCAACAACTTTCTGCAGTGATGGGTAAGAAAAAAGTAAATTACAACACAACAGTGTCTCTTACGCCTACTTACAGACGGTATTGAATCAACACACATCGGCTAAATGTTAGTTTGGTCAAAGAAGAGCAACTTTTTCGAATGTAACTGACACACCATCGACACCAGAGTTCACAACCCAGAAGATGAAGTTGTCAAAAAGTATGGACTTACTCTCTGGGAAGGAAAGAAAGCATTATGAAGCAGAAGCAGAGGAGAGATGAGAGAGTGACAACATGAAGTTATGCACCAATAGACTGAGTGTCTGTCTGGCTGTCTGTCAGCGCAGTGAGCAGGGCTCAGCTGGCTCTGAGTCACCTCCAGTCTGCTCCTTAATGTCACTCTGGGCAGGCAGAGAGGGGCTTGGGCTTTGATTCAGCTGGTTGGGGCTGAGACACAACATGTTTGCTCAAACCTTAAAGGAGAACTAAAAAAGCCTCAGTGTCACATATTGCTCTGACAGCTGGGGATTAAAATATCGGAGGGTTAAAAGCTGTAGGTGTCTTGGGTAGGCGAACATTTTAGAGGCTTTAGTGTGAGAGCCTGTAGAGTTGTACTAAAAAGAAAGTTTGCCCTTTTTCAACTTTTAATACAAATTACAACAAGATTTAATTTCCCTCTGGAATTCACAAAGTAATAGGTTCTAATACATGAGTGAAGGAGTTTTGGGTCTTTCCACTTTCTGATGTTGGTTTTGTTTCATAGAGTGTGCAGATATTTGCTTTTATGCAGTTTTTTAAAGGTTTCATGCACTATTTTCGCCTAGCCCAGGTTGACCATTTGGGTGATTGTAATGCCTTCAAATATACAATTTGTGCATGAACTCTACCGTACATGTACAAAATACTGTCCAATGCTCCTTGTAATAGATTAACTTTAATCATAAGTCACTGAGAAGAAATTGAAGAGAAAGATAGCTACCCAGCTAGCTAGAATTGGAAGTAGCCAGCTAGCTAGCAATTGTAATTTCAGGTAGCTAGCTAAATAGTGATTCTATCTATCTATCTATCTATCTATCTATCTATCTATCTATCTATCTATCTATCTATCTATCTATCTATCTATCTATCTATCTATCTATCTATCTATCTATCTATCTATCTATCTATCTATCTATCTATCTATCTATCTATCTATCTATCTATCTATCTATCTATCTATCTATCTATCTAGAATCAATAATAGATAGCCAAGTGAAACCAGTTAAAATGTAGTTGTTCCTTTCAACTGTTGCCACGTGCTTGCTTGAGTGGAAATATTGCTACAGTAAAATGCCTTGACTTGACATTTGTTCTGATTTTATTCTACATTTTGAAAACTAAACATCTAGGTTCATCATTTTTAGTGTGTACCTATAACATCAGAGCAAACACACCAATTGTTTTTCCAGGTGCGTCTTGGTTATTATTATTCCCCAATCGTTCACCATAATCCAGGTACTTTCTAGATATTAATGAAGGAGACTGGACGCATTAATGTGATGAAGTGTGTGGGTCCACTCAATTAACCCCACCTTTAGAGATCCTCCATCCCCACTCTAGAGGCCATTTCACAGGACCACCACACTTTCGCTGCGCTGTGATTTAAGAGTTGTCATGGAAACCAGCCTCTTTTCTTTTCCTCTTGCTTCAGCTAACAGGGAATGAAATGCCACTTCCTCGATAGTGTGTCAGACTTTCTGGTAGACATTTTTCAAAGAAGCTCAGGTTTGTAATCTAGCATCCGCTTGGTTAAATAGTGGCTACAGATTAACTCCCACCAGCACTGTGTTCATTTACTTTGTCCGTTATGTTGCTCTCTACATTATATAGACATCAGGAAACCAGATGGTAAATTATGCTTTTGTTAAAAGGATCCAGCAGTTTCTGACAGACCCATGTTAAACCCACTGAGACATTGTAAAATCTCATTTTAGTTACATACAGGAACAATTACTAGAGCCACTCAATAAAGATGTGTAAAATGTCTTAAAATTATATCATTTATTGCTGATCAATACTAAAAATTCCTCAAAAGTCTATTTTTATTTGGAGGAGAATGATAAATAAATGCTTTTTTTTTTTTTTTTTTTTTTACAAATAAGTGCTGCTCTATTACCTGGTTCCCCTAACAGCCCCTGTTAAATGACTGTAAACATTGCATTTAGGAATTTATTTTTTAGTTTTTCAATTATCAGAATTTCTTGGAATCTAAGAGAAATCCAGCTGATACCAAAAATAACTTTGGTAAAATCAATTATTTTCTCTCTCTCTCTCTATATATATATATACTGCATATATATATATTCATATATATTCACACAAGCTCGAAAGGAGGCAAAGACTTCTGAGAAATGTGTGTGTGAAAGCTCGTGGTGGAGACTTCCTGTATCTTTCTCTCTGTGTTCTGTTTTGCCCAGAAGGTCAGAGCTGTGTTGTTTGTTGACATTTCTCAGCAATTGATTTCTGTTCCCTCCCTTTGTTAGTCCTTTTCTCTCTATTTCCTTTCAAACAAACTTCAGTTTTATCTCCCTGGAGTGAAACTTTAGTTCTTAACATCTTTTCTTGACAAACAGAGTTAGTTTAACGGGATGACAGAAATGCTCTGTGAGCAAAGAGGGTGAAATTGTTGTATCTGTTGCTCCCATTCAGAAAGAAACATTATCAAAGGGGTTGAAAATAAAAATGTGACGCCCTAAGTAGCTATACTGACTCTCACAGGTTACGGAGCTTGTTTTTCTTAAAATCTTATTTAAAAGCTGCTATTATTTTTGACAGGGCAGTTTCTTTTATGTGTCACCTCATCCTAATGCCGTCGTTAGAACTCAGCGCCGAGGCAGGGATGATTCAGCAGACTGAAGCGGGGAACCGGGCTGCTCTGTTGTGCGAGCGCTGCCATCAAGTGGCGGGTATGGAGAATGTAAAATAGGTGGCTCTTAAACGCAGCCTGCTAATTCAACAGTGGGAGTGGAGGCTTTATGTCTGGATGCAATGAAAATGATTTTACTGGCTTCTATCAGATTCTCACGTAAACAAAAAACACATTTTCTGTTAAACAGTGAACCAAAAAAAAAACAAACAAACTGTTTTCTGTCGACTCTTCTTGACACTGCTTCAGTTTAATGTTTTTTGCCAGCATCTGTTAGCTCTCTTAATGTCACAACACTGCATTTCTACAGGTAGAGATCTAATATTTGATGAAATCATTCCAACACCTTGATGTTTTTCTTTTTCAGTAGTTCTGCCGTGTATTCAAATTAAAACCCTGTTTCTAATTCTGTTTAAGCTAACAGATTTCCTCACATTTGACTCAAAAACACCTTGGCGTACAGACAAGTTCCTGGGTGGTACTCTTGCACATTCCTCCAGGTCCAGTGGTTTGAAAAAAACCCCCACCAAAACAATCCCACATCATAACCCATCCACCACCACACTGGAGAGTTGGTGTGAGGCATTTCTGATGATGCAGATTTTGGTTTTTCAGAGTAATTGATGGTAGAAATTTTGACTGCAATGTACCGAGATCATGTGACTGCAACTAACTAACTACTAACTATTCCAAGCATACCATAACAACTGAATCCTGTTGACATTGCTTCAGTTCAAGCACCTGTTAGCTCTCCCAATGACAAGATCTAATACTTGATCTCCACTTCATCTCTACCGATGAACATGCTGGGACTGTTGAGTTCTGCTCACCTCTATCGTTACCGCTTGCATACTGAAGAGGCTTGCTCTTGTCGATGCTGTTGAAGCTCTGGCTCCGGCGGTTGAGGTTGGATGAGCCTGGGCTTCTGGACGCCCCGCTGCCTGCAGCAGGGACTCTGGCCGGCCCTGGTAACCTGGGGAAACCACGGCAGAAAAGAGCATTGCAGCGCTAATGGGGCAGTGTTGTATGTTTTCCAGCCACATAGTGTCAGAGTCAAGTAACTGTTAACTTCAGTTATAAAAATGCTGTGCATATCAAATATGACTTAAAAGAAATTTGACTTTGTAATTTAACGCTTTGATATTGGGCCTCTGTCTCTGTAAGGAGCCCTTGCTCTGTCAGGAAGTCATCACAACATGGCTCCTCTATTAACCCTTTAACAAAGAAGTAGCTCCTACAATGAGCTCAGCAGATGCACAGTTCCAACAGGTGTTTGCTAATTGCTGCTGGCTAGTCTGAAGGAGCTGACTGCAGCTCTGAGGAGGAGCTTCGTCCTTGAAGGAGGTGCTTGGTCCCATCAAACATTTTGGACAGCTAAATGGTTGCCATGGGAGATTAGATTTCTCAAACACGCAGGAAAGAATCAAGGCAACACGCCAGTTATGTTTTTGAAGAGGGAATAGCATTATAATGTGATGTAAAGCTAGAAAAAAGTCAATTTTACATGAGACTGGCCCTTTCAGATACATTAAAAACCACAACAACTAAGTCTCTATTAATACTAAACTCCAGAACAATGAATTTGTATTCATTCTGTGACGGTGACAAGACAATATCAGCCAGTAAGAGGTGTTACTAACCTACTGAAGGGGGGATTCTTATTAATAATCCAGTAATAAGACTTTAAAAAGTGTTAACTCAATGTCAAATTTTTCAGATTTATAATAAGAAAACAAATTTGTAAAACGCCCGACTCTCTCACATTAACAGGGTTATACTGATAGCAATTTTCTAGCCAATCACCAATCTCTAAAAAACCCTGACCTGCCGATTCCAATTTTGGCAGATTGCGATCTTTCGTGTGTGACAAGTTCCTAAATATGGCAGCGAAGTTGGAATACTGAAGAACCCAAGAAAGGTTCTAGTTTCATTGGATTCTGGAGGGGATGAGCATCTCTTCACATTCCTATAGATGATGTGGGAGAGTCATCCCAAGAAGCAGGCCTAAAACTGAACCAACAAAACTAGACTAATGGATGAAACTAACCGAATGGAAAAACGATTCTCTGAGGAACAACTCGGACCACACAAAGTTATGGAGAAAAATGGACGATGTACTACTGTACTTCTGTGCAGTCATGAAATTTTAAAGTATGATAAATTTGTGAGTAATTAATAATATTTTGCTACTTTATACAATAAAAGAAGCAAAGAAAAGATCAAATAGCGCTTCCTTTCTCCCAGTTGTTCTTTATAAGTTCCAACAGTTTTTCAACGCTTGGTAGAGTCAAAGCTGCCAGCGTCACATGTTGTTCTCATACCTCCCCTAAAGCAGAATTACACAAATAATCACATTAAACTGTTGGTGTTATACAACAGCTTGATGCAGCATTCTGCTCTTTATTAGATGTTTTCCTCCAGTTTCTTTTCTGTTTTAATGAGAACGGACAGAATTTTCAGGAATCACTAAACCTTATTTTTTTCAGCACGTTGGATAAAAGGACGTCAAGGTGAAGTTGGGTGTCTAATTTTTTTATTTTTTTATTTTTTATTCACAACCTGAGTTTTCTTCAAATTCTTGGCGGGGGCTGAACTGAAAAGAAGATTTTTCATCGCTGGTGACTTTCTGCTGGAAAGACACAGTGATGCCTCAGAGAGATAATCGATTCATTATGCCGCAAATGTCACCCGCGTCTGCATCGCAGCTGGGGACGAGATGTAGGAGGAGAAAGCTGCAAAACTCCCAAACAGAAAGCAGATTTTAATTTTGTCACGTTAGGACGCAGTGAGCCAGCGATCACGGCTTTCCATGTGATGGAACAGCTGCAGTTGGTCAGAATACGCCCAATGCTTGGTGGAGTGTGAGGAAGAATCCTATATGCTGTCAGATACAGATGTACAGAGGATGCATTGGACTCAAAACTATGTTGAAAACAAATCCATGTTGACAAAACAAAACAAGTCAACTTTTTTTGTTGCCAACAATCCAATGTGTCCTGATCTGTGCTAGCTTGGAGGACTTAAGAGAATTAGTCACATGAGAATAAAATTTCTGCTTTTTGACGAAATCCGAACACACTATCCTAATGTTTAAACATTGGTAGTGGTAGTATCAGACTTTTTTTCTTTTCAGGGTTGATGAGATTTACAGAGTTTCAATCCTGAAGGAAATCCAGACCTCAGCTAGAGAGTCCTTTTATTTAGTCCAGTAACAATCGTACAAAACTAAAGGTTACTTTCACATCTCCCTCAGAAGAGCAGAGTGAGAATCAAACCGCTGCACAGCAGAAACTGAGAGCAACCCCACAGATTTATCCTGCACACACACATGCTAAATTAAACCTTGCCTGGATGCAAATACACAAGAAGAAGTCAGTCAGTGAGAAAAGAGTTTGAATCATAGGAAGTAATGCTCAAGTAAAAAACAAAAAAAAAAAGGGATTCATGAATCTAGTCTGTCTACGTTTGGATAATTATCAATCTACAAGAAAAAGAACAAAAGGTAGTGGTTCATAAAATTTAGAAGATCCACACAAAGAGGAGCAGAAGAAGAAAAAACAGGAAACAAATGCAAATGGAGGAGAGTCAGCGGAGGATAATACTGCACACAGAGACAGGAGAAAATAAGAATGGGGGAAGAGGAGAGACAAAGCAAAGCAATTCAGCTGGAAATCAAAAGAAATCCCTTTCATCATTAGACGCTTTCATCTTCCAAACTACAGGGGTTGATGATGCCTCGGCAAAAGGGACCTGGAAGGAAGAAGGTAATCTAATGTCTGCGCTGTGGGTTCTGCCGACGGATGTGAGGTGAAATACTGAAGCCTGTCAGTCACCAGTTAAATGCAGATGTTTCAGAAGAAAGCCTGGGATGCAAACCAAAGCAAAACTCTCTTCTTTCTCTACCCCGATGAGGGTCTGGAATATCTGGCGGCTACACCGGCAGCGAGAGGCGTAGTTGTCAGAGTGAGAGCAGCAGAGGGCCAACAAACTGTCAAACACCCCCCCCTGCTGCCTGGATGGCAAACTTCATGGCCCTGTGCTAAACTACTAAACGCTTGCATCAAAGTGAAGACTCAGATTTTACTGGGATGGAGTACATCTCCCAAAATAGAGTGTGAAAACCGAATACTGTGGATTAAAACAATGATGTCAAAGCACATCAGAGATGATGGGAAGATGGAAGGAGCTAAACACAGGGCAAGAAAACCTGGTAGACCACCAGAGCTAGAAAGGAATAGTTCAGATAAAAGGTCCACATGCTTGTGCACAGTTCTGTAAGGCTAACGTGAAAGAACTGCTAAGTTGATGCCAAGAGGGTGAACTTATAAGTCTATTTGTCACAGACTATCAATAGCAGCAATAGGTACAGAACTTTACTAAATCTGTCTGCTACTTACAGCCTGCAGCTTCCTTTGTTGTGTCTGGTGTCTAAATTTTGATTTCATTGCACAGTTGATGAAAACTTTCCAAGCGACAAAATGTGATCAGCAATGAAACAAAACTTTCTGTTTGTGTTTGTGACGTGGAAATTCTTTGATGGATGAGAAATTGTGATCTTTGTGGGAGCAGCTTTTTTTCTATAATACCATAAGGACTTAAAAGTGAACAGACATTTTGCTAACAAGTTCTTTTGCATGTATGCAATGCAATATGCAAGTAAAGGGGTGGCAACGTGTATTTTCCATACAGTGGTTGTTTATAGCACAACCAAGTAACTATGCTACCTTAAGTGATCAAACGTGATTTAAAAGAAACTTTGTAATGTGACACCTTGAAATTGGACCACTGTCTTTGCACATCAGCATTTTCAACAACATCTTCAGTGTATTTTAACTGAACATCTTGCGATAGGCCAAGGTGAAGTGGAGCATAGACGATTTTCAAAATGCTTTATAAAGAAAAATCTAAAACATGTGGCGAGTGAAATGGAGGAGAGAAGAAACGTACCTTGTGTTTTTCTTCTGAGGTGACCCTATTCCACTGTGGCCTGGAGGACTTGCATATCGTGCTGTGAGACTGCAAACAAACCAGAGAAAAAGACAAATGTACCATTAAACAGAGTTAGACAGAGAGTGAGAGCAGTGCCTGGTAAGAGTTCTCCTAATCCACGTCTAAATGTAATAAAATGAAAAGGAGCAGATCCTTAGACGGAGGCACAGAGACGGAGCCAGGTGAAGGAAAACACGAAGCACGTGGTGGACACTGTCAGCATGCCAGGGAACATTTCTTTGATTTTTCACATGATGGCTCACACATGTTGGTAACCACAAGCTTATGACTAAGCCAATAACATCCCTCAGTCCATTTATAAAGCGGCCAGGAAAACTTTCCCAAACAGGTTTGCGGTGGCATCCTTTGAAGAAAACCCCAAATCACACAGCACAGAAGGCAGGGGAGAAGGAAATGCCCACAGCACCAGTCACAGTTAGTCACTTGGAGAGATGGGAGTTACTGCAATTATGCATGTTTCAGGCATGCCGCCTCGTTCGTGTTTGACAGGAATTGGCTTGGCTACATGCAGAGTTGTTTTTCAGTTAAACTAATGACATCCTGTAAACATTAAAGTGGGTGGAAAGTGGCAAGCTGAACCAAATTCTTTTGAAAATTAGCCTCACACCGGCGTTCATTGACACATTTCCCTGTTCTCAGCAGCAAGATGTAGACTAACTCACTGACAGCACACGCACAACAGCAATAGAAAACCTGCTAAGGCCAGAACTGACCCCTTGTATTTTTTATCTGCTGAAGAGATTACTTTTACTGCTGAATTCAAGATGAAGCCATTGGATGCTTTGTAAGACCTGTCAGTTTTCCCAAGTGAGGTTTAAATGTCTGACAGCTCCTTGACCTCTGTTGGTAAGACTGAATGTGTGTTTGTTATGATGAGGAGAACCTAAAAGTACTCTTTCCACCATCTGCCTATGTGAGGTCAACAGAACTCTGTCTTTTCTAGAAACAGTATTGGTAAAGCTCCACTTCCCTTTGATTGAGACACCTGACATTTTGTCAGAACTGCTTTGAGACCAACCGAATGTCTCGCTACTTAGGATTACTGAATTTTAGCTACAACAGCTATGGTTGTAGCTAAACTACTTGATAAATTGCAGTATTCTTAAGATTGTCAGAACAGGGAAATTGGGACAAAAATTGGCATAAAAATCTCTATGTGACGTAGGCTCAAGCTTGTACAACTCCCTCAGACTGAAGCAGTTTTTACCTAAATTTCAGGGAGAGGCTGGAGGGAAAAAAACACAAACGATAGATCACACCATGTTAGAACAGGAGAGTTAAAAATTGTAAAATGTTGGTTATATTAGTCTGCCAGAAGACCCAAGGTTAGTCTCTATTTCTACTTTTAACCTGAAGTTTAACTCCATCAGCAGGCTCTTTTAACTGTGGAAGTAGAAACCACCTAAGCACATATTTAAAGAGTTGACATGAGAAGAGTGTTGACAGCAGAAAACTCATGTCTCCACAGATCAAATAAAACATCTATCAACATTTGTCTGTGTAATGCCTCAAACACTGCAGTACACACCCACACACACACACACACACACACACACACACACACACACACACACACACACACACACACACACACACACACACACACTATATTTGATACTATCACTATCACAAGTCCATAGAGGAGAATCATTGTTTCTGGTTGGAAAGGGTAGCAACATTTAATGTTCAGTCCCAAGAATTACCTTTACACTGAAACCTTAATTTAATTTTCACATGCAAGTTGAAGAGATGCAAGAATTTTTGCTTTGTTTTTGATATTGGACTTGAAATGTTTCAGAAAACACAGTTAAAATATAAGCAATAGAAAAAAAGGCTGCCCTGCGACAGACTGGCGACCTGTCCAGGGTGTACCCCGCCTCTCGCCCAGAACGTTAGCTGGGGATAGGCACCAGCAACCCTCCTGACCCCATTAGGGACGAAGGGTGATTAGAAAATGGATGGATGGATGGAAAAAAAGGGTCAGTTACAATACAAGTTTGACTTGCACTCAAAGAAAACTAGGAATTTACTGCAAAAAAGCAACTTCATCAAATGAGCTTTGGACAATATCTTACAAATTTCACTAAGTTGCTCAAATATAAGTGCTTATAGTAGCTTATTGCACACCTACATTACAGGACAACAGGTAAAAATGTAATTAAAAAATACTATTTACCAGTTCATGATGCCAATGACTAATCCAGTCTCCTGAGTTTACCCTGTGATTTCCAAAAATCCACTCTGGATGCTCCCAAAACACATGCAAGCAGCTCAAGCTGTAACTACCTATGAGAAGGCTCAGTCTGGACCAGGCTTTTCGCCCTCCCATAGGGCAAACTGCTCTTGCTGTCACGAGAAACAGCGGTGGGTAGGCGTGAGGAGTGGCATACCCAGGGGTCAACGTGTTCACCCCACGACATAATGAATTAACAAGGGTGGGTGTGCTGTGCTCTTTCAGGCCTGGTCCCCCCTGACTTCTAGAGCTCCGAAAGCCTTCTGTGGCTCAGGGCTGTCCAATGGGGAGTTCCCCTTTGACACATACATACACACACACACACATATCTCATCCTCTTCCCCGGAGACACCAGTAGAGCCAGCAGGTGCTGTCTATAGAAAGCTTGCCATAGCGCAACTGTCAATGAGAAGTATGCCAAATATGACTCTGTGAATCTGCTGATGAAAGTCGTCAAACAAGTTTTTATCTCAAACAAGAATTTATCTGCTCAATCATGACTTAATGCAGCTATAAAGAAGTACTTTGAGAAGTGGATTATAGTCTATAGGAACTTTAATCAAAGTTCCTGGCCCGGGCACTTTTTGCACAGATTATAGCAAAATAGGTCTAGTTTGGTTACTGGTATGAATGTGTATGTAGGTTCTAAACACTTTTTGCTCAAAACCTCCAATATTTTATATGACATGAAAGAGAAAATACAAAGAGTTATTTTATGGTTGTTTGAAGTATAGAACAAGTCTGTGAAAGGAGCTACACATTCCTGGTCAACTGAACAAAAGAAGGGTGTGGTTCTCATGTTATTGGTTTTAATTGAGCCTCAGTTCAGCCTCAGATAGAAACTGTTACAGAAACTATGTGTAAATAATATGATACCCTATAATGTTAACCTAAAGTTATGTTGCTACAAGAATCTGATACTCACCAGTGCCTTTTTTTTTTTTTTTACAATTTTTCACATAAGTAAAAAAAAAAAAAAGATATATCTGCCAAAGAACAACTCTGTGTTTTTGTTTTTTCTGTCCTTTCTCTGTTTTTGAGCAGCAAAACTATGGTGGAGATTTTCATTTGAATAGCATCTGTGAAAGGACCAAAAACAATTTGAAATCATTTGAAATTCATTCTGTCAGTTCTCTGTTTGGGTCCAATCTCCATATTCAGACTCATCTAGCAGAGAAAGGTGCTACATATTGTATAACAGGATAATGTAGCACCTTTCTATGGACATTTGTGCCTGGCAGTCATTTTGGTTTAGAATGCAACTACTTTAAAACAATCCTTTATTTTCAGCTTTGCAAAGTAACTTAGCGCGAGCAGATTTTTACTTTTGAACCTAAAAAAAATTTGGTTATTTAAATTTTTTTCATATTATCTTAGATCAACGTTATTAAAGGTGAAGCACGATGAAATTGGTCAATTTGGTGGTTGGTGGAAATGTGTCAAAGTGGCTTATCACCTTGCGAACAGATTCAACATGGAGCACACTATTATTGAAACCATATCAAATGGGATGATGCCAAGCAAATTTCCCTATATATGTTGCATGTATCTAGCAAATAAATACATAAATGGATGTATTTGATTGTTTTTTTTCTACGTAAATCTGTCTTCTATGCTTACACAATCATTACAACAACTTGATTAAGAAGGAGCTTAACATCAGGGCATTGTATGGTGCAGTGATAAAGTGGGTTCTTGATGTAGCCCTTATGACTATTGCTGCATGCTCTACCCCCTTCTCATGCTCCCATTTCCTGGCTGATTAATCTCCACGAAAGCCACCAGCCATATGCAATTTTAAAACAAACGTGAGACCAGTTCACATAGGTTTTTAAAGATCACATTACTCGTTAACACACTCTCTTAGATTAAAGGTCAAAGAGCCCTCTGCTCCCAAAAACTCACAGATTATCAGCTTAGTTAACAGGAGACAGATATAATTGTTCTCCTGACCTTTGCTATGACGTCCAGAGTTAACAGTACAGGGCTGGAGACAAAGAAAGCATAGAGGATATGTGGAAATGAAGTAGGGTGCTGAACAAAGGCTTGCTCTGAATTTATCTATGTCACTTTATACAACAGGCATCAGACCAGAATGCGTTGTCAGCGACACAACCCTAACCCTTAGGACACACCCCATACAGAGTGTCTGTAACTTTTCCACCCAGCTAAGCAGTTACAGTGGTAGTAGTGCACATCACACTATAGTGATGTGTGTGAAAACCATTTCCACCTGTTATGAGTGAGATGAGGTGTGGGCTTGTAGTACAAGGCAGCTGTGGCCCTAGTGAACTCTGACACTCAAATGCATGACACTGACCCTAGCTTTGCCTCCCTTTTTTACAAAACCAAAGAGAGCAAAGCTAAAGATGTTGACAAGATCAACTTGCTGACCAGCTTCTCCTCGAACGCTGAGACTAACTGATCTGACGGAGTGGATTTTACACACAGGGGAGGGCAGATTTCAACCAGAGGAACACGATCCGGTGAGGGGAATGCTGCTCACGTGTGGCATCTCAGACCTTCCTTTAGATCGTCCTCAAAGGCTTGCTGTGTCTATTTACATCACACAAGGCCAGGACCTCTTTCCTATTACTGCTGAGGTGATTTTCTGATGAAAGATTTGCTGTAAAGTTGAACCAACAGAGTAACAGAAGTAAAGACTTCTGATTCCAACTATCCCTGACTTAAGTCTCAAGCACTGCTGCTGTATCAGTAATGGGCATGGAAATGATTTGACATCTACAACAACCCAAGAGAATAGTAGTTTAGCACAACGTGTTACAGGAAGTTACAAAAGCTCCTCAAAGTCAGTCAAAACTAGAGAAGCATGATGTATTGGCATCAACATTGGCATGTCATTTTTTAACACACTGGTATTGGTTTGATAAGTAAAACTGGGCTGATGTTTGTTTCCATCTTGTTAACGTTTGTGTTTGTGTTTCAGGAGGGTGAGGGAGTTGGACATGCAGTAGTTTTTAGGTCTTGTGACAGTAATATGGATGCAGCAAAGTATTGTGGGCGTTTTGCTGAAACAGAAAAAGAAATGTAGGTGTTGTCACTTTTACGTATGTGGCCTACTACATCAGCATCTTGAACGTTCATCGACTGAGATTGCCAGAAGTAATCTCATAATCTGCTGATGTTACTAAAGTTAGCTTCCGCTTCACAGGTTTTCAAGCAAGGAGCTTTTCGAAAATGAATCTTGCATCTCAGAAAACACAAAGTGTATTTTCAATTCTTTTATGACTTTTTTGGCATAAGGACAATGTCAGAATTACACAAGCATTAAAACAGCAATATATGGATTAGTCAACAACGATATGGATTATTCTACAATAATTGCCAATTCTAAAAGTCATTAAACATTATGTCTTTTTTTCAAAAATGTTGCTAAAATCTCATCTCATCTTGTTCCTGTGGACCCAGGATTATTTCACAAGGTAAGCCAGACACACACTTACACTGCCAGTTCATTGGAAACAGGTTGCATAAAAACTCCTTTTCATTTTCACCATCACTAAATGGTGACTTTTCTCTATAGTGAAGCCTCCACTTTAAGTCAACAAGCATTTCTAACCCAATTGGTAAATGAAGAGCGGAGAACCCCACCTGGACTGCATCTCTTGTGTTTTGAGGTTGCTGGTGGACGGTGCAGTGCTGCTGGCCTGCTGGCTGAGCTCCACCAGGGACTGGTAGTACTGCTGCTGCTGCTGCTGCTGCTGCTTGTAGCGTGACAGGATGAAGAAGAGGCCAAGGATGCTCTTCAGGTTGCCATTCCTGATCTCTGGAGGAACAAAGCGGACGGAGGCCGTGAGTTGCCGGGACCTTTGCTCCTAGAACGCCTTGGCTAACGAGTGTGTCTTGTACGTCACGCGCTGCTGCGGGGCGCAGCGATTTATAGCCGAGCACAGTCGGAGCACGTTCAATGAATTAAACACAATCTGCAAGTGAAAGTGCTGCGGCCGTTTGTTTTTCATTCGCCTACGACTGAAGTGGTGTCTTGTGACACTTTGGATAAATATTTTCCATCCTCTGTATTGTGTCTTTCAAACATTATGAAATGAGCATGTGGTGACTTTTGAACAAGGCCTCTTGGGGACGGAGCTTGAGAGCAGCTGTTGTGCAGCTAGCGTAGGAATGAACTGTACAAGAACCATTATCCACAAGCATCATCTGCTGCAGATCACGGCCACGCTGAGAATCCTGCTCATAATTTGGTTAATTATAAAAAGATAAAGCTTCACTTTAGTGAGTTTAAATGCTGGGTGAAAGTTTTCAAGTTTCCCACATTTTTTTGTTGAATTCACAAACTTGATTTATTTATTTTTGTTCTTTACAGGCAATTCATTTGTGACAAAAAAAAAAACAACTTAGGATTCGAAGAGCTTAAAATCATAAAAACGTCATGCAGTCACCTATTGTGAAAACAAGTAATAAATGTTACATTTTGCCAAATGCCATCATCAAAAACATCAAAGCACGTCAAATATGTTGATCAAAGGAGCTCAGTGTTTCTGCAGTTTGGCAGTTTTCTGGAACTTTGTTCCAGACTTGTGGAGCACAGAAGCTGAATGCTGCTTCTGTTTGTTTGGTTCTGGGGTGTGTTTGGACCAGAACCAGAAGACCTGAGAGGTCTGGAAGGTTGAGGCAACGATTCTAATATTACAAAATCTGTAAAAATTTATGGATTATTTCACACTTTCTTGTTTTAGTCGTGTTACTCTTGTGAGAAACAAGTTCAGAGATATTTTTTAGGCGCATCGGGGTTGTTGCTGTACTTTGGTCAAATTAAGAAATCCCGTCTTGATAACGTGCTTTCTTCATGCACAATGACAAGAAAAGTAATTCTGATTCAGAATTATGCATTTCTCTCTGGAGAAAAACAACAACTGGTAACTTTGGCTCAGGCACTCATTCTTAAATGCGGTCCACAGTGAGAGATGGCGCACTGAGGCGGGGCGTAAATGGCACCTTTATTCTCTTGTTTAATCTGCCGAGGCACACACACACACACACACACGCACACACACACGCACACAGTACTCAGCCATGTATGGCTTGGACTGTTGAGACCGTGAAAGTAAGAGAAGATTAATCTCTCGGGGATTGTTTTTCATTTTATAACAGCCAGAGGCCATAATTCATAGTGGGCCTTTGAGAGAATCTCAACAGAGGGCTTTTTCCCCCCTGAGCTTTAGAGAAAGCCAGTGTTACAGATTTGAGCTGCTGGTAATAGAAACTTTTGGAAACTGATAAATAACTCTCTTTGATAAGTGATAGAGAAGGGGGGGGGAAAAATTACCACGCTGAGAGAAGCAGCTCATGAGCTCATGTGATAGTTGTACTCAGAGGAAGTTAGCAAGAGGGGATTTCTTAATTTGACCAAAGTGCAGCATCAGCCCCAATGTGCAACACAGTGTGGTTGGAATAAAGCTTTATTGCACATTCTCTCCTTTATTCCTACTTTTATATTAGGAATAATAAACAAGAGAAAATACTGGATGTACAACTGTAATGAAACCTGGATTTTGTATTCTGTACTCCTGATTCAATAGAAAAGTAAAGTTGTTTTTTCAGGGGGCATTATACAGACACTTTTGAATAAATTATGTGTGTTTATTTAAATAAGAAAATGTTTGACTGAATAATTTGTTCATTTGCATTTTTTAAATGTATTTATAATATTGCATAAGATGCAATATTGTTATGCAATTTTCTTTTAACCTCTTAAAAGAAAATTTAAGAGGTTAAAACAAATCTGCAGAATGTGCCAATTTTTGTAATCTCATTGAATTAATCGTCAGAATAATCGATTATTAAAACAATCAGTTGCAGACTTAATCTATATCCTCACAAATAAAAAAGCTGAGATGTTTGATCTAACATCTAACGTCTCCTACCTGGTTCCATCTTGCTTTTAAGTTAGTCTTAACTCCATCTTTTAAGTCTTGTTCCATAAGGTACAACTTTTTAAAAATTAATTAAGGACGTTCTGTGGGCAAAAGGGTGTCCTAGGTGTACCTAATAAAGTGGCCGGTGAGTTCCAGTTGACCCTTCATTCTTCCTCTTACCTCTACATCTTTGTAATTTGACGAACCTACACAGAGGAGTGCTTAAAGTTGCAAATGAAATGCAAACTGGCCTGCAGAGATCCAGCAGGAAGGACCTTACAGTGGCGAGCTTGTTCACAACTTAAACTATTAGGAGCCTGTTCTGCTAACATCACAGCTGCTGAGACCGCGCACTTAAAAAAAAAAAAAAAAAAAAAAAAAAAAGATTAAAGATCTACAGTTAGCATCCCTGAGTTTCCTCATTATGAACACCTAGCTGTAAAGTTTGAGCGGGGGCTTAAGGCCAGAAATGAATGACTCAACTTCCTGCACATAATTATCATATTTCAGGTAGTAAAACGTTTTATAAACTCACTTTGATATTTCTGGTGTGCAAAGTGTCAAAGTTAGTTTTAAGGGTAGTCGTTTCGTGCGCGGGACAAGCTGTAAACGCGGAACATTTCATGGTTAGTCATTTGATATATGATGAAAGTGCAGAATAATAAAAGGAGAAAAACAGAAACAGTCAAAATGTCAAACCCGTTCATGTCACCGAAAGCAAGAAATATTAATAAATTTGCATGACAAAAAACTTTTTATCTTTATTATATATAAGCTTTCCTTCTCACCCCACCGGGGTGGTGGTTTATATATATATATATATATATATATATATATATATATATATACATATATAGCAGCCTCAAATAGTCCCAAGCTCAGCCGACCAAATAAACTCTGCTCTTGCATGACAAAAAGGCTTTGATTTAATCTTTATTATAGTCTATAAGCTCCCTGAGTGGCAACGTCTGTTAGGGAACCTAAACACGCTCCGGCGAGATGACTGTTTTTTTGGGTTTTTTTTTTTTGCCGGAACTTTGGTTTACAGCCTCCCACAAGTGAAAAACACAACCAGGCTTTCTGAAGACATTATTGCAATAATGTCTTCAGAGTTCTGGGTTCCCGCGTGCACATCAAACGCTCTCGTTCTATTTAATTCCCGTGCCTTGTAAAAACACAAAGAACGCATATGCCAGGAAAGCCCCGGCGGATTCAATTAAGAGGCGAGAGGACGGGCAGGGCCGCACCCGCAAACGGAGCGGAGCGTGCACCGTGAGAGTGGAGCCACTCGTGAAATGCATCAGCAGCGGCAATGAACGCCGTAACCCAATAGCCCATATATCTACAGAGCCACTTTGGAGTTCCTGGCTTAAGGAGTCACCTTGCTGTTTTTAGAGCTGGAGTTGCAGGGAGGGAGGTCACAGGATTTAGAGCTGCTGGTCAGTGTGTCAGTCAGACTATTCCTGCTGTTCGAGGGGTCAAGGCCACATTCACGTCTTTGGTGTTTATAGGATAAAACTGCACTGAACAAATGAAAGCTGAAGACATTTTGCCTGAGTGGCTGAGCCGTTCTTTCACAATTAAGAGACATTTAGTCCAAATGGAAGTTCTTTTGACCAGCTTAAAGTAACACAGTAATTCCAGCTATGTAATTATGCATATTGTCGCATAGTTGTAACAATATTATGAAAACTAATTGGCAGCAAAATTAGGAAGTGTTAGGTCAGCGTGGTTGGGTTTGTGTTAAATATCATACTTTTTTTCCCCCCCATTTTTTCCTCCGAACAGTTTTTGTGGCGCTAGTGGCTCGTAATTTTGCAACAGGAAGAAAGGAAAAGGCATGCGGCAAAGGTCGCCGGGACCGGGAGTCGAACCAGCGACATCCGCGTCGAGGACTAAGGCCTCCAAACGTGGGGAGTGCTAACCCCCTGCGCCACCACAGCGTTAAATATCATACTTAACCTCTGCGGAATGACACATTTCCAAAATGCCTCCAAATGAAGAGGTTTAACACATGCACAGGCCTCACTGAGTTTTAATTGCAAAATTTTGTTGATATTCCGCCAAAGGTGAAAAAACACAACTTGTTCAACTTTTCCGCTACACGGGAAATGCAACTAAAATCACACGTGAGTAAGCTTGTTCATGAGATAAGTCATTAATAAACCGTCATCATCATGCCACTTCCTTTAATCTTCTTTTTTTCTTGGTTCCTAATCATGTGACTTGTGTGAATTAAAATAAAAAATTAGTGAATAACTAATAAATATGAGGTATTATTGTGAGCCCCAAATGTGAAACTCAACAATTTATTTTAAAAATATTCTACTTATTTTGAAGTAAGAAAAGAAGTGTTTTTTTAGGGGTTGTTTACTAATAAAGCTGGCTAGCTAAAAAATTGTGGCTACAGAAGTGTTTAAAAATTCTCACTGCTTTAAAATAATTAAAATAAAAAAGTAATGGTGACATAAGAGAGACGTGTTAGCAGTTTCCTCCTAACACAGTGAGAATCTTGCGACTGGCTAAATGTTAGCATGGCTAAAATGCTGTATCTGATCAGGAGCTTCCTGCATGTAGTTTTTATAACTAATTTAATTCAACAATCCAGACTTCCTTTCAACATTACACGAGCTAAAGTTTGCTCTTGACACTCGATTCCCAGACTTCAAATTGTCTGAGTGAAATCTTGTGTTTTTCAACTCTAAAGTGTTTGTTTTCCCAACTTTAGAGCAGCTTGAATCGTCTCATGCGCTTTCCTTACAACATGCTCTAGACACATGTTGTGCTAGTCTTATTTTATATCCTAATCACTTTAAATTAACTCTGCGCAACAGGTGTAACTTGGCCCACATTACATCCTGGGCTGTTTGGTACCCTAAAGAGACGGCACACAGAAAGCCTGGTGACTATTTCTTGTATTGTACACAAAGCCCTAAAGGACCTAACTACATTGGCAGGTTAGCTTTCTATTACTGTTAGGTTCTGTATCAAATGGAAACTGATAGCAACCAGATTTCTGGAAATGCAGGTACTTTGAAGGTGCAGACAATGGATCACAAATGATTGGGTTGGTAAATTTGAATGCCTAACCATAAGTGCAGCACTACACACTTTCTTCTGCGCTTCATTCATTAAAAACATTAGAAAGGCCTTAAATGTTGAGTCGTTCGCCTTACCTTCTGCTGAGAGCCCTTGGACATTCACTCCTCTGGCATCCAAGAAACTGAGACAGGCATCCACATTCTCGATCTAGAGAGAAGACGGCAGACAGTCAGCATGAGGGACGGAACGCAGTGAGAATGCGATGACACTGAACATTCATTGAGCTGAAATGTCTCGAGGCACAGCGCTCAGAGGAAGGGGTAGATCAGCAATATTACCCATAAAGAACATCATTGTGTGGCTCCTACAGACTCCCGCACGACCCACTGACCCGGCTACATGACATACTGACCGCAGTGTGCTACCACCTACACAACCACGTGCTGCCTGTGTACGCACTCAGCTAAATGCACGCAGATATCCAGGCAGGAATCTATACAACTTAAAAAGAGGTAAGAGCCTGTGGCCTATCTGAGACTTTGCACAACCTTACGCAAAACAGTCAGCCTCTGCTTTCTGAAGGCTCCGTATAGGCGCCCTGCGGTTACAAATATCAGGGGGGATTTTTGCCTCGGCTGACAGCGACTAGCAGGCGGCTTCATTAGCATTGCAACCGACAGCCAGCGCCGACCCACAGGAGGTCTTTTATGACGAGGTTGAAGGTCACGGCGCTCTGTTTCAGCGCAGCGTGTCAGGGACACAACACAGACCAGGCTGGGCGACTCAGCGAGACGTCCAGAAGGCAATGATGATTCATGAGACTCAACTCCCCCACTCACTGTCTCTCTGCTTTGTGTTGCCCGCTCAGCGCCTGAATCTATCTTTAATAATCAGATTGAGTCTCAGTAGAACCGAGACAATGACTTATATCTGACTGCAAACCACTTGTCTCTTACTGAAGGTTTAATTTCATCCTCTTTAGTGACCTAATGATATATTTTTCTGCAATAAATAGACCGTTCTATAAAAGAGTGACAAACTGAAGTAGATCTGGTATGGTCATCAACTATTTAAACATAATAATTTTTTTTTTTTCCCCACCAGGGGGTCCTTTTTGTGGGCTCTAGGGTCCCTTATACCACAGTAGGCTGACAGAAAAGGGGGAAGGAGAGGGGGGAAGACATGCGGCAGGTGTCGTCGGGTCCGGGAATCGAGCCCGCGACGGCCACGTCGAGGACTGAGGGCCTCCGAGTGTGGGGTGTGCTACCCTCTACGCCACCACAGCACGCCCCAAACACATAATAATTTAAAATAATTTTTAGGGATGCACCAATATAACAATTTGGGTTGATATTGATATCCGATATTAACTGTGCTGTTACAGCCAAAACCAGATATTTACCAATACAAACGGAAAACATACCACATGGTCTAGAGCGGCGGTTTTCAAAGTGTGAGGCGCGCCTCCCCTGGGGGGCGCCAGAGTACTTTAGGGGAGGCGCGGTGCGAGAGAAAAAGTAAACCGGAAAAGCTATCTGCTTGCTGTCTACTGATGTGAGAGAAACGCGTCTTTACGCACACGATCAACTCTGTGGATTTAGGAAAAAGTTGGTACTGTGGGGTGCGCGTGTGGAGCGGGGATCAGTGGAAATGTTTCCCGAGGATGTTTTGGCCAGTGATGTCAGTAACGTTACTGACGTCGGACCACTTTTTTCTGTAACGAGTAATCTAACGCGTTGCTATTTCAAATCCAGTAGTCAGACTACAGTTACTTATCAAAATCATTTTTGCGTTACTATCTTCTTTTGTTATTTAATCGTATTTCCTCTACTCGTCTTGTCGAGTGACCGACGTCTCTATGCAACAGAAATGTAAACAATGGAGGGAGATGCGCATTTTGTTGGTGGAAAAACTGGAACTATTTTCAGTTTCTGTCGCCAAGTCCGATTATTATAAGCGGCTTTGGGCTTCATTTTTTAAAAGTCGCTTGCAAATTTAATGAGTGGCGGGTTGCGCCTTTTTGGGCTCGTTTTTGAACGTGAAGTTGCTCATTTGGGCTTGGAAATAAGCAGAGACTCACAATAAATCCCAGAATTTGTCCGTCATTAAGGGAGTCTTACTCAGTCTCTCCCTGTTCATCATTTCCAGGATGATCCGTCCCGCTGTGTCTTTGTTAATGTCAAGTTAATATATTACCTCTCAATGACATCGAACTTCACGTTGCGCTCCAGAAAACTGCAAACATCGAGACTAATATGAACAGCGCAATAAACGTGAAAACAGCCACGAATAAACGTGTCCGTAGTTGGCAATAGTTATAATGGCAAGTTAGCACCGTTATAATTATTAATATTACGGTAAGTGTCGCAGCCATGTGAGCTGTGGAGCTGCAGGAGGAGCTCTGTGCGCTGCGACATCAAACTCAGGGGCGTAACGCAAAATCTGGAGGCTGGGGGAAGGGGGCTTTAAATCCTTCTTAGAGTTTTCCAGACAACAGTGGACCACACAAACTACTCACGTTTTTTATTTTTCTACAATCTCCTCTTCAGTTCAACCTTATCAGTGGAGACACATTGTTGATGTTACCATTATAAAATAACTTACAATTAAGTATTGGCAAAGCTCAATGTGATTTTCACAGGAGGCAGAGCGTTGTTGTTAGCAGCTGGTGAAAGTAACTAAAAAGTTACTTTTAATCTAACTAAGTTACTTTTTCAAGGAGTAATTAGTAGTCCGATTAAAGTTACTTTTTCAAAGTAACTATGCCATCACTGGTTTTGGCCAGAGGGGGGCTGAAGGTGGAGTTTTTACAAATCCACCCCCCTCCACAGGGGGGTGGGGGGTGGGTGGGGGGGGGGGCGCAGGAGGCATTGTGCTCCTTGAAGGGGGGCTCACCCTTTCATACTTTGAAAACCCCTGGTCTAGACAGTTCTTACTGCAGTACTTAGTAGACAGTTAAAAAATTTTTACTAAACATCAGTCGATACTGATGTTAATGCCAATATATTGTGCATACCTAATAGTACAATTATTCTGAAATGAACCTAATTATGATGACTTAGAAAAAAGACAGTTCAGGACAACTGAGAGCAATTAAAAATTTTATTCAATTGGGGCTTCTTTTTTTTACACAAACTTGCACTATTGATTTATGCTAGCTTAATTCCCAAGAGAAAACAAATTAGACTATGTTTTGATGTACACTGTACTTCAAATAAATTCAAAAATATGTTTTCTGGTGCAATTTTTCAAGATACACAAAAGCCTGATTACTGCCTGGGTTGCTGAACTGAGAAACTACTTTAATAGACCTTTTCTGACAGCATGAAGAAGGACTTGATTCCCAGTTAGGAATACAGAATATATATTTCTATGTGTGAGTATAAAAAGACGGTGACATCAGAGCAGAAGTGACCATCCTGACAGTTGAACACTTTAAATTCTACACTCTTGATCCAAATATTGCACCCTATTTAAATCAGGAGCACATTACAAGTGGCACACATACTTGTGTGCCACCCTTTTTTCATTCCTCGACACGCATTTTAAATACATGACAGGACTTGAAATCCCTGAAATTCCACTATGGGTTCTTATACCAAATGGTAACTTTAGAAATTATCATAATAAACCTCTGGGTGACCTCCAGTAGATTAAAGAACACTACTTTAAATGATTGCTTGCTAACGTGGGTACAAAACTAATTTGGTTAGGGTTAAGGCTAACCCTAACCTAACTGTTGTTAGGCTAACCGAAACAACAAAACTATGAAATAGCAATGAAATTACCCCATTTCCCACTAAATGCTGGTCTGAGCCGGCTACATCGACGAGCCGACAACAACCCAGGCATCCACACACACAGACTTTCTCCATCTGCCGAACAAAATCACCGCCTCACCGCACATTTTTTCCTCACCGTCAGGCACCAAATAACCTTATATGTGGGTTCCCCTAGTCTCTGCCCACACACCACACACACGGTCTGACACATGTGTGCCCTGGTGTCTTCCTGTTTGATTAACCCACACACTCGCTCTGAAGTTTTGTATGTGGAAAGACATGTGCCGAGCAGCGACTGGGACCGCTTCGTTACTTTCAGGTTTAATTGGATTCAACGAGAACATCGAGTCTGCTGCTGGCGTTTGCTAAACCGAACAGGCGGAAAAGGTGTTTAATGAAAAACCCTTCAATCAAAGCAGGCATTTTCATACACACCTTTGATAGGGCAAATTTAACGAAGCCCACGCAAACAAAGAGCAGAAGCACTTCATGCCTCATCCACAGCCAGTGTGTGTTTGAAGCTTGATTTAATTGCTGATTAAGGCACGCATAAAGGGCTGAACTCATAAACACGCAATAAATCGCTTCAGCCAAAGCTGTCAGGCTTTTGAAGACAACCTACATCACTGAACAAACACGCATCGTCTTCCACCGCTACAGACGCTTCAATGTGGTCTTCACATAAAACCACTGTTTGTTTTCGAGCAGCATTAATGCCATAATGATGAAATATCGTCTGAAGGCGTCAGCCACGGTTAGGTCATTAGTGTTCTGCAGGATTTGGGTGGTGTTTAAACGGCGGGGCTTTGTGGCCTCATTTTACAGAAACCATTTAGTCGTTTAGTTTTCCGACGCGGGCCGGCATCAAATGCATCTACAAATGTCATCAACGGCAAATCTGGAGAAAGGACAGATGTCAAACAGTGAGGAAAAGAACCATCAAGGACATCAAAGTGACGTCATAAAATGTAGGTGTAGTAGAATAATAAAGAAGGAAAACATATTTTTCATCGGTAAGAGTAGAAATCTATCAATATTAAAACCCTAATTGTGGAAGCTGAATGTGTTTGAGACTTTAATGAATTTGTGCTTGATATATGGAGCTAAATTAGACTCAAAAATATTCAAAGAGTACAAAATTTGTACATGTACAATAAGATCCACGAGAGTTCAAGAACTGTAATTGTACAACATAATTCACAAACCGCTACCTTCCTAAAATAATCGTCCTTTTTTTGCCAAAAGTGATTCCCCCCAAATCAGCTTTTTTAATAAATGTTACTTTGTGTGGCAGCTTGAAATGAGTAAATTTGAGGAACTGTTTACACATACATCAATGTTCAGGAAGAGGTTTTTTTTCCAATTCTAAAAAAAAAGTTAAAAGTTGTTTTTAGAACTGAAATGTTGTGTTTAACCAAAATACTGGCAAAGTGTTGCCTCCTCTCATTCTTGTGAACCCAATGTCATCCAAGTAAGGACAAAATAAATACTCAGACTAGTAAAAGGACTACAACAGTCTAGAACTGAAAATATGGGGACAACTGATTTAATGCCAATCATTCTGGAGTCATGTTGCTGTCTTGCTGTGTCTTTTATGACTTTGTATTTTTATGATGCAAGTCATTTGAACTGCCTTGTTGCTGAAATGCTTCATTCAAATAAACCTGGTTGGTTAATTGATTGCATGTACAGTAAAAATGTTTGTTTGAATCGTAGCTAAAATTTGGAGAGACAAATTTAACAGCGACCCTTAACCCTGAACTGCATGTCTAATAATTAGAGAATCTAATCCAGGCTAGGTAATATTATGCTAGGAGGCATGTTTCCCTGTCATAAAAAGGTTGGATTTTGCAAACTGTAAAAGCTAAACATTGGTCTCACCAATCATTACCATTTTAAATAACCATCTCATGTATCATTTGGGTTCAGATGATATTTCAAGCCTCTGCTCTCTCTTTCCACTTCAGTAAGAATTGCCAAAGGACAAAATGAGGCTCCATATCCATCTGTTTAATACCATCTCTCCCATCCTTGTGTTTAAAACCCCCCCAAAAAAAACAAACAAGAAGAAGCGGTGCTGCGGTCGGTCGGGCCTCCCTATAGATATCGAGTGACATGTGTAAGATGAATGGAACTGGAACGGGTTATCCCTAAGATGCAGCTGTCAGAAACAAATAGGCCAACACCTCAATTACCACTAAATATGGAGGGGAAAACAATCTTCTTGAAGACGGGGCTGGAAAAACCACAGAATGATGCAGAATAATTGAAGGGTTGCACTCAGAACGCTGCATAGTCACTGGAAAATACGTGCCACCTTAAATCCATAATTCACTCTTCCAAAATCCCGCACGATTCAATGTTTCATGAGCGCGACTATTTAGCGAGAAACTCTCCGGGTGTTTTTTCTTCCCTCTGACTTTACAGATTATTTTCATATTTACTGTCAGGATGATTGAATCAGTTTTCAAACATGCGAACAGAGCATAAATCTTCTCCTGACTGGAGCCTGAGTCATCAGTGAATCTGAGGTTTGTCACAAAAGAGCTTTTTTTTTTTTGTGCGGCAGCCACAGCAGCAAAAAGCTTATTGGCTTTTGCAGCAACTCTTTACAGCAACAGTGAACTTTTATTTAGCTGGAGGTGGAAATCAAAGTCTGTTGATGAGTCAGGCAAAATAAATCCTGAACATACAAACCAGTGAATCATCTGACGCATCCCTCTCTCCCCCTGGCAAATAAAAAATCAATACAGACCAAAGATACAAAAATACGAGCTGCTGCTGCAGAAATCGATGTATCAAAATGCCATTTTGTCCTACAGTCAGTGTATGCTGAAGAATGTTGGTACAAATGTACATTTTCAGTCAAATAATTCCACATAATCACATTTAAAACATGCCTTAGTACCAAACATCAAGGAGAAAATGGGCAGCAACGACCACCTAGAACCGTCCGAAGCACAAACTGTAGTGCACTTTATTCATATTTGATCAAAAAGAGGAAATCAAAGCAGCATATAATTATAAAATGAAATTGTAGCTATGCCTGTTTTTAATTACTTTTACATGTTCACATCTAAAAAGTTTTTTTTAGCGCAGTGTACTCACACACATCGAAATTAATTGCTTTGAGGTGGAGGTTCAAAACAACAAGTAGTTTACACTTAAATATATTCATGTGTTAAAGTGGTGTAGTCAAAGTCTAGATATTTAAACATTTGAGATTCTGTGACAAGAGTTAAAAACTGCTCCAAGTAGACTTTGAGGTATTTTGGAAGGAGAAATTGGGAGAGTTTTACTCCTAAGTGCTTGACGATGTAACTGCATTGGAAGTGGTTCTAGGCTGTATCGACTCAGAGGGGTTGGACACTAACAGACACCACAGTTTTACCAATTCTGCAAGTGTAAATATGTTCAAAATGATTGTTTTGGACATATTAATAGTAAGAAAGTCAGTGTGATACAACAAAGCTGCTCAGAAACCTCTAAAGTGGATCGTTTATACAGATGTAAGTAAAGAGTCTGCTGTCTGAAGCCCTGTCCGGATGATTGAAAACGCAGCGAGGGAAAAACTGCTTCTCTCCACATAAATAAACAAGACCTGAAGGTTACAGCAACTTTGAGTGATTTCTACTGCGGCACGATTTAAAGCCGTTTAGCCGTCCTGCTGCCTCCCAGACAGCGGCGCTCTTTCGTCGTCGGTGACCTCTCCATCAACCCCGTTCTTGGGATCGGGCTGCTGACGCGTGCGCCTCCCTCGGTCTTGTCCTAAACAGTCCACTGATTCCTCTTTCCCCTCGCCACCCCGCCGCTGCTGATGCCTCCGAAACGGGCCGATCTTGACGGCTGATGAATCAAAACGGATTGAACGGCTCAGAGGTTCAGCGCGACCGACGGGCGGAGACCTGTTAACGGATTCCCGTCTCATAATCTGGGCATCGTTGCTCATCGTGTCAACATTTTGCCCAAAGAATTTTTTTCCCTTCTTCCGTCTGACACTGTCATTTATTATTGATTCGGATGACGGTCTATAACAGACTGTCCTAGTTGCTAGGCGCATTCATCAGACCAATTGTTTCCTTATAAAGGCCAAGCTTGCGTTCATGCTGCTGTGCACCATAAAACTTTTATTTCATGCAGAAACTCCAAACTAAAATGATTTCATTGCAGTAGCAGACATTCTATATACAAAACAAAGTCCTTGATGTTTTTATTCTTAAGTGTAAAGGATTAAACAATTTGGATTGCCTCCAATATGACATCTGCTACACAGACGGGGTGTTTGTGTGTGTGTGTGTGTGTGTGTGGGTGTTTATGTGTGAGTAAAATGAATTTTGTGTGAAAAAGCGGCGCAGAGCAGGCCAAACAGAGATGTTTTATGTGCGACAGCTCAGCCGTCGCAGATTTCATCTCTTTAACTGATTTTTCACAGTCTGAGCCAAATCTCATTAGCACTCCCGATTATGATGATGATGATGATTATTATTATGATGATGATGCAGTAATAAAAATGGCTGGATGATGCAATGATCTGTAAAAGCTGATCCTTATTCTTTATCTCTGCCTTTTGATTTCATGTTATGTGTCCGTATGCAACTAATCTTTACAATCAATAATAATGAAAATCAATGTCTTCCATTGCGAATGCAACTATGGTTACATAATGTAACTTGTCAAATACAACTGTAAAGAGTAAAATAACACAATTTGCCCATTTGGAACATTATCGTAGATCATTGAACTACCGGTGGACCGAACTTGAAATTTGAACGTTGTGCTTCTAGCACTTAGTTTTCGTCAACAACTCATAGGCGGAAGTGAGAGTGTTGCGCAACATAAATAATCACCCGGCCAGAACACTGTGCACTAAATAATTAAATATAATTTATCAAAGGCATAATTTTGAGGCAGATAATTTTTCTTGAGGTATTTTATTAATGAAGGTACTCAAATCATTCGAGAAATCGTTACAGCCCTACTTTCTAGTTCCGAAAAACACGGATAGTCATTATGCAGAAACTTCTAGGAGGTTAAAGTTGTTTTAAAGATACAAGCAGAATGCGTGTTAAGCAGCTAATTAACCAGCAAATATGATCTTTCTTTACTTGCACTGTTATGTAATAAAGATGAGAACTAAACAAAAAATCTGCACATCTACCTTAGAACTATTGATAATTTTATACCTGCGATTAACAATTGGTTGTATTACTTTAGTAGCAGTAGAGAAAAAAGCTTTTGTTTTAAATCAAAGCAGTTTGATTATGTTATATTTAATTTGAAGCTTTTTGGTGTTACAGAATCCCTAGGTGACATGAGTAAAAAAAATAGTTGTTTTTTTTGTTTTGTTCAGATCAGATGTTCCTAGAAGCTAACCAAGCATTTTAATTATAACAATATCCAATTTCCTGAAAACATGAAATGTATCTGATGAGAGATATAATTTGGAATTATATCTGTGTGAATACAGCACTACTGAGGAATTTCTACCCAAGGTTATCATACTGTGAGATACCAGACGACTGGTATTCTGGTCTTTTGTTTGTGTTTTTTCAAGTGAAACTTTGACTGCAAAGCTTCTCAGACTCACAGAAAACTGTATCCAGTCTAAGCACTTAATCTCGCTTAAGTGCTTTGCAAATGATTCCAGTATATCCTTTAAATGCTATGGACACAAACTGCAATAACAGCAGCTAACATTGACGACTTCTGAGAATTACCGCTTTACTTTTGGACCGTTGGGACAATCAATTAATTCTTTGAAACAAAACAACTGGGACCTTTAAAACAGATCGTTAAAACGCATCTCAATTACGACCCGCTGGTATGGGAAAACTAGCACCGTGTTAGTCTTTAGTGTAGGTAACAGTAAGTAAAGTCAAGCAGGCCATGTTTAGAATGAGTCAACATTTGTTGTTGTCTCCATCGCTTTTACAGTGTATTCTGTACTCCGAGTCTAAGAGGGTAAACATTCCCAATCCTACTGACTGACCACAATACGAGACATATGTACCGCAGTGAAGCTGCCCCCCCCCCCCCCCCTTCTTCAAATTAAACCAAAATGTTGTCCAGCATTTGTGCAGCAAAAATTATTGCAATTGCCAATAGCACTTTAAAAATAGGCAGAAGAAATGTTTCCAGAGGTCATCAAAGGTCAACCATCTCCCCACAACACACAAAAACTTTTAACAAAATCAAATGAAATGTAATGTTATACAACTGGGCAATGTTTGTAATGCTACATTTTTTGTTTGTGCCGTAATCCTTTTTAAGATTCAGAAATCTGGGGCCTTTACTCAGGTGACATCTCTGTTTCCGTCTTGACTCAGCTCAGTCTGAATCTTCAGAGACGTTCTGTCATGGAAGCTTTTTATTCTGTTGAGAGGAAACTGATGTCTGATTGGAAAAAATCCAGAATGAACCCCCACAAAAACCATCAATTCCTTGTTCGAGGGATTATTGAGAGAGCTGTAAAATACACAAAGTTTGTGGATGTTTAAAATAAGAAACATCTGGATGGATTTCTAAGCCACTGCAGAAACTGAGGAATTTTCATTGTGTGACTTTACCTCAGTTGCTCCCTTCTTACCTTGCATGGCTCTCAGTGTCGGATCAAACACACACCGACTATTCCTAGAAGGTGTGTTTCAGGTGCTACTTCCTCTGCAGCACACACAGCAGCTACTGTATTTTTACATCCCTTCCTCCAATATTTCACTTATTGGAACTTAAAGCATCAATTTAGTGTTCTACTAAAATATACCCTCAAGTACAATCCAATACAACCGGTAGCTTCAACTAATTGGTGGACAATTAGTAGAATCCACCTGGGTGTGACTGAATGTAATCTAGGCCTCAGACGTTTGTTAGAGAACATTAGAGAAGAAAAAGGACTATGGAGGAGCAGTAGGTGGCGCTATACACAGTAGAACTCCAAAAGAAAATGAAACAAATTGAAGAAAAAAACCAATTGAACACCATCAATCATGTTCTTTCCATTGTTACGGACTACTTTTCGTTCTTTTATCGGATGGAATCACAATAAAATACATTGAAGTGTGTGGTTTTAAAGCGACAATTTCGAAAAAGTGAATAGCTGCACTTCATTTGTCTCCACAAATGCCAACATAATCCCTGTTGATAGAAGCTGTTACGGTGGGAAAGGGTTATGTTCGACCTATTTTTGGAAAGTAGGAGTAAATTTAAACTGTGAACCTCTTCCACAAACGCTGCCTTTTCCTTCTGTTCAGCAGAGCGAGCTACAAGCCTCTCTCAAAGAGGAGTAACAGCAAGGTCTCGGAGATAAACCGAAAACGAGACATGTGTAATGTCATGCTGCTGGTAGCCGAATATGATGCCAGGCAGGCCGAGTTCACTGAGGGCGAGGAGATGGGATAACAACCTAAAGGAAGCTCTTCAGCTTTCAGTGTGTCCTTGTAGAAAAACTTTGCAATGTCACAAAAAGAACAACAGCTTGGGAGACAAAGTAAGCATGCATCACACTGCTGAGATATGATTTATATTCTATCCCTTAATTGCCAAATTCTTGCTAAATCAGCAAAGGGTCAGAAAACGGAGTTGGTGCAGCTGGATTTAGCGACTGAAGAAGCCAGTCTGGATGAAGGGTTAACAGTCTGTCACTCTGCCCATTTAATACGCCAGCATTCATCTCTCTTAACCGAGCATCTGTCCATGTCAATCACTTTAAATAAGTGATTAAAAGCTTCCAGTTGGGCAACAAGCGAGCCTGTAATGAGTCCCTGGGCGCTCAGTTTAGGCCGGAAACATTTGAGAAGGGTCAACATGTGCAAGAGAAGCAAAGGTGCCCCAAGGAGTCGAAGCTGGAGAGCAGTTGGCACAGTTAAAACCGAGTATCACTGGCAAAAAACACTTTTACTTTTATCCAGTTACATAAGAAAATTTACAGAAAACAAAGAAAGATTCCCGAAAGGTTACTTCTAGCACAAAGTGATCAATCCACCAAACCAAGAGTTAGCTAGTTGCTTCAGCCTGCTAGGAAGAGGAAGGTGATCAATTCAAAGCCAAGATTAACAGTGAGAGGCAACACAGTGGTGCATCAGTAGAAGCTTGGCTCCTGCTGCTTCTTTCTCTCATCTGGCTGGTGTACAGGGAACCTACAGATGGGGCCCAGATGAAGCTGGTGGCCTTTAATGCTTTCTGAAAACCCCCTAAACTCAAACAGGTCTTCACAGCCGCTCCAGTCCTGGTTCTGAGGCCAAAATTCCAGAACAGCTTGCCTTAAATAACACTGTAGGAATCACTTGTGCTGAGTGGACGAGGTCGTGAGTTCACGTTCACTGTAAGTAAAAGATTTATAGATGCTAGCTGCGCAGGATTTAGCCAAATCATCACTATTGATTCTGCTAGGCACTTTAATGGTAATCTCTTAGATTAAATGCAGGTTAAAATACGTTGTGATGTTGACTAACAGTCCTTTAAGCTATCCAAGTTTTTTCTCAGACATCTTTTTCACCGTATTTATAGAAGACAAATTTCACACCAACTTAAGTGAAAAGAAAATTCCTCCTCTCTAAAACACTCCACACCACAGCAACGCAAGAATTTTGAGCATGATATGTTAACTGAAATAAAAAAATCGGTATTTTCTTTCTTTTTTATGCACTTCTTGCTACTGTGCACTATTTTATTTTTATATTTGTATCATGTTCGAATAAATTCTTTAAAATTCTCTTTTCTTTAAATGACTGATGATGGCATGCAGTAGCTTAAAGACCCGCCTTGTTGTTATTACTCAACAATATGAAGAAGTACCAGAATCCATGTGAATAGTACAGGGTGATAAAGAAAACAAGGCACGGACCAAACCAGGACCGTAAAACCAACCTGTGTACTGAACCAAAACCAGGATATGTACGTTCTCTGAGGTGAACTGAATCCTACAGTTCGTCATGCGTTCTGTTGTGATGGCACACTTTCTGATGAGTGGACCAAACCTGTGTGACACTGTGTGTCCAAAACTAAGGCGAATAACAAACAAAGACACTAAAACTAAGGTATGTACCAAACCCAAACCCAATGGTTACCAAATCAGGACCTCACAACTGAGGTACATACCATGACATAATTAAAGTGAACTGGTAATCACCATCAACAACCCAATGAGTGAGTGATGAATTGTTCCTGCTTCTCTCTTTCCGCTCTACAAAACCACAAAAATCTTTACCCTTCCACATTTAGGAAAGGTGAGCATTTGCTGCCCTGTGACTTATTTCAGTGCACTGCCACAAAAAATGCTTTCACACCAGAGCAACGCATTTTGAAGTAGGTCAAACATAGATAGATATAATACAAAACAATGAAAAACAACAAAAGGATGTGATGTAACTACTGTTAAAGGCATGTGTGACTATTATCACCAGTAAGACAGAGTTGATTCCCCTGCTGTATAGCCTTCTGCTGACAGTTGTAACATTTCTGCTCTGTAGAAAATACCTTAGTGTTTTGTTTTTTTTACCTTCCATCTTTTGCTGAGATTGCTAAAAGCTTAAAAAGACACACACACACACACACACACACACACACATATAAACCCAGAAAGTCAAACTGCACTGTCATCTGTACAGCGAGGAAGAGCTGTGGGGTTTGCTAATGATGTCTGTCTATAATGAGGAGGATTAGAGTTGCGAGGTTTAATATTTTCTGCTGAGTGGGTCTCTTGAGACATTTCTGTCTGCCATTTTTGTGTTCTTGTGTTTCAGTGAAACACTTATATGAAAAAAGGCTCATGTTTGTTTTTTTTTTTGCTTGTTTAAAGCCCAGAATGTACATCTACTACAGACTGAACTGCATGCAGATCAGTCTGGATGGTGACTGATTTAAACCCTTAGGATCAAAAACTGACAGAAGACATTAAAAAATTGTTCTAACATCCATATACTGTCTCTCTAGTTCCCCTTAGGAGTGAGTGTGTGCATGCACTCTGTCTGTCTGCCTGTGTGTTGCCCTGTGACGGACTGCCAACCAATCCAGGGTGTACCTTGCCTTCTGGCAAATGACTGCTGGGAACATGCACTAGCATACCCCATGGGAATTAATAATAGCAATAAAAAGCATAAAAATGGTTAAACAAAAAATAAAACTGTCAATGCTTCTGCACAGCACAGTATTTCTATGTGCCTTTGCCATTTTGTGTAGTTTAAAAAGCCAATAAATGCAGTAAGAAGGAAAAGCAAACTGTAGTCATAAATCTAATCTTTGCCAAAAACAAAATCAGTTGGTGTGAAAGATTTGACTTGCAAAACAGCAGCAACCACATAAACCCTGGTAAAATAATAAGAATGAAAATGCTATCATTAAGAATGAATGATATGTCTGCATTAATATTGGCAGAGGGTGACACCAATCAACTTTAAACATTTTGTTACTGGTCAAATGGGTAAAACTGGGATGATAGTAACAACTGAACAGCAGCTTGGTCATTTTATTTAGTGTCGAACGGGTATGGAAATAAATATAGCAGCAATACTGATATCAGTATATCAATACTCAATTTAGAATATTGGTGCTTCCCTTCTATCATTACTTTATGGGGATATTTAGTTAGTTGTTTCCTCAAAACAAACAATTACCTTATGGAACCAGCCTTTGATTTGCATTTCTAAAACAAATACCCAACAAGAGTCAATTTGTACTAAATGAACCTGCAGTTGGGAGGCAGCAGACGTTTCAGAGGTTTTGCAGGATGATGATTGACAGGAAACAAGGCTCCAACAAGATAGCCGTCAGTTGAACTGTAAAACGGATTAGGGATCTCCTTCCAAAAGGTAAAACTAACATGGATTCTGAGAAAAGATGTGATTGTTTCCTGCCAGGTTAAAATTTGAAGCATGTACACAAAAAAATTGGAAAAGTTGATAAATATCCAGGTAGGCAAAGGAAGGTCCGAATTTCTGTGGAAACTTTTTTTGTCTAATCTTTTCACTGACATGCTATAAATTAGTGTTTTATAGTCTTACTTCTTTTGAAATTTTGATCTCATTTACAGAATGTTTTATATAATTTTACTCTGGTTTTTGGTGATGTTGTGAAGCAACATTGTTGTTTCAAATGTGCAATGTATAATTAAGTTCCATGCATTAACACTCTGAATGTTAGCATATTTAGTCAGTTCATTGCTCTCTAAATACCCTTGGTGGACAAAATCTGCATATTATTATTATTGGCTGAAACTTTAACATTCACAGAAATAATGGAGAAATTTCAAAGATGGAAAAGAAAGAAGAAGAGGAAGCATGTAATCTCTAATGTCACTGTAATATTAAGCTTCTGCTGATAATAACATTTGCTGTGGCAAGAATTAGTACAGAGGAGTCCAGTTAGCCTAGTTTTGTTAATGTTTAGTAGAAGGAAACTAGAAGGAACAAATGTGGAGGAAAGACTGACTGCTGCATGACCCAATAATTAGATGTTTGATTATGGAACATTTATTAGCTAATATCTCAATGAGATGTATAAAAGTAGCGTGCAAATTTCCAAAGTCACACAAAGTAATATGGGAATCCATATTGGGTAAAAAGGGAGCAAAGATGGTAGCTTTTCAATTACATAAAGTGTCACTTTTTTTTTCTGTGTAGTTGCTAAGTGAAGATCTTTCGTAGAGAGGGATTTACAGAACACACAACACTTAAGAAGTACGATGTAAAAAAACTAATTCCTGTCAACAGGAACCAACTAGAATCGCCATGGAGAACATCAGATTACTTGCCGGACTATAAAATTAGTTTCGAAATTAGTTTAGTGTCTCAATCCTAAAAGGTAGGCCAGGAAATAAATGTATGTGGTAATAATTTAAAAGTAAATCTCTGAAAGTGAAGGTGTTAATTTTACTGCTCCATGAGTTACTGTCCCAGAAGCCCACTGAGCACTGAGAGGTGACGAATACATTTTGTTCTGTAGGTAAAGGAACTTTCTATTCAGATGTGCATGAGAGACACATTGTGAATATATGATGCAGCTGCATTTATAAAGTTTGTTGGTTTTCACTCTCACAGGTCATTAAGGTAAATATCAGTGAGGCTCGTCTTTTCAGCCAAAACAGTGTATTATAAGGCTGACTGTTTGAAAAGCTTGGAGAGACTGTTGACACAGTGCTGCTGCTCAACAGCTCCCAGCAGCTGCTCACGTTGGCACCGATCCACTCACTGGACCGGCAGTGACCGTTACATGCCTGTAGGTCCAGTACCATCATCAAGACCCAATCTACTGCTCAGTGGCAGCTGTTGCTACTGTGATACCGCTGCCGTTGGCTCCTAATCTCTTGGTGCCAGGTTACTAATGGCACGTTTCCAGAACGCACTGCAGCTATGTTTCTTTCTCAGTACAGGATAGACAGAAGAAATAGTCAGCATATGTATGATTATTTCTTGTTGGTGAGAGGTTTTTTTTTCTTTTTTTTTGGTTCCGTCTAAAGACTAAACGTAACAAACAAACTGGTCCAGATCAAGTTTGCAATGTTTTTTACAGCCAGAAACAAGAAATGTCGGGGTATGGAAGGCCAATAACGCCAAAATTAATAAATAAAGTTATTAATTTTATGAACTTAGATGTTATTGCAAATTAGACAGATAGATCACTAGATAGATTTACATTTTAGACAAGTTATCTTTTTTCTCATGTACATACATTTTGTGTACTTTTAGATACTTATTTTTAATTTATTAATGTACGTATTTGAAACACAAGTATAAATTAAGAAATGTGTTAATATTCATTTAAATACTAATCTATTTTTTAGTGAACTAAGGCACTTTCGGTCCTCCATACAACATCATCATAGTGACAACGAGAAAGAAAAAGTCTGATCAAGCTTCTGCTAAATTTGAAATTAAGAGATGTGTTTTCACTTTGAATTTGAATATTTCACTGTTACTAACCATAATGATATGTTGTTGGGTTTTTTTGAGGTTTTTTTTTCACATCTTGGCCTCTTCAGTTTTCACTTGTATAAACTGCAGCACACTGTGCCCAAAATAGGGGGTCTACATTCACCCGCCGCAGCTCTGCAAGTGACGCAAATGTCTGATTTGATGTTTGTGGGAGTGTGAGCCGCTTTAGGCTATGTAATGTCTGCTCTCTCATATGGTAATATTGTATTTCAAGTGTCAGCCGGAATCCAGACTATAAAGAGAAGGCTGGAAAGAGGACTGATGTGCTGTGGTTTTGCATTTTGACCAACGGAAGTCAGAAGAAGCTTTTTATGTCACTATTAAAATTACATGTGATGTCAGAAATTGTAAATGAAGAGACATCAAAGCCAGAAAATTATTACAAGTCCTACCGTCAGTTCTCTATAGATTTTGGTGAGAGCTTCTCCTCTCAACAGAATGATTTTATTATGACAGCATGGTGAACATATTCATAGTCTGTTAAACCCCTGCTATGATGACCTATGTCCAGTTTAGACTGATAACTGACACATTTCTAGTGTTTGTCAGAAATGCAAAAATGGGATGAAGAGGGAGAGACTTCATTTTCCATCATGATTCCTTTCTAACCAGAATCCTATTCTTGCTCCAGGTTTTCAGTCTTAGCTTATTCTGTCAGACTCTCTGCTCCCATGAAAGCCAAAAACTTGAACTTTCATTTGCTCAAAGCTTCTTCCACATGTCTGCTGTGCCCCAAACATGTAAAAACTGCACACTAAAGTTTTCCCGTCAACAGATTCTCCCACCTGAGCTGTGGATCACTGCATACTTTGCAGATTTACACTCGTTAAAATTCTTAAAAAGCACGTTTCATTTCCATTCCACTTTTATTATGTTCTAAGTAAGAGAATTAGGATCTAACTTTTTTTCTCAAAATTATGATAAAAATGTCAAAATTCAGAGAGAAAAAAAAATCAAAATTCTGAGATAAAGTCAGAATTCAGAGATTAAAGTTAGAATTTTGAGAAAAAAGCAAAGCAAAATTTGGAAGAAAAATAAATTGAATTCTGAGGTTAAAGTCAGAATTCCAAGAAAAAAGTCTGAATTACTTTTTTTTTCCAGTGGCCCTAATCCTTTCCCATATTCTGTTTTGTATCAGAATGTCAAAAATCTCAACAAAATACACAAAATGCAGTGCTGGTAAAAGTGTAGACAAAGTGCGAAAAGGTTGCATGAAGGCTTTTTCTCCAGCTTCTCCAGAACGAACATCATTTAACGTCAAGAAAACAAGCCGCAGACGGTTAAAGTTCCTGCCACAATAATCATACACATGCTCACAGTACATCAGGTGTTTCCTTTCCTCCTCTCCCACACTGTAAGCAACCATGCTTTTCCCAAAGTTTATTTTCCCATGCTGGCAGGACCCTCGGAGCTCAGAGCAGGTGGTGGATCAATAGGCTTAGCAAGTGAATGAGACAAAGACCACACTGCGCACAAATGTACACAGTTGCACAGTGAGGTCGCCCGGCGCGGCAGAGCTGCAGCAGTCAGGCGCTCTGGTTCCAGCTGTTTCCAACCAGCACCATCACTTTATGTGAAGGCGGCAGGGATGGATCCACCAGCACAACCGAACAACCGTAAGATCTTCCTGCCCCCGGTTTTTAAACGCAGTCGTCAAGCTACGCTTCCTCTACAGCTGGAGGAAAACAAGCAAACAGCTGAAAACTGCTCGCTGTGTGAACTCGGTCGTAAAACAGATGCAGACACAACCCAGCGGAGGGTTTTCACCAGTCTGTTATGTCACCTTGTTTAGAGGTAAATGATATTTGAACGGGAATTGGCCGCTGACCCCCGGAAGACAAACGCTGGCAGAGTTGAACTCCACCGCGTCCTGTTGAGGACGGCAGTTAGAGTCCTTTTAATGGGAGGCGGGCCGATGCCAGAGCAAACAGCTTAGCTATATAAACACTTAGTCTACTCTGGTTAAAGTGAGGGGCAATTATCTCGCAGTGACGACAATCAGTGGTTATAGAGCTCGTCATCCCGTTAAAAAGAGCAGGAATCTGTCACCCGGCCGCTAGCATGGAAGATATCCTGTTTGGAAATGGTGTAAAAGCTACTAGAAGTTGTTGCTGAACTGACAGGATGTGGCCAAGTCACTCACCGCCAGCTCTCTGAGTCGCTCAGGCAAACTGGGTTTATTGCGCAAGTATTTGTACTCATCAAGCTTTTATCACCGTGTTTCACTGCAGCTACAGCTGCAAGCCTGTCAAAGGAATGTACTTCCAGTCTACATCAAGAGGTTTTAATAAGGCAAAAATGTGGTGGAAAATTTGAAGATTTTGGCCGACATGCTAAACGCTAACTGTGGTGGTGAACGGCTAACGTGACGGTGGCTGCATCATGCTGTGGGGATGTTGTTCTACTAGGAACGAGGAAGTTGGTCAGGGTTGATAGGAAGACAGATGGAGTTTAATACAGAACAATCAAGGACAAACAAATTGTTAGGCTAAACGCTACAATGGACTGGTTTGAATCAGACATCAGGACATACTAGCAGGCAGCGCTAACGTCTAACATTAGCTCATGAGTTAAATCGTTTTTCTTGAGCATTAGCCTTCATTCATTTAGTCACTCACTTTTTCTGTGTAATTGGAATAAGAAAATGAAAACATTTTTAATGTAAAAGTACTTTATGTAGTTATATGTTCCTTTCAATCGCAGTTTTTTAGAATGCCTTAATGTACAACCTTAACAGGGACTTTATGTTATATATCAACACAAATTAAAGATCCAAACTGAAGTGGAAGGAAACAAGAGTTGTCACAACTTTTTTTTTTTTTTTTTTCAAATATCCTGAAAAACATGGCGTTTATATGCATTTAGCTCAAATTCATTCCACCTTACTGCCTTTGGAAACCCTGAATATCATACAGAGACAACCTCTGTGTAATCTGATCTTTGTTTGAATGAAGCTGCAGGATTGTTGGAGAACATTAGAGAACAGCAGAATGTTGTGAAGATGTGTAGGTGTAACAAAATGGATTTCATTTTGGACACATCATGGAGGACCGTTGTAATTCATTGTTTGGAAATGAAAAGAGTATGGTGCAACTGAAAAGCTACCAAAACATGGCTGCCCATCTGAAGAAAGGAGGAGAGAATTTATTGGAGAAGCAGCCAATGGGTTCTGAGTTACCGTGGAGGAGATGAGGAGATTAATACCTCAGGTGGGATAATTACAAGTTTTTGACTCCAAATATGGCTTTCATAGAAAAGTAGCAGAGAGAAATCTCTGAACTCTTACTGCCAGTGAATGTGGTCTGTTCATATATGACCAAAACGTATCCTTCTGGCCGACATGCAGCAAGGTGGCAGCAACTTGCCAAGAAACGGGCTTTTCTTCCACAGAGACAGGAAAGCTGGTCAGAGGTCACTGGTAGATGAATGGAGGAAAGACTGTTTCAGGCTGCAAAAGGCTTAAAGTGGGGCCAGAGGTTCACCTTCCTGCAGGACAGGAGCTCTGAACATCCAGCCAGAGCTTAGCAAAAATGTAAAAAAATAAAAAATATAGGGAGAGAATTTTGGCCTGAAGATCCTTGCAGCTGTAACTGCAGCAGAAGGTAGATCTACTGCGCTGCAAACCAAGTTTTTTTTTTTTATCAAGTTTCTAGTGCAAATATCACACTTGCAATAAGACTAAACTAACTTTTCAACTTGTTTTAAGTCAATCATTTCTTAATACTGATTTTTTAAACAGCAGTAGTTCAACTGAGATTTTTTTTCTCTCATAAAACATTTTTCCCAGGTCATAAGTGAAAAAAATTCTGGCAGTGGAAATATTTTTGTAAATGAAATATCAGTGATTATTGACTCAAAACAAGCTCTTTTATCTTGCTGAAAAGTTACTTGCAAGTTAATCTTGTTTCACTTAAGGTGTGCTGAGAAGTTTGCACTAGAAACTAGACAACACTTGGTCCAATTTAGTGTTATTGATTTTTTTTTCAGGGTGTGAATAAAACTGTACGCCACTGTATCAGATTTTATTTATAAAAGAAAACTGGAAATATACTCTTTTAAACCTAAATGTATACTACATTCTGACAAAATGAGAAAAAGTTTAAAGGGTTGGAAAACCTTTACAAGCCATTGCAGAGTATCAACCAAAGTACAGTGGTAAAAACAAAATACAATAATTACAGGTGGGAAAATTTACATTTCCATATTACTTTCATTGCCAAAATAAAAAAATCAAATAATAATAATCGTATGTTCGTAACCTGATATTGACTGAAGGGCTGCAGAGCGTCACCTATGCTACCTGCCTCTAGAGATCAGCGATTACACACACAACCCAAGCAGTGAGGATTCCTGGTAGGATCTTAACCAACACAATTCTTCAACATAACAGTCGACTCACCATTTGCGACTGGCTCCTGGGGCTACCATTGATGTCCTCCACCTTCTCGTTCGCTGCGTGAGAAACAGAACGAAGACGTGAGAGTCCATCCTGAGGCGCAACATTCTAACGGTCTAGAGCGAGTGTGGAGGTGAGCGAGTGTGGAGCAACGTCTGGGAGGAGAGGAAGCCTAATTCTTCAGCTGCTGTGCAGAGTTACTGACAGGCCTGCTTGGCCTCATTGTCTGGTTGGGGTGAGCAGGGGAGGGTAAAGTTTCAATCCAAGCAGAGCGAGGGAGAGAAAGAAGTGAGAGAATGTGAGAGACAGACGGCATGGGAAAGAAAAGCTTTGTGAATGATAGACAGGAAAATATGCTTGTGGCTCTGAGAAACAAAATAGGAAGTCCAAAGAACAAAAAGAAAATAAATAAATGTTTTCAAAGGTGAGGGTGACGCAAGGGAAAAAAAAAATTAGAGCAAAGAAGAATTAAAAAAAGCAAAAAAAAAACAATGAGTGGGAGAAACTGTTCTAAACGATGCTGAGAAAAAGATTATGTAAGAGCCACGGCAGTGAGGACGCAGCCTAGTTACACATTATTTCTCACTGTGAGGACTTTCGCAGCTCATTCAGACTAACAAACAGCAAGTTTGTGCGACTGCCTGCGATGCGGCCACAGGCACACTCCATTCATGACAAAGTTGATTCATTTAACCGAAACCACCTGTAAGGCTGCGGTTCACATTTGCCAAACACAGACCCCCGTTAGTAAAATTTATACTGTTGTAAAGCATCACGCCTCTTCATCCAATTGTGATGCCTCACACATTGCCTCAACAGAGCTTTTCTTTGAGCAAAACATTGGAGTGAGCTACTTGGAAGGCAAGAGCTAAACCCCAGCGTTACAATATGGCTCTAGAGGCAACGGACGAGAAAACATCAACAGGAATGGAGCTGGAAATGTGTGTGAGACAGAACAATGTCAGCCAGATCTAGTGGTATTCACCTTCAGCACACAGTTTGGGCTCTAGAGACTCTCTTACTTTGGAGTATCCCTGGAAGAGAAGTGTGAGGCAGGTGTGGGAATCCTCAGAAAAAAAGGGATTGCATCATTGCAGCTTTCAGTTGCAAGAGAGAAAGATCCGAGTGTTGTTATGCACTGAACATTAGCTCAGGTTACATGGCCTTGTTGAAGTCTAAGGATGCTGTCCTGCAATGACAATCCGCCAGTCCCAAGCAGTCCTCCAGGAGCCACCTAGTGAGGTGTATCTTGGGAAAACTGTATTTTTGATTTGGATCCAACCACTTCTAAGTGGTACACCATACACGCAATGTCCATGATGTTCATCAAGTTTGCCTATGAGGCCACTTGGTACCAGGCCAAGGGTAGGTATATCCAGGCCTTAAGTGTCCTGCAACTTTTAAATGTGTTCCTGCTTCAACCCATCTGAGTCAATTAACAAGGTCATTAGCAGGACTCTGGAGAACTTAACTATTATATACTTAACTGGATTGAATTGTGTTGGACCATGGACACATCTAAAAGTTGCAGGACTCCAGCCCTCAAGGACTGGAGCTGCTCACCCCTGTACCAGGCAATCTTAGGCCAAGGATCAATGTTGGACTTGTTTTGTGAGACCTGAGGTATTGTGTCTTTAACAATCAGGTAAACCTGGTAGCTTATCAGCACCTGGTGGAGACATGTGCATGAACTAAGACTGTTTCCCAGAAAACCAGGACATTGAATTTGCAAGTCGGAAATCCCATGTTCCAGCATAGGTCACATTCAGGGCCTCTTTTGCATCTGTGGCCCGCAAATTCTTCACTCCTGTCACGGAAGCAAGGCACCAGCAGGGATAGAAGTTGTCACACTGAAAAATAAGATCCTTACGGCTTGGTTACCACTAGGGACTCCTGATAGGTATGACACTATGAAAAGTCTGTACAACACAAACTTTTGCGTGTCTGCAACGCTTTTCATGTAACGCTAATTATCTTTTTGCAAGGAGGTTTCTATAACACACAACTGTGGAAGTCCTAGTCCCCTATAATGTGAGATGAAGCGATGAAAAAGCTGTGACGGGGTTTCACTGAGACAAATGACTGAAACAAGATTACAGCTCTGTAACTGTAATCTCTTTAACCAGTCTTTTCCAGAGGTAATCCTGTTACAGTGAGACATTGTGGGGTGAGTACTGGTAAGTTGTTCCGGAGGAAGGAATAAAAAGCCTTTGCGATAGATAAAGTTAAACAAAAACTTGGGGACCTAGAAAGAAACTGATATAGTAAGCAAGAAAAAAAAAAAAAAGATAATAAAAAACTGCCAGAGAAAGTAAAGGGACAAAAAGAGAAGCAGAAGCAGGAGGATGAGCAGAGGCTCGGAGCTACAATGGAGAACATATGCATTAATTGAAGGGGTGTCAGAGCCATAGATCTCTGCTGCTGCAGCTCCTCCAGCACCCAAAACAAAGGACAACTGCTGTGTTTTGGCCCCGATATCAGACTGTTCCACCAGCCAACTACAACAAGAGACCGAACTCAGTGTGCGCATGTGTGTGTGTGAAACAGAGATTGGGTGGTCGCTCTATCCACCATAGAGAATTAAACTATAGTGTCTTCAAAGTATGTCCTCATTTCAATTAGTAGTATTTATCTGTTAAATGACACATTTTACACGGTCGCCTACCTATGATCTGGATGATCTGCGCCAGCAAGACTCCATCGGTGACGTCCTGGCTCAGGTCTTTGATGAGGCGTGGACAGCCAGACTTGGCCAAGTAGTGGTTGGCCCAGTCTGTGTATATCTGCAACAACAGGACAAAACATACTGTCAGTATATTTGGGGCTGTCAAGCACTCACTACAGGGCTGACGATGTTCTGAGAAAGGTTTGGACAGAAGTTAGACCAGAGAAGGCGCCTAAATCCTTGGGAGCGATCCCAGTAAATCCTACGAGATAAATATCAGAAGAGGTCAGAAGTTTGCATACGCTGACAATCGGCTTTATGCCATAAGATTCTGGGGCTTTTTATTAAGTAGTTGGAAGTGAATTTGATGCTCGTTTTTGAGGTGGCATGATGAGACAATTGAGTTAAAAAAAAAAAAGAATTGGGTTTGAGTTTTCTCTGAGACTCACAATGTCAAAAACGTGCAAAAGTATACATACACCCCCACTAATGTTTTGGGTGAATGTCCACACTTTTCACAACAGGCTGTATTAAACGTGGAACGGCAAAGATCTCGTGTCTGTTCAAAACTAATAGACCGTGCCTAAAAGAAAGGTTTGTACAATAAAGCTAGCATGTTCTATCATTTCTTTCAAAGGACAACTATCCATCCTAAATCATGAGACAAGCTCACCAATGGCTCCAAAAACCCGGATTCCTCTGCACCTCACATTTCACTAACAATAGGGGCGTATTGAATATTAAATTAATTTAAAAATGTGCATCTCTTTTCAAAAACCATTACCAATTCAATTTTGTATTGTAGACCACCCTGCATCAAAATGGCTCAAATGCGTCATTAAAAGCCCAAAACTAATATGGAATTCATGCCCATTCATGACTGAATGTAAACCTCTCAATAAGTGCTTGTCGCGAATAAAAGTAAAAAACAAATGTCTGGTTTGAGCATAAATAATTTTAACCCGCCACAAAGCTCAGAATAAATAAAGGAAAATGTCAAGAGAGGAGAAATGCACGCTTCTGGATTTATTCCTCAAGCCTCTATTATCCTCAGAGATATCAATAAACAACATTTTATCCGTGCTGTCTGCACCAACAGCGTCCTGCTCTCTCCATCCGTCTCTCAGGTATTCTGGTAGATGCCGTGCCAGACAGTGCTGTCCAAACAGGGTCCTGCACTTCCTCACAACTCAAACACAAATATTTGATCAACCTTTGATTCTCCAGACTGCACCGAGATCTGCGCTGGTTCTGATCTTTATCGTAGGGATGGGTACAGGATTTCATTAGACCCTCAGATGTTATATACATGTGAACAGGACAACCTGCGTGGACTGCAAATATACAGCACACTTTTCCGACATTCACATTTGTCGGTGTAGATGTCAAAAAGGCTGAAATAAAATGTTTTATTGCAGCAGAATATTCCTGCACACAAAAAATGTTAACTTTAACTTTGTGTAGTTATTTATGGGAGGGAGGAAATATGATTTAAGCTTCTTAAATTTATATTATATATTTTTTTAAGTTCTGAGGCTCTTATAAACTCAGTTAATTTATTACGTTTAACCTGGTTCAAAGGGTAAATTGTGATCAAAATCACATTGGCCTCCAACAGCTTGACCAAATAAAAGTCAGCTGTACGCAAAAGTTTAAGAAGAGTTCTTTTTAGTGTCCAAAAACTATTAACCGCTTTATCCAATTTAGACTCTTCGCCATAACAACTCCAAATAAAGCAAATTTTGCCCAATGTGCAATGAGATCATGAAAATCTCTACACTCTAAAAAAAAGAATAATGTCTTTCCACTGAAGGCTTAAACTGCCATGTCTAGATGAATTCATGTGTAATTTTTATTTGTTTAGTTACACTAAGTTTGTTTCACAACTGAAACGAAGACTTCAACTATCAAGCAATCTTCTGCATGGCTCTACTAGGTTCTTCTCGACTCCACGTGGTTCAGGTCATTCTCCATTATTACTGAGAACCGGCTTTGTGTTGTTGGGGTCGTCATGGCAGGTCAGTCCTAGAGTCCAGAAAGTAATGTGACGTGATTTCTATGTGATACAAACACAACAAACACACAAACTGCTGCCCCTGGTCGTTAGACCACAGTGTCATTTTCGCTGTTGCCAGTCAAGCTGCACCGAGCAGATACTAATATAAAAGTGCTAATTGTTTGTTACAGCTTTTTAAAGTCACCATTCATAAAAAGCTGACATTATTTCTCCTCCTACGGTTCAATAGTTTCAATTCCATTTATTTCGATGCCAAAGGAAGTGTCTGAGTGACCACAGTTTTCTCCAGGTGTTTTGGAGGTTAGAGTCGGTTTTAGCTTCCCTTAACTTTTGCTAGGCAGATCACATCAGTCAGCTTTTTAGAAACTTATTTGACAAAAGAAAGTCAGCTATTTTGACTTTGCAGAGTATATTTCTTTAGGTAAAAAGGTATTCAAGCTAAGCTTTGCAACAGGCTACCAAAAGGCTCTGAATTGTGCCAACAAACATGCTAACTATTGTTGATTGAAAACAGGGCAGTTAGCACTGCTAGCTAGTTAGCTAAACCTAAACTTCCACAAGTAAATCCCACAGAGGAGGATGGTCAATAGGAAGTATCAGCCTTAATGATCAACGTATCCTTCTAGTTCATGTGGCTATGCTATTTTTTCTGAAACAACATTGTATTTCCTTCTCCACATCCTTAATTATGTGTCTGAAAAATATACTTTACAAGAAATCAGAGGATAAATGTCTTATACCGCACGCCTGAGAAGTGAGGGCTTTTTTCTGCTACAGCATCCCAAATGGTTGAGATTCCCAGAGAAACTGCCACATAAAACCTAACCACTTCTCATGATGAAATAATCTTTCCCCCCATAATAAACCACACACACTGCTCTCAATTAAAAACACTTCTATCCCGCTCTTTTCTGTTTTCTTGGAAGCAGGAAGTTGGCTCATTTAAAGCTGCCCTTCTGCAGGATTTTTAATCTGATGTGGTTTGGTTCAGGGAATTTCTTTACGATAAGTAGTAAAGTGTAGGCGTGAAAAAAAAAAAAAAAAAAAAAAAAAGAATTAACAGGTGGGAGTCACATTTCAACTTAGAGGAAGGGAAATAAACAGCAAGAGATTTATAGAGAAATACAGAGATAAGGGATTATTAGGCCAGAGATCAGAATCTGACAATTTTCTCCTCAGCAATCTGATCAATTTATAAAATAAATCAAATTATTTTTACATTTTTGTTATTTAGTAAAAATCTGAAAAATAATAGAAAAATACGCTAAAATGGATAATTTAGAATAATTAATAACACTTTGTTTTTCTGTTAGATTAATTAATCATTTCTAACCTCTATCAAGAAAGCTGCAAAACTTTGTGTCTAATGTTCATATTTTGCAACACTGTCAATTAAAATGAAAATACATACGTTTGCTGAAGCTGTAGGTCCTGAAAGTTGGAATCAGCCAAAATGGATTCAAAACTAAGCAACCATCAATGAAAGACTGCCAGGCGCATCTCTAATACAGACACAAAAAAGTAGCAACAGAGAATAAAAAATTGAAAACTTTATGTTCTGATCAGCCTGAACCAGCGACTGGCAGTTTGGAAGCTGAAAAATAAAATCTTTTTCTGATCTTTGAACACACCAAACTGAATCCTTCCATTCAGAAACACTTTTCTGTGTGGAAGCTCTAACAGAGTGAGGTGACATAAACAACAGAAAAAGCCCTTCATTACAGTGACTGCTCTCCCACACAGTGTGACATCACCTCTGCTTCTGAGGCAAATATGTAATGACTGGTAATGAAGATGAATGTGCTTCTTCGGTCTTCTAATCTTACAGTTCTAAACAGAATTGGAACTGGCTGAAATTGATATTAAGAGGAAACAGGCAAAATTGTAATTTAGGTTAAAAAAAATGTTTGGATCAGATCAAACACCTCGGTGTAAAGAACTAGAAAAACAATCCTAACAAGTTTGTTTGTAGCAAACTTGGCAGCAAATTTTATTACATTTTGTCAGCTCCTTGTTTTCTTCTGTAAAGCAGAAAAGAGAACAGTAGTGCTTAGTGAGAGCCTGTATATAGTAGCTAGTTTGTGACTGCTCCCTCAGTAATGCTGAGCAATGCCTCGTAGACTCATTGACCTTAGTGGAACAGTTCATACACTACTTTATTTGCTTTTCTTAAATCTGCACGACAGAACATTTCACCTAAACATAAAGAAACACAGACGTGTTTCTGTGAAAACACTGAAAAGGGGCTAAAAGAGCAGTTTGTCAGACGGCAGAAAACACAGATTCAGCAACTTTTCCAAATCTACAGAATGTCGTGGCATTTTCTCACTCCGCTCGACAAGCAAAAAAGCAGAAACTAAACTTCTGTTGCATGCATTTCCACAGTGTAAAGCATGCAGAAGCTTCCTTGTCAGCCGTGAGCCGAGACCTTTAGAACCCGTCACCTCCTACTGTCCCCCCATACCGGCTCACTGAGCCACTCACGTCATGGCCCCTCTGCACTCATTAACCTATCCTGTCAGGATCCCGATCGCTTTGGGAAGCAGAAGCTGGCGCTGTGACTCAGGCGGAACATCAGCAGCAGCAGCAGCAGCAGCTTCATAGATGCTGACTGGGAGAACTGACATCATATACAAACACACTCCACACAAAAGCACAATCTGCAAAAGCATCCCCCACAGCTGCTCTGACACAAGTAAAAATTCTCACTCTCCCTCCCCTTGGCCAGTCTTTCCTCGTTTCTTTCTTTCCTTCTTTCGGCAGCCAGAATCAATCAGCAGAAGTCCAGTGTCTCTCCCCGCTGGTGTTTTTCTCCCTGATGCAGCATGGAGTACCTCTCTTCTTTGACTCTACCTGCTCTGCAGACGCGTGCCCCTCAGCGCTAGGGATCCCAAACGCTGGCAAGCAGCCGCTTCTTGCCCCGTAGCAAATAAACTGCATCCAACCGTCCTGATCACAATGCAGTGACTACAGCTACGCAGGTATTATTGGCAGAGATCTGTAGTGGCACTGCTTGGCCTCTGGAGGGAGCCAGGTAAAAGGAGGAACAAACCGCTGGAGTAAGAAGAGAAGAGACTGGAAAAAGAGATGAAGTCACTTCAGCCAGCTGGACTTATTAATGCGCGTCTGCTGAATGATTGTTAATGCATGGGCTCTTTAATCAGGGCAGCCTTCCAGTGCGAGCTGATACATTAGGAGTTAAACTCTGTTTCAGGAGTTGGAGCATAAATATGATGGCTGAGATGACATTTAGCTGTTTAGCACCGTTTGAAAGAGGACGGGTCTTCTGCGGCCGAGCTGGCTCGAAATCGTCCGCTTGGCAACGGGGTTGCTTCCACATGGGTACTAAATGTAATTAAAGACAACGTGGAGCTGCATTAACCAAATGAGCGATGAGCCAAGTGAATCAATAGGACCGCAATGTGATGGAGCTTCCTCTGCAAAGTCTTCCACTTTGCAAAAGCGGAACTAATTGAAGGATGGGAAGAGCCGGCCCAGATCCGACGGCTCGGTCACTGTCAGCACAGTTTATGGAGGGCGGGGTCAAACAAGGTAGCCACAGAAGTTCATCTGACAGATGGAATCCATCTGTGACAGTTTGAGTGTGTGAAGATTTCAGCTGCAGACTGGGCAGGGTAATATATCTACAGTATATGGCTCCAAAAGGGATGAAAAGAAATTTGCTTCTTACATGTTTCCACAAATCTAACTCTTTTCGGAGTAAAGAGTTCCAGAGGGATCCTCAGAGGTTCCCAGGTCCTCCGGTTCGTTTTGGGTCTCCCCCAGGATGCCAACCCCGTGGGACATGTCAAGAAACCTTCAATACGAAGGTATCTAGGCAACCTCTTTACCAGTTCTCTGAACTGCCTGCTTAGAAACAATTTTTAGATGACAGAGTAGCAACTCTACTTTCATGATAGAGCTTCTTATTCCATCTCTAAAGCTGATTGTAGTCCACTCTCGGACAAAGTTCTTGAAAGCAGCCTGTATCCAGGATTTGGGGTATAATCCATATATAAGGCAAGTCTTGATTCTTGAAAATCCAATGTTTTCTTTAATAGTCGTTCATTTTACCAATTAAATGTGACAGCAAAAAAACTTCTGTGAACAGCTTACAACCTCAAAGCGACCCGCATGCACAGAAGAAGAATCACTAGGATGAGGTGGTTTTTCAGCTGTTTACATTGACTTATTAAACAAAAGTGCAACGGAAACACTTTTTTCGCATCACACAAGATGCACGATCAACATAGCATAAATGGGATTTCTGTTTTGTTTTTTTGTTTTTTCCCACATGGTCATAAGACAATGTGGAAATTTGTGAAAAAAGTTTAAGTTAATCAAACAAGGATGCAACTAAAATGGTTTAGAGGGGGTTCCTAACTTTTGGTGTTTTATGATGTACAAACAGAGATGCAGTTGCCACATGACGAGATCAGATTTAAACACAAATATGTTTAATTCCAGTGCTAACATTCTCCAGAGCTATCTAAGTACACTGGAATCCAAAGGTCACATATGGCATAAGCAGGGAGATGTTCTTTGTTGTTGGGCCAGCTGTCAATCACAGCCTGACCTGGAGAGTTCGCTAAACACATCTGGGACTGAAGGAATGAAACACTTATATTTATAGGACCAATAGAAGAATTTCATGCACTTTTGAGAAATCGCTGACTAAATTAAAGTGAAGACAAAACCTTTCAAGGCAGCAAAGAGTGGGAATAGTTGCTTTTATATGAACAGAATCAAAGATGCAGCTCCAGAAAACACGACTTGACTGAGCTGAGACAGATGGAACATTTCCTCAGGCCCTACTGAATGTCAGCGAACCTTTTGCATGGAAAAGCGATTTGCCATGCATGTCTGTTTTGAGATCCTACTGCATATTTAAGCAAAAGCTTTCACTTAAGCCACTTATACATTCATTGCGCTTGCACAATGCCAGAATTTGGACAGCCATTATGTTTCACTATAACCACAAGAGCAGCTGATGCCGAAGCAAAGACAAATCTGTCCTGTTCTGTCAGGGCTGCTGCCGACCAAATGACTACAGTCAAGCGATAATGGAGGGTGGCGGACATGCTGCTAAAAGCTGATGTATTGCTTTCTCATACCATGATCTGCCAAGATGCTCTGTCAACAAAAGGACATAACTGCATGGCTGTGAGAAGTTTAAGCACACAGTCTATGTTGGATGTGTTTCACTGCGTCTCTCAACACTGATCTTCTGGGGCGCAGTAGGAACAGAAGGCCAAAGAGCGTAGAGGTGGAGAAAGCTGGTTACGAAAAAAAAAGAATTACATTGAGAGGACATAAACAGCTTGAAGACAGATGAGCACAAGCACGATTTAGAAGCAGAGCAGAAAAGCAGACAGGAATATTGATAGGGAATCTGTCAGTGAGTAAGACGTACAAATCCCCAACAACCTGTTGAGTAACTTGCACAGTAGCAATTTAAGGTTTTGCCACTGTGCCTCATAGGCTCTCAATGACAAAAAGAAAAGGGCGGTTTGAAAGAAGAAAAGATGATAAGTTTGAGAGGAAATTGTGGATAAAACAGGAAAGATCATGCAACGAGTTTGGCAGTATTTCAGATATTTAAATGAAGAAACTAATCAATTATTTATATCGACTGATATGAAACCCTTATGACACGTTTTTTAGCCATATTGTCCAGCCTTCGATAATTAGTGTTACTTCGGCTATCAGCAGTCATAATGCCTGATCAATGCTGAAGTTTCAGGGGGATGGGGATTATATCTGTTATTGACAAAAACAACATGCCATTTTACCATGGTAACGCAGTGCATCTGGCTTTGAGCCTGTTATTCAGAAACAGCAACCATAAGCTGCATGTCTGCTTCCCCTCTCTGTCTGAGTGCTTCATAAACCCCTTCATCCTTAAGCAAAAAGAGCAAAAGGAGACTGCTTATCATCCCCAATCCAATTTGGCTCTGACCAGCAGAGAGGACAGCATGCAGCCCTGGCCAGCTGTTATGACCAGGCAGCAGGTATTCCACAGACGTTACACATAAAGGGAAGCATGCAGAGAGGCCGTTGTTAATTACCTGTTCGGCTGCTCGCTCACAAGACGAGCTGCTTAGATCCCCAGCCGACCTCACTCTGCCGGTTTACAGCCATAATTGATGGGTTCGTGTCGGATGTTCTTGTTCGGAGGCCCCAACGAGCATGTGGAGGCTTCCGGCTGACACCCGTCTATTCCGGGACGCCACTGGGGCCCTCTTTCAGACCTCTTTAATCTCCTCCCACTCAAACGCACGCAGATAAATCACAAGAGGCAAACAAGTTACATTGTCATTTTGCATCTCAGGCTGCGGTGTGTCAGTCTACGAGCTTAAGTGCGGCCATGGATGCCTGTAAACAGAAAACGACCTGGGCGTCACATCCGTCAAGTGGCTTCCACCTCCGGGAGGGTCGGAGTCCTGCTCCGAACGGATTCCGACAAAAACTAAATCATCCGGGCATGATGCTCGCCTGCGTGACTCACTGCTGGTCTGCTCAGATTAGTCACACTTCCTCACAGCATCTGACTGGATTACTGTCCATTAGATCAAGATGACTAAGATTAAAAGAGCTGGGTCGAAAACACCAAAAGAGATTCAATGGGATCTGACCAAGAAGAGGTTTGACCTATGAAAAATCTTGTATTTGTTTTGAATAAAGGCAGTAAAAAGCTATTTCTATACGCTTGGTATCAGGACTGTACAGATGGATTGCCTGAAAGGCTGTAGGAGAAGCTCTTTGCCACCGGGCCATAGAAGCGCTCCAACTGCTAAAATCTGAGCCAGGTATTAGTCGCCCTGAACAGAACGAGTTCTCTTCAGTATGGAGCCCATTTACTAGTCCATTTGTATGCAGCACAGAACACGTGTCTGTTTGGTTTCTGTCCTGACAGCCATCTGTTTGTTAAGAAACTAATGACTGTAGATCACAGGATTAATGGCTTTGTGATTGGGGGACGGTCAGGCTGCCAGGAGCAGCGGCCGGTTTTTATTAGCTGGCCTTTCGGAGGACGTGGCCGAGGCACAGCCGCTCCGCTTGGACCGCTAGCATAAAACCATTCTGACTGCAAAACAAATGAATGTTTGATGGGCTGAGAATATGAGCAAACAGCAACAAAATGTGTCTACTGACCTGTTTGATATTGGGTAAAAACCTGAAGTTTTTAACATGGCACATAGAAACTGAGGAAACAAAGTTTTTTTGTATTTTTGACTGGGCTCTTCTAATACAAATATTCTTCAATCTAATTCTCTTAAACCTCTTAACAGTTCAGCTGGAAGGTGAACTCCATCCATCTTCCTATCAACTCTGACCAATTTCCCAGTTTCTCCTGAAGAAAGTGACCCGACTGATTCTACCATTAACATGGAAATTTGCTTCCAGGCCACAAAGTCCAATCAAGTCTCATTTGATCAGACCACCTTATTCCTCTTGTTTGCTGTATCCCCTTCATTCGAAACGTTGAGGGCTATGAATGGGTTAGTTCTTACAAATCTTCCACAAAGATCAGATTTGTAGAATGTGAGTCTAAAAAGGTTTTCTCCCCCTACTGAGCTGTTATCTCTGCTTCTCCACAGTTAAGTTGGCTGTAACTCTCAATGCCTGTCAGTTGAGCTTGACAGCGATATGTTGCTATCCTCTTTCCATTTCTGATGGCTTGAGTAGAACTCTGTAAGATGTTTCAAGCTTGGGATATTGTTCTATAGCCTTCCCCTGCTTCAGAGGTCACCGAATGGGGTTAAGGAGGATATTTATGGCTACACTATTAACAATGTTTTTATGTAAAGGAGACTTAAATGCATACTAATGCCACATTTTGCAGAATTCTATCTACAAAAAAATGTTCAAAACCATTTACCTGCTTTTTAATTATGCCATGACCTTATATTGGTCTATCATACAAACACCACAAGCTGCAATAAAATTTGGGGCTCTGAGGTGACAAAATACAATAAATATTATGGGATTGTTTTAAGACATTTATGTGGTGGCAAGGTTTTCTTCAGCAAAGTAAGACAAATCTTTTTTTCTGATGTTTGACCATCAAGAATCATCAAAATGTATTAAACTTTTAAATAGTAAAGAAAAGGGGTTTTGATAAACTAATATTGCTCTTCAATAAAACAGCCAAACCTATTAAAGATTCATCTTCCAATAATATCACTTCAGCCACCACTTTCAGAGGTCCTCCAGCAGAGGGCTCCAAAACACCAACCAACATCCAGGAGGCGAGTCGACACTTTCCGTCTTCTGTGGTGTTGCTGGATGCTGAAAAGCAGCTGAGGGTCGCACGACTGAACTTAATGAGTCACTCAAGAGTCATCTGTGAATTATGGTTTGAGAGCGAAAACCAGAACTGCCCGCCACTTTAAAAGCCTACTGGCTTTGGCTCTTTGGTTAGTAATGAGGCATATTTCCCAGAGTTCACAGCAGCCAGAGCATATAAACCAGATTTCCCATCCAGAACTTAAAGGGAACATATCAATGAAATCCAAATGAATATCTAGGGTGTGCATTTATAGGATGTCAAATAAAGGTTTTTACAGCATCAATCCTACATGATGCTGCCACACTCTGATATTAGATTAGATATAATATCTATTTTAAGTACTAGTGAGAAGGAGTAAACAGTACAGCACCAAATCAAACAGAACTGCTGTACCTGAACTAATTTAACATCACTATCAGTTTAGCCTCTGGGGGCTATGATTCAGTTTGAGACATATAATGAACAGGTTGTGGCCAATGAGGCGAGCACGGAATTTAAATTGCCATACAGCGCAGTCAATCCATTTTTAACCGTCTTAATCACGTCTTGCTAAGTAAGTGGATCAACGTTTTCCTGGAGGTTCGTTTTCTCTCATGCCCCGGTGAGTTACGACTGGCATGTGAGCACTGACAGCGAAACATAGAGAGAGGTTTGTCGTGGCAGTTCTAACCCAACATGTGGCATTTATTTCAAGCGAGTTAGGAGATGAGGAAAAGCGTATAATTAAATTTAAGGGTGACACCACAGTAGTTGGACTCATTCAGAGGAATGATGACTCAGTGCAAAAGGAGGAAGTCAAACAGCTAGAGGGCCTCTGCAGAGACAACAACATGGTGCGCAACAGGAACAAAAAAAACCGAAGGGTATGATTATTGACTTTAAACCCCTTAGCATCAGAAACGATGTTGAATATTTTAGTTGCAATACAGCCAACAGAAATGAGAGCTAAAAAGGCAATTGAAGTGTCCCTACTCTGTTTTTTTGCTGCTGCAGGAACAGGAGTATAAACGTTGTTAGAGATTCTTCACACCCTCTCCGTGAATATCTTGACCTGCTGCCATCAAATATCATTTCAGCATCAAATTCAGAACTGTCAATCTGCTACACAGCTTTCTGACACAAACATTCCACTCTGATTGCACTTGTTGCATTTGTTGAGAGCTCTTTGGTATACTGTGAAATCTGACAGTGATTCGGTAGATTTGGATAATTTAAATGATTGGCTGGTAGAATTTAGTGGTTGGTTGACAGAAACATTGGTTTGGTTGGTTGGTTAACTGGTATGAATGTTGTCTGATCAGTTGGTGGATCAAAGGGTCGATTTGAAGAATTAACTGACATAAATCAGGGCTTGGTTGGTTTGTTGACTTAAAAGGTGGTTTAGTTGGATGTTTTGTTTGACTGATACATAATATAATATAAAATAGCAGATGTCCCACTTAGGCCTCCATATGTAGAGCAGTTTGAGAAAATCAAATCCCACATTTGTACTTAACTACGAGTTTCTGGCTTGGAGAAATCTGATAGGGTTAGCAGGTGTCGGTGTGACATCAAATAAACTGGGGTGAGATTCTGATTGTGGGTTGAGAAAAAGAACAGCCTGATATCAATGGAAAACGACCTGCAGGTGAGGGAGCAAAAAAAAGATGTTGGTCATTAATTCACTTAATGGGGTAATCGAGTCATTAATCCCTCAGTGTGGTCAGCATGGCTCCACCACTTCACGCTGAACCCGAGCAATCCATGTTCAGCAACAACTTCAGTCATCAACCACTGAGCATTACAGCAAGAGAATTTACACATAATGACTCACTAATGGAGTCATTAGAAGGATCATTCACACGATACGTCACACTGTCCTGTGTGTTGTGTTGTTCAGGAGGTCATTTTGGAGTTTATTTTGGAGATTCAATCCACTCTATTGGGTTTCAGAGGAAACGGGCCCCACATAAGGTAAACCAGCAACATTCTCAAGTTCATTTTTGGGAATCCCAACTTGCTAATAGAACCGGAAGAAAATGTAGTCTGTTTGGGAAGGTCAGGTTTCAGCTGTGATATTCTCCCTTATGATCTGATGCTACCTCAGCTGTCTCCTCTCTATGAGGATGATTATGGGCTGAACTTACCCCACTAACTGTAGGCTCTCGTTCTTTTATTGCAACAGAGTCTGACGATAGACTTACAGATATATCAGATCTTTGGGTTTTTAGCTATTTTAGCACTTTTGACAGCTGCAGTTTGCACAGAGTCACAGAGTAAATATGTGGGATAAATCATAGATGTGGCCAGCTTGGCTAGTTGTATTCACCGGCTCTGAAATTTACTGTAAGGGAAGTGTTGATGTGTAAAACATCTGGGGCCAGCGCTCCATGACTGTGCCCTGAATCACAGGTGACTGCTGCTGAGTCACTGAGTAGTTTTCAGTCATCCCTGCTGGAAGGATCTTCGTCTTTCACCCGGTTCAAGGGTTGTTATTCCTGCTGAGTGTTTCATCACTGCCTTTTGTTTCGCTCCACTTTTCATGTCTTTATGCACTTATTAGGGGTTTTTATTAGAGGTTTATGTAACACAACCACCATCCTGTGAACCTGAAGAGGCTTTCAATTAAAACACTGAGCAATAATCTCTTTTCCAGAAAGTAAGTTATTCATTTTAAGACAAAAACAGGGCCCGTAGTTGCATTTGTAAGAATGTTTATTAGAAAATAACGTTGAATCGGTGTTCATGGACCATGTTGCAAAACTTCCCCTAGCTCCTTTCTTTACTCAGCTGCTTCAACCAGGGTCTGCGCTCCGTCAGGATTTCCTCCTTTTAATGTTTCTCAAAGAAACAACCTCCAATGCCGCCTCTGCCAAGTGGGAAATAGCCCTTTTCTTGACAGACACATGGAGACTGGACAAAGCCAGAGAACACACTTCCACCGGCGCTGAACTTAGGATTTCCTATCCGGTTTTGCTGACAGGTTTTATCCATTAATAGCTGGTGGTACAAAGCAAGAGAAGAGAGGTTCCATCCTTCGTGGCTTTCAGACACATTCTTCCAACTTTCCCAGTCACCACAAACAGCTAGGAAAACAGTCCAAACAAGGGAAGACTAAGTATTTTTGTGCATATTTCTGTATTTCTCACTTTATAAGACCTATTTTTCTAAGAATTACTACATTGTGACGGCCACCTACTCCTTATGAAGGAGAAATGCTCTTTTGAGGTCAGGGGTTAGGTTTAGGACAAAGATCTGTATTGAGTTAAGTTTAAGGTTAGGCACACAAAGGCAATGGTTAATTTTAGGGTAAGGCTATAGAAATACATGCAAAATGCTTAAATGGACATTTCTCACAGAGATAGAAAGTCATACTATACGTGTCTGTGTGTCTCTATGAAAGAAGGAAAAGAACAAGCTGTAAACAGCTCAAAATGTTTTGAAATTTAATGGGATTCATGTTCAAATATTCAAGTTATATCAGTAAAATGGAAAAACTTTAAATGAAGTTGTGATTGTTTTTTATTTATTTTCCTAGCCTGAAATCCTAAAATCGTACTTTGATCGTAAGATTTACCCAGCGGAAAGCAAGGGTCAACAATTTAATGCAATAACAGAAAGTAAGTGGTGGAGGTTAAACTGATATGAATGAATAACTTAGCTAAAATATTTAACCCATGTAACTGAATGAATGATTGGCTTTTCCAGGTCTAATTATTTGGAAATCAGCCATTAACTTTTAGTCATTTTCCATAGAGAAATCTATGTGTAAAGAATCGCAATTTCTTTAGCATGTGTCCTATTAGTTTGTCACTGTTGAGGATTTCTTAGCTTTTCCACAATGTCACCTGGTAATGGGAACAATGACTAACTTTAATGTGAATGTCACTTTAAAGAATACAATTTGAGCTTTTTAGAAAGCAAAAGCTATTCTTCTACTGTGCCAACACACATTGGACCAAAAGCAACACATTGAGAACCTTGAGTTAAAAACTGTGTCAGACTTCCTCGTTCACCAGGTTTTTGCTCTTTGCTCCTCGCAGCTTTAGCGGCGATATGTTGCAGTGCTTCCCGCGGGACATTTGGGCTCACTAGTCCCGGCGAAGCCGAGGCAAGCCCGGCCACTTTGTTCCCATGCAACTTCAAGTGCAGCCAGCTAAGCGTGTGAGATTTGACTTCATACCCTGGAAGAAAAAGAGCTGTCTGAACAGAGACTTGTCAAGATCAGTGAAGGGACGGAGGCGTGTTGGAGCTCTCCCCCCGTCGCGGCCCTCTCCTGTCGGGAGGGGAATTTATTTGAGATGATGTGCTGAAAGGTGTGAGGAAGGGATCATTTCTGAAGATCATATCTTGCTTGAAACCTTTCATCAAAGCGCATCTAAAAAAAAAAGCTGCTTTTAATGCGAGTGTTAACAGCACCCGTCCCCCGTCGCTGCTGTCCCGTTTAAGCTGGGCGCCTGTTAGCGTCTCTTTTCATTCAAGATTTTCCAACAGGGAGGAGAAGAGATCTGCAGACCTAGAGGCAAGAGACTCTGTGATCAAGTTACGCCAACCCAGCGCCTGACAACATTATTAATGTCCCAGTCTTAGCAGATTCAGAGTGACAGCGGTTGCAGTTCACTAACGGGGTTAAAGGCAGGGACAACAGGCCTCTAAAGCCCACGAGGGTGACGGACAGCTTCCCGATCGACCTTGCCGTCTCTCAGGAGCAGGGAGAGATGATGGGTGGAGTGCGTTGAGAATCTAAAAAAAGAAGTGGACAAGAAGGAAAACGGGTCGGGGAGGTGTTGTGGGGGGCGTTTCTGCTTTCTTAGGATTGAGATTGATGGAGGGAGAAGTGTCTGGGACGAGACAGCGAGCGTTTTTCCAGTCTGTTTGTCCTGCGTCTAGACCCAGAGTCACTGGGACAGGACTAATAAAATGGCTGGATATTACGGCACAGAGACTGGGTCATGCTGAGTTGAAATGCTCACTGATGGGAGGCTGCACTGCGGAGCAGCTAAGGACACTGAACGCTACTAATAACCAGAATGAAAACTCTTACAGCCACAATTGTATACCATTGATAACACTGGTATCAATGGTATACCAGTGAAATAGAGAATTTGTTTTTAATGGTAACAGGTGGTCCAATTCTGTACTGCAAGGTGTTCCATATACAGTGAAATCAGAATCAACGTCTTGCTATTGAAGTGAACAACTGGCACAAACATTTTTCATTAGCCTCTGTTAAGAACTCAGACCACAAAAGAAAGAAGCCACATTGGTTTCCTGAATTCTTTCTAACGGATAAACATAAATTAAACACCAACTGTGCAGCTGGTGAAAGTTTACTGTAAAAGTGTTTGATGAAGACTGTGCATTCTGATGGCTGATTAATGTATGTGAAGTTTTTTGGTCTCATTTTTTATAAGCCAGATCAAAAGGGAGAACCCAGCTGTAGTTTTCTGCCCCGGGTAAAGAGCTTTCTTTATGGAAACAGCAGAATTAAGTCCCACAATGGCTGAGTAAACACAAAAACTCAAAAGATTTGGAAGAACAAATTTCTTTGTTTTTCTTTTGCTTCAGATAAAATACCTGCTTCCAGTGGTTAGACTCTGAAATGCAGAAAGAAATTACCAAGACTCCCCTGGGACAGCCAGCACAGCTGGATGCAGCTCCTGGACTCTACACAGATTGATTTGTTTCCCTTTATTTAGTTGGCAGAAGAGAATTCTGACCAGACATGTTCTAAAAAAAAAACCAAAATCTCATTTCGGGGTCTAAGCATGGAGTGTGAAGGACACGGGCTCTGTGTAATATCTGCGCTGTTGGAACCAGAGTTTTTCCATGAATGCAAAAGGAAAATAAGTGCAACATTTACATTGCATGTATAAAAAATAAAAATAAAAAAATAAAGTCTGGTTTTAACAAAAGAGACGTTCTCATTTATAAAGCTGTGGTCGCTTAAAACTTCTGTAGAGAGATATTTAAGCATTAGTATGCATTGTAAATCTCTGACAAGCAGATCAACGGAGGATAAAAAAAAAAAAAAAAAAAAAAAATCCATTTCCATTCCAGGAAAGTGATGAAAGCCTTTAAAGTCATGCAAATGAAGTCAGGACTTCTAACAGAGTTTTAATCTTCTGTCAACACAGCTGTAGTTCTAAAACAACACATTTCAACCAAATGTCTGCTTTTCAGACGTTACAGAAACCACTACCATTAAATGGGAATACCTCAGTACTAGTCAACAAGGACATGGTGGACTATAAGGGAAGTATCCCAGACTTTCATTCTGTCCATGTTATTAGTTTTGTGAGGTTAACAACGCTTTAGACTGTCTATTGATTGTTTGAAATGTGATCTCCTTAGAGCTTGTTATCTTGCTATCATAGTGTTGACAATTAATCTCAAAACTTTGCTTCCCCTTTTCAGATTCTTTGCTTGATTGCGTCATTTCCCCGACCACCGATATTCCTGACCCAATGTAAAGCAACAGCGCATGTGGCGCACTGCCGTGATGTCGAATCACTGAGCGGACTTGCCATTTACGTTTTACAAAGGAATTTGAAAAAGCATTACCTGGCTGTTAATGCCTTGAATACAACGTGCAGCTGCTGCCGAGTTACATAGATGAAGGAACATAAAGAGAAAAAGATTCAGGAAATATTGGGGGGCACTGTCCCCTTCATGCCAGAGTTGGTGAGGACATGTCCACACCAGTTCCTTCAGGAAGTTACGTCTATGGAACAAACCCATACAGAAGCAGAAGTATACCATAATTAAACAAGTCCATTCTCAAAAATCACATAAATAATGGTTTAAAATATGAAAGCTTAACTTAACTATCAGATTTTAATGCAGATAGGTAGTAATAGGTTCATTTAAATGTGTCAAGAGCTAAGTTATAAACAAGTCATATCAAAATATACAAGTAGAATTAGCCAAGCTACTTAGCAAACTGCTCCACATCTTAAAATCATCTCCAGCATAAAGACAAGAGCTTACTAAAGACTTTTGCTATGCATCTTTAGAAACAAGAATCTCTGCTAATGAAGAATTACTACGAATATTGAGTTTATCAGTGGTGGATGCAGCTAGTTAAAAAGTTAGTTTTGTTAGTCCTAAAGCTCTAGTCTTTAGGAGTTTAGCAATAGTTCCAGTAACGCTAAAGCACTAGACAAACATGGTATTTAGAACGTGAGCGGAAATGATGGAACTCCTGTTTAAACAATCTTTACTCACTTCAAAATATGAACGTGAACGTGTATTTAAGCTTTAACACAGATGTCAAACTCTACTCAATTGAACATTTAAAAAGCAGCTGAGTAAATTTGAACTTTTGTTTTTTATTTAACCAAGAACAAGTTATTTTTGGGGAGGCTAAGTGGGCTAATTAGCAAAAATACTGAATGAAAAATTTGTTCTCCAATTAGTGCATTTGCAGATTTGTGGAAACATGTCCACCACTGGTAGCTAGAAAGCCATTTGTAAACATCACATATGATTATCTTAAACATATGTAGTCTACAAACATGTAAATACAACATTTTTTTACAGCATACATTTTGTTTCATTCCAGATGCAAGAGCACCGATGAAGAAACCACCTACTTTATCAATTATAATCTTATTATGGCCCAAACCAGTACAGTTGAGGAAATGAACATGGACACTGGCTGGAGGGCAGTGTGAAGCAGAGGAAGCAATGAATCCTCTTATCTCCAACCAGAGGTGAGGAGAGAACACGAGGAGAGCTAAGCTGCCTGCGGAGAATAACAATCAGGTGATGCAGCCTCATCTGCAGGGCAATGGAGAAAGAATAATGTTGAAACATCCATTAAAAGCCTTTTCTCCAGTGATAATTTGTCTCGTAAAGTAGACTACAACTGGAGTATTTTATTCAGAGTTGCTTCAGTAGCAAGAAAATTATTTCTTTTCAAGTTTATTATAGAGTAAAGTGATGAATGAGAGAGTGTTTGACATCAATATGTCTACTATGAAGAGAAGATGCTTGTTGGTGCTGTGGAAGGTTACATTAAGTAGAGGACAGAACTAGAAGAAGAAATTCACCAGCCAGATGGGCGGTGGTGGAACAATATCACTCTGCTTTGATTTGAGGCATGACCTTTTCCACAGTAACATCAGCGAGAAAGCAAATCATCATGCTCTGTCAGCTGAAAGACTCCAGGAAATACCTTACAATGTCCTCTCAAGGCTGGAGAAGAGTGGGCACTGAGCAATGAAAGGCTGATCAAATATCTTCAAGCAGGACATCTTCCTCAGTAAACTCCTGGCACAGATCTTTCTATTTTTCTCCAGTCTAAGTTCCAGTGGTTTTGTCTGAAACTTGGATGGAAATGATGGTTCAGTTCCAAGAACTGGTCTCTGTGCTTTACAGTTAGAGGTCCGCCTTTGCCAACAGGTAGCTTGTTCCTCTCTTCCGTAATAAACAGCTCAATCGGTTTTGGACCTTTGAAGAGTGCTGTTTCCATGACAATTTTCTGGTCCTTCACTGATGTTAAGCAAGATTACAATCTGTGCCGAAAGAGGGGATCACATGGGCCATTTGAGGACAAACCAATGTTTTGCATTATATTTGTTTTAGCTGCCTGTTTTGCTTCGTTTTACGGTTGAGCTGCGACTTGGATCTCAAAGACTGAGACTGGGAGTAAGGCTGACCTTCTGCCAGGACAATGACGCCAACATTAATCCAACAACAATAGTTCATTGAAGCAGGAACAGAAATATGTGCTTCTTTTACAGCAGTTTCATTCTTGCAAATGCTGCTTTGCACAAGAGTTCATCTCCCCTCACATCGTTGACTAATACCAGATAATAATCCCTCTCCTTTATCTCCCCCTTTCTCCCACTCAGTTTTCTGTCTCCATCAGTTCTACCAGGACTTTATCATTTTCTCCAACCCCTTCAGATTTTCTCCCCCATTCATATTTTTGCTTGGACTACGTCTGCATTTTTTTTTCTCTCATTTTACGGCTCCTACTCATCTTTCCACAGGCCAGCCAACCTTTCCCAAGTGTGTTGATCCTTAAGCAACGGATATACCTTAGGATCTAAGAGGAGGGAGGAGGAGAAGTCTAGCCTAGTCGATGAGACGGATGAAGATGATGAGATAATCAGGTGCTTTCTTGAGATGATATAACATTCTGTCTTTGAGTGTCTTTTTCTCCTCCTGCTTTATCCATTTGAGAATTCAAATATATCTTAACTATTGCCCCTTCTCAATTTCTCCACCTGTTCTCTCGCCAACTTTCTTCCTGTGTAAATTACTCCTGGCTAATGTGAAGGAATAACAAATGACCATGGGTAGGCTTGACCCCATCCGTCGAAAGCCAAACAGTTGAATGAGAAGAAACAGAGGATTTCCCAGGGTGTGTTTCTGATTTACCTCTTCAGAAAAATGGGGCCACCCTGGAGGCCGGCAAAGCAACACTTGTAGAAAGAGTCAGAAAATCATTTCACTCATGGACAGATTCTCAATGAGACCCTGGGCTCCCTCTGATGCAGCTGTAGAATTGACATATAAATATATAGAATAACCTATGCCATTTCATAGAGGCTATAATCCAAAGTGCTTTTCAGCGTGAAGGCCGGGGAATCCGAAGGGAGTCACTCTGCTGGCTCTCTAAATCACCAAGTGGTTCAGGTTTCTTTGAGTGAAAAGCATCTTTCCCACAAGGCCCAGATCTCCTCAGTTTGTTTTAAAGGCCAAGACGATACAGACGAGGGGATACAAGGCCTAGATAGCATCAAACACTGGATATAATGAGGTCACCCAGCGCAAGGTTGCCCCTTTGTGGTACAGAGGTACAATTAAGTGATTGGACTGATGGCGCCTGATGATGATTTGCTGATATATATAGATATATATATATATTGCACTGGTGATTAAAGTCACTTTGCTTTTCTACAAATGCCTAATTTGTTTTCATCAGAGATGCAAGCCTTTGAAAACTGTCCTTGTTCCTTTAACTTTTCCCATTTGGTCACTGCATCTGTGAACATAAATAATGATGTGCAGTGGTAGTTTTTATGGGAATCATAACTAGTGCTGCTCATCACCCTAAACATCCCACAATTAAACATGACTGCGGCATTATCGTGACGTGGTATAGGTTCTTTTTAGGAAAGATATGGAACCTGATTATTGAGATCTCAAATAGAAATAAAGTGGTGACAAATTTGACAACAAGTTACCTATAGTAGATATTTGGCAAAAATACCTTTTTTTTAAAAAAAAAGGTCATGTATCATTTGCAACTTCAAAGAATGTTTAGTTGGACTGCAGGTCAAAATAGTTAGAGATTGAGATAAGTTAAAAACGCTGTTCTCTAGTGAGCTGTCATTACCTTTTATATTAAGAGATTTTGGTAACACTTTATTTGAAGTGGTTTGCATAAGACTGACATGACACGCTCATAAACACGACATAACACCTGTCATGAACATGAAGGAGTCTTTATGAATGTCTATGACTGTTGTCATAAAGTATCATTCGGTAAATAATGACACTTCTAGTGCAAAGTTACCACTTTTAATGCAACTGTTAGGACAACTTCTGTCATGAAGACTCCTTCATGCTCATAATAGGTGTTGTGTCATGTCATGTCAGTCTTATGCACAGCCCTTCACATAAAATGTTACCGTGATTTCTAATTGAATGCCAATATTCTGAATGACTCTTCTTGTATTATGAAAGCTAAAAATTTGCATCAAGCTTCAAACCAGCTGGTCGAGCAGAAAATTAGCTGATGCCAATTAGCATTTGATTTCTTTGTATATCTGCCAGTCAACTCGAATTTGTCACTAAATATTTTGATGTTAAATCTTCAGTCTGAGCCTGCCATCAAACCCACTGACAGTACTAACCATTGAATATTTCTAATTTTCTTAAGATTTATTGGCAAAAGGATTTGATTGATTCTTCTGTTGTGTTTGTTGGCGAAAGTCTCAAGCCAAATAATCCATTTGCTGTCTCTGCCTCTTAAGCAGTATGTTTATGGGTGCCGCTGTGTTGTTTACGACTCCGCAATGGAGAAGGGATTGATTTATTCATCAAGTTAAATATACTTCTATAAAGTGGTGTCTTCTACTTGAGGAGTCCTCGCTGTAAATCTGTTCAGGCATGTGTATTCCCAAAGAACTGACATCTTCAGCTGAGTGACAGTCAGTGTGTAGGTGGAAACTCTGAGGTCAACTATTGAGAAGTGGAAGAAACCATATGTAACACACACTGCTGACAGTATAAGTCTCCACACACCCTAAATAGGTCACCAGGCAGTTTAAAGGATTGTTAACTTCAATATCTTGGAATGCTACTTCTGATTTTGTTATTGCTATGCTGATGAAATAAAGTTGCTAAGCTGTCGGAATAAATTAATAGACAAGTCCTTTCAAAATTACTTCAAAATTAGAGTGTTGGAGAAATAGAAGCCAGCCTTCTACCTTTTGGGTTAAGGTGGGGGCTAGAGAGTAAGTGCTTCATGCGGTTTATGTCAAAATGATGACTTTTGTTTTCCATTAATTCAGAAATAAATTGCTAAGGGGAACCAAAATCTGTCACAAGTTTTCCAAAGTTGTGACACAAAGTTATTACAAATTAAACTTTTGCCTTTACAGACAACGACTTGAGTATCGTCAGCATAAGTGTAGATTTGAGTCAGTCTTGGTTCAATCTCCATGTTAGATCAACTTTCATCCGTCCATCCATCCCCAATTATTTTCAATCACAAAAGCTAGCATCGGGTGTTTTTCCAGGTTTTTTAGACCACAATTAGGTTTTAAAGCTGATGTACAAAAAGTAACCTAAGTTAGAGGGAGGAAAGTTCACCTAATAGCTTTAACCCCTTAACTGGTGGCAAAAAAGGCAGCGCATTCAAACAAACTAGATCTGTTCCATGGAATGTGTGAATGATCATTCACACAGGTTGCAGCAGCTCTGTTGTCATAGTGGGAAAGTACAAAAAGTATAGAAATGATGTGGAGCTGGTGGAAGCCATGAATTCTACAATAGTGTTTGTATCTGAGTGCACAGCGGGGCAAGTGGGGACCTGAGGGTAAAACCAATACAAGCACATATCACTTCCAGTGTGAATCCAATCCTACTTCAATTTAAGCAACTGGCCTTACTGGAAATTACAAGGGATCCCCCTTTCTCTGCTCTGACTGGATGTGTTCATGTGCACCAGACAGCATGTGCTCTTTCTTTGTCCCCAAGACGGATCTTGGAGCAAACTCTGCCTGATTTAATATAATTCACTTCAGCCTCTATCTGCTCAGTCCCACACCGCCCCACTGCCCCATCCCCGCTCTGGAAAATCCTCAGGATATTGGGGTAAGATGAGGTTGGTGGTGATGGGGGGCAATTCCCCCATGGCTGCGAAATATCACTTTCTCCCTGTGGGGTGTCTGGGGAGGGAGAGGAATTACTGACACACACCACAAAATCCAAGTGGCCAGGGGTCTAAAGTTTCAGGGGGCCTGCATATTGTAAACCCCCTATTTGAGAGGATCATATCGCTTACAAAGCTTTCCTCGGGATAGCAGTTTTTATTGGTGAAAGTGACTCACCGTTTTTTTTTATTTTTTATTATTTGGTCTCACTGCAAGGAAAGTTGTCTCGGCATCATTGAGCCTCAAAGCCGTGTGGAACATTGTGGGTTGAGGTGATAATTAGGGGTTTGTTCACTTTTCTAGAAAAAAGAAGAGGAAAAATCCACTCTGTTACACTAAAGCAGGTTTTCTTCCCCTTTATGTGCCCAACCGAGCAAGCTCTTTCTTTCTTTCTTTCTTTTTCTCTAACAATGCCAAGAATATTTCATTTTAAAGGCAGAGGCAGCTTTACTGGATGATGGATGGCATGGAGAGACAGATGGGGACAAGGCATTGATGAAAAATAAGTTATTTCAAAAAGTTCACAATGTCTTTATGAGGATTTGCTTTGTGTCACTTTGCTTTATAGTTTGTCAAACTGGTTACACCATTATAATATGTGGTAATAAAAAAGGTGATTGAAAATACTGTGTAATTGAATAGAAATAATTGAATCTATGCCCCTGTGGCTAAACTTGTGTTTTATTCAGAGATGCACTGATACGATATTAATATCAGTATCGGCCCTGATATTGAAATAAAATTCTACATCGGGTGTGGGTGAAAATGTTTATTATTTTGTACATATAATGCCAGTTTTCAGTTTCTATTTTTTGTTTTACATTAGCCATTATACTGCTAACAACACTGACTGAACAAATTCAAGTTACGTTGTTTTTAAACCAGCCTTGTGAAGACTTTTGTGTATTTTAATGTGCTGTACTGGTGCAGAGTTATAAAATAAACATGGAATTCAGTACATTAGTGTCTGTTTTAAAAAAAAAAAAGAAACATTTTTTAGTCAATTCAGCAATGTCTTTCTATGTCGGATCAGATATCGCCCAATACTAAGCCTGAGGTATGAGTGTCTGAATCGGAAAAAAGTGGATTGGTGCATCCCTACTTTTAGTTTGTGGTTTTCTCAAGAAGATTTAGGCGTAAACTTTGCCTAGTAAGAAATATTCTCCGTTTACTATGAAGCAGACCAGAAATCTGTATGTAAAATGTATCACCTGAATGCTGACAAACAGTTTTCTGGGGATTAAACTCTCTGGCCGTCATTCTGACACGGTGAAGGTCGGGGTTTGAGGTTTGACAGAAAATCTGTCAAGGGAGGTCCCTTGAACTGCCCAGGCATGCAGCCTTTAGAGGTTAACCTTTGCCTCACGCCATTTCTCAAACAAACTAGAAGGAAAGCTTTTCTGGGATTGAACTGGTGCCTCACAGAGCTTTGAAGGAATGTGACAACCAGCATGCTGGAACGTTGCGCAACAGCGAAGCACATCTATGGTCAATTATTCTGTAAAGCTCCAAAAACCGAGGTAAAAACGAGAATGTCATTGCCATAGGGGCTCGGTAAAGTGTGTAACAGATATAGTCAGCCTCTATCCCCTTGTGTTGGACACAACATCAGACAGATGGAAAAGAAACCCTGTGAGAATGGGAGATTGTGATGGATGACTACTTCTTTCAGCTGCAGAGATTCTTATATATCTCTGTTGTTGGATACAAAGTTTTATCAAGTAGCAAAAACAACCTTAAAGAATCTACAATCACATTTTAATAAACCATTTTTTTTTCCAGTCTAAAGCTGTGAAGAAAAAAAAGGAAAACCCAATTATTTGTCTTTCATACAATAAGTGACTAATCTTAGATCGTCTTTCTGAATGGGAAGTGTTGAGAGCAGCATCCGCCAATATATTCTTATGACACCATAATTGGGATGAAATGGCAAAAAAAGGTAGTTCTTTTTTAACAAAGGGCCATACCGAGAGAACATATGTCATATAGGTTTAGTTTGTCTGCAAAGCAGATTCAATCATTTAAAATCAATTTGTATCCATTGTTTTGTGTTGCTTTGTTCTCCATCAGAGGAGAAGACATACAGTATCAGTACAGGTCTTAAAATATATTTAGTCACATCTTGAATTCCTACTTTTTTCATCAACAGCTTCTATTATTTATTAAGAAATGCACTGAGGCTCCTCTTTTCTTGTTATTCTGGCCGAGGAATTCAGATGTTATTTCACATTTTGACGAAATAACAAGGCCCAGACACGTATTCCTCCCAGCAAACCATCAAAAGAACATTGAATTATAAATTTGCCTTTGTTATACCTTATCTAGATCATTGGAGCTGCACCCTGGACTGGAACCTGAACTTTCAGGATGGAGTTTGAAGGTTCTCCCTCTGTCCATTCGCTGGGTTCTGCCAAACTGCACATTTCCAATAGACCCATATTACTGGGAAATTGCCAAAAAACCCAGTTTATAATAAAGCCACACAAACTCACACTTTTGAGCATGAGTATACACACTTTTATGTACGAGTGCGGGGGTGTGCACGTGTGCATATGGTTCTTCATCCTGTATGTCTCTGTGTTGCCTTGGCGATGCATCTCAGGTCTCACCCAATGACTGTTGGAGATAGGAGCAAACTCTCTGTGACCCCAACAGGATAAGCAGAGAAGAGCATTGGGATGGATTTAGGTAATCAAATCAAAACATTCTTGTTACATTACCTAATCTTGCATACACATTATTAACCAAGTTATTTTTTAGAATTCATGACCTATGAAGGCCTGAAACGATAAATTTCTCCAGGCGATAAATTGTCCCAGAAATGATTACGATAAACGATAATATTGTCATTTTGAGAGTAAGATTGGGTGAAATGGACTTGGAATTTGTCCATCATTAACGTGACTACCTGTCACAGCATTCACATTTGAAACAGGCTTCTTCAGGATGGTCCTTCCATAAAGAAATGAGATTCATTGATGTTCTTATGGAACAAACAGTGAAGGAAATAGCAAAAAATATTTGAAATTATACTGTCACTTTTGTTTATTTAAAATTATTTGGAACTGATCAATACAACAAAAAAACAAAAATCTTATCATGATATATTTTTCACGATAGTCGACAAACGATACCATAAATGCTCACCCCTATTTCAGAAATATAATAATGGCACAATAATGCATGTTTGTCCTGTAAAAGACTGGTAAACGTTAAATTTTAAAATCCAAAACCAAAGCCAATAAATGCTAAGGAAATAACAACCACACAAAAACAAAACACGTAAAACCACACGTGTAGAAATGTCTAAACATAATATTATTGATAATTATCAAGCTCATTTTAATGTATCATGCAATTAATTGATAGTTTATTGCGACTGACTTAGTTCTAAATTTAAAAAGGTCCTGAAACATCTCAACTGACTGAAACCTGCTCTGTTCAACAAATGTCACTTTACAAAAACAGTCCCATCAAACAAAGTGTGCTTTGACAGCTCTAATCTCCTTTTCCTCTTCCTCTTTGCATATTGAACCAAACAGAAACAAGGGTAAGCCTGTTTGTTACACATCATTAACCGCTACATCATGTTACATTACCCCGAATGCGCCAAGACAAATCTCTTCCCCCCCAATGTCACTAACAAACACCCTCTATCTTTTGGCTTTACTCTTAAGCAAAATCAAACATATGCCTTCGATCCGCTCTCATTAGGATATCAAAGTCAGAACAAAGCCTGTTTATCTCCTCCCAACCAGGCCCAGCTAATTGAATCCAGAGCTAGATAGCAATCTTGTAAGTGTGTCAGTGGATTAGTAGGACCTTTCACCAAAGTAACCCAGGAGGAGAGCTGAAGTTGCTTCCTGTGGTTTTTGTTGTGTCCAAATGATTCGACGGAACATCCTCACTTGATATCCGCCTGATAAGATTTCCTTCCTGAGGCGAATGAGTCTTCGCTGCGATCTCCCATCTCTATCTGTGTCCAACAGGAAATTAGACAAGATGTAAAACATAGCAGCTCACTGACCCTCCTCACTGAGCTTTTGTCTCCCTGAGGACCTTTTCTGAAAATCCCAATATTTGTCTTTTAGCTGAACACATTGTGTTTGATGTGTTTTGAATTTTTCTATTTTTCTCATTTTGTTAATGGCCTAAATCACAAAATGGGATCAAATTGTGAAGCTTTTAATTTCTTTAGGGCCTAGTTTATCTGGGACCTTGACAAATGCTGATTCTACACTTTGAAACAAACTGTGTGGTCAGCTTCAGGGACAGAGACGCACTGATAAATTGTTGAATGACGTTAGCCTGACAGCCGCTGAACTGCGAACCAGCCAGGTGGAGATCCAAAATTCAACACTTCTTCTGATATTTATCAGTAAAACCAGGATGAAGAATATTTATTGCCACTAGCTAAAGTGGTAATAAGTGTTTATCTTACTCTTTATTTGTTCAAGTGAAAACTACTCTATTTATTGCCAGGCTTTTGTCAGCATCAGTTACAGTGAAGGTCTACTTTTTCTTAGGTATGCAAACAGACTGTAGTTTTAGTAAATCTACCCAAAATAATCATGCTAATCATTGATTCACAATGAGATTCTGAAGACAGTTTAAAATGTCTGCTCTGCAATCATTTTGCCTCTGCTTTACAATAGCTGCTCGTGCTCTCACTCACACCGTGTGACATCACCTCTACTTCCAGTACAATTGCTTTATCTTCTTATTTTAGGACTCCTCAAGAAAAAAATGGAAGTGGATGAGAATAGTACCGGTAAACCAAGGCTTTACCAAGAATTGGAATTTTGAAGTTCCAAGCAGGCCTTGTTAGAATGGTGTTGTTGATTTTCAATCGCAAGAAAAGATTCAACCCAGTTAGTGCAAAGTTTGAACTGAAAAAAAAAAACTATAAGAGAAGTCAGTGCAAGTCATTCCAAAATATTTCAACATTCACACTTGTTTTGATTCTTGACTATTGCTTGTTCCAATCCTTTTCTGTCTCTCCAAACCATTTCCATTTTCATGAACTTCTCCAGAGTCGACTCTTTCTTCTCCTTGGGGCCTCACTCCTTTTCCTCCTCCTCCTCCTCCTCCTCGTCTTTTGTTTTGTGAGAAATAAGCTTCTACATGCTCCAAAGTTGCAACACAGGAAGTCCTGCTGGCCAAGGCAATCCCTCCTGGGTTTGATCTAAGTGCTAGCAAGAGCTTAACTGTGAAAGTGCATCCTGGGAATGTGGTTAAGCCTCGAGTTGGAGGCTCAGAAGGGTATTGTGAGATGACGGATGGCAATTTGTAGAAAACATGGTCAGAAAACTTATTAAATCCGTCTTTGATTATTTCCACACTATTTGTATTCCTTCATCAATCTGACACTAAATATGGAACTTTTTAAACTAAAAAAACAACAAAAAAACCCACATAACTCTTAAACAAAATTCAATTGTATGGTTAACAGGTGGGAAATTATTAAGTTAACGTTGCTTTGCTAGCATACTGCCAAGGTAAATGGAAACTTCCATAGGAAAGGTGCACCAAACTTGGAGAGTTGTTGCCAAAAATGGTTTTCTTAATAAAAAAAAACGGCTATGGTACGATTAGAGTTAGGTTACCTCGCGATGCCGCGGTTTTGCGTTATTATTTGTGCGTAGACTAATGAGATCAAGGTAAGCTAGAAACGTTTGGAAAGGGAATCTTTAGGGGCTTTGGAGGACTTCATTGATGTGTTGTTGCTGCTGCGTTAAGTCACCGTGGGGGAAAGCTTCTAGCATTAACTGGGATATAATGGAGAATTTGAGTGAGCTGGATAGCAGGCTGTAAAATACATGAAAATGCTACAGCGCGAAGTGGATTTTAAAAAAAGCTGAGGGAACCTGGAGGAGTTCCAAACAGGTGTTGGCGAGCCACTGTCCTAACAGCAGCTATTGAAAAAGAAGTGTGGGTGTGCGTGTGTGTGGAAAGGAGTGGAAGGTGGCTATCCCATCTTCCAGAGCAGCAGTCCTGATCTTCTGCTTCCTGAATAAAAGGAAGCGATGAAACACAGTTTTAGGAGATATTAAAGTCTAGTCACAACTTTTCTATGGGTCTGAATCCAATCATTAGCCAAGAAGGTCTACACTGATGTGATGTCTGACATGTTGGCATGAGGAATTGAAAATAATCTCATTACAAGGTTCTTACAACATTTAGCAACTCACCGACCAAAGACCACAAACATTTTATGAGCTGTCATAGAGAATTAAACAGCAATACGATGCATCAAGAATGTCCATGGTGAGTTATATAAGGAGAGGATGTACATATATACATGAACTGGTAGGAGATACCAAGGATGTTAAAGTCTTGTGGGAAAAAAACACACCATCTTTTCAAGGTATAAACTCTAATATCAAATCAGTACTTAAAAAAGGCTGGTCCGAGGTGTCCTAATTTTTTCCCATGACTGTAGATGTGAAAACAAGAGCAGGATTTACATCACTTTCTGTACATTTCCTGTTAGTCTTCAGATATTCAAAGTGCAGTTTGATTCTGGAAGAAGCTTCTTCCAAGAAAAAAAAGGACATAAAAAAAAGCATCTGCAGCATTAGCCGCCATGTACGTCTCAACATAAAATCCACAGGTCTGAAACTTCAAAGCTGAGAAGAGAAGCTGCGCGGTGAGGCTGGGCTGCAGAACCCTGACAGGTACAGATGGGCCAGTTATTGTCAGGATGACAGCCAGGGTTCTGAGGAACCAGAGCCGACCACTGATGGGAGACTTCAGAGAAAGAAGCTCTGAGGTAAAATTTCAACATTGCCAACTTGCAGCACGAACACACACATCTTTATACGCACTCCACCGTCACACGCCCTCACACGTGAAAACTGCCAATGTTATGCTTGCCTTTGAGGTTTAACTGGGTTCTTTTGCTGCCAGCACACTCACGCTAACGCCGACTCCAAGCACTCTCCGAGGTAGATCTTATATTTCATCTGCTTGTACACACAGACATAAGAGCAATAAATCCAAGTGACACGGTTGTCTTTGTAGAATATCTTATTTCACCTGTTAGCGCCCGCATACCTTCAAGTGCTCAGTTTGCCCTAGTGACGTATCTTTTTTCATCTCTCGCGCACACGAGCATGCGCAGCTTGGTTTGAATGTTACCTGCGACCACATTCATACGACGCGTTAAGGCTGTCTTCTAGATTCTTATTTGGAAAAAGAAGAAAAAAAACAAAAAGAGTCTATGCTTAGAGTTTTAGGTTGAGACTGGCAGCCCGTAAACCCAGGTGGCATCATTGTGTGACTTCAAGCAAACAGCAGATGTCTCGCTGTCAAGACAGAACAAAAGATCTTCACAATGAAGCTCCAAAGGAGAGGTACTGGTGACAGCACGACGCACAGGGTGTACCTCCATGTGTGAATCAGGGGGCATATGATGCATGCAGGAGCTTCTCCTCAGACTGTCCTGTTGAAAATGTGTAAGATGAAGCAAAATGTATAGTGCCTTGAAAAAGATTACTGAGGAGTTCACTGGCATCATAAAATTCTCAGAGTCTGCTAAACAGAAGAACAGACTTTAACATTGTTCAAAGTAAATCATTTTTGAAACAAGAAGGTTGAACATGGCATCAGTTTTCAATCCAAAAGAACTGTTGCTTGGATTTATCATTTATTCATAGCAGTATTTATGTTGCTTCAGTGGACAGCAACTGCGTGTCAAATGATAATTTGCTGTTTTTTTTTTTTTTTTTTTTTTTCGGTCTACAACAGGAAAATGATGTCCATGATTTGTCTTACTGCTTTGCCTTCCAACCGCTGTATAAGTGGCACGTACAAAATCTCAGACAGCATCAAAAAATGTGCGTAGTTAGAAAGAGAGCTGGAAAGAAAGAAAGGTGAGCACCAAACGAGTGATGTGCCATCATCCTTCCATTATATCTTCCTTATCGCGTTTCAGTCATGATTTATTGCCTTTTTCAGGCCGTGTTCAACTGAAGCACCACTGAATAAACACCATAAGGAGTTACCTACTCAGTATGTTAGAAGCACACAATGGCCAAAAATTAAAAGTGTCCTGGTTTAGATGAGGTTGAATTTCAAGTCCTTGGAAAAATGTCATTTGCAGGTATACATCATGTCTCCCTAAACACAGCATCCCCTCAGTGAAACACGGTGGTGGAAGAATCACGCTGTGGAGAGGTTGTTCAATCGTTAAATACAGGGCAATCCTGAAACACAACCCTTCATGAGACTACACAGCAACTGATAGTGGGGCAGCCCCTCCAGAGCAAGGACACCTCACATACACAACAAGGGGTTTTATGTGGAAAGGTTTATTACTGAGCCAGCTGTCTTTCTTCTGTTATCCCAGGCAGATATTGACTCGCTAGACAGGGGTCATCATGGCAAGTTGTTCCTTTTGCTTCCTGCTGGGATGGGCCTTCTCTTCCAATCATCAAAGTAGACCCAGGCTTTTTCATCCATGTGGGAAAAGCAACTGAAGCAAACTCACCCACTCCCAGACACACACACACACACACAGAATAAAGTTTAGGTACAGAGTGATACTGAATTGCACACACAACTACCTTTGTGCTGCCAGCATATCTTTATTGTTCAGTGGAGTTGGGAGCAGATGAAGGCAGCGGGAGTCACGCTCGTTTTCACTGGAGTATAAAGCTGCACTTTCAGCAGCAGTGACCTGACAAGTTCTACTGTACAGTTATGAGACTTCTCAGCACCGTGGCTTGATTTCACAGGAGAAAGTATTTAAGTGTGCTGCCACTATGTCTGAAATAGGAAGGTATTACTCTCAAACTTGGATGGAATTGTCTGATAAGAGTCAATCTGGCTCCGATCTAATGCAAAGTTTAGTTTTTTGCATTAAGAAATCGCAGTTAAAATGCATGTATTGTGACCATCCCAAAAGGCTAAACAAGTTAGCAACAACTGTCACGAAAAACTGCATTATAAACTCTTAATGTCTAAAATAGGGACGTCCTGATCTCAGGGGCCCAACTTGGGGCTCAACCTAAGTATTTTAAAAGTTTCCGAGCTGGAGACTTTTTCTATATTGTTTTTTTGGCTGGTCTCATAGCAAATCCGTTTTTCCTAACAATCTAAGTCCTTTTCACCCTCGCAATGGGTGCTGTTAAAAAGTCTGTATTAGCTGCTGTGACTTTCTGTCTTTGTAGCTGAATTCTCATTACAAAACTTTGATGATATTCCACAAGTGTAAAAAAAACAACAACACAATTTCACAATTACGGTACAGTGTTTCTGTTAAGTAAAAAACACAATTAAAACCACACGTGAATGAGCTTGTTCACATAATAAGTCATTAAAACACTGACCTTCAAATTTTAAGTTATTTTGCATCAACAAGTCATATGAAAACAAAAGGTTAGCATGCTAGCCTTAGACAAATGCTGTGTCATATTGTCTCAGCAGAACATGAGAGACGTTCTATGAGCAATGAGAACATGTAGTGTCCTTATCAAGAGACCTGCAGCATCATGGAGATCTGAGGTAAATGGGTGTTAAGCATGTTTCAACACTTTAAACCTGCGAGGTTTTCAAGAATATAGCATTTCTAATTAATTAATAAAGTATGAACAGGGACTCAATACTGGAAAATGCCTCAAAAGTTGATATAGTGATGAGAAATAAAATCATCCAAACATTCTTCTGCTACCAAAATAAGGTCACAAAAACTGCAAAATGATTGACAACTCTATATACAATTAACTGGAACAACTGATCTAAAACAATATCAAATTAATTCATAGTAAAGGAAATCTGAACTCTGAACTTACCCAAAGCTAACCACTTCAGAGTTTATTCCTCTCCACATTCCCACTATAAAAACTGACCACTGAAGCAATTATGACTGTGGCTAAATTAACTCCACTGCTCTGCAGAGCTGTGGTCGACATTTCTTTACTGTTTAATGCTAGTTTTAAACAGCTCCAGGCGCTGTGTGACAAATAAAAACGTATCCAGCAAAGGTCACTTTCTCTGACCCCATTATTTCACACTCTCAACATATTTAGTAGAGAGCTAGTGATTAGATTGGTCTAACTAAATGGTTGCTAGGGTTTCAACCTGTTGTCAACTTTACAAGCAATGGTACCGCCTAACAAAAATACTACCTCCCTTTCCTTAATTTTCTGACCTGAACAAAATGCATACAAAGGTTCTAGTTATGAACTGATAGAGCTGAAAACATTCTCCTCTTTGCCTTCCACTGTGTCTCAAAGTGGGAGGCAACAAGATCTGGGGCAGATGCTCCTCCATTAACTGAAGAATGCGAAGGATGAGGGAGCAGCAGCAGGCAGTCAGTGTTGTGGAGAACCAGTGAGATAAGCATTGTTTATAGGGGGCCGAACGCATGGGCCCCGAGGCGCTCAGCACCTGACCGTGTAAACAGTCCCCCATCAGCTGACCCTCAGCGGCCACCTCTGATGTTTTTTTTGTTGTTTTTTTTTACGATACTTGGAATATTCCGAGTCTCAGATGTTTGGAGAAACCCACAGTTCTGTTTTTACATCTGTGGCAAGATATAACTTGAGTAAACATGGTTGGAAATGGGTTCTCCTTGGACACTTTGGCTTCTTGATAATTTTCCAAGACAGACATCTAAGGGTACTGGGTCACTCAGTGTTGACTCATGACAATCTGGTAAGCTTTACAAAGTAGTGTAAAAAATAAAAAAATAAAAATTAGGGTAGAAAAGAAAATTTTGAATCATGATAAAATGTTTAAATTGGAAGCAGGTTTTGAATGGAAGTTTTTGTTGTTGGTTGTTATTAAGGCACTTTTCACACGGAGTCGCTCTTTAGTGAAACCGTAACATCTTTGTTGCGATCCAGCCGATCGTATACATGATTCCACCGGCAGTTTTCAAAACCAGGTCTCAGACGGGGAACTTTTCAGTAACACCCCCTGAGGAGGTGTGAAGTACTCCGCAGAGGTGAAAGCGAAAATTTGCAGGATGCATGGCTACTGGGTTTGTACTATAAATGCACGGGCAGAAAACTGTCAGGAATATGTATGTGTTACATTTAGAGACAGGTAATGGTTTACGAAATGCTAGTGGGGTGCAAGCTAAGGATCAAAAGTGTTCAAGTGTTTGGATGACATGCTAAGATCACAGTGCCACATAGTGGTTTGGCATGTCATAACGGTGTATTTTCTGTGTTGTCTAGATGTGGAACTTCTTGCCAAACAACTTAAATAAATATCCAGCTGTTTCTAGACATTGTAGAGATATAGCCTAAAGAAGGAAGTATATCTATTTCAGTAATTCAGTTCATTGGCTTAAATAGCTAGGGCTCATGGTAATTAAAACTAGAATATTACGTTTAGACTATTCCCTCAGGATTTTGTGACTGTTTTTGTGGTATTTTGAGGTCAATTTTGTGGGGTTACCTTGGAAATCTAAAACTTTCAGCCAAAGTCACAATTACATTTTACTTGGAAGTGAAGTTTGGAGAAAGATTGGTTGGGGAGATAAAGGAGATCTAGTCTAGATTTCACAGTCAGTCACCTGCTGGATTTGGTTCACACTGTTTGATCAAGTCCAATGTGGACCAGAGCCAGTCAACATTTCACTGGAATTACTGATGTAAATTAACTTTTCGGTTTAATTCTACATTACTTTTAATCAAAGTAATTTCCATGGATAATAATGTTAAAAATAGATTGGTCTTTCATCTTATTTTCCTTTCTTTTTCTTTTTACTTATGAGGCGATTATGAGGAGCAGTTCTGCTGGAGCAGTGAGTCTTATCACAGCCTGCATTGATACCAGGGAAGTTCGCAGTTGGGGCTTCCATGCATATTTTCCAGTGAGGTATTACTGGGATGCCTGTTCAGTCTTGAATGTAAGAAGTGCATAATTCCTTATGTCACCAAGCATCAATAAATATGTTCAAATATTTACACAGATCGCCCTAATTACAGCCCTCCTGATCTCTAGATGTTACACCGCTCCAAGGCCGACCACTTCGGCAGCGTGTTGAAACAACCACAAATATAATTCCTCAAGTAAAGACTCCAAGTTTTTCCACCGCCTGTATTCTGCTGGTACCACTGGATGTGGATGGCAGTGCATTAGAGCTCAGCACCTACTTCCAACACAAACATATTTGCACCCAGTGCGGCTAATTCTCCAACCCAAACGGTTAGGTGAAGTGTTTAATGCTGAAGACAGACAGAGAGCAGCCACTAAATAAGCCAGATCCCGTCTCAGCTCGGTTGCCTGGGCTTGGCAGCTTTAAGGACAGTGGTGGAAAATGTACCCAAAATCGCCTCATAATATTCCCCCTACCTCTTGACGCACAGACTCTGTGCTGACAAAGTGACACTCTAGAAAGGATAAAGTGTCTTACTCTACTGTTTGGTTTATTATACTGACAAGAACTGCTGATGGACAGTAAAATCAAAAAATACTTACACAGAAAGAAGCAGCTGTTCCTTAAGGAAAATGACTAAACAGCTGCTTCTTACTGTACTATAATGAGAATATTGTGAGATTCTCTATCTGATCTTTAAGTGTACTGGTCAGGGATAAGGTGTTGGGTAAATGTAAAGCAGGGTTAGGTTATAAAACAATATCTTGAGCTATGCAATAACCCAAAAAGATAATGCTGCAGAAATCAACAGAATTACCACCAGTCATACACACTAGGGCCAAAATTAGTCCAATTTAAACTTTGCAACAACCCATGTAGGAAATGACCACTTTTTTATTGGCCACAGACACAATGGTATGATTTAGTTCAAAGAATATGGATGAGGTGGAATGGCCTAGTCCAAGTCCAGGACTAAAACCATTTCAGGAATCTATGTCAAGAGGGAACTAAGAAGGGAAATGGTAAATATCGACACACTCCATCTAATCTAAATGATCTTGAGGTATTTTAAAAAGAAAAATGACAACCTTACGACGTGTGACGCTGGTAGAGTCATACCCTGAGTAACTTGCAGACGTAATTGCAGTTTTACAAGCTACTGACTCAAAAATGAAGAAAAATGTTGATTTAAAACTATGTTCATAATTATGCGCTACCTTGTTTTGGACTATTATCTAAAGAGTCCAAGAAAAGACATTGATGTTTGTGATGTGACATAAAATATGAAAGATTCCATAAGTTATAAATACTATTGCAAGGCAAAACCTATACAATATAGTCAAAGTCAACTTGCTTGGTTCTTTCTTATACTTCTATCAGAAGCAGAGTGCCAAAAATAGCAGGCCTGAACACCTGGAGCTAGTAACACGCACACATGAAACGTTAAGCACAGAAGTGCATTTCACACAGACTTTAACAGAAAAACATAAATCATATCTTATGGTATTTGCGAGTTCTGCTTTCCTCAACGTTTGATTGCATAATCTGGATTTATTAGAAAAGCACACACATTCGAAGCGCTTGGCCATGGAATCTGTTATCAAGATGGTGTTGAGCAGAGTGAGTTGTAAAAACGTCTGCATGCTGCCGCGCCAAGGCCCGAGCAGCCCTCCCAAAACCTCTTGAATTGTGCTGATTTAAAGAGTAAACAACTCTGCGATTAAAGAGTTACAGTCCGGGCTTCTCGCGCCAAGTTCTACTCTTAGACGCAGACCTGGGAAAATAAGGCTGCTCTCGCATAATGCTGCACGCTTTGCCTTTACTTAGGAACAGAAAAGCCACCAAAGGTATTTACCTGCGCAAATGCAAATAGAATTTTCACACAGATGCAAACACACATAGTACATGTTGTATATGTGTTGGGTAATTGGTTAAAAATATCTGACAACCCACAGGGTTTACCATCCAAGAAGCTTTTCAAACAAATATTTATGCTTTTGTATAAAGAGGCCTTAATGACTGACATAAATATGCCAGGTAATTCTACCAGTGCAATGTAACACACCCAACCTTACCATATGACTATGAAAGATCACCTCAAAACTATGAATTCAGATGTGGTTAGGTCTGACTGCAAGACTATCGAGCTTCACTTTTTCAACTAAGATGGACAGGTCAAGAGATTTCAAGACACCTTTATTTTGAAGAGTGGAGGCGGTTATACTGCCATAAATCAAGGTGAAAGTTTGATTACAGTCAGGTTAAAGTTCATCTGACAAAGTTTTTCTTCTTTCTTTTCATTTTCTTCTTCTAATATTCAAATTGTACAGTGATATTGTGGTGTTGACTTTTTCTTAAAAGTTGTGTGCCATGAAACCAACCAGTCTAAATGAGAAAAGTGATCAAATATTCTGCAAGGTTTAGGCTAGAATTGTTACTGGCAACAGAACGTGTTTGGTTTCTCAGCAACTTGATAAGACATTAATCCTCATATCAGTTCTGTAAATCACAGACTAGTGATTTCAATCAAAAGGTTCCATTTCATCCCTTACTGCATCTGAGGCTTGTATATGGAATTAGGTTCCCTCCTGCCCCACTGATCATAAAACCCCTCATCTACATAAGACTGGGTGCCCAATCAAACTCTTGTTATATTTTCAGACCACCAGCCCACATCCTCCTCCTCTCCTGCTTCAATTCTCTTCCATAATGTGTGGCCCAGAGCCAGTTGGAAACTATAAGGTAATATTCATTTTGTTTAAATCACGGCATACTGCAGGTTCTTGCCATATCGGCTACTGTTCTTTCTGTTTTCACAGTCGCACTTATTTCCTCTCAACCCTCGAGATTGAGAGGGTTGAGAAAGTGTCTCCACGTTCTCAAAACCACAATGCTGAAAAAAGATAGTTTCACACTTAAAAGAGGGATTGATATTTGTCGTCAGTCCAGGAATTCTTACTTCTCAAGGTTTGTCTCCTTTCTAGGAAAAGCTCATGCTCCACACATCTCACCAAAGACCTTGTATTTCTTGGTTTGGCAAGGCCTCAGTGTCATTTGTTTATCTGTTACAATCTGGTGTTGTGGGATCTTAATTTCTTGTCAAATACCTTATACTAGTCTCTTCAGTTTAAGTTCCACTATGTCCACTGTCTTCTTAATCACTTTGTCTTTTTTCAGTCTTTTACCTGTATCCTGTCATTAGAATTAAATTTCTTGGTCCATTTTTTAATTTTAAAGAACCAAGTATCCAGGTTCTTATACAATATATAAGGACCTCAAAGACCTTATATATTGTATAAGGACCTAACAGCGTGTATAGAGGGCTCTGGGGTACACTTTCATGTGGGACTACAAGATACTGGAATTACTTTTAAAAACTAAAATGGTCGTTGCATACTCAAAGCAGAGGCTATTTCTGTGGGACAAAGTTTAGATGGTTCCCTGTGTGAGTTGGACACAGCCAGGTCAGTCCATTATTCTACATCTAGTATAAGATGTTCCGACATCCAAGAGCACAAATGTACGGATCTTATGAATCTTTTTTGCATCCTGTGTATTTATTAGTAATGAGCTGCATAAAAGACTTGTGTCTTTTTATTTCCTAATGGTCAGGTGGTTTTAAGTATCTGGTCTGCCATCAGATAGAGTTTGGTATCTTGTCCTGTCATTTCAAGTCAATTACAAACTACATTCTGGTATTAAGTAGAAATGACACATAAAATTAGCCCCTTCAGCACTTCATTATTACAGAATATAATGGAATATTCATGTTTGCTTACTTCCTGAAAGATTATGGATAGAGCAAACTGTTTCCTAGAGACTAATTGGACCCTAACAGTTAACCTACCAATCCATCACTGACATACTATCTAAAAATGATCCAAGTATCCAGTTTACATTTTCTTCCTCTTCCAAGAAAGTAACTTTTCCATTATTCTTTTCATTAACAAAGACATAGACTATGGATAGGTTCTGTTGGTCATGTTCCTGTACTTTGTGCAAATGAAATTCAACAAGCCCACTGCCTGACAAAACAACCAAGGCCAAAGTGTTGTGAGAGGAAATTAACTCTAAAACAGAAACCTCTAAGGACGGATAAACAAGAAGTTGTTAAAGTTCAATACGAGCCTTCAGGTGGGAGTAAAAACTGCAGTCACTAAATAAAACAAAGGCATTTATTCATTATTCTACAGTGAAGAAAAATGTTCACCAAAAGGGCAGGTGGAATGGTAAGACATCTGCAAATGACTTTCCAGAAGTAGAAAGTCAAATATGAGACCATAGAAAGCACTGAGGAGTTGTAAAAAAAAATAGAAAGAAAAAAAGTTACATTGTATTTTGAATGTTAGAGTTCATGAGAGTACTGTTTCATGCAAGAAATACAGTGCTAAACTTAGACTGAAATAAGATCTTCCAAGTGATTTAGCAATGTCAGAAAAAGAAGTGGAAAAATATGTCTATTTCTGAGGTTTTCTTACACTTGAGGTTAGATATGAATGATTTTATAAATCAATAAAGATCAATGCATTGTAATTATCTCTGGGAATGTAAAAATCTAGAGTGTGTTTACTTTATTCTAACCATGGCCATAAGCAAATCAGTCACCACTAGAGGGGCCTGATTCCTTTTCATCCTACCCCAAACTGCTTCCCTTTCCTGTGTACTTCATTCAGGACATGTATGAATTTTCTTCACAGTCTTCTTTCTTCCCTCCTTCCTGACTGCTGCGTATTCGACATCCTTTGTCCAGTGTACACTGATCCCTCTTCTGCATTTTGCAAACCGTCTCAGTCTTGCCTCTCTTACTTTGTCTCCAGATCTCTTAACCTTCGCAGTCACTCTGACATCAAGTTCCCAATCCTGTTCCTTTTGGTAATTTCTTGTTTGTGCTCCTCTTCACCTCTTTTGCGCCACCAGCTCTGACTGGTTGGCCCCACTTTGCATGCCAAATTTTAATTTACTTTTGACCACCAAACTTAAGAGTATTCCTATTTTCAATTTAATCCGAGTTGGGATACCAACAAACATGCAACAACTTTGGTTCATAATTCTACTATAAAAAGACATAATATTAGATCATGTTATTACCATACTGCCATTCCTGACCCACAAGTTACCTCTTCCTTCCAATGGGACTCGGAAATGCAAGGAATTCTTGTAAAGCTGTTCAAAGTTGCTCTAGTGCTGAGTAAGTCATGAGTCACTATAACAGACACAACTCACAACATCGGTCTCTGCATTCCTAGTAGCAACGCAGACGCAGACCTGGCTCTTGTTAGCATGTGTTACCAGATGTGTTAACACGTTTGATCTCACTCCATACATGGTTGGATGTTTCTGACACCAGTTAACCTAGATGTTTGCCTCCAGCTGCTTTACTCAGGACTTGATGTACTGGAGACACAATATAGCTTGGAATAAGGAAGAAAAAACATCATATGTAAAAAAAAAAAGAAAAAAGAAAAGAAAAAGAGTGATCAACTCTTTGAGAAAGGAAATTTTATCTGCGACAGCTGGAGAAGCAGGACTGAACCAGGTGTGTGTTAAATCTTCCCCGTTCTGGTTTTGTCATCAAGTATTTCACAGAAATAAAAAGATTAATTGAAAAAAAGGCGATCGAGAAAAAAAAAAAAAGAGGGGGACAAGAAGAGAAAAGGTCAAAGGAAAATAACAGTAAGTAAGTTGAATGGGGGACAGAATATAAGAAAAGTTCCAGTAAAAGAAGGGGAAAAAAGGACTAAGAGGAATGCTGGGAATGGGAAACAGCAGAGAGACAGTGACAAAAAACTGAGTGGAAAACAGAAGAGCTGGAAAAGGAGTCCCTGAAAGAGAATGAAAAGAAAACAGAACCTGCAGAAAAACTGGCATCTAAAGAGAGACAAATGGGAAAAACCTGCAGTGAAAGGAAAGATGGATAACAATTGCCACACACTCAAAGCAGCTTGCATGGGTGTGTGTAGTATGTCTTGACTGAGTTAGTGCAAAGTTTCAACCTGTAGGCATCAAGTGTGTTGAGGCAGAGTCCTTGAGAGTCTGTTATGGGTTTACAAAAAGTTGGACAAGAAGATCAACACTGCACATTTAAAGGTGGGAAATGTGGTAAATTTAAAGGAAAGGATCAGATTGGACTTTCATAAGAACTTGAAAAATTACTTCAATAACTTTAACCCACTCTAGCCAAGTGCTTTAGGTTTATTTGCTCAAGTGGTAGACCTTACTATAGAGCTACTTCCACAGACAAATTAGCTTGATTTGAACAAGTGGAAGCGATGGCTGCCTTAGCATAAGCAACTTGGTAAAGCAAATGCAGTCGCTCTGTTCAATACTCCCATCCCTCATTTCCAACACCCAACATGGTCAGTAGTCAAAATGTGATGTGCTCCAGAGCTGTGTTCATGGACAGGACCCTGAATTCGTAACTTTGGAAACTTTGGAACTTCTGCTTTAACGCAGCTGATGTGGTTCTGCTTCTTTTTGTCTTTAAGCTTTTACCTTCAGCATACACGAGAGAGACTCTCAGTCAAGTGTGAAGAAGTTATAGTAAGTAGACTACTTTCGCTTGATCAGGTGTGAGGCTGTGTGCCACGCCAAAGAGTAGTTCTAGCATGTTGCAGCCTTTCTAAGACCATTGGATGATGGAGGAGGAAATGGATGAGGGGATGGAATAAAATTATATCTGCTATAAGTGGTGTGTTGCTTGAATTTTGATAGTGATGAAGGAGCAGAGCTGAAACTCTGTACTTGGAAATTTATGTTCTAACCGGAATTGATCCCCATGACCAAGAAATTATGACAACAAGACTCTGCATATAAAAGGCTGCAATAAGTTTTGTCTGAAGGGAGGCTAAACTAAGCTTTGTAAGGAGCTCTGTAATCAGGAGTGAACTTTGGAGAAGATTTGCTCCACTAATGCTTGAATTAGTGTAGGCCTCACTTTGGAGGGCTTCCAGGCATGTCTCACTGGAACTAGACTCCAGGTGAAAGCCAGAATGAACTGAAGGGGCACATACTTTTTCTCCCTTGGGAATGCCGTGGGACCTTGCATAATTGCTGGAGAATATTATTATGTCCAGGTCTCCCGAGTCGATGGGTAACCACTTTCCCACAACAAAGACTTAAGGATGCAATTAATTCCCACTGAAATATATGCATTAGACTAATGCATCCTGTTGAGGGCTTACACAACACTGAATGTATATAGTTTTGGATTTTGCATGTGCATTTTGCCATTAATTATGGTATTTTAGTCACCATCTAAGTTGGCCTGAACAATGAATTTCTTTGTAAATGCCTTGCTCCTGAAATTCTGCATATGAAAATGCTTTACGACAAGTCTAATTTGTCTTGAAGTTGCAGAATGAACACTGTGCCTGTACTTCCAGAGGAGAGTATTTTTAACCGGGGTGGCTGTACTGTAAACACCGGCCGCTCTGTGTGTTCTCACTCCAAGATTTAAACGCTGCGGCCAACTGCAGACTCCCTGTGGGATGGAAGGCAATGATATAGTGCGTGTCAGACAGGGAACACTGAAAGTAGTAGGGAAGAGAAAGCAGTGGAATGGATAATATTGTCTCTTTTTTTCAATTTTTACCCAGGGATCATTAGGAAATCTCAGATGAAATGAACCAGCGCAAAGAAATATGAGTAAATCAAATCTGCGGTGGCTAAAGCATATGTTAAGGTAATCTGATTTTGTTTTTTCTGTATGTTTAATTTGATAATCTCATGGTTCAGTATGATGTGCTAGAACAAAAATCACTGCCATGTTTCCAGCTTGGATCAGGGAAAGTGAACTGGGGTGCTTTCTTCTGTTAACACATTAGTTCTAATTGGCTGAACAGACCACAGACTGTTTGACCTTCTACTGCCATGATGCCACAACTGCAGGAACAAACTTTTGCTCAGCTCAGGATAAAGTTTATCAAACTGATACAAAAAGGTGCCGAGACAAAGCAGCAACTTTTCTTTCTCTATGTAGGCAGTTGTCATTTTTCGGCTCATAGTTGATAGTTTTATTTATTTCTGTATCCTATGTCCAGAAACATGCCAGTCAAGAAAGCAGCAAAAAGAATTGCTAATGAATAGTGATGTTATGCAACTCTGAAGATGAGTGTGACTTTATACACAGCAATTTGTGTAGGGAGGACGTGGAAGCTTAGGACAAATGTTTAATAGAGACTAGGTTTAAGATCTAACAAACCAGCACCCTACGGAGGGTTTGAAGAGCACCAAGTTCCCAGTGAGCTTGGAAATTGCCAATGCAGCAAGCAATCGCTTCTGACAATGTTTGTCATTTTAAAAAATACAATGCTAATTAAACTCGGATAACCAAATACGAATTCTCAGATGGGCCGCATTTGACTCAGATTTCACCCCTAAACAATTAGATTCCAGTTTCAAAAACTGGTCACAGAAAGGAATAACTGCTTATTGCAAGATACTGGACAAAAATACACTACCAAGCTTCCACACACTACAACAAAGATTTGATTTAGAAAAAGGGGACTTCTTTAGATATTTACAATTTAGACAATATTTTTTCTCAAACATATTAAAAGACAGCATCTTAGAGTCTAACGAAATAATTCAATTGGTTTCACAAGCTTACTCCACGCCTGGCAAGATCACCATTTCCAAACTTTATCAGGGGCTGTTGGGATCCAGAGGAATGTCAATAGATTATGTTAGGAAAAAATGGGAGGAAGAGTTGAACACTGAAATACCTCAAGAACAGTGGGACAATATGTGTGAATCAGCGGCTTCAACCTCCTCCTCAAACTATTGGCATGAATTCAGTTGGGAAAAACTTGTCACGATTTTTTCGAACACCAAAGCAGCAGTTTTATAGAAACCCAAATGCTTCTAAATGTTGGAGAGGATGCGGGGACACAGAGGCAAATCACACCCATATTTTCTGGTCTTGCATAAAGATCAAGTCTTATTGGAAAGAAGTTTTGGAGAAGATTGAAACAATTTTGGACCTTAAACTTCAACAACCCACCATGTTACTGCTGCTTGGTGCCGTTCCTGAGTGTTGGAACATGTGTGACAAATATTTCTTAAAAATCTTCAGTTCTACAGTCAAAAAATTGATCACTTGGAAATGGCTTCAACCTGATCCACCAACTCTGAAGAACTGGCTGGAACCGGTGGACGAAACCCACAAAATGGAAAAATTAACGTTCATGCTGAGATCTAGATTTCTAGAAAACAATGACTGAATCAGGCCTCTTATACTGTCACTTTAAATGCTGCTCAAAAATCCAAAGATTGGGATGTAAATTTGTATGCTGTTTTTCCTCCTGTATATGTTCATCTTTGTCAGAATGTAAGTAATTCTCCTTGCCGACAGTTGTTCTGCTCTGTGTTCTGTATATCATTGTTTAATTGAAACATAATCAATAAACATATAGTAAAGAAAATAAAAAAATAAAAAATAGAATACTGGCAGCAATCAGGTAGATATGGGAATTCTTACAGCACTGATCCTCTTATGTCTGTGTCAAAGAAATACAAATGTTCAAGTCCTACAGTGGCTGTATGTGATGTCACTGCATCAAACACAGTGTGAATGGAAACAGCTGAAAGTCTCACTTTCAGAGCATAATTATTATACATGCAAGTATAACTAAGCTCATCTATAGTTAGTTTATCCACATTTTGCTTGGCACAAAAACAAAACCTTGTTCACAAAACAAAGAAACGACGACAGACGTATCTGATGTTTTAACACGAACCTCGTTAAATATTAAAACAAAAACATGTCCACGATACGATCCTCCCACCACATTATATTTCCGTCCTTCTCAGAAAAATAATCTCTTTACGCCACTGTGACACAGGTGCGATTATGGACCTGTTAGGACCAGCAATAGATGTGAAATCCCATGTTTTTTAAACGGGTCAACTTCTTCCTCGGAAACAAAAAGCACAAAAAGGTTGCTTCAAATTGTTGCTTACAAATCCCTCCAAAGTTGACAACTTTTCCTCTTTTGAGTCGACAGAAATGATAGCCCACCTATGGAGCTGCAGTTGAAATGGTGTGGCTTTGAGCAGAACACTGAGACAAGCCTATGTGAATCGGAAAAGTCAAACCCGGTTTGCATTCAAAAATATCAAAAAGACTCTTGGAAACCATAAAACAGTTGATACAAAGTGAAAACCATGCAGTCAAAGAGACGGAAAGCTAAAGAGAGAAAATACACACAGTAAGGGCCACCCAGAGAAAGAACAACCACTGCTTACATTCTAGTCACTCAAGCCACTGGACGACTGACACTTCATGCAACTAGACCTACTTTGAGCGTGTCCATGTTTCTAGAAGTTTATCCGGAACAGAGCAGAAGATGACCCAAATAAGAAAATAGACAACAAGAGATCCGGATTGTTTTCTGCAGTCGGTCGAGTATCGTCTGCACAGACGGATGCACGCAGGGTCAACAGGATGTTTTTTTGCTCTTAAAGTGGACAAGCGTGTCTGGCGCTTGTCTGCACCTCCGGTAAATACTCACATACTCTGCATAATAACCTTTCCCGAACATCAAAGGGTCACAAAAATACCCGCATGTAACGGTCATGAGTTGGGTGAAAGAAATTTTTGATAGCAGCCATGTTTACCCTACAGAAATGATTTTCTTCACTTGGGTAAGGCAGATTAACAGCAGAATGCGGACCCCTTAAAGTAAAAGGACACAAACATTGTGGATAGTGAATGAGAAGTTTTTTTTCTTCATTTACCTGTCATATATTTGATAAAAGACCTTTATGTAGAGTTCAGTTCTTTAAAAACACTAAATTACCCCTGGCTGTGTGACTTGGACAGCAGCCAAAAGTCATGAGGGACAAACTAATTCCATATTAGTGGGAGCTGCACTTTATTGAAGCCTGGTCCATTCCTGTGAGTGCTTCTTCATGGCCTGTCATCCTGCAGTGCCACTGACAGTGACTGATGTGAACTGTCAGCATAAAGAACAACAAGACGAGTGAAACGTCTAACCTTGTTCTCATCTCCATCAAGGATGATAAATTGGTATCTCTGACAGCTCCAAATCATGGAAAGATTAAGATTAAGCCTTTGATAAGCGCAGGTGTTCCCCAGTACTACCAAAGACATGCAAGGCTGTGGTTTAATAATGTCTCATAGGAGCTCTGGCTTCTTAACCTCTTCTCTGCAAACTCGTCTGGAATCTCAAAGCAAATACAGAAGTAAAAATACTACGGAAAACAACAGTGCTCTTAAAAGTAGTGTTGGAAACACGAACAAGCAATTACATTTTCACAAAAACTATCAAAGCAATCTTTGTTTTGATAAATATTAGAAAGGTCTGAAAGGTCTTTGCAGTTTAAACCCTATAGGGTTACTGCTACTGCTACTCTTTAGCATGGCCATTAGCTTCCTATAAAAATCCACTTGATTCTCATCTCCCTTCAGTGCTCTATTTGGGATTTCTCCCAGTTAGCTTGATTTCTAACGATGAATTTGAACTGGGCGATCGATAAACAGAAGAGATGGGAATGATGACGCTGAGTTTCTGCACTGCTTTGTAATCGTAGTCCAGCTATACAGGGTTGTAGTTTGGCAATGGCATCGGAGGAAGTGAACGAAGCCATTCAATCCTTCAAGCCAAACCGTGTTGGCCACACTTCCAAATACTGAGGAATTAAACTTGGAGCAAAAGGAATGTTTAAGACATTATATTGCTGGCAAAGATGTTGTGGCCCTCCTCTCTTTTTTGTTGTTTACAGTGCATGCAATTTACAGACTGCATCATAGCGAAGCTGGTGCATTACATACATTATGGCCAAATGTTAGCAACTGGGTTAAAAAAAAAAAAAAAAAAGCAATGTTTCTCAATAGCTTTGCTTCATATACATGTCCTATATAGATGTCCTACATGAAGCAAAGTATAGAACAAGCAGCTAGATTTCAGCTACTTTTATTAAGCTTAATGGACGTACCTTTCATTTTAGAGGCTCTTCACACCTTAAAATTATTTCCCCTTTTGAAGTCAAGCTAAAAGCAACTGGACTTGAGAAAGACTTGAGAAACATTGCGTTTTAATTTTGCGGGATCTGATTACACCCATGATCAACCATCATTTAGGATTTTTTCTGCACTCAACTACATATATTATACAGAAATTACATGGAATTCAGTTTTAAACATTAGCAGCACCAACATAATCTACATTCGTGAGACTGGAAAATGTCTAATGTCGCTAATTTGAATCATACCTAAACTCATATCTATGGTGTGTACTGTATATAACCATATTCAAATTAATAATGGCTACCTAATTTAACACCTGTATCAATGGATAAATGCAATCAATTTATTTGTTATATACAATTGTGATTAAATTCAAGTAGGAAGAAGTTAACTCAGATCTAGGAACAACTTGCCATATTACAATTGAAAGCAGTGCAATTTGCCAATAATGTTATCAGAAAGAAGGTTAGCTAGTATTAGCAATACAAGCATAAAACAATAGATTTATCAGCCTCTAATCCACTCAAACACTGTAGCAATCTACTTTTTTTTTTTATTTAAATGACACTTCGAATAAATGCCTTTAGCCATGTTTTACTTTAGCGGCAAAAGCAAAATGACACACAGCCGAATATATCAGCACATTTTAAGTTCCATTCAATATAAACCTGGTCTAAGAAGGATAATTGTGTCCTTTCCACACACCATTACCCTCTGAGCCAGCCAGGGAGCGGCAGTCGTTCAGTAAAAAGTGACCCTGTTCTCACCCTTACATTACAGTACATGTGATAATATTAAACTGTTCAACCCGAGCAGGGGAAAGGGATTGGAGTTGTAACAAAGGTATTTGTGGGGAGATTAACTTTGGCAGCTCTTTGGAAAGTCTTCTTGCAGGCTTAATGCTTTAAAATGTGCAACACCCAAATTTGGTCATCCTGCTGCAGTTGCTGCATCTGTTGCCATGTCTCTCTGCTGGTGAAGCATTTGTTTACTTCTGCTTATAATAAAATAGATTGAGGAGCTTTTGCCTCAACTCATCATAAGGTGGGTCTCCGTTACGGGTCAAATCCGATTGTTGTAACCAGGAAGGTGGAAACTTCCAGCAGAGCCTCCAGAAATGCTTAAAACCTCGGAAAATACAACCAAAGTAAGGATGTGCTGAACTTCTGGCAAACAAGCCAACACTTGCTGGCACTATTGGCCACACAGAGGGGGACTGAGAGGGGGGTTGCATTTGCACAAACAAGCAGGAACTCACACCCTGCATCCCATACACACACACGCACACCCCCACGCACACACTTGATCCTGAGTGATAATCGAGAAGAAACAAACAAGGAGTGTTGGTGTATGCAAACAGAGCAATGAAATGGATTTCAGTCTTTTTTTCCTGACATGCAGAGGAGTTCTTAGGTTCTTAAAGGACTACACAACACAATTAGACAGACTAATTACTCCTCCATACCACCCATTCCTCAACCACACCGACAGGCCGGGGCAAGCCGGAGATTTCTTCCTGCCTATGGTACACTGATTTCCTTTCCGAAGCAATTTAGGTGATGCTCAGTCAATGAGAAGTTTAAGATCTGTAAACTGCCAGGAATATTAAGTGCAGGTATCAGAAGGACGTGCTTGCAGAAAGTGTCAAACTGTCAAGTTGGGTTAATGGTGATGATGAGAAGCCCCTAAGGGATTTCCGCAAAGTAGGGGGGAAAAAAATGGGACATGTTCAGCTTCAAAATCCCCAAACGAAACACTGGCTTTAAAGGAATAGTTAGAAGTTTTTGAAATAAGGTTTTGTTGAGGTATTATAAGTAATAGTAATCTTTGTCTTATCACAATGAGTTGTAAAATAGTATAGAAATTGTCAGGTGAGTTTAAAGTTACCCAGTAAGTTGAACTAATTTAGCTATTTTGCCAATAGCTAAATTAGTTCAACTACTTTTTTCATACCCACAGGTATGAAAATTGTGGGACACAACTCTACCTGACCAAATATTGAACAGACATTTTTTAAAACAGTCAAATTTAGCTTGCAGCCAAGTGTTTCATAAAATGCAACAACATGCTATAAAGAACAAAAACAAAGGAAACAAAGGGGGAACAAATCATATAATCATGAACATAACTACTAAACAATACTAAACTAAATAATAAAAAACAAACAAACAAACAAACAAACAAACAAGATGACTGATAAATAGAACAGAATGTAGAACTAAGGAAACACAATGTTACTTGTTAAAGACAAAAGCGGTGGTTCAAAAACATAAGATCGTGGAGAAATTATTTATTTTCTCCACTTAACAATATCCGCCTGAGGCAGCCAACTCTTGTGACTCATCCAGCTGATTTTCAAAACTTTTACCATATTTGTTGTCCGTACACAAATAAAACTTTCCTTTACCCCTGGGGTACTTAGAACGGAGTGATTACCCTCATGAAGTGACCGATATAGCTGAAAGTATATTGGCTGAGCAGCTACCAAAAGTCTAGCATTGTATCCCATGGCTGTAAACTTTTCTGCTTTACTTGCCCTGCTCTGAGGATTCCCAACAAGTCCAGTCAATCTCTCACTAACTCTCTGGCTAACTTAAAGTAAACAGTAGCATGCTGCGCAACCACAATAACTGTCCCTGAAACATGTGACCGTGAGAAATAAAAAAATTTTAAAAAAATTTGGCAGCTGATCAATAAATAAGATTTCTGCCTCAACAAGTTGTTTTTTTGTTTTTTTTAACTGAATCATTTGCATCATTTGAGAAATTGCTTCAGGCTTATAAATGACTGAGAATATCTACACAGAACCTCAGTTTAATGCACCAAACTGATGAAAAAAAACCTCAAAGAAAAGTTATGATAATGTCAGTTTAGCAACAGGTTAATGCTGAACTCCAAACCTCCCCCCCTTCAGTCAGGAGGCGAAGTGGACTCGGTCAAAGACACGTTGGGAGGATTCGCCAGCAGCAGAGAATGGACTCATTTGTGTTTCCTCTAGCCCAGGAGAAATAAACAAATCCACCGTTTTGTTCCTCATCAAAAACATGAAATCCAGATTGGAAAAGTACATTTGGGTTTCTTTCTAGTTTATTTGTGTGTAAACAGAAAGAAGAGACGGCTGGTGGACAGCTGGAGGGAAAACAAAGAGGAAAGCTTCAGTTTGCGCTCTGACAGCTCGGTAAGTGGGATGGGCCAGCGAGTTGCTGGAAGCATTTGGCGGGGAGGTTTGAATTCTCCTCCCTCCACTCTGTAGACCAACTTAACTCCCCAGCTGCAGTCTTTGAAAGTCAGCCGAGTACATCGGAAAAGGGAAGAAAGTCTGCTAATCTAGAACACACAATGTATTAAAAACATGCTTTGGAAATGTTTGGAAATCTATCCAATCTATCCCAGCACTGTAGATAGAAAGGTCTTTAAAGTTTCCTTCATAAAAAAGGGCTTAACTTCCATTCTGCCCCGAAAACAACGCAGACGGGGCAAAGAGAGAGTCAGGACACGGTCAGTGATTCATCGCTCATCTACTTTCCCCTCTGAGTTGATGATGCGACAACATTCCAGCGCAGCACAAATGACTCACTGCTGTGCAAAAAAAAGAAATCTGCTACAGAGGAAGACAGACATCTGCTGCAGCCCAGAGGGAGCTGACAGCCTGACACCTGCGCCGCCGGCCGATACACAAGCCCTCCACTTACCTTGCAGATCTTGCTCTCCTCGCTCTCTGCTCTGGCCTTTCCTCCCGCCGTCCTCCTCTCCTGCTGGTACTCGGACCTGGCCGACAGCTGGCAGTTGAGCGCCGGGGTGCTGTTGCCCGGCCCGAGGTCCCGCTGCCGGGCCATGAAGCCCTGCGAGGCGGCCGCTCGGACGGCGCTGGGGATGGGGAGGGCAGTGTGCACCGGCTTGGTGCCCACCACAGATGGTTGCCTCAGCTTGGAAGCCACACCAACTACAGGCATTGTACTTCCAGGCCAATAAAATTAAGAGCGGTGGTGGTGGGAGAAAGGAAGTGGAAAAAAAAATAAAATAAAAATAAAAAATCAGAGGAAATCAGGAGGGTTTTTTCCTCTGAGGGAGCCAGAGCTACAGAAAACCTGCAGTTGCCTGTTGGAGTGAGAGGAAAGCAACTGCTCTCATTCTGTGGCCTTCAGCGAGCACAACTCCCAGAAACTGAAAGGGCTTCTCCTTCCTCCTGCGCTCTTCCTCCTCCCTCTCCTCCCACATGCAGCAGAGCTCCCTCCCCTTCCCTCCTCGCCCTGTCAGAAGTGCACCACCGAGCCAGAGACAGCAGAGCTAGGAGGGCTGGGGGCTAAACTCTTTTGAAAGACACAACAGCCACTATCTGGAGAAACGGATCACACAGTGTGTGTGTGCGTGTGTGTGTGTGTGTGTGAACTTTCTTCTAAAAAAGAAAGAAGAAAAAAAAAAACAAAAGGTGGGAGAGTAACAGAAAGAATGACAAGAATGTGTAGGACTGTCTTGTATTTATGTCTGTTGAACTGTTTTGCATTTTTCATGCTACAACCACCAACTTTCGTGGCTTTTGAGAGAAGTTCATGTGATAAGCCAACGCAAAGTACTGCAAGGTTTTAATCTGATTTACACAAAAAGCTAAACAGTGCGGCATGCATTTGTATCCGGTTCCTTTAAACAAGGTGCGGTGCTCTGACATTCAGGAGCCATCTAATTAGTTGAGCAAAGTTTGCATTAGGGGTGGAAGAAGGTGCTTTGATGGGATCAGAGCAGATTAGACTTCTGAAGTCTACACACAAAATGCTAAAAGTGGCTAAAAACTAAGACCTCCCACACCATCAATGCAGTGGAAACAAGGTGGAGGCAGCATCATGTCGTGGGAGAGATCTGTTACAGTAAAGCTTTTCAGATCAGGGTGGTAGACTAAAGACGTTCAGGTAAAAAATGGTGTGATGTGTCAGTTGTAGAAAACATTTCTGGGCGTGGAGTAGGGGATAGCGGGTGTCGCGGGTTCGACTCCCGGACCCAATGATATTTGCCGCATGTCTTCCCCACTCTCCTGTCAGCCTACTTTCATATTAGGGACACTAGAGCCCACAAAAGACCCCCTGGAGGGGTAAAAAGAAAACATTACTGCTAATAGTGGAGATAATCTTTCTTTTAGCGTTTTTTGCTAATTTTGAAAACGCCCACGTAAAGTTTTTTCTGACTATATTCTAACTCACCTGGCTGTTTTTGTAGACCTTCAGATGAGTAAAGTTTGAAATCTTTAAAGTTGAAATTTTGGTCAACTGTTAAAAATCCTTCAATTAGTTAGATGTTTAGAGTCATGCTCTCATTTTGAAGTGCATGAAGAGTGTGTCCTCTGCTCAGGTTCTCTTTTATTCCCCCAATAACGTTACTTCAAACAACAAACACAGGAACGATATAAAAGATATATGCAAATCTAAAGACATCATAAAACATATAAAATATGTCAAAATTAATTGATGCTGCAAGGTAGAATTTTTTTCAAAGGCAGATATCATCTGAATATAAGTTAGCATGTCAGCATTAGGTTCTGCTAGATACTGTGTTGCAGAAGCACTATAGCATTAGCAGAACTAATGTTCATGATCAGTGCTTTAGGGTTAGAACAATTAACGTTTTAATGCCTAAACTATTTTCATGTGGGAAGTAAAAATAAGGCACAAAGTTGGGTTTCAAATTATTCGCCAAACCTGCATTTTTAATCAGCACAGTTCCAAAATGTCTGATTTTAATTGTGTAGTTTGGGGGTGAGGATACAGGCTGAGGTGGGTCGCCTATAATTAGGTGGGGAAGTTGAGAATAAGGAGGATGAAATAGCTTCGCTGAAAACCTTTTACCAGTCAATTTCTTTTATCCAACCATCACAATCATGACAGAAAGTGAAAGATCCTGAAAACAAACTCCTAAATTAAGTTTTCTTTTATGTTTAATAATGTTTTGTTTTTATTTATTTCAACCATGTTTCTCATAAGACTAACAAAGATTAGCGTAGATTCCCTTCATGTATACAGCTGTAAAGACCACAAACATATGGCCTGTATGTGGTCCATTTGGACTCTATTAAAACCATGGAATATGACATGCATCTTGTTTTTGCTTATTTTTTTTTCCTTTCCTAAGGAATCCCTCATAAGTTGAGTTTTATATGGAAAGGCTGCATCTGGTTCCGGTTACAGAGGCTGAGGAAAGTCCAGGAATCAGAGGGGCACAGTGTGGAGTCATGGCAACTGGAACGTTTAAAGATGGTATTGTCCAATAAAAGGAGCATTAAAAAAAAAAAAAAAAAAAAGGAAAAGAATATGCAGGCCCAATATTTCCCTAAAACTCGCAACAATGGAACTTTTCCTCAACAAACCCATGCTGTAGATCCTTATACATTGCCTTCTCATTTCTGAAGCGACCCCTACACTTAACCTACACAAATAGAACAATCAAATATTAGGATGAAACGTTCCTCTCGGGGAACCTGTTAAGAATGGCCTCATTACATATTTAATGTGGCTGCTTCCTCTGCCGCTCTGCTTCATGGGGGCTCAGTGTTTTGCCAGGGCCTCGGCCTCCCTCCGCCCAGAATAGAACCGGCAAGTTTAACATGTTTTCAATCATGCACCAGGGGCTATCGTGACAGGTCTAAAACAACAGAACACCACGTGAAAGACTGGCACGAGTCCAGCCTGGCCTCCAGCTCCTGCTGGGGGTGCAGAGGGAGGGCTCTGTTGCAGGAACAGGAGCCTATTTGGGCAGACTCCAGATTCCCAGCACAGCCTGGAACTGTTGGGACACCTGTGTCTTATGAGGTTCTGGTCAAATGAACTGAAACAAACTTACACCCAAACTCTAGTGAGGCTTTGAAAGCTCAGAAGGCGCCCTATTTTTCCATCGGGGTGTAGAGGAAATGTCTTTGTGTTGGATGGACGTGTGGGTAAAGGAACTTCTGGTGTAATGCAGTTGTGCAAGCTCCTCATTAAACAGCAGTAAAGGTTCCAAAGTCAATATTCAATCCCAGGTTACCTTTCATCCACACAAACCAAGCCAAGCAGGTCGGTAACCTTATGTTTGGCTACAAGGGCAAACCACTTCTCTTAAAATAGTGCCGGAGCCAATTGGGTCATGGCCAAATTAGGAAGGAAAACATTGATGATGAAAGGAAATGAAACATACATATTTTGATGGGAATTACTCAGCACTTGTCAGGTCAACACAATGGGACTAACTATGCTCATGTTGGGTCAGTCTTAAGGGTAATGTCTTGAAGAATCTACAAGGAAATGCTGGAACATATTTCTTCACATCCCATAATGTAATGGGTTCTGTCTTGACCATAGTGGGTTTGTGATCTTGACCTAATGCAGGGGTGTCAAAGTCAAATGGACGGAGGGCCAAATAAAAAATTTAGCTACAAGCCGAGGGCCGGACTGATCGAATGTTCATTGAGATTTTTTTAAATGACGCATTTGGTCTAGTGCAGCGGACCGGCCCAAGCCTTCGTAAATTTCCTGCGGACCGAAGTGCGCGTTGTGAGAGGATCGAGAGAGGCGGGAACCCGTCGCATTTTTTCAGACGGGGTGCCGGCTTGCTCCGGGCCGGTTCTAATAATAAATCAAGATCATCCCAGGGGCCGTAGAAAATCTTCTCGCGGGCCGGATGTGGCCCGCGGGCCTTGACTCTGACATATGTGACCTAATGGATCCAAGGAAACCCCAGCTAGCAAAACGTCAAATACCCTTCACCACATCTAGATTGAGATGCTAACATGCTATTGGCTAACTAAAAATGGTGGATCTTGTAAAGTGCACAAGTTCAAGTACATTTGTTTTACATTTGTAACAAAACCTACATGTTTTTTTGGTTGTTTTTTTTTTTTTTTAATCCTGGACTTCCTTGTTCCATTGAGCAGATTTTCCATCTTGAGTTTCAGGTGCTAAAGTTAAAACAATGATGCAACCAGTGAAGCATGAAAACTAATATTTCAGATCGCGCTACAGCTCAATCCTGATAGTTTTCTTTAAAGATTTTGTTTATTTTTTTCTTTATAATAGTAAGACAGACACTCTACTCAAATGTCAGAATGAGTAAAATTGTCAAATCTTTAAAAAAAAAAGGGTGGGAAACAAACAGGTATGCGAGGTGTGTGCTTACTGAAAGTACAATGTCACTCAACCAGTTTCTACCTCACTGCCTGTACCAGTACAAAATAGAGAAACTTTTCAGCCTGTGATTACTACATCTCTAATGTCCAGTTATTTACTTTGTAGCTCTTCCTCTTTTTTGACAGCTTTTTGTTCCAAATATGAACGCTTTATATTTGGAACAAATATAAGCCTTAAGAGGGAGTTATTCCTCTCCACTGTCCCCCAGTTCTTGCTCAAAATGAGGGGTTGAGTTGAATTGGTGTTCTTACATGGACATTTTACAGAAATGATTAGAAATTGCTCCGTATACAAGTTTGATTCAATCTGTCATCTGGATCAACCTGTTCTAAAACGAGCTGGACTGAAATGAATGAAACTGGATTCCACTTGAATTAAAGCTGCAAAGTTTGCTTAGATGGATGTGTTGTAAACTTGCACTATTAACTAAAAAAATACTGGAATGATTAATGGAAATGTGTGTGCATGCGCACTGCATAATGAAAAATGTGTGAATGGTTCAGATGATTTTCTTTCGCCTCCTTGCATCACTTTGTTGCTTATGAGTTTCTGGTTACATATTTATTGCTCACTAATTAAACATGGGAATTTTCTACATTAGGCAATAGCAACATTAAGCAAAAGAATACTGACAGCAATTACAGCTTAAGGGTGTCTGCCAGCTTCATTTAGAGCAGTGATGTGTGGCGAAGTTCACGACTGGTGAAGCACTGAGTCCTCTGGAGTCAGATGTAAAAATATAGAAAATCCCAAATAGAAGCTTCCATTTCAATTTTGACCTAAATTGAAACATTTAGTTGGTTTAAAAGCTTTTAATTACACTTTAACTAATTACAATAATCTCAATGTGCATGCTTTAACTGGTTGAAGACGTGTCTGACCATCACTGATTGGTTCCAGGGAGACATATGGTGAACATTTTTCAACTTTCTTGTGTCACGTCTACAAGTATAAGAGCAAAATTTGCTTGAATATTGCCGGTCACCTAATTGTCACCTAATTGAGCAATGTCCAAAGGAAATGAATTGAGAGGGAGCAATGTTGCCTCTTTCTGTGTTTAGTCCATAAGAATAATAATAGCCTACTGCTCGCTGCTTTTTAAAACAACCCATGTTTGACCAGAATTAGGGGACAATATTACAGAACAGGTCTAATTTATAAGGTGCAATAAAGACATGAGAAATATGGTTCAAAAAACGTTTGGTAACAATTTATTTGAAGGAGTGTGCATAAGACACTGTCCTAAACATGATATAACACGTCTTATGAACATGAAGGATTCTTTATGAATGTTTATGACTGTTGTAATGAAGTGTCATTTGGTAAATAATGACACTTTTAAGGCAAAGTTGCTTTAAATGTTGCATTAAAGGTGCTAACTTTGCAATCAAGTGTATAAATTTACCAAATAATGCAAAGTTGGCACTTTTAATGGACTTTTATTGCAACGTTTAAAGCAACGTTGCATTAAAAGTGTCATTATTTACCAAATGACACTTCATGACAACAATCATAAACCTTCATAAAGACTTGTTATGTCATATCAGTCTGATGAACACCCCTTCAAATAAAGTGTTACCAAACCTTTTTTTTATTTTTATTTCTTAACATAGTCTGACTTTGACATTCTTGTTTTCTATGAAACTGAAGACAAATTTATCTTTTTTCGACCATCACTCGACGAACCAATGGCTTTTCTTTTTACATGTGTGGTTTAAGGAAGTAGTTGATGATGTGAAGTAAGCCCTTCAGCGTTAAATTCAGCTGGAGAAGCACCATCAGTATTGCCATGTGTTTATTATCTGCTGCAGTCGATAAGTATATGATTTGGAAACCGGCACTGACTGATGAATGTGTTTGTGCTTCATATAAAAGATACTGCCTGGGGTCACGTGACGTCAGCCCTGATGTTATACCGCGACTGTGAAAACAAACACGTTGGGGTGTTGGGAGATAAGGAGGGTCAAACCCCAAATACGACTCCCACAGAGCACGCCAACACACACAGCCGTAACCTGCTCTCCCAGGAGGCCCACGCACCTGGCTCTGTCATAATGTTATCAGTCGGCCACATGTCAGGCGACGTGGAAAATAAAACAAGCGGGCACACGCACAACAGAAAGGCACCTCGACATAAAGAGGAACGAACACATGGGGAGCGCAGCCATGCACAACGGGAGCACTTCAAGCGCGAGTTTAGTCCAACGCATCTACTCACTTTTTAATGGCTCATTGTGTGTATTCACATGCTATTTTCATTGCATTTCTTATTTAACTGTAACACTGCAGTCATTAAATTGTGTTTGTTTGTTGTTGTTTTTTAACATTAGCAGAATATAAAAAAAAAAAAAAACAACAACTTTTGTTTGCATTTGTAAAGGAAACAGCTGGTGTCTCAAGTCCTGCTGGTCTAAGCATGTTACCCCTGGTGTCTTCATGTCAGACTGTTCTTAGTTTAATGCATGATAAAGGTGCCCAGTGCCCACTGTAAGCACATGCTGAATCATTCATTTCATTTTGCAGGAACCTAAACTGTTCTTCGGAGTCTTTTTTTCCTTTTCTTTGAGATTTCAGACAGGGAGTCAGCACATTTGTGGGGAGGTGGAATTTGAAAAATGCCCCGCTTCCTGGCTGTAGTTATAAACAAGACATTAAGTGGAACTTTGGCTAATTAAAAATAAGCAAGGCATCCAGGATCCCTCTGTAAACTGTGCTGTAGCCAGCTAACAGCTCCTCCACAATGAATCAAAGGAGGTATGTGGTTCAACTGAGGCAGCAGGATTTCCCCCGGTGCTCCGACTGGGACAATTCAAGCTCTTCCTGTTCCTCCAGTTCAAGAAGGTTTGAAGTCCAGCATAGTTTGTGCACAATTCACTAGCTTTCTACTCAACTTTTCACTCTTGGTGGTTAATTTTATCCTCTGTCCCCAATCCTGAAACGTATTCATCCAATCAGGCTTTTTAATTGTACATGTATTGTTCAGTTTAATATCCGACGGCTCTAACTTGCATTCACATTCTGTCTCACTCATCCTTTTGCTCTTTCATATAATTTCTATTCTCTCTGTGCTGCTTTAATCTCCTCTTAAGCTATACTACTAAAATCTCCTCGCTCATGTTACCTAATGGAGTGCACCAATCCTGTAATAGACCATTGTGTGGGTCAGAGGTTAGATCTACGTTTTTTGTCAGTGGTTCAGTGCTCATCAGCTGAAGTTTTAATTTTTATTCTTTTCTTGTTGGAATGAAAACTAAACAAAGGCAGAAAGTATGCTGGAAGAGGACAAATTAGTCATTTTTAATAATATTTTTCAATACTATCATTTTAAAATATCAACTCTAATTCTGGCTTTGTTTTAAATGAGTAATTGATGCAATCTAGCAGTTAGTGATACGCTCAAGCATGTCTAATTGTGCTGATTTGCACACTAAATACAGGTAACTTCTGGTATTTGTAGGGAAAAGGGACCCCAACTGTCTGAATTGCAAAAAAGACACAAATAATTGAGTAGTTCAAACACCAAATATAACTTAAAATGCATTAATACACACAATGGAAAGTGTATTAGCTCTAATGCAGAAGATAATATCCACAGTCTTTCTCAGAATACAGCCAATCAGCAGCAAGGAAATGAAAGCAGCTTCTGGATTGGCTGCTTTGCAAATGCCAGCCAATAGTGAGTTATGTAGAATTGTGCCTAGATATTTCAGCTTCTTAAGTTACTTTTTTTTTTTTTAAGTATTTTAGATATTCTCAGCATAAAATAAACAACAAAAAAGAGATTAATACAATATAAATAATTTTTCTTGGTCCACAGAAGAATCTGCACATAGTGAGCAGGGAATGTGTGTGTGCTACATGCAAATTAAAAGTATCTATTTACATAACCATCTGCGTGATGGTCAAAACAAATAAATATGTATACAGAATAATTTATTCAGGCAGATAATCTCATACTGGTGCACATTTATAGAAGACACAAACACTCAGCAGACGATCGGTGTTAAAGAGCTCAAACTATTTATTGGAAATATAGGACCTCACTCAAGCATGTGCCAAAAGACACAAAAGAAGACAAATGACTCCATGTAACTGAGTTGGTACAAATCATTCCCATCAACAACCAATACACCCTGTTCTCTTGCGATTTGCTCCGGTCGTCCAATAACTATCCCAAAATGTAACATTTTATCCACCCGTGAAAACCAGAGTCCTCTCTGAGACTCGGATTTCACAGCTGGAAATAATAAAACACTGAATATATCTCTTCCCTCAAAAAACAATAAACAGCAGAGGGGTCGTGGAAATGCACTAAATTCGAAGTGAGACCACAGTCGTGTGGGAGGGATGCAGGAGAACGCCAAGACCAGAGATGGCGAGCTCAAACATGGAGTGGCGGATGAGAGTCGAGCTCTGCTGACAACAGGGACCAGTTCATGTTTACGCTGCGCAAGCGATCATACCGGTGTTGTGTTTGAGTGGCAGCCCTGGCTGCTTTTAACAATCAGGCATGTCTGAGTCAGATCACGTACTGCACAAGTCACTTTCAGTGATGTTATGTCAAAGCTGCGGTTGCGTCCAAAAGCAAGCAAGGCATTTCTTATCCCAAAGAAATGACTTTCATAATTCTGAAAAGACAAGAGGACAGCAACCGCAAATTCAATTGCAACATAACAGCAACTCTTTCCAAAAGGAAATACAAGGCCAATGGAAATTCAATTAAATGACAAAACAAAACCCGGAGAGGGAAAGTGGCACGGCCTATGCTGAAAACAAGATATTAGCAGAATGCCAGAACAATAGCTTCAAATACATACATGCCTGTAATTCCAGGTTTAACACAAAACTCCTTGTATAAAATAACAAAGTGTTACTGTTTGAGGTGGTGAAAACTGAACAGTGTAAAACAAAAACTAAATGTGCCCATTTACTGTTGAAAGAAATATTTCAGAATTTTAGTGATAAAGACTGGGACGTTTCAAGACACCATTGAGCTGGTAAGGAAATACAATTTGATATTAAATTTCTGTTTTCAGATATGCTTACAGCTTGAATTGCAGCAAAAAGTGGTGCTAAGGTACAGAGGCAGAGCAGCATGGAGCCAGCGCTCCAACCCTTAACATGAGTATTTACATTGCCTCACCACAAGGCAGATTATCACTCCAGCTTGTGTACACACAAACACTTCTGAGTTCTACATACAACCAACATTTCTAATGTTGCTGCACATTTTAACAATTATCCAACTAAAAGAGATTAGGTGTTGAAAAAAATCTTTATCAGTTTAAGTTTAGGGACAAGAGTTGTTTTCCATGAGACAAACTCCATAAACTCCAATGTTTGTGCTTTTCATATATCATTCCACCCTGATATCATAACATAAAATGTCACTAATACTTTAATAATGATCTCCATTAAAGTTCTGAATAGACTCTGTGCTAAATTATTATGGCTTTTTAGTAAAGCATTTCCTGCTTCATTTGTAACACCCTTCCACATACAAGCATAGTGTTTGGAGAAAAGACTGGAGAAAACAGACGATTTAAAAGAGCTTCCGAAAAGTCGATTTTTTAAAAATTCCATTGGAGGAGATGCCAAGGGAATGAGAGATTAGGAGATAATTAATACTAATAAGGTATAAGCCAACTACCCAGATACCTTCAATGTTCTTCTTTTGGACTTTTGTATCATTCATGACAAAAGTGTCGTCACCAAGTTGTGTGTGGAAGTGTTCTTTCTATCCATCCATGTTTTTCCAAGATCGGGTCATGAATATTGAAATACCCAAAGGAAAATTTATGAATCCCTCACCAAAGAGACTCTTTCCAGGTGTTTCCCCAAATCAAAATATATGGGATCACCTTACAAGTCCAGGTGTACCTTAACCGAGTTCTGGGTCTCCAACCAAATGTCCATGCCTGAAAAACTTCTAAAGATATGAGTCTAGGATGCTGGTCAACTAACCGAACCATCAGAGCTGACTAGCCTCAGTGTGGAACAGCTCACGAGCACATCACAAATCATGAGTCAAGCCAAAATATAGGGAAAAATTATCTTAATCTTTCCTCCTTGCAGGGGGTGGGCCCAGCTGAAGGAGGCTCATTTTTGCTCTATCAGGTTGTCTCTGAGGGAGATGCAGTAGGTAAGGCTCCACCTGAACTTGTTCCCAGAATATGCCTCTGTCTCCCTATTCTGAGTGTTAAATCTGTCCATCAATCCTCCACAAACATTTAGTCGTTGAAGGATTACAAGGTTGTTGATGCCTACTCCCAGTGGTCAATGGGGATTAGGTGGGGTGCATCCTGGACAGGTCACCAATGAGGGTGAATGCAAGAAAGACACCAAAGCTCTGTAAATACTGTAAATACATCAAAGAAACCTCATAAAATCAACTGAAGCCACATGTCTAACTTTTTATCTTTAGCCCAAAAAGGGGAGAAAAAAAAAAGGTCTGTATCCACAAAATAAGTAGTAAAGAAGCGATGGAAGTGAACTGCTTTATTTTAGGGTAAATCAAAAAGGGTGTTGTTTTCTCATCTCACAAACACATACTGGTGTCATCTGTGGCTGTTCTGAGGTGGTGTTGTCTGGCCCTCATATAATGGTTCCTTTAATGTCGTCTGAGAACGGCGCCTGATTAAAGAAGAAGAAAATAAAAGCTGCCATTCTGCCTTCAGCTATACCTCTGGAAGGTGGCATGCTGCCAGCACAACCAGATGGGAAACTGCTACTATAAATAAAAGACTGTAAACTTGTATATATACAGTACGTACACACATAAGCTAACATAAGTGGGGCCTCTAAACTGCACTACAACACAATGTAAACATGAACTGCCTCTGGCTGAACTCACTGTACATCTTTGTGTTTAACGCCTATTCAACAGTACAAGCTTGTTAAGGATGCCTTCTCCGTCTTGTAAACTACAGAGTCAACAAACGTTTTCAAAGAAACCAGGTGAGGAAGAAAAGAAGCAGCATGGAGTCATTTGAAGAGTCTGACCAACAATGCAGCTTTATCACGGCTGAGTTGGAGTGAACTCCATGCCCACGATCTTGTTTGTGCGTGACTAGAAGGTGTTGGCAGAAGGAGTTCCTGTCTTTTGACACAAATCTGTGGACTTGGCATTCTGTTGACTTGTGGCAGGTTGAAACAGCCAAACGCCTCCTAAGTCATGACTGATGCTCCTTTTGTCTGTCTAATCTGGGATTTGTGAAGACAACAGCAATATTAGACATTTCTCCACAGCTCATGACTGTCAAAAAAGCAATGGTGATGCATCAAAAAAAGAAAGAAAATTACTTTGCATAAGTAATTCTTATTACTTTTCTTATAGTAATAAAAAATGTAATGTAAGCATGCTTTTCATTAGCAGGTAAGTGTAAAACCTCATTTAGACAGCCATGGTAAAAGGACAGGACCATGGTCTATTCATCCAAATAAGACACACACACACACACACACACACAGAAGGTAGATAATAGAGGAAACATACAGTACAAAGCAGAGGGTGATGCTTGTCTGAGATTGAAAAAGTTTCTATTTTCAACACTAAAGATAAAAGGTGTATTTGACATATTAGAAAGCTTTATTTGTAACAATAGTGGCAGTATGTCATAAATGTTCTTAAAGCTAAATGTCTTATATCGCCAGTTTTAATTTTGACTAAATATCTTTAGCACAATGTAATGTAACTGTACTGACTCGCAGCTGTTAAACTAATGACCTTTGGATTTTCTTGTTACAGTCCTGATTACACAGTATATCCTTATATTGTACCATAATCAACGGTTCTACTTAGTGATTTTCTGTATGGTACACTCTCGAACAGAGAGATTTATGGATCGCTATAAGAACTGTGTCAGAGCTCCATCTGGATACTTAATAGGTCGTTGAGAGTGTTTGTTGCGTTGTTAATAAGCAGCTGTTGACAGTCTCGGAGATTTACTGTCAGCTGTCAGATTTATGTTTCTCGAGGAATTGCTTTCACTCAGGTGTATGTCTGCACATTAATTAACTTTTTTGCAAGCTTTGTAATTATCATTATAAAGCTGAGGGCCATACCCTGATAAATAAATGGTACCAACGGTGCAGTGTTACAGAAATGTACTGATTGGATGTGTGCGACTGTAGTATTATCAAATTGGTGGAAACATGTACAGGTAATACACAATACACTCAGGATACAACACATTTTTAAGCAGTCCCACTTTTCACTCCACACTAAATCAAAAAGGTAGACTAAACATATCTACAGTTTGAACACTAAAGCAATGTGCAGGTTTTGGTTCCACAAACATGAGATCAATTGTGTAGAAACTGCATGCTGTGCAACTAGCTTCTATAATTTTCATCAACCACTCTCGGCTGGGACATTAGCTTTAGCATGTACTCAGTGCAAGGACAAACTGTTCTACTATTATCTGTTATCAGAAAAAAACTCAATGCCTTACTTATTTCAATTGATAATTTCTTGATGTGCAGAGAATGGGATGCAGAATGTAGCCTATCATCAATCGGCTAGTGCGCAAATAGGTTTCCTGTTGCCTAAAAGAATACAAATAAAGTCAGATATGTCTTTGATATATTCCCAGAGTGGTGTTGGAGGTAGGGTAGGTGATTGCACTGACTCAGTCATATGTAGAGCCTTGGTTTATATTGGGGTCAACAGTGCAAGCGAGACATTTTCTTTGCATACAGCACTATTTCAAAAACACAGCTGCTGTTAGCTTTCAGACTGCTTCCCGAACTGTCCAAGCAAGCTTCAGAATGTCTTTTACATGTCTCACAATAATGACTTTGTTGCTTGTGTAGCAAAACCCAAAATGACAATGTTTCTCTTAAATTAGCTAGTGGAAGCCAGTAATTAGTCTCAAGCAAGCAATTTTAGTGGCATAAAATTGTTGTCTAAACTCTGTGGTGGGGTGGCAGTGGAGCAGCGGTGGGAAAGCAAAGTAGGAAAAAAGATGAGGTATAAGGTATGCAGCTACTAAGCTGATGGGTGTGCAATTTGTACAGCTTTTACCCTCAAATGAGTGCTTTTACATTTCTTTACATAAGATGTGAAGGTTCTTGCATGCTGAAGTCCAGCTCTGTCGCTGATACAATATTATGAATCAAACACCCCACTGCCCCACAGTTTCCTTTCCTTGCAGCAGTGGTAGAATGTCAGACTGAGGAGGAAAGAGTGAGCTGCAGAGTTGCCAAAAACATCTAATTCCTTCCTACTTCCCTTATTGGCTCCATGCCTCAGGACAAACAGAAATTGTAGAAACAGAAGTCGCCAGATCCATCGGTTTGGCTCAGAGTTTGGAGCTTGATTATGTTTTTTTGTTGTTTTGTTTTTTTCCTTCCAGGGAAGAGATACCCGAGTGTTCCATGAACTGGCCTGAATCCAGGGTCAGGTTCCGATTAGCCCAAAGCAGCTAAGTGAAAGCAAATGGACTTCTATTCCCAGTCATCAGCAAAGAAACACACGCCGCCTTGTAATCCAGCTAAAGAAAGAGGAGAAAACTAATGATTCATATAAAGTGGTTGCATCAAAGTATGCTGACTCAACTTACAGCAAGTATGGATTCTGGGAAACTACTATTACATCAGACACAGACAAGGTGAATCAAGGAAAAAATGGCAAAGACAAACCCCAGTTTGCCAAGTGACATAGGCTTTTTGGTGAATCAAACATTTACAGTTAAAGTTTGACTTGAAATGTACATCTTTGTCTTCGCCTAGCCACATTTCACACTGGACTTTGCCTTTTTTCGTTTGTTCCAACTCCCGTTTCATATTAGTAAAGACGATTAATTTTACATTTCATTTACCTAACCACAGTATACTAGTTTATTTCTTTTAATGGCTAAGCACAGTGTATTAGATGACCTGGAGATAGTCACATAAATGCTGAAATTTATTGCACAGCATTTGTTGAAGCCTTTATGTTACCACCTGTGACGTTCCCTTTCTGTTTGAATCACTGTTAAAGCTGTTGATTTATGGAATATGACTCTGAAGGACCTAATGATAGATGTAATTTATTGGAGTCAAATTCTGTGTTTTTACAGACGACTGAGTAAATTACAGATAATTAGATTAAATACTCAGTTGTCAAAGCACATGAAAAATATTTCTAAACTAAAGCAGGTATGAATCTATTGCCACTATTAAATGGTTGTTAAAAGACTGCTCCTTTATGACATAACATTTGTAATACAAAGGTACAAATGTATATTGACTAACCACCAAAACTGTACATAATCACTATTGCCTGAATAAATATAGTTTTATAAAGTTGCTATTCAAACAGGCTTTTCTGGTTACAAATGCCAACCTGTTAAGATTATACCATAAGAGGGACCTTGTGCTCAAGTGTGGCTCAATGCCAAACAAAAGAACATCCTGGCAACTGAGGAAGACCAAGGTGTACCTGTTAGGTACACCTTGGTCTTCCTCAGTTTAGGGGCATGTCCCCTAAACTGAGACATGCCCAGAGAAAGTTCCTGAGAAGACTGGTTTAAAAAAATTATATATATATATATATATATATATATATATATATATATATATATATATATATATATATATATATATATATATATATATATATATATATATATATATATATATGTATATATATATATATATATATATATATATATATATATATATACATAAAACAGAACAAATAAAGGCTAATCTTGAAAGTGCAATCAACAAGGTTTGTGAAAGTTGAGTCAGAAGACTGAGGCCAAAAACGGATACCATGGTGACACATGGTCATAGTCCTATGATCCCAGAGACGTGGAGAAAAAAAAGCTACAAATGAATTTTCTAGTAGCTTAAAATTAGAATAGATGTTTAGGTAAGTACATTACAGAGCAAAGTGGTAAAATCCCTCCATTTTGTTTCTTGATATAGTAGGAAACAGATGAGGACTTCTGTGTTTTAATTATTTTTATTTGGTTCTAAGCGGCTCATCTCTGTTATACTGGAGATAGTTTGGCACCACAGGGCATCAGGTAAATATGCTACTTTAAAGTTGTAGGAATACGGTTCTGGTAGAGTAGCATACACTTGTTTGTCTCTGGCTGCTTTATGGTTTTATTCAAGTAATGACAAGCTTTTGAAAATGTTTGGACTCCAGATCTATTTTTCCAAGCAAAAATTGCACTGATAAAGGCCAAAGCAGGGCTAGGAGAGGCTAATGGCCAGCCAGACAGATACCCTTCACTGCTCACACTCACCACCACAAGCACATTGTCCAATTAAGGTTATTCAACTCTCTGCTCTCCAGAGTCTGCCGAGGCCTGGACAGTCTGGTCAGAGAAGGAAATGGTGATCTGTCACACAATGGCATTGGATTCTGTCACTTAATTATCAGCGCGTGGGCACAAAAGAACAGAACTATAAAAGGCAGAGTGTTTAGATCTATACCCTCTACTCTTTTATCATGGCATTTGGACTAACTGAGAGTTAGAAGAGAGTGTTGGGAGATATGTGTGTGTGTGCATGTGTGTGTAGTGGTGCAGAGTGTCTCGACATTACACTAGCAGCAACACTGTGAGCTCAGTTATAACATAGCAGCCTTTTACCAGTGAACCATAACTCTGACCTACAACTTCCTGGTAATGGAATGTTGCTCTGGCATGAAAATGGCTATTAGAGCTTACAGGGTCATAATTTCACGTTTACATAATGCATCTTGGGTATGGCTATGTTATATCAAATTAGCTTTACATGATATTTTGTCATTCAGCAGATCCTGGTATTGGCGAGTTACAAGCTACTCATCAATAATTGCAGGTAAGTTCTGCACAAATTACAAAATGATAAGTACATTGCATTCACCATTGAGCAGTGACAATGCTCAATGGTCGGAGCTTTTTGGCTCTGTATGTTTGCATGCCGTCTTCCAGAGGGTGGAACAACACTTCAGTAATAGTAAACAAATTACAACTTTTTTTTGTTTGTTTTATCTAAGCTACGTGTGGCTGCAAACTCATACTGTAGTCTACCCAATGTGAAACATGATAGTGGTAGAATCATGCATAGGGGATTCATTTTTCAGCAGTACGATGGGCCAGAAAGTACTTGGCCCCAGTATCAAGTCTTTTGCTGCATCTAACCACTTTTCTTGGTTAGAGATTCACCTTCGACTAGGTATGCAGCAAGTACTACAATAGAGGGGTTTAGTTCAAACCAATGAATCAAACTGATTTTGTTAAAGACATACTCTTTTTCTCTTGGTTGTCATGTGACAAAATGTCCAAATTAGGGGCGTGTTCCGGTGGCGTAGAGGTTAGCGCGCCCCACATTTGGAGGCCTTCGGTCCTCGATGCGGCCGTCGCGGGTTTGATTCCCGGACCCGACGACATTTGCCGCATGTCTTCCCCCCTCTTCTTCCCCCTTTCCTGTCAGCCTACTGTGGTATAAGGGACCCTAGAGCCCACAAAAAGTACCCCCTGGAGGGGAACAAAAAAAGAAAAAAAAATGTCCAAATTAACAAGGTATGGGTATGTTTAAAACTTAATGTAGTTTTATTAATAGTGGCCAAGGGACAGAAAGAGTGCAGAGCTTGCAGATGATCTTGCATAAATTGAATAGAAAATAAATTAATCTAAAGATCTCAACTGTTACCTGAAAGGAAGTCATGTTACTCTAGGAATACTCAGAATTTCTACATATAGTCTTTACCAGGTATAGTCAGAAAGACAGATGTTTTGTCTTTGAACAAAGATGGCCTATGTAGTAATTTGTTCAAGACTGAACAAATTACTATTTGTCCAGAGTTTTATTCTGAGGTTGAAACACACTGTAACCCAGTGTTTAAAAACACAAGTAAAATAATAGATGTTGATTTAATGTCTTATTCTACCACAAGAGCTAAAAGGTAATCAAGTTAAAAAATAAGTTAGAATAAGACATTAAATCAACATCTATTATTTTACTTGTTTTTAAACACTGGGTTACAACACCACAGACTTATGATGGGATAGAGAAGGGAACCTGCTATAAGCTGGGCAAACACACCAAACATCTCTGTGTTTTTCATTTTGTTGCAGGAAATCCCTGGGAGGGTGTTGGATATAGCTTTGATCTCCACATTTTTTTTTTTTGTTCACAGAGTTTACTAAAACGTTCTTAGAAAGCAGAAATGTACAGTAGCTTGGATGTCTAAGAGTGGCCTGAAGCAGAAACAGGGAATGAAAGGCAGCCAAATCCCTGCAACACTCACTCTCCACTCAAACCTGTCTTCCTATACTTATTAGGTAAAATCAGGACTCTGTGGGACAGTGTGTTCCTCATGTGACACTTGTTGGTTCTTTAGTCACAAGTGTTATGTATATCTCTTATATCTCTGTACATTTCTTAAAGTCATTACTGGTAGCTATATCAATAAAATGCTGGAGACCGATTGATTTTTGCTTAGTAAATCTGATTAGACAGGTGGGTTATTAAAGTCATTACAGAGGAATGTCAAACTTGTGTGGAGGTTACTTAGTTACAAGAACAAGCAAAAGTGGAACTAATTTGTGTCAGCTAGTACGCAGTGATCCATTGCTTGGGTGCCGAGGCTCATTTTTCCACCCAAACAAACAATGTCAGAGCTGAGAGTGCAGAGTGGCCTAATAGAGTACAGCACTGTACAAGCGAGCTGCGCTGATTCATAAAGGAGAAATGGAAAGGAGAAAAGTAGAAATGGAAAGAGCCAATGGTAAAACAGCTCTGTCACATTCAGGGTTATGTGGAGCAAGGCTTTTATAAAGGATTGGAATCAGTCACTTAAACTGAAATCCTGACACCAGTTGCCGGTGTACTTACACATCCTCAGGAGGCTATGTATGTGTTCCACAGCCATTTATTTTATTTTTTTTGACAGTCACAACCTATTTCCATGTCCAGAGTGTAACAAACTAAGCCTTGCCCCCCCAAGTCATTTGGAATTTTGACAAGCAGTTTAAATGTTTTTTAACCCTTTGCAATGATGCTCACAGTTAAAGATACATTGCTGGCTGCTGCAAAACCTGCAATGTTCTCTGTGTCATAATTTACTCTGTCGGATTAATCATTTGATAAGGGCTAATGCTGTATTAGATTTGCCCATTTGGAATGGAATAAAGCAAAAACATTGCTTGCCACTAAAGCCTTTGACTCAAGAGCATAGGCAATATTTGCAAAAGTTTGCCAATTATTTCTCCGACTAGTCATTAAGTTACTTCCATAGCATTACTAAATCTTTTGAAAATGAATAGTTGACAGCTGAGAGCAGCTAAAAATCAAATTTGAAGACGCTTACAGAAAAACTAACTTAATGAAGCAGATATTGTTTATTCTTTATGATTAACTGGAACTACACTGAAATATTTTACAAGCCAAACTATCAACAAGAGCCCATGTTAGCTTGTTTTCCAAGACTATAGGTGTATATGTAGAACCACATATATGTTTAAAAATAAATGATAAATCTGTGCATTTTTAGGTAATGTGTTATCCGCTCAACTAATCATCACAGCTGATTGAGACTACATGAGCGTCATTGCTAAATGAGGTAAGTGCAACACTGATTAAATACTGGATGTTTTCAGATGCACTAATTGCATTGATTTGAAGAACTTTATTAACCGGGAAAAGCATAAGTCATCTGATCTGAAGCCTTCCTCACACATGACAAATTATGCAGGATATAAATAGGAAACACAGAGAACAGCTTTTGGACATGACATCATTTATTTAAAAAATGGGCAGATGGCAACTGGAAGAATAAAAAAATTTAAATAAAACAATCATAAAAAGTGCAAAATATATATAAAAAAGAAAGAAACAAATTATAATAGTAATGTGCATTGCATCAAGACAATCTAAACTGGTGAGGTGGTGCTCCTTACACTAGAGTGTTTTCTGCTGTGGGAGATATTGCATCTCTCAGCAAATAAAGCTGGAGCTGACTCATGGTTTGGCTCGAGTTATTCTTCAGTGATGTGTAAAAATGTGCATTTAAAAAGACTGAAATGATCGCTGCATGGGAATAGCTCTTACAGAAGCGCCTTCTCCCGTCTCTCTATGTTTTATTCAATATGTTCATAGGCCAGAGTGGAATGCAGAGTAAACATTCTGCAACAGATCTTTGTCAAATTCACTACAATCTGTCCAATCAGTATGAATAACAGGCTGGATTTTTAAAGGCTCATTTGTTGAAGAAAAAACAAGCTCACTGAACAGTGAATGAAGAGAGGGCAAGTGTTATTTCCCTTCAGAAGTAGGGCTTGTTATGGGATCTGGTGGTATGGGCAAACATAAATTTTCTCACCGAAGGGAAGTCTGACGCTACCGTTACAATCTCACGATATAAAGAGACGTCTTTTGAGCTCAAAGCTCTTTACGTAGGTTTCAGGCTCTAATTTTGAATGACGAAAGAGAGTAACTCTTGAGCTAACCCGGTCTGTCTACAGAAGCATCTAATAAAAGCTACCGTCTCTAGCGGAAGACACCCAGCTACAAAAGCATCAAAGAACCTCCCCACACCGAAACCAATTTTAAACCAGTTTGTGTGGCTGTCTTTTGGCAATGTTGTGGAAAAACAGTGACTAACAAGATACAAATAACTTCTAAACACTGTGAGAATACCATGGCTGGCTAACCGTAAGCTAATGACACCGAAGTGAACTTCTGCTTCTGAGTTTCCCATCACTGTTAAACCAGAAGGGCTTGTTAAAAGGTTTAATGGAGTGTAAAATGTGTTTATTCATCTCCAGTGCACATTCTAAAATGTTTAGACCGATCAAACCTGAACTGGGAAATTGTGCATTGAGTCGAAATTGTTAAAAGCACACTTTGATATTCTTGAAACATCTGTTTTCTTTGTATAAATAAAACAGAAAGATTTTCTCCTTTTTTGGATTCAGAGTGAACTTAGAAATAAAGAAGCAAACAAATTATTTGCTTGAATGTATTTTGGGATCTGGGAGACAGAAAAGGAAACTGTTTTAGGGAAGATCGAAGGATTAGTAAGAACATTGTGACTACCTATTTGTTAGCTGGTGATGCTGCTAAAGTTAGTATCACAGGGAGAATGTTTAATGTTTTGGGATTTAGGTTCACTTTTGAATCAGGCATGCATACCAGAGCCGAAACTATGGGTCAGAAATCCCCCTGTTTCACTTTGGGTGGATGGTTAACATGCATTTAATGAAGCCACAAGTGAAGCTTTGTCACCGTTGTGACTGTGAATAGCACAAGATGTAGTTATATCCTGTAAATATCTGCTTATCAAAAGGGACAAAAAGAGAATAATTTGCTAACCTCTACAACCTGTCAAAAAATTGAAGCTCAATAGCTTAAAAAACAAATCCATTTCAATTCACCACCAAATAGCTTCTCTAGAAAGTTGAAATCAGCTCAATCAGTCCTAAAGAAACACTGCAAGAAGTAAACTGGATAAGTCCAGCATCCTGTAGAGGTAACAAAAGGATAAAACTGACAATTCAACTGCAAAAATTTAAAAAAAATAAATAAAAATCAGCAATCTGAGAAAATGAATCAGAAAACTAGCCAGAAATATTTAGTTCTCAGATGTGCTCCTACATTTTGAAAAAAAAAAAAGAAAAAAAAAAAAAATTCTGAGATTTAAAATAAATCAAAATTCTGAAAAGGGTTGCAAAAATATTATGCAAAGAAATCAGAGCAATTAGAAAACAACAGGTGTTTTTTGAAAAGCGACCTGACTAGTTATGAATGCTGGACAGACTCTGTACCTGTCGCTCAGAATTAAACAGCGGGCAATAAATAATACACACTCTATAATCCGGTTTGTCATTAAGCTCAGGTTTGTGGAGCAAACTTTGGGCCAATGGATATTTCAAACTTAAAAACCAATTGTGTTTAAATGAAAAAAATAAAATATATATATTAATTCCTCTTCTTGGGGTTTTCAGGCAGTTGTTGTTTCTTCCAGCTCTTAGACATATTCGTTGCATGCCCACTTTAGCTTTTGGTCATGTGGTGTTTGGCTGAGTGTTCGCTGTGGGGAAAGTGGGAAACCATTTCTCCACTTATAACTAATACCCACTGGAGCCTCTAAACGCAGTCACGGCAGAATGGGCCTAACATCCCTGATGAGAGAGGAGGTGTGTGTGTGTGTGTGTGTGTGTGTGGGGAGGGGGAGTTGAGAAGAACAACGGAGGGTCTTGGCCTGCAGTTTCAAGTGATAGGCTGCTGAATATTTTCAAAAATGAGTCGGCGTTCACCTAGTCATTATGGTAATAATCATCTCTTAAAGTCTGACGTACAGACAAATGGCTGTGGTTAAGCAGCGCTGGGAGGGATGAAGGTCACCGAGTACATCCACAGTATCAACCAATCTTCTGCATGTCCTACAGTGACTTTGCTCTTGAGATGTTTTTGGTTTTCCCTCTCATTTTCTTCCGTTTCACTAGTTCAGTAACAATTCTGCAAACCACCCAGTTAGACCAGATTACATCATCACTTGTTTAGATAAAGAGGTTTACACAGGGTGATGACATAACCCAAAATTATATACACCTTGAAAAGGCATCCTCTTAAATCTTTTCACATTTTTTCTATCAATTTAAGGTATTTTGGTAAAAAAAAGAAAAAAAAGAAAGATGACTTTTAGGAATATTTATGAAAAAGATTCATTCACTCTGACAACCCCAGATAAAATCCAGAGCAACTAATCCGAAATGTGTTGGAGACCATTGGTCAACAGACACCATCTTGACTGTGAAGGAACACAGCAAACAGGTCAGGGAGAAAAGCTGTGGAGAAGTTTAAGTGCAACTTTCATGTTTTAATTTTGATTAATTACAGAGATTTTAACACGTACAATACATACAAAAGTCCAGAGGTGGAACCTTTGTTGCAGGTTTCTGGTACGCCCATAAATTTGACATACTGTGATGTTCACATGGTGCTCTGTGTTTTTTTGTGTGAGCCAATCCACGTCACGTCCCTCATTTCCATTATTCCTCGCGCCTGTGTTGCTCCCTGATTGTTTCCTTCTGAAGCCCCTCTCAGTCACAACCACGCTGCCAGAATATCGAACGCTTTCAGTTAGTTTTCCAGCACTCCCATCTCGCCCTCATCGTTTTGAGCACGCTCTTGTTAATCCTTTTGCCTTGCCCTTGTCGGATGTTTGCTGTTTGCCCGCCTGGATCTTGAGCCACGCCTGTTTTGGTTACACCGCTCACGCCCACTCCCACGGATTCTGCTGTCTGCCCCTTCCTGCATGACCTCGGCCCGTCTGACTAAGAATTTGGATCAGGATTTGCTTCTTCTGCTGGACTTCTGCTGCTTCACGGAGTTAGTGCGCTGCCCTTCATCAGCGCTTCCCCTCCCCAGGCTCTTCCTCCTGAGCCCTGCATCTGTGCAGCATCTGCTCTCCTCCTCGTCCCTTAGCTGATCTCTCCAGTATCTTTCCGCCAAGCCAGGTTAGTGTTCCCTTCCTACACACTAACAAATCCCATCCATCCATCCATTATCTGAACACCCTTCTTCCCTAATGGGGTCAGGAGGGTTGCTGGTGCCTATCTCCAGCTGCGTCCCGGGCGAGAGGCGGGGTACACCCTGGACAGGTCGCCAGTCTGTCACAGACTAACAAATCCCTTCGTTACTATTTCTACAGTCACCGATCTCTCCTCTCCGCCCCCCCTCGCAGTGCTGCAGCTGACGATCTTGTGTGCCAGGTTTGAGCTGCCTTTTAATAACAGTCTGAGTTTCTGCTCACTCCTTAGTCGTGGCGGAATTTCTGGGTCCCTCTAGTGAATCATTACACATGTTCAAACAATGGATGACAAATCTGCTTCTCTTGGCCTACTGCATATTCATTTTTGCCTAAAAAAAAAAAATCAATCTGATTGGATTCTGGAAAAGACTATTGTGCTCAAATTGTGATAAAAGGAGTTATCCTGACAGCTGAGCTACTCAAGCCAAAAAAAGCATCTCAGCTAGCACCAACATCCTCAATGGGCTCTTTGCGCATACGGCAAAGTTTGCAGCCTTCACTTCACTCCGGATCAACTTCTTCAGCCTAATACTAGGGATAGGAGATGGATGATAAATAAAGAAGCCGTCCTGTGTTATTTCCATGGAATCACTTCTGTATTCAGACCAAAAGAGTGAGTGTATGGGAACGAATGAGCAGACCGGAACCAGTCAGCCTAGCAACGGATCTGCCAGTAAACACCATCCTATTGCATGCAAAAGTAACAAAATGAAATAAAACAGAGACCTTAAGGAACAGGGCCATATTTTTCTAAAAGCAACAACTTTGATCCTGAACAGTCATCTGAACTCAAACTCTGAATTATGTTTGTCACTGGTAAACATAATTCAGTGGCAAAATATGTTCAACTTAAAACCCAAAATACAGCCATTTATCTAAACATTTATGCATAAGAACGGCTCAGTCAAAGTCCAGACCGAACTGACATTGAGTTGTGGCAACACCTGAAAAGTAATGTCCACAGACACACTCCATCTAATCTGACTGAGAGCAAGATATCTTAAAAAGAATGTGGAAAGTCTCAGTCTGTGAAAAAAAAGTGGGAAAGTAATATCTTTGTGTTGGTTTAGCAAACAAAATCCTTATAATATTGATTGAAATTGTAACATAATAAGTGTGAAAAGGTTTAAAGTACGAGGGGTTTATGTTGGGAACTGTAGTTTAAAGTCATGTCAGTTTGATCATATGGCTGTGTGACAAAAAAAAGTTTCTCCCTACACCTCCGGAACTGTGGCTTAAGGAAGAAATTCCCCGACAAAAGCTGAAAATGTACACCACCAGGGACTCTACCAGAGGATACAAGCAAGGCACAAGCCCCGATGATAAAACATCTGTCAGTGCTGCAGCAGCTCTCCTGGGCCTCTGTTCCTTTAACAGAAAAGTGAGAGTTACTCCTCTGGGGCCAAAAAAACAAATCTGCACATCAAAGTTGTGCTGTCATATTCTGCTGTAGATCAGTGTAGACCTCCATGCAGGATTCCTCTGGTCTCAGCTGGGCGGTTAGTTTGAGACCAAATAGTAAAAAGAAGACAGTGCTGTGAGGGATGGGCACAGTTTTATGTACACCTTAAGTCTCTGCCACTTTTTATGTTTGAGATTTTGTAAAAAATAAAAATAAAAATAAAATATTGCTTTGAGTGCACATCATAGCAGCTGAACCAAAAGTAAAGTTTTTACTTCCAGGAAATGACTGTCCAAAGGAGGAATACCTCAACCAAACAGTATCATAACCAAAAGTCACCAAAAAAAATAAATTAAATAAATAATAATAATAATAATAATAATAATAATAATAATAATAATAATAATCCCCTTATTTAATAATTCTAAAGAAACTGACTTAAAAATGTATCCTGCCTCTGCTGAAAAACTATAATAACTATATATAAAAACTATAATAATCAGAAACTTGTAAAACATTACCTCTTTGTCAGAAGTTTAACTATATCTCATGAGCAGAACCCTCTGTTTTTTAACTTTTTTTTTTTTTTTGCTGTAGCAGACCCTTTATTATATGTACTTGACTGTATTTATGACATTTTTGTTAAGAAAATTGTACAGACGAAAAGGTACACACATTTTTATTTTTGCCAACTGGTTTATGTATTTATTTAACTTTTGGTTTTTATGTTATTTTTTCTACTTTGAAGTTTGAAAGATCTAAACATCAACATTGTCAATGTATGGTTATTTTTTCTTTTACTTTTTTAATAATTTGCTATTGTGTTAAAAATTCTCTATGCATGGCAATGTTATTTATCTGAAATTAGGTTAAAATGATATACAAAAAGAACCAATCGGAGCAAACGTAACACTCCAACATCCTAGAGAAAGAGTAGGACTGGAAAAACGAACGATGTCATGATGGTAAGCATTTGATACCAGTTTATAGATAATTATTGATAAGCTTTTGTTTTAAATATCTGAAATACTGCAAAGCTGGTGATGCGACTTTTTCTGTTTGATCCACAGTTTTCACTCCACGCTGTTTTTTTTAATTATTTTTACGTGGTTATAAGGCAGAGTGGTGAAACGTGAATCTGCTGCTTCAGAAGTGACTCAACAGGTGGTTGCTCGGTAACCAAAGAGCGAGGTAGTTAGTGCATGCCACCAAATTTGCTTAGCTTTCCATCAGATGTTGAGCAGCTGAAGCCTTTCTTCTGCCTACATCCCCCAGAATGCTGTGCGGTTCCGAATTGGAGTTCAGTGAAATCTTTGAGTATTGTATCAGACACATCACCTAGTGATATTCATCATGTTCCTGTCACAATATATATTGTCAGTGATTTATTACATAGCCCTGAGAAAGATGAACTAAATCTTTTAGAAAAACTAATATAAATGAACACAATTCCATTTATCACCAAAGAAAACTGAAAAAAAAAAAATAAAAAAATTTTATTCTCCTCATTAGCCAAGACTGGTGCAGCTGTAGCAGTCTGTCTCACGGATGAGGATGGAGTAAATGGATTAGTCTCAACTGGATGATTCGGAATCAGCGTGGAGTTTATTATAATGGGATCTCTTTTCATTTAGGGAGAAAGACATCCTTCAATTAATTTATGCTGCAGCGTATCTACCAATGATTACAACCCATACCGGGCTTCACTGGATACAAACGTATTTCTAATTTACGCTGGAAAAAAAGTCTTTGTGTCTGCTCAGCAGAATCAGCTGGTAATCAAAAACTATTCTGTGGCAATTTCATCCACTCTGACTCTTCATTTATATTTCTATCAGTTACCAAAAGATTGCTTATTTTCTTCCTTTCTAAGAAAAGGAATTATGAATAACTGGAAGATGTGGGTGGATCAGAGCTTGGCAGCATCTCACATTGTCCGACAGGCAGCTGATGTTCTCCATCGGTTATCTGATTGCGGGCAGTTAGAGGACGACGTAGCAACATTTTGATCGCAAAACTCGCTCAGTCATAAATCTCATTAGTCTAATGCATGCATGATCAAAGTGTGTGTGCGCGTGCATGTGTGTGTGTGAGCTCACAGCGACGGTCTATTATAATGGTTTGGCTCCGATGTTGGATTCCTTCCAAAAGATTGGAAAATGCTTTTTGATGGGAAAATTACAGGTCGTGTCTGAATGAAATGAAGGGGAATGAAACAGAGTTGGATGTTGGATCTTATTTTTCCACTTCTTTTACCAAACAGAATCAGCTATAAATAATACTGATTCTTAACCAGATCTTAACCTAACTTCATACAAAATAAATCTTCATTGGCACACAAAAGCTTGACGCTACAAAAAACTAATAAATTAAAACGAGCTGACTAAGTTCAATTTACATAATTTATCATTTTGTCTTTCCCCTCAAAAAAACTGGATAAAAAAAGTCTTTAGTTTGGTGATTTGGTCTCAACCGGACGTTTTTTTTTCCCCCCGCAAAGAATTTTGTTTACAAAGACTTCATAATTCATTTATTTATTTATTTTGTTTATTTATTTTAGATATTCAAAATGTCTTTCAGTTCCAGTGTTAAATGTTTCATAGAATATTAAGTTCATTGCTCTTTCAGAATGTGTTCTTGCACTTTTATGACATTACCGATCACTTGAAAGTGGTCTCAAAACCCAACAATATCGTTTAATTGCAATAACTTCTGGAACAGTTTATCGTCTACCAAAATTTGTTATCGTGACAGGCCAACTAAGCGGGCAGCTCTTTGGTTTTGAAATTTGTGGTTGTATTTTAGATATTACACCTACACAATGTCTTGTGAAATACAATTTAAATGCCCTGTGGTTAAAAAAAAACAACTTCTTATTTTTGTAGCATGCATCAGGTTTTCTTCCAGTATCGCTCTATATTTAGCTCCCCCCATCTTCAATCAACTTTCCCTGCTGTCTCCGGTATTAATGACGCCGTTTCCACAGTAACGGATGACATAGGCAGGATTACGCTGTCAGGACAAGAACCTAAACCTACAAACTTTTTGGGCTACCATACCAGTGGTTTTCCGTCTCCCCTGCCACAACACAGCTGAACGTATATAGATTCAGATTTCAAAAACAGAACGATTAAAAGTAGAGTTTGTACTTGGGAAGAAAAAAAACAAAACGGTAAGTACTCGTAAATGACAGACAACTCATTCTGTCACTACTGTTTACTTCAGCAAATTTGTCAGAGGCCAATGAAGCTTCCTGTGATGCGTTTCATTTTTTGGCCGCATGTGGGATGCTCAACTATAAGTACCTTATAATGACGGGCTGTCTAGCTTGTGTATGATTTCGTTTTGGACATCGCTGTGTTCAGCTGCTCTTTCAAGCCACAGTACTTAGAAAATGTCTGCTGTGGATGAATAAATCAGCATGAGAAAGCTCAGCATTTGAGAAAGACGAGAAAGGGTGTGTAATCCTTTTCTCCGTGCATGTTTCTTCAGCCTCAGAGAGCTTTTCATAAAGTGATATTATCTTGTGTGAAAAGAGAACAAGTTATGAAACATTTGTTTGACACTATGTTGGTAAAAACTTTGCTAAAAGAGTAAAATGTGAGCAGGCCTTTCCAGTGCCTTGGCATTTATCTTTAAAACAGCTGATAGGTGAGAGCTACCCAAGATAATAAATTAAGGGCCTGCTCATTCCTTTCTCCTTGCCACTTAATAAAGAGGAAGAAAAAGCAGCAGCTGCTCTTGTAAAGCCAACAGCTTGCACCATTTTAATACACCCATGAAAGCTACTTATTCCAGTGAAAAAAAGCAGTCTGGGTCAAAGATGTAGGAATATACAAGGCTGTGAAGAAGCAAGCAGGCATCATCTGATCTCTTGGTACAGATTCTTTTGGTAGGATGTTGAAAAGATGTGTTGTGTGACTGTAGTACACAGTACTCAGCCAGCGCTGCTTGGAAAATTACACAGCGGAAATTCCATCAACAATGTTTCAAGATCGCAGGCCGTGTGGTGAAAGCACATGGGCGGTGTGTTTTCACAGACAGAGATGGCTGACTCAGCAGGACCTGTAGATATTAGGCCAGTTGAGGGGAGCCCATGGATTGTTTATAGAGCTGTGACTTTGAACTGTTCACAGAACATGTCTCTAGTTTGCATGTTGGGGTCCCTCTGGGTACTCTGGCTTTCACCCACAGACCAAAATCAAGAGAGGTTAGTTGGCATCTCTAAATTGGGTAACACTTTATTTGAAGGGGTGTGCATAAGACTGACATGACACTGTCATAAACATGCCATAACCTCTGTTATGAACAGGAAGGAGTCTTTATGGACGTTTATGATTGCCGTCAACAAATAATAATGACATTTATTTACAGACAAAAGTTCACATAGAGAAGCACTCTTATATCCATCTTGCAGTGAAATGATTTATAGGATACCATCAATCAATCAATACAAAAACATGGCAAACAATATGAGGTAGAAACAAGCGTAGGTTATGAAAACTGAGCATTGAGACTCAGCTACAAATTTGATGCTCCAAGACAAATAGAATATATCTCTTTCCTAGATAAAAAGGTAGAATTAACCAGAGGGCAGCAAGAAGAGTCAGGCTTCTTAAGACAGCCAAAAATTATTTAGTCTGATACACCCAGCAAAATGAGATATCTCCTTAGGAAGAAAAACTTTAGGTTATTCCTGCCTCAACCACCTTAAAAGATGGAATAAAAAGTAAATTTTTCCTTTAACGCCATTAAGTTCCCCACTGGTACTACACATGTTTTTGTCGTGTGCGTGTTTGAAGTGTGGAGTAGTAACACCAGCATTACTGATTAGCACTGAGGATGTCTGATATGCTATGAGATTACACTAAAGAGGAATTCACACTCGACAGCCACGCTCGCATAACTGCAGCTATAAGAAAAACGAACATTTAGTAATACAGGATACAAATAAATAACTTCTAAGTTGTATTTTTAGAATACAATAAAAAAAAGGATCCAGTAATATTGAGTGAACACATACAAAAACTACTTGGATGCCAGTTTAATTTGAAACTATAGGCCATTTTGTTTAGCAACATTTTGGACAGTGTGGTAAAAAGCCAGGCTGCAGATTCCTAATATTTTTCAATCTGATTTTCAGAAGGACCATTCTTTAGAAACTGCCTAATAACAGAAACGTATAGATTTTTTTTTTATGGCCACCCAGGTTGGAAATTGTTCTATTTTGCCACCTAAACTCACTAATAGGCATCATGAGTAATAGGCTTAAACATCTGGCTGGTATTTCTGGCTCTGGACTCGTTTCAGGATTGGTGTTTCTCTGTTTAAGTTTATTAGTGGTTTTCTCTGAAAGATTTTTATTCTTGGGGTTCTCCCAGGCCCAACATATAGTTCATTATTATTTTCATTTGATATCCTTTGCATTGCATTACATCTGCTATTTAGCACTGATATTCAGCTGTATGTGACTTTTAAAGCACCAGTTCAGTAAAATAAGACCAGATAAATAATAAATAATCCGATAAGAAATCTTCCTTCTTTCACGTCTTTGTTTTATGTAGCTTTTATGCATGTTTTTATGTTTATGTGCTGTGAGCATTATATAGTGTTTGTATTTTACCCGGAGCAGCGGTGTATATCAGTGCAAAGTGATTTACAAGTTACATAGATCTTAACATTTAAGGTAGTGTAAAGTATTTTCATTTCATTTCATCAGCCCTCCCGACTGATCTTTGAGAAACAAGAGGAATTCAGAAAAAATGATGTAGCAAGCAAGATTTACGTAGGCATGCTGAGAGCTTTATGCCCTGATAAAACAAAAGCCTCCCTCTCCCACAGCTCACAGCTGTTAGGAACTCTTCCTTTCTTATCTGCCAGTAACCTGATAAAGAAATCAAAGGGGAACTCAAGGTCGAGTGTTGATTCCTCTCCTCCCTCGCTTTGACCAAAACCTGGGGATCTAGCTTGGCCTTTGACTGTTTAATTTGCGTTTAATTTTTAACTGCAACACAGCGGTGCTTTTGCCTCGTAGGGGTTTTTCCCTCCATGGCTTTCATTACAGAATGTTCAGCGTTCTGTCTCTTTACACCAACCTGAATCTCACATTTTTTTATGCTTTTCTTTCACATTGGGTGTTGATTAATAACTAATTTTCTTGTGCTGAGCAATCACACCGCCCTGTAATCTCCATGCTGCACTATTCTCGAACAAACATTCCAAACCTCCATGGTGGGCAATGACGGTACATCATCTTGTCCATTTTAGCCCATCTTTATCTCTCCTGTTTGTTCCGTCTTTCACCATTTGTAACTTTTTAAAACCTGCAACCGAACTCAGAGACAGGATGATTAGGGTGAAACCTTCTCATCAATCAGCAACACTTGGCCTGAGACATTCCTGCTGTACATTCTAAGTGCGGCCATTATCTGCTATTAGGCTGGAAAGGAACACACAGGTTGTGACTAAGAGGGCTAAAACTTTGTCTGAATGTAAGATGAGAAAGTAATGATTCCAGTACATTGTCTGAACATTTGCAGTGCATGTGAGGGCAGCTAACCGCAAAACCCACATCATGATGAAAAGGCACATGTAGCAGTAAAAGTCATTAAAATCCAATTGGTATTTTCAGCTGTTATGTCCTTATAGCATCATCAAGAGATGCTAAAATCACAACAGACGAGGTGACATTCTTCTTTACATGAAGTCTACACTTCCTTAAGAGTCAACAACTCTGACTTCTTAGTCTCTCATTTCTAAACAGTTGATGTTGAGTCTAATGGGCTCCACATGCAAGGCGTGACGAACAAAAGCGAAAGGCGACAAATTTTTGCCACTGTGAATAACATGAAGTCATGACTTTCAACCACAATGAACAGCATAAACATACAGAAGTTACTTTTAAGCTCTGCGCAAACATGAGCCCCCATCAGAAAATATGTCATGGTGGGATTAAGGTGGCTCTTTACTTTGCAATTGTGTTTTATAAAAGGACCAATGCGATTAGATGATTTAGTTCGGCTCTCCCTTATCACACCTTTTAGTCGTGGCTTTTAGAAAGGTGAGACAGCTTCACGGGTCAAAGGAGTGATATAATGGCATTTGATGGTTTGTGCAGTAAACTAGTCAAAAGATTTAAAAGCATACATGGCAGCACAACAGGTAGGAGAAAAACATTGTTTAAATTTGAAATGTTCTTGGACAGCAGCAGGATGACTAAACTCTAGGGCCATCCACCATCACCATTTTGGTTTTCGGGAGACATTTCTGTTGACTGCTGGCATCAACATACAAGTACTGTCACCCTACATTTGTCGTCACGGGTTTGAATTTTATTTCAGTTTAATCATATTTAATAATGATGAGAGATATGAACTGGAGAACGGACCACACGGACTCAAAATGTGCTTTTAAAATGATTTCAGGATGTACAACCAGGTAATTATTTTTTATTGTTTAATGTTTTGACTTTAAAGTATTTGTTTGTTCTGTAGTTGAATTATGAAGGACAGAAAAATGAAAAAAAGTTTTGGAATGATTTCTTATTGTCTTGATCTTGAATGCCTTTGCATTTTTTCCTAATTAAACTATAAAATATTCCACAACAAATAAAACTAATAGCCTTGGTATTAGAAGAGGATCAGCTGTATAATCCGGCAGTATTTGCAGGATCAGTTCAGCATGGGGTCAGAGTGAAGGATTAATACTACTACTACTGCAGTCTTGATGATCTGGGTTTCTCTAAAGTTACAGCAGGTTTCCTTGAAAATATATTTCAGCTTACCTATGAGCAAAACCAGAAACATATAGAACATGTTAGTCTTAGTTTTGGGACAGCATGATGAACCATTTTTTCCACAACACAAAGCACTTACAGGGATCTAATTACACTGAATTTAAACCAAAACAAAGGAAGCAGAGAATCCAACTAAAACAAACATCCTCCCATGTAGTCTAAATGACAGTGATTTATTACAGGCTGCATTCATAAGGTACGCATTAAAATGATTCGACTATGTACAGATACTGTTCTAAACATACCCAAATTATTAATAATCGTCAACATAAAATTAAGAAGAAAAGAAAAAAGCTTCCTGCAAGATGCATAAAAATCGACATTTGGCTGACAAACATAACCCTGAAACCTCAAATTAAACAAACAAGTAATGTGTATTATTAATTCAATCACATCTATACAAAGAAATATAATACCCAGCCCAGCATGATGGATTATAGACTTCTTACCTGTTTGGCATGTACATCAGCCTTAGAGGGTAGGCTAGGGCTGGCAGCTGGACTTACGGGGGCACTGCGGCTCCCCCCGGCCAGCAACGTCCGCACGGATGCAAACCACTTCATGATTTGGGAAAAGCAGAGATTTCACTCCAATGTGTCAAGAAAAAGGAAGAAACAAGTCCAAAGGGAAGTAGACCTCAAAAAATTTCCTGCAGGTGGGTGAGGGCAACTCGTGGAGAGATGTACAGCTGGTTTGGTTGGATTTACCCGGCAGCATCAGAGTTTGTTGAGGGGTGCGTGTGCACAGCACTATGACACAGATCCAGCAGGAAAATAGTCTTACGGTGCATGCAACTGTACAACACACACATATGCATGCATCCCCCACTACCCCAGTGACACACAATCCTTCCCCATCAACGTATCGCCATCTGTCACTTTCTCTATATCCCCCCCACCTCTCCTGCAGGCATATTACTTTAGCTTAGCATGCTACCCACCTGCCACACATGCTAAAACAAACACACATACACACATATCTCCAGCTGTGATATAATGCATGTCAATCTGTGATGGAATGAGAACCGGAAAGATTGACGGCTGTACCCAAAGAAGTACCGATTATCAAATTATGGAGGTCGGGGGGGTTTACTGTGCATGGTCCTAAAGAAAATCCATTAGAGTGAGAGCTAAACAGATTTCTACATGAAATCCTGAATAGGAAGACTTATATCTGACCCACAGAGGCAATTTTGATTGACTGGAGTGATGAAATGAAGAAATAAACTGAAAGATCCACAGCAGAATATATAGTACATATACAACCTAATATGGGAGACTCTTTACTGTAAAGTGAAGGGGTCTCTAGTGGAGTAAAACCAGGAGAACCTTCACACGGTCTCAAATCTTCTGCTTCCATTAACAGGTTTGCTTCCAGGACTTCCTTGTATTTAGCTCCACTCATCATCCCACCGACTCTCAACAAACAAGTGTTGCCAATGCATAATGCTACAATGCTGTGTTTTAACAAAGAGATGGTGTGTTTAAGGTGGTGTGCAGTTTGTATTTCACCAAACATATTGGTTCCCAAACCCCCAGAACTTTCACTTTGATCTCAACTGATCAGATCACCTCCTTCCACATGCTTGCTGCGTCACCTACAAGGCTTGTGGCAACGAAGGACAACCATCTCATCTGGAGATTGTATCGCAGTGTCATTTCTAGTCAAAGACTTTGAATAATATTTCCAAGCATTTCCAAGCTCTGCATGAATAAATAATGTCGGGACAGAAGGAAATGTGAAAAACTGGTTTAGATACGGAGGCAATGAATCGGTGGAATGATACGTAGAAACTGACTGGATGCTTCGGAAATTGATTCAACTGTGTACTTTAAGTCCATATGACTGGTCTTCTAAAAACCACATTCTGATCAAACAGGCTTGTGTTTGTAATATCCCAGCTGTACAGATCAAAACCAAGCAACACATGGTCACAAATGTCAGTGTTGTACATTTCCAAAGAAGATAATCCCCTGCAGAGCTTTACAAGGAGATGGCTCTTATTATTAATGGTCAGAAGACAACCCACAGATAAAACACAGAGTAGAAAAGTGTGTGGCTTTGTGTGACTAAGTGTGTATGTGTGTGGCCTGGCTGGGAGAGACATGGCCATATGTGGAGGCCAGCCTTTGTCACAGTGAGTGCCTGTGTGATACTGGAGAGGATATGGGCAAACCTCAGCTTAATTCATCTCTTAATCCCTTGTCCCAGCATGCCATTGGATATGCCACAGTGTGGCTGGGTGTGACGGTGGCTCTGCAAGAGACTGCACCTTTAATCTTAACTGTCGCTTAGACAAAAAATCAACAATTGTGCAGGAGGATGCAGAATTAGTCCATCTAAGCAGACAGTGAGATGGGAAGTGACAGCATAGCCTACTTTTGAAGGCTTGTGAAACTTGACGGAGGATAAAGGATGCGTGTCTGAATGTGTATACGCATGTGAGCGTGTCTATCTCCAAACAAGGAGCAGGCCTTGGGGAGACATCAGCTCTGTCTAATCTCCGACTGCGAGACATTGTCACTAACAAACACTGAATCATACAAAACATGTCACTGAGCCAGGGGTACGGGCCGGCTCATCTGCAATGTGTTGCACTCTCATGCTTTGACTCAGAATGAAAGTTCCCTCTTAATGTAATGGGCTCAACATTGCACTGGGAAGGATGCAATTAGGCTTCAGACGCAGCAAAGACCCAACAGCTCTGACACACACACAACAAGCGGTCGGAAGGAGAGGAAATAAAACTAGAGCCAGTTTGAATTTGTTTATGAAGATGTTACATCAATTAATTGAGACTGTAGTGAAAAAGCACATGTACAATACTTCAAAGAATGAAACTTCAGGCACCATCTTTTACCGCTTTCTCTTGTTTAAACACTTTAAATTGTGAGTAGAGACTCAACATGACTGGGCTATGACTTTTATGCCATGTGTTCAAGTAAATTTTAGTGTCTCTGGAACAAGTGGCAAAGCACTGGGTGTACTGTCTAGTACACAGTTCTCGAACACAAGTCTTTGAGAGGTACTACCTCTCAAAGAGGCTTCACTGCTTCAACACACCTGACTCAAATGACTCAAAAGAGTTAATTCAGTCATTTGACATAGCTGTGTGGTGGGAATGTAGGGAGAAACGTTGCAGGAAAGAAGATTTTGAGGACTGGGATTGGAAGGCCCTGGTCTAGATTGGTCCCAGAGAAAATGGTGGCACCAAACGTGGAGCAGCTGTGTAAAAGGCAATTTGCTAGAAGGCTCAACAAGGTCACCAGAAACAAGGTGGAACTATAAATCCAGCTCAGAAGACGAGTCAGTACTGAGCATTGGATCTATGAATCGTTTTCAAATCGTTTCGGAAATACAGAGTATCCTAACTTTTTGATTAGGTGAACTGACTTTCTATGGATTATGACTCCAAAATAATTTCTGGAAAATAATTATTATCAGAAGAAAACACAGCTTGGGAAGCTGAGATACGTATGTGCAATGGTACTTGACCCGCCATTGGCTGGTGATTACAAAGCAGCCAATCCAGTAGTGGAATTTATTTTCCTTGGCACTTCATCAAAAGCAAAAATAGTAGATGTTAGCTTCATCAGTAGTGCATATTCAGTCTGCATATTAATGAATTTTAAGGTTTACATAGTGTTTCAACTATTAAAATAGGCAGTCAAACTTTTTTAAAAGGGATTCTCAACTAGTTTTAGCTATTTGCAGGGCTAAAGTCCCTAACCAGTTTAAGAAGTTTAGATGTTGAACAAGGTAGGATGAAATGTAGTCTAACATGTTTATCCAACAAAAACCCAAAATCTTGGTAGGTAAAAAATAAAAAAATTAAAAATGGTAGGGTCGTCTTTAAAGCTTGGTGTTCTCAGTTGGCTTGACGTGAACTCTTTATTAGGGTAACTAAAATATAGAATAGCTTGCACTTACTTTAAACAAAACATTAAATGCAGACTGCAACTGGATGCCATTTTGTAAGACAGACTTCACTTTGACGAGAAACATTATGATATATTTTACCGAGACGAGACCCGGTTACGCTCCTGTGCATTAGACAGCATTACCAATACTGCAGGAGGATGCTGCAATCTCATGAAACTACTGGGCCTCAACCAAAACCAAAACACCCAATCAAACTCTGTCAAGTGTTGGAGCTGGAGGAGTCAGTCTGCTTCTGAACTCATGAACTCTCTGCCTCCCAAGTTCCTGAACTAAAGGGAATCCACGTTCAGATGAGAGGTTTTACCAGTCTTATCGATCTTTCTTGTTTGGATTATAGGAGCAGGACTATTGACATGACACTTGTGAAAGAGGTTTGAGATAATAAGTCGAACCGAGACTGTAAGGATGAGAAAAGTAACGAGAATATCTTCATCCTGTTCAAAGTCCAGGTCATGTACTTAGTACACGGGTGAAAAGTTCAACGTGAACAGTTCAGACGTAGTGTTTGACTTCTCCTAACAAGCGACACCTTATTTTAAAAGTCAAAGACACTCTTTAGAAAGCCCCAGCTTTAAGCTAAATCCCATCTCCATCAAACCAAAGGCTGCAGTTCCACTCTGTCACAATCAGAGGTCAAATGGATGACAGACGGAGGGGAAAAAAAGCAGTGCTAAAGAGTAGCAAACTCTCCAGTGGTTTCGCAAAAGCCATTTTTCATCTTAATGCTTTTCCAGTCCATTAATGTAGAACCCATAAAGCTAATTTAAGAAAAAATGAGAGAGTGAAACAGAAAGACAAATAGGTGGGGAAAAGGCATAACGATGCCTTTTCCCCACACTGGACACACTGGACCCCACACCTTTTCCCCCCACCAGAAAGAGCTAGGACTTCTCTACATTCCTTTAGCACTCACACCATGCTGAAATACCCCAGTGGATAAAACTACTTTCATCCGGCTCCAAAAGAACTGGAAGAAAATCAAAAGGCCTGTAAATGTTTTAGCATCAGGATGGTATTTAAACTTAGCATCTCAGGACAGGAAAAGTTGTTAACTGGTTGTCCAATCTGAACCCTTGTACAGAAACTTCTGCAGCCATTTTCACTTAATAAACTGTAAACAGAACAATGTAAGTCATTGACAGGTCACACTCCAAGTCTGTGTGAGGAAAATATTCATTAACTGAAACTGACAAGATTTAAATTTAAAAACAAGTGTTTTACTTTTACACCATCTATGAAAAACCAAATTAAATAATGAGATTTTGTACTCCAATTACACCCAGAAGCATCAAAATGCTCAAGTAATGCCGAAACTCTTCAAAATTAAACAGTAAACTTCGCAGGATGCAAGTCAACAGTTTTTTAGCTATAATGGACGAGGCCAGACGCAGACTGCTTCCATTAACACCTGTCAGACACTTAGTAATTCACAGAGAGCTAAAGAAAAACCAACATTGACATAAAGTAAGGACAGGCCAGAGGGTGTAGTGATGTGAAATGTGTAACTTGGATAAATGCCCACTTTCTGTTTTAATCAGGAAACACTTCTCGGAGATTCATTTGTTCTGCTTCTATTCTACCGTGTTAAAATCAAAACAGCCCTTCTGAAACTATCCATCCATAAATAATACAGTGACATTACACATGTGGATGTAAGCTATTTTGTTTAAGTCAGAATGCATACAATAATGCCTTTTGAACTATTCTTTATACGGGACACAGTTGAGCACATAAATGGTTACTGACTGATGTTGACCAGGAAGGTTTTTTTCCCGTATTTAGCTCCATCCATCTCCCACCTGCTTTGATGCCCCTCCCGAAGAAAAGCATTTCCACAGCATGACGCTACCACCACCACAATGTTACACCCAGAGGATGATGTGTTCAGGGTACGCCGAAGAAAGTGCTTCTTAAAAGTGTACCTTCCTGCACTTTACAGGCCAGGACAAGGTTTACTCATGGAAAAAGCTCTGCTCTGAACAGAGTATCACTGAAGATAACTTCTGCTCAGATGTAATCATTTTTGATGTTTCGTCATTTTCAAGGGAACATTCTGTATCTGGCTCTAACAGAGCTTCTCTTCCCTCTTCCATCAGTAGTTAATAAATCAGCCACGTCACCCAAAGTCAAAAAGCAAACAGCTCTCACCTTCCACACGTTCCAGCAGGCATGCTTTTTGTATATTTATGGCTGAAATGGGCTGATAAACAACCAACAGCATGACTGGGTGACGTTAGAGCTGTACAGGTAGGATTTAATGGTAGAGGGCAGAACGCAGGGTCAGATCAGGTCGCTCGTTTTGCAGCACATAAATATTAATCGAAATGAAAAGTGACCTTGATGATTTAACTTCATTTTCAGCAAGAGGACGGGTGTAGCTGCCGAACAGCTTGGCTGCAGTGTGGGACGGCCTCTCTTATCCACTGCCAACGGATCCGGAGGCCAGAGGGGACTTGAGACGCTTTTGGAGGACTTTTTTCCCCCTCAGCAGCAGCTTTTTTGGAAAGAGGCAGATGTAAACAATTACTGAGCAAAACAGCCATGATGGGAAAGGAAGAAAAAAAGAGGGGGATTAACAGAGTTTCTTCTTCCATGTTTCAGGACCATGGAAACATGAAATTATTGGCAATTACCTTGTTTTGTATGAGAACTTTCATCTGAGGAAAGCGATTGCTCTCGCTTATTCACTGCTTTTGCATGGCAACAAAATGGTGTGTTTTGTTGCTCTTTTGTCACAGAGATTCAAACATAATGAATGGAAAACAATCTGACTTTACTGGAAAATACACAACGCCAGCTCAAGGATAAGTTGACAACTTCAATTTAAAAAATTTTAAAATACAATATGTGTATATAAAGCCTAGACCTGAGTGAAGTTGGTCTACTCTAGATTCTTCAAATCAGACAAAATTGGTGTCAAAACATTTGTGTAGCAACATTTTTTGTTTGTGCTGCTATCATTTTAGAGATATTTAGAAATGTTTCCAGAGTCATGAAAGGTCAACCAGCCATCCCGTCTCCTTCAAATCAGACAAAATTGGTGTCAATCAACTCGACTAGGTTTGTGCTGGTTTGAGCAGCAAACAATTTTTTTTTTTGTGGTGCTTTGGCTTTGAAGAGATTGCCGAAAGTTTAAAGGTCAAAAGGTCAACCAGGCCCCAAAATTAGTATAATTTTGATTTTACTAAATCAAAAACTTTCATTAATATCGTCAAAGCAGCACAAAAACATTTTTGTGCTGCGTAGTCGAACGTAGTCGAGTTGATTGACACCAATTTTGTCTGATTTGAAAATACTCAAGAAAAAATAGATACATAGTTTTCCAAATTAACCCAAAAAAAAATTTTAATGATAAGAATACATCTCCTCTTAAGACTCACCTACTGAAATATGCAGGCCAGCTGTGTGACTACAGTGAAACATGGTGTTGGTAGCATCATCTTTTGGCGATATTGTTCTTCAGCAAGGACGCTACCAACCAGTTGAAAATTGCTGCTTACAAATGCTTTACGTCCAATCTGATTAAGCTCAAGTTATTTTATGACGAAAAAAAAGGCAAAAATTGTTTGGCTATAAAGCTCGGAGAAAGGTAACCGAAAGATTTGCCGCTTTCATTCCAGTGAAATTCCAGGTGGTTCAGCAATTACTACGTCTTCACACACTGTGCATTATTTATCACCCACCTCACAATTACACACTACTTTGAGTTGGATTATCATAAAAATCCAACAAACACATGGAAGTTTGTGGCTGTAAAGTGACAGAAGGTGAAAAAAGGTGAAGGAGTGAGAATAATTTAGCACCTCACAGGACACCTGTACATGTTTCAATAGTTTTGATCTCCAAAGCCAAACCTTTCTGGTTGTATGTGTTAGCGATGCAGGCCGCGACAAATATATACACAGGCTTCTGGCCAACTGCTTCAAAGGTAATCAGCGCAACACTATAGCTGTTAAACCGAAGTATTTGCCTTTTCTAAGCTCTACACACATACTCAACGTTCCTTAAATAGGCTGAAGTTATAAAATTCTAAAAAAAAATAAAAATAAAAGACATTTCTTTCATCTCCTTAACTGGCTGCTGAGCACAACACGCTCCTAAAATAGATTTTTGGTAACGACTGCACACGCTGCCTGAATAATTCATTCCTACTTTCCTCAGCAGCAGCAGGATGGGAAGTTTCTGCTAAGAATACAATCTCTAGTAAACACCAACTCTTTCATATGTGCATATTTAAAGAAATGCGAATAGGGGCAGCTTTATAGGGTACAAATGTTTCCTGGCATTTTGGCAGCCCCAAGTCTGGATAATGTGAAAATAGGAAAAGCAAGCCAAAAATAGGGGGAAAAAAGTCAAATGGCTACTGGAAATGTGCTTCTAAATTCAAGCTTTCCAGAAGGCAATCTGCTTGAACCGACATAAACCAAAAGCCGAAAAACGCCCAGGTGAAACTGAAGAGTATCAACAGAAAGAGTTGCTGTGTCATAACAGAAGCTGGAGAAGACTGTAGCTTTGTTTCAGTGCCAAGCTGGACAAGAGCCAGGCATGTTTCTTAAAAACCTTGTGATGATTTGACAGGAACCTCGTCTGACAAGTCTTGTATCGTGTATAATCTTAAGACTCTCCAAACAATCTAGTCTTGTAAACTAGCTGCAATTTGACACAACATTCACAGATTAAACTACTTCCTTTGAGAGTGGGCAAGCGGCCAAGTTTCAGGTTATAAGGTTTAGACGGCGTAAGGTATGTGGTTTGGTTGGTCTAAACCAAGTGTGGCATTTCACCTGCTTGTGGTTGAACTTGCAGCGGTTTCTGTTTTTATGAAGTATTAATGTGGTTTGCTAGTGTGATTTCCTAAGATGCACTTCTTAAAATGGGTAGATAAACAGTTTTTAGAGCAGATATCACTAATCTGATATGCCAAGGCAGCCATATGAAAACCTTCAGTTTCATCACCTGAGACTACAACATTACTTATCATTTCTGTTCATTTTACAATTTGAAATTTGGAACTTTCCAGTCGGAATGACTCAATGGTGATGCTAAAACAAAACCCTATAAAGCTAGTTGTGGTGCTGTTTTGAAATCTCTGCGAATGTAGTGGCAGCAGGAAAACTTAATATTTAATTGATTGAGGTCAAAACTGACAAGATGGACGACCTGGAAGAAATTCAAAAGTTTGTTTCAGGGAACTCACTTGAACTTGCTGAACAGATCCAAACGTGTTTTATGAGTCAGTTGAAAATAGCAGCTTTCAAATGATGAGAAACAATTGGGAAAATGTCAACACAGTCAAAATCCTCATCGAAGCCAAAGAACAGTAGCCATGTCTTGATTAAATTACCTTTTCTTTTCCTGATGTTTAGTAACAGATACATTTTTTGCATGTGAACTTAATGTGGATGCACAGTCTTAGTCACTATCTAGGCAATTTTAAACATTCCTAACACCGATAAATTGGTCCCAATTTAGCTGATATTTACATGTGATACCAATCTTTTCCACAGATCGTGTCTACTTTTGCAAATGTCTGAAAATCTGTCACTGTTCCATTGTGTTCTGCCATAATTGAGGGTTGAGCGGCAGATCAACCCAACAGGTCACATCTACGTGTGCGGTTGACAATAATCGCCTCACTGTGCAGTAGAGTCTATTCGCCTTAATCGCAGAACATATTTCTGGTTTTTATCATCAGAATCTCAAGGTTTTTTTTGGGGGGGGTTTCCACCCGTCAATGAGTTGTATGATGGGAAATGTGTCTGGTAGTAAACTGAAAATAGGTCAAACTTGGGTCCATTGGCAGGATGTTGATCTACATCATAGGGCCAAATCAACATGAGAATTGTTCACAGACCGAAAATCAATCCGTTTCTTTACCCCTCTCCAAAACAGTTTAATGACATAAAGACATTCCAAACTATTTTTATGGCTAACCAATGATCTCTGATCACATGTGCTGCCTTTGGTAAAATCATGCCACAAAAGTCCACTGAACTCCTACTTGGATAAGTTGGGGGGTTTTTTCCAGGGGATGCAGGCAAACAGGCACTGATATAACTCCCTGACAGGCTTGTGTGGTCTGAGGAAAACTTCCTTTGGTGGTTGACGAAAAGCAGGAATCTCCAGAACTGAATGGGTTTCTAAGTAGTACAGGTAATTATGTGGGACTACAAGTGAAAGAGCTCAACCCATAACCTTAAGCCTAAACCTAAACATTGTCAGGAAGACAGGACAGGGATGAATTTTGTTTTGCATGTGAGTCTCAAATGCATGTGCAGATTTTCTCTGCAAAAACCAAAAACTTAATACAGTCATTGTTCAGGAATCTACAACTGAGGCTTTCTGCTGCTATTACACAGAACCCAGAAATATATTAGAATTTTAACCATAATTGTTTTCTTCTCTTCGCTGACATGAGAAAATCTTCTCAATTCATGTAATCGGAGAAAGCCTTCACTCGAGCGTCCGTGTTTCTGAAATGTTCAAGCAGCTTGCAGCGCCGGGCAGTTGCCAATCGGTAATGAAGAACAAAAGCAGCACATCTGCTGTGGCTTTGGTGAAGGAGCACCAAGAAATCCTCAAAGCAAACTCCGACCTTTTATGGTAACCATAAAAAGACCGCACTTGGTGCTGGGATGAAAAACAAGACTGGGGGGAGAAAAAAAGTCATAATAATAATATGGGTAAACAAAATTTGCTGGCTGTACAGAAATACACTCAAATAAAAGTTTGTGCTCTGAAATAATAAGAGGACAGCGGAGTGAAACTTATCCACAGGAACCTCCAGCTGATTTATCAAAGAGATAATACTTTTATTATTATTATTATTATTATTATTATTATTATAAGTTCTTGAAAGGAGAAAAACATGTAAACGAGCTAAAAGTCTTGGCATCACAAAGCATCAAATGTCAGCTCTGAAATGATGAGTCGGTTCTCAGGACATAGAATACATTCATGGAGATGTGACTTTGCCCTGCCAGGGAAGTCAAAAAGCTACAAAGAAAATAGTGATAAAATAATACAAACTCAAAAGGTAAGAGACAAATAGTCTTTGGGATCAAAAGGAATCAGAAAAAAATTACAGAGTGGGTGAACTAAGTGGTAAAGAAAGTCATATTTAAGTAGATGGAACAACCTCTATGAAAAACTCTTGATATTTCTGATTGGATAAAGACACGTAATTGTCTTGACAGAATCTTCTTGCATATCAGTAAGACAGTAGGTTCTCTGAGACATGACAGGATTGTAAGAGTTTCTGAAAGTTTTTGAGAATCCACAACAATGGAGGTAGGTTTAACATCAAAGAAGCAGATTATTTGGCCCTGGCTAGAGTTTCAAATTAGAAATTTAATAAAACCAGATCCAACTCAACTATTGCCAGTGTTTTGTCAAACGGTGATGATTTGCAAAAAATAATTAAACCCTTCTGCTTATGTGACTAGCCTAGCCAACTCACCATTGACTGCAGCACATAAACGTAGGTGTGTACATGAATAGGTTGACCACAGCCAATGAGTGAGGTGTACCAATTAGTCTAGAGTACAATATGGGTCTAATGTGACTTTCAAGGTTCCTGACACTTCTTTCTTCAATTGAATGGTCCTGCTAGCATGGTGTGATCTCCCTTTTTGTAGGTGCAAGCTGGTCTGTGCTGATGCATCTTTTATATGGGCATATATGACACGGTAGTACTAACCCAATAAACATGTGCATATGAGTTTTGTGTGGAACAATGTCAGCAGAACAAACCCACACTCACCCCAAGAATAATTCAATTAGGCCTTCTGAAAATTAAAAGCAATTTTACTAATTTGGATATATATCAATTCTGTGGCTCATCACTTGGCTTTACCCAAGTATACTCAAAGTAGGCCATGTGTGTTATATTAATTCCTTCCCCTTTTTGGTTACAATCAGAAAATGGCAGCTAAGTCTAGGCTCATTGTGCTAGAGCCTAGACATAGCCCATATTTAGCAACGTTTAGCAATGTACATTATTAGGACTGCTATGTGCAACTGTCTATTTTGTCCAAATAACCTCTTCCTGGGTCAATGTTTGCAGAAAACCCCCCCAAAAAAACAAAATGCTGTCCTCAGCTTTAAAAGATATTTCAATTTTCAATGTTCTAGTAGGTTGGGAGGGTTGCGCAGTGTTGTTTTAACACTTAAATGGAGCAATGTGATTAAGCCAGTACTGTTCAGAATCTACAGGGAAAGCAAATAGCTGTGTGGTGAAGATACAAGCTAAACACAATTGTTTAAGGCTGCTGGTTGGAACACAATTAAAGAACTGTTTGAAGGTTTGTCTGGGAAACAGATGAGTCTCTTCAATGAAAACCCAATGAAGATGTTTACAGGCAAACATGTGGTCAATCTTTACTGTCAGTAGTCATACTCCCACAATATGCACCAAACACCTTCAATAGTCCGTTTTCTGCAACATCTAAGATGAAACGTCGAAGCAGATCTGCTCCATCAATAGGGTGTCAAACATTCATCTTCACAGAGAAAGAATAACTTGATAAACCCAGAAAGTCAGGCTGCCCATGCAACACAGTGCAAACATCAGCAGAAATCGCATTTAATGTTATGTAAGACTTTGTTAAAACTTACAACCCTGTGCAACCTAAACGATTGTGTAAATGAGAAAAAAGGCACAACTAATTCATCTGCTTGGAAATTACCAAGACATTTGGAACAAATCAGTGATCAGACCGGTTGGTTGAGAATCACTGGTGTATAAAACAAATACACTCAAGCAATTAGGGGTGACCAAAGAATTTGCTGTGTCATATAAAATTAGGCCTTAGTGATTCGCCAAACAACCATTGTTGGCAGCTGGTAGAAGCACGGAGCCGTACTGGGAAAACCACCACCAGCTAAACAGGCCTTGTTGATAGGACAGGGCATGACTTGAAAGGCTTTTTGGTTTGGCAGGGAAGCACACAAAGTTGAGAGTTGGAAAGCAGAAATGAATCCCGGCACGCTGCTGCCTCCAACCTCATGCTGCATTAGGGGAACAAGGGGCCTCTAGCAGTAAATCTTATCCCGGAGCAGGCCCGTGTCTCCATTCCTCATCCCTGCTTAGTCCATTCCCTAGCAGAACAGCGTGCTAATGCTGCACATGGCCAAGCCTTTGGTGTAATATGGTGTCACTAACACAAAGTTATGCCTCTGTATGCAACGTGTGAGGTCAGCCTCTGGAGAGCAGCGGACACAGAACGAACTGCAAAAGGTATCACTTGTGTGTCTTTGAGCTATTCCAGCTGTCATGTCCCGGCACTTCCATTTTCTCACGCTGTCACAAGTCACATCCATTCACAATTTTGTTTTCACAGCTTTGGCTCCATAATTCTTCAAATTGCTGGCTGGATCTGTCTTTCTGCTGTCTTATGAAACTCTCTGCCAACTCTGTCACCAACGTCTAGGCTCCAGGGCCCTGTCCTAGTTTCCACCTTCATTCACAACGCTGCTTTTCCAAGATGCTTTATTGTCCCATTTGTGCACTGACAAGGAGTACTGTTTACCCTTAATTTATCTCTCCTTTTAAAATTAATGTTCACTTGACATTAGCATTCAAACTCCATGAACATTTTCACCATTTGTCAAACTAAACCCTCAAACTCCGATGTGGTGGACCATTGCAAAGTAGAAGAAGAAGCTAAAATTTTTCCCATTGTTCTTTTCAAGCTTGCTTATGATCATTCAGATTAATGGAGAGCTTTAACAAACAAGTCTTGGCACATATTTTGAACTGCAGTTTTGGTCTGAAATTGGACTAGGCCATTCTACCACATAGTTAAGTTTCATGTTCTCTGGTAATTCTCTGGGGTCTTCGCTGAACAGCTGGATTTAAACCCAATGTGAGATACATGAGATGACTTCTGAAAATAATTGCCAGAACTTGGTGATTTTATTTAGAAGTAGCAGAGTAGGAGGGACTCTAAATAAATGGTGGAGTTGCACAGCCAAGGTTAACAAGAAAAAAACTGTGTTCTGAAAAATGTAACTAAACAACTTGTTCTCCTTTTGAATTGTGCGAAAGGCAAAAGGTTGTCATTTGGCTTGTGTAGACTGAGTGCAAGCGAACACAACTAGTTTTGCTATAAATTTTAACAAGTGTGGGAATTACGTTCAAACCTGCCAACTCCACGCTGGAGCAAAGCAGTGTAACTGCATGAGAGTTGCAGTTTTCTCACACTTATGTAACAGCAATCTTCCGAGTAACTATTCTTTATAGTGTATTTAGACTGATACGCAAAAGGAGTTCTGCCTTTGTGCAGAACAGAATAAAACCACAAATCTCTATTCAAAGGGCTGTTAAATTTATTGATTCACAGGAGGTTAAATAGCAAACATGTAAAAACAACAAAAAAACACTTTTTGGTTCTTGCACTAAGCAAATTCAGGCTGCAAAAGGTGTCAGAAGTCCTTTCATAATGCTCTCATTTGGGTTTGTCAATATCTTTCTCTTTCTTCTACTTTAAAACTTCCCTGCTCACACCAAATTTAAACTATATTATAACCATAATGTCTGTCAGGATAGACGGTCTTTGTAGGGTCATGGTAATGTGCAGTGGGAAGTTACGGCCAGGGTAACGGGTTTGGTATTGCCGAGGCTTCATCAGACAATTTAAAGCAGGTGCATGGATGCAGCTGAAGCAAATGGAAACATCGTTCATGGGAACAAACCTAAAGCCACGTTTAGTTTCCTTGTGCATAAAAATATGTGCATTCTTAACCTTGACCCCAACCCACTACAGTCCAGCCTGCAGGTGCAAAAGACAGAGGCACTTAGTACCAAGATATGGCCAAACCAATGAGAATTGTACAGAAAGTTGTTTTACTTGTCTATTTTCATTATGCTGAAAAGGAAAAATTAAAATGCAGTTTCTACAGCATTCACTGTGTAATTAAACGATGTAGCCTCTGAAACCTCTAATGTAAAAAGGTAAAGACAAAACCCCCCAAAAAATTCATGACTGTAGTTCTATGATATGATGGCCAGGAAAGCAAAGGAAAATAATAATAAATGTTCCATTAGGCAAGAGCCATTGTTAGTTTGCAATGCAAACATGATGCAATAAAATCAGACTTGTGGCTCAAATTCTTGTTCTATCACAGTAAATACGACAAGAAAGACGATCTATACTTCCAACTACTTAATATATATCAAGAAATACTACCTGTTGAGGAGAAAGTACAGGTCAGAATAGTTACAAACCTAACTAACTTACCTGAGTTCTGAATAAATGTGTGTGATTTTCTTAACTGGATTATTTTTAAAAAATAATTTAAAATTGGGTTGAGCACTAATTAAGATGAAATGAAGAATCTTTTAGCAGCCTAACACATTTCCTATTGAAATATATTAATTAAAATGCATGAAGATAAAATGTTGGGAAACTGTTTAATTTAACATTCAAATTGTGTTTCATTATTACACTAGGACTCAGCAGCCATGGAGATTGTAGGGCGGTCCTCATCTGCTTACAGACTGTTCAACATCGTTCACATAGGGGGCTTTGATGGCCGCTACTATAAGTGATAAACCTTTTATTTTAATGTTACTAGCAGTCAAAGGGTTAATGTTGTAATTGCATTCTGTGGCGTAGTAAAGAAGCAGAAAGTCGAAAAGAATCCTGTATTTTAGCTTTTCAGTCTCCAGCTCAAGGAGGAAGACAATTAATCAAGGAAATGAGGAGGCTTTTTTGAGCGAATGGAAGAAATCAGAGAGAGAATTCTGCTGCTGGAGGCTGATTGATAAAAGAGCGATATATTGAAATTGGATTCCACAACTGGCATTTTTTGTTTTTGTAATAATATTTGTTTTTATTTATCAACTGATAAATTCCTAAAAAAAAAAAAAAAAACTCACTAAAAAGAGGTCAAATTCAGCATAAATGGACAGTCTTCTTATCCCAGTTCCTTCTGCTAAAGATGAACTGGCCCCAGTATCTGTCATGCACACAACCCTTCCATCACCACTTACTTTCCTCACCTGTAATGGCTCTGGTCTGCCAGGCAGTGCTTATTGGTCGATGAAACAACTCCCAACTCCGCTGAAATGATTGAACTGCTCTACAGTAAGTCTGGTCCACAGCTTGTGACACTTCTGTAGCCAGGGTTGAGCCTTTAATCCCCCCTGAAGCCACACACAGGGAAATGGTTATCAAATCTTTTCTACTGCTGCCTTTTAAATCAATATGGATTTCACTAAATTACAATTAGCACCTCGTGTGCTGCTTCAATTAGCTGCTCTGCTTCTCGGAAAGCAGCTTTGAGGTTGCTGCCTGCGCTAAGCGAGCTCTCCGCTCCTGCAGCCAGCGTCGCGTTCACAGGTGCAGAACAATTCAATAACTTTGCTCAGTGAAGAGGAACGGCACAGCAAATTGACTGCAGGCAGGTGAAGAGGACGTGTCAAAACCGAATTTATGTTGCAGCCCCAAAGCCTAAAGGTGAGCTAAAAGAAGGAGCAAGTGTGAAGTTGGAGAGGAAAAGGAAAGTCACGGCAACAGGTGGGGTTAATGTACTAGCGTTAGAGTCGGGTGTTGAGGTCAACTAGTTTGAAAAGTTTGATTTTCTGCACTTTGTTCCTGACTTTGTACATATTTGTGCAAATTTTTTTCTGGTATACATAGGAGTGGTTGATGTTCTTTAAATTCATCTACCAATGATTTGACTGTTTATCTACTAAGATTATTACATCTATAAAAGCAGAATATATTCGCTCTTGTCAAACCATGACTGAATTATTCCACACTGATTATGTATTACAATAACAATTAGTGAAATTACAACAGAAAAAGAAAAAATACAGATTCTTAGTCGTCTTTAAAATATTGATGAACTTTTTTTTTTGTTAATCTTTCTAATACGTTCCACACTACAAAATAATTTACCAGCTTTTGGTAATTCAAGCAAAAACTACAACTGGGGAAACATCAGAAATAGTTGTACAAGAAAAAAGACTTTGCTTCCCCTCAGTTATAGATAAGATTTAGTATTTCTTGTAATGCAATAATAATTATATGAGCCTAGAAATGTATTACAGGATGGTGATAATGAGATCTTGTTTTTCTCACGGCTTACACTGCCAAAATCAGCGAGCGTAACAAGTGTGGGCATGGAGATAATCCTGTGTTCTCAGGGGTTCTGGGTACGCCAGCGCAGCTGAGGACACGGATCGCTGCTTTATGACTGGTATGTATGAGGTGAGAGAGTTAATCTGATTGGGGATAGGGGGTTTCGACCAGTGCAAGCCCTCTTCCCTAGCCCGTCAATATGCAACGTGCAAATAGTTGTAGAAGGTTTATCTTCTAGTGGCATTGTTCTAGCACACGTCCCTTAATTGACTTGCAGTTCAGAGCTCATCCCGTCCCTCTGGAGATCATGAACACTGATTCTCCAGTTTAATTTTCCAGCTATCTTTGTCTTTTGTTCTGCGCTCCCCCGTGCAATTCTCTCTCTTCTTTCTGCTTGCCAATCCAATTAGCCATCCCAAAGTTCAAGCACTGAATAGTGATAAATGGCACAAAAAAAACAAACAAAAAAAAAAAAAACAGCAACGCGATTGTGATCAAACACAAACAAGCTTTTTGATGGAGCCAAGCTCATCATTTTTCACTATGTGCGTTCCAAGCGGGCCAGACTGGGTTGGTGTGTGTTTGTGGTGCAGTTATTATGTTATCTCATCAGCTCAAACAGGCTGAACGCTGCTCCTTTCTCATTTCGACATGGAGCTGATAGAGATCAGCACATTGGTGGCATGTAGCTTCTCGCCGCTCCAACCGCACAGGCTGAACGTGCACATGAGCCACAAGCAGCCAGGGAGTAGACAAGGCACAAATCCACAACTTTGAGAATTCACTTTCTCATATTAGCATTTCGATAAATGTATTTTACGGGGGCTTTAAGTAATTGCAACTCGTTTTTTCCAAACTATAATTCGCATCAGTCAAAAGAATTGTGTCGTGAAGAGGAAAAGACATAAGTTGCACAAGAGTGTTTGTTGAATTTATTTAGAAATTGTCAAACATTAGTCCTCATCCACATTGGTGAAATTGTCTGATAACACATGTTCAGTTATCTGCTTTTCAATGAATTCACAGAAACTGTCGACACTAGTTCCTAAGAGTGCTGGTAGTTTCTGACAGATGTCAGTACTGTGAGGGTTCATTCACAACAACAGCCCTGTTTATTGGCTACAGCGGAATAAACAGGGCTGTTGTGAATGAACCCTCACAGTACTGTCATGCGCAAAGTTGGCTGCTAAAAGTTAACGTTTCTGCAGCCACACTGACCGGAGTAGCTTCTTCCAGATGCTTCCCTTACATGATTAATCGCAAACTGCCAATCAGACTTTTTACGACTTTCTTTCAACAATAAGCTTGTTGAAGCTTGATGTGAGCTTTACCCTTACATCCCACTATAAAGGCCATATTTATGTGGAGTATGACTAATAGGTGTCTTGTCAGACCCCCCCACCCCCTCTCTACCACCATAGTCATCATTTACCCCCTAGCTTCTTTTTTGTTGCCCATTTTTCTTCACTCCAGTTATTTATCGCTATGTTGGTCTCTCATCTAAAATCCCAATAAAATACATGAGGATTTGCCGGTTGTGGTGTGACAAAACGTCTACAAATGCAAAGGATATGAATACTTTGTAAGACTCCATAGAACCACATGCCTAAAAGCAGCTGCATTTAACAGACCGTGAGCAAAATGAGTCACTGTCAAGATCGTAACACAACAAAAACGAAGAAGAAAAAAAGCGCCATCAATTATTTGTGTTTTCCTCTCAGTGCAGAGTCCTGACAGCAGGCCCGGCCTCCTAATTCCACGTTTCAGCCGTCTAATGCATGTGTTCAGCAATATGACAGATTGACCTTGATTCACAATACCAAAAAGGTAGCAATTATGCAAGGAGCAAAAACCACGGTAGCGCACGCTTCGCTTCCAACTCTTTCCTTGATTAATAGCGTCCTTGTTTGGCTTCGCTCTGCACTGATCGGATTTACAACGGTGTGTAATTGATGGGTGAAGGTCTACTGTGAAACAAACCTCGGGACAGGATTTCCTCCTGAGCTGCTGGCGCGAACAGAAGCACAGAGGTTTAGAGTGGAGTAAAAGCCAAACCATCTGCTGGTGAAATGAGCAGAAGATTTGTGGAGATTTTGCGAGAGGTGAATCTCAGGTCCTTCGTCTTTTAAGCAGCTCTGAGATTGGAAGACAGATCGAAGACGGAGCTGAGGAAGAGAAAGAGGTTAGCTAAGTGTATTTATCGGAGGACAATGGCTCCATAGAGTGCGAACAAAGACTCTTTCACACACCTGAATGTGTGCCTTGGGTTGAGATTAGATCATAAATTAGGAGCTAGAGCAGAAATGAGGTGAAGACTGAGGGAGCAGGGGCAGGGATGAGGAGACAAAAGGGGTCTACAAGGCGCTGAAGGAGAGAATGTTTTTGTAGAGGGCTTGACACTCTTTGAAAACAGCAGGCAGGGCAACTTGTGAAGACAAGAAACACCCTGAGGGTCGGACATGTGTTCCTGCTGAGAACATTGTGCCACGGTTGGGAAAAAAACTAAACAAAACAGAAGCACGATGGAAAAAGAAAACCACAAAGATGAACAGATAGTTTGTATCATCTTTGTGTAGGGAGTTGACCTTCAAGTTTAAATAATAAATGCGCTGCTGAGGTGATTTATGGTTGAAATCTAAGTGTTGCGGTTTGTGTGAATTAACTTTTTACTGCTTCCACCCGGCTACTGCAGAAAGCTATCATGGTGCAAGAGTTCTCAACTTAGATGCTTAAAAACCTTCTAAATATTTGACAAAAAATGGATAAGTTTAGTTCAGCTCTGAAACCTTTACTCAATCATCACATCCTGGTTCCTTGGGATGGGCGTCTGCGACCTGCGTCTCCAAAGCCACAAGTGGCTCTTTGGAGCTTCAACATGTTATTTTAATAACTTTGGCCAAAAATGAAAAAGAACCAATCTATGTCTTTAAATATTAATATAGCAACAAAGGCAGCTGACTTTGACTCTTAGTTTTGTAAAATAAAATTTGAATAACATTTAGGATCTGTAATGAAGTTTCAGTTATTAACTTAAGTTATTAGACATATTCTTGCTCTTATTTTGAAGTGGGTACTGTCTGTGTACGCAGCAGTTCTGATCTTCACTTGTGATGCGGTGCAACTACTGACATTTCCTGTCTACCCAGAATGTAAACTGTTCAAAATTTGCTGATGTCCTGCACTCTACTGTAGTCAATTAGCCAAAATCAACAACAGCATTAACGATACTCATGAGTCAAAGGCTTGTTCCAAACGATCACTTTCTGAAGCGTAACCACACAGGAAGGGGTGGAATAATAAATTTGACCATGCTGAGTATGATATACTATGTTGTAACACACATTGTCATTGACACGTGGTGGGTATCAACACGGTTGAATGTAGTGCTTTAGTGTTACCTTCCACTAAATACCATGTTGGTGTAGCTCTTCAGCATTAGCGCAACTAATGTTACGGCAACTAACTTTTTACCTAGCAGTGCCCACTAATGAGTGGATGCATAAAATCTAAAGAAATACATGGCGGTAGGTGGCTCAGTTGGGTTATACAGTATTTTAAGATCCAACTTCCAAATTTAGAGGTAGATTAAATCCAGCATCAGCATTGAAATTTTATCTATTACACATTATTTCTAGGTGAAACAAAGGTCAATGTGTGTTAACTGCTAAGACTAAAGGTAAGAGACAAGACTGACCTACAGTTGCTCACTTGATTCCCATCTCTTCTCAACTATTATCAAAGCCACACATCTCGTCAGTTCATATATACACATGACACTTTCTATTCTGATCTCCACTGTGATTTAGGGGCCTAAAACCCACAGACTGCTGCACAAAATCCTACAAGCAGGGAGGTCATGGCCACCGGATCAAAAGACTGAATTGTATTCTTCTGCTGACACCGCTGAAGAGCGACGGGTTTTAGGAACTTGAGTAGAATAATAAAAGTCAGGCCCCTCCAGAGAATTATTCCTCTAACCTTGGCATGAAAAATGTCCTGACTATTTGTACTGCGGTGGAGTCTGAGTGCAACCGGATCGGCAGCTGAAGCGGCAGCTCAGCGGGGAGCAATGTGTGTGTTCGGAGGACTGCTCCATAACGAGGTGCGAGACTGATCGACTCAGCACCGACCAAACTGATACGCCCGGCAGGCCAACCTCAGTGTGGCCTGAGCTTCGTCCAGGACAAACCTCGAGCGACTTTGAAACGGAAGAAGCTGCTCGCAACCCATTATCAGTCCAGAATCAGAACATTTGTCTGATGTTGGAGCCCTTTAATGTCCGCTACCCATGAATGGAAAGGATTTCACTCAAACCTATTCACAGAAATGTTCTGAGGTCTTCAAAAAGAGCAAAGCACAGTAATAAATCCAGTACTTTGTCCAACCACCTAGTGTTAGTGTTAGAAGATGGAAGTTTTTTTGAGAAAGGACAAAGTTCACCATCTTTTATCTCTAGAGTACAACAAGAAACATGAGATCCCACACCAGCAAACTTCAAGCAAAGGTTAAAAAAAGATGTGAGGTGGGATGGAGAGGGACTAAAACCCGACCCCTGGATTCTAATGAATCGACCCGCTGACTGCAAAGGACTACATTACAACATTTCCTTTTAGGGTCTTTTACACCTTTTCCTAAGCAGTATTATATTTGCTTGAAGTTTTCTTATGTGGTTTTTTTTTTTCTATAACACCAATGTGCCATTGGGACTGAAAATGGAAATTAGTCACTTAGCTATAATCTCATGTATTTAAATGCTAATATTTACTAATAAGCATTGTCCCATTTTTGAAAGTAAACTGAACAGATTTCTTTCATACTTCTCTAGTCCACTTTTGAAGGTCAGGCCCCTCCAGAGCATTATTCCTCTAACATTAATACATCAATGTATCTTTGATACATTAATGTGATAGTACCGTACACAAGTACTATAACAAATTAAATTTGCAATTAATTATTCATCAACACCAATGCCGTAAAACAGGGTTTAACATAATCTATCAGACTTATTGTGCGAGACAAGCAGCACTGACATAAAGTGTCAAAATCATATTTAGATTCTGTTTGTTTTAAAAGGTATTTTTATCTTAAATACAAAATGTATATATTTTTGTATGGTTTGTACAGCTCTGAAAATGTTATTTTTCTTTTTCAACAAATGACATTTCTTTTGAGTTTGTTGACTGTAGTTAGTAATCGATTGCCAAATTAGTTGCAGATTATTCCAATAATTGATCAGTCCAATTAGTTGGTTCAGCCCTGGACTCAGCACTTAAAACTTTACTATTTAAAGAGTAAACTTTCAAATTTCTAGTTTTAGAGAAGATTTAGAAAAATTCAAAAAACAAAAACAACTCAAGGTGAAATCTTGTTACATACATTTAAGTACTGATTTTAAAATAAAAAAAAAAGACAAAAAAAAGAATCACAATAATTAACTCTTCATTGCAGTTATTGAGGAAGCAACCCCCTTCGACACAGTTCATTATTCTCTCAAACCCTAGACATCAGTTGAGCTTTACGTGCAATCACCCCTGACATGCAATCAACACACCCGTCAACAGATGGCAGTGTTCTGTCTGTAATGGTGAGGGGAGTAGAGGCTCCTGTAACTATAGATGTAACCTTGATAGAAGACTGCTGGGCTCCAAATGAGCAGCCGTCAGTGCTGTGAGACAGAGATTGGGCGGAGCAGAGCTTTCTCCCTGAAGAACTAAAGATTAACATCATTTTACATTTAGATTACAGGACTTTAGCAGCTGCTTTTTCCACTGTGACAACTGTAGTAGGCCAGTCTGCTGGTTAACCAGCTGAGTGGAAAGTGGAAGAAATATCAAGCTGTGGTGAACGGCTCGCTGGTGATTTTTAAGACTTTTCATCAAGGGAGGCATGAATTTGCTAACATTTATGAACGTTGTTGTTGGATGAAGGAAAGGTAAAGGGGCAGGGGGATTATTAGGGAAGAGTTGGGGGAGGAATTGGAAAAATGGGCCATAATAAGAAAAAAGAACATAAAGAAAGCAAGGCTGATGGTGAAGACAGGGCTAGGGATAGAAAAGGTCATCTGCCTGTTCAGCACTCCTCCTTTGACAAAGTGAGGGAAACGGTGACCTGGATAAATCCTCCTTTGTCTTTATTTACCGAGACATGGAGCATTTTATCACTTGGTCTCTAAATGGGCTCCAGTGGTGCAGAAACAATGAGGTTGAACTGTGGATGGCCAGCAAACTCTGCAGAGAATGGATGTACAGTACAGGTTCTTCGATTGCAGAGCATCGTATTAGTTGTAGACCGGCTAAGAAAAAAAGATTTACCCACAACTGGTATAAAAAGGCCAGCAGGGTCCTATAAAGATGCTTTTTGTGTTCATATAGGAGCAATAGGGATACATTTTTAGTCTGCCAGGTACAAATCACTGTCTATCGAGGTCAATGCTCACAGCACATCCCTATTACTAAATATTTTGGCCTTAACGTACAGAGCCCATCTGTTAAAGTTCAACAAGTACACACAGAACCTTCCAAAGTCTTTCCTGTCCCTTGATGCTTATTTACATTCTGCCATATTAGTGTTAATTTCTTTTGGGAATTTTGTATTATAGACCAGCATAAATCAATGTGCATCTGTACCATGCAAACGTACCAGTTCCCCTGACACAATACTTAATATGACCACCCAATATGACTTTGAGATATATCTCTACCAGCTTTACATATCCAGTCAGATTATTATATTTTTTACAATTTGTTAAAAAAAAAAAAGCTCTTGTTGAATGAGAGCGTTATGCCACAGATTCTCAATTGAATGTAGGTCTGAACTTTGACAGGGTCATTCCAGCATTGTTTTTTTTTTTTTTTTAAAAGTATTTGTTGTTCTGATTAATAGTCTCCTTGCTTCACTCAGGTTTGCTGGACAGCCATGTTTTGGTAGGTTTACAGTTGCTTTACAACCAAATCCTGCCTTAAGCTTCTCCAAAGATTCACCCCTGACCTGTTTGCTGTGCTGCTTGGTCATTAGAATAAGTTTTAATATGTAAAGTTTAGGCAACTGATGAATGTATGCAGAGTTCCCAACATAAATTTACTGCAACTACAACAACAAAATGTTCCGATTAAGAACATCTTGACATTTGGAATCAAATTTTGGAAACAGGAGCAAAGAGTAGTTTTGCATCTGTGAATAATATTGAGTCCTTCACTGCAGAGCCGAGAGTGTTTTAGTCACCCGATATCTAGAATAAGCAGCAGCCAGGTGAGCTGTCCTCCTTTAATTGAAAAAGCATAGATCCAAGACATGTTTTTTTCTCTCTCTTTTAAAGCATTAATAGTGAATCAAACGAGAACAGCTTGGGTGACTTGAGAAGGAATATTTTGATTCAGAATTTTCTGAAGACTTTTTCTCCAGTTTTCAGTGAAATTGCTATAAGTTTGCATGTATTTTAGATGTAAGGTTTATTGGACGATAAAACCAGCCTGCAACCTCTGTGATTAAAAGGAGAATACTGTCATTTAGAATATTAGGAGTTTACATCACATATTAAAATTTCTCATGTTTGACTTGGGAATGTCAGATTTCCTAGCTATACTGTACAACCTTAACCTCCTTCACAACTCGCATGGTCATTTTTGGCTAATCAGCCTTAGCTTCTAAAGTTTGCATCAGACCAGAAATATTTGTCTGCATCAAAACTGCTATAAATTGGTGTAAACCTATACAAACAAGGCACTGTTGTAACTTTTGTGTTCACTAAAGTCAGACAAGGGACAGAAAAATATGCTCTATTTGATATGTCAAGTTTACACAAGTAAACCAGATCAGGGTGCTACTTATTTGAAGTCTTAGAGGACAAAGTGAAGCTGCATAGAACATCCTGACTAAGGAAACACCTGTTTGGTATCTGCAGAGCTTTAAACTATCAGGAGGCTCCAAATGAACAAACTGTTTTTTCGATTGAGGGTATCTGTTCCACTTCAGTGTGGGCGTGTGTGTCTGTCTGTGTGGTCTAACAGGAGGGCAGATATTGACTTCTGCTGTGAACATGACACCATCCCCACACATGCATCTCTTTGCATTACATCTGGTTTAAATGAAACAGACAAATATGTTGCTAGTGCCAGTGCATACACGTCTAATAAATAAAGCCTCTGCACAGAGTGTCATAAATACATAAATATTGCTGGTTAAAAGTTGTGCTTTTATGTAACCAATCCCTTTGTGTGAGTAGGTGTAATAGCGTTGTCCCTGTATGACTCATCTCGCTATGAAAGGTTTAACTGATCTGCAGCAACAAGGTCACAGCCAGGTGACCTCACCGTCATCAAGCAGATGCTCAAGATTTGGAATGCAACACATTAAGGTTACTCCTCCTAACAGATGGTACAAAACGATGGAACAACATTCAACCCCCTTGAACTTCAGTTTGCCTTGAACTTCCAACCTATACGCACTATAAAGCAGTCTACTGATGTCTACTGATGTATGTGCCTGATAGGACAATTCGGAATGGTGCATAATTGAGAAATGGAAGGAAAACAATACATGGCTGTCTTGCTAGAAAGTGAACCTCTCAAGCCCTTAGAAGGTTTTCTTCCAAGATTGTTCTGCAATTGCAATTAGTTCCATCCAGTGCATCTTCAACTGGGAGCAGTTTACCTGTCCTATCTAAAGACAAGCAGTCCTACAGAACGATGCCTACATCACTGTGCATTACCATGGGGTGGTGTGCGGAGGGTGATGTCCAGTACTGGCTTTCTAACCAATACTGGTCAACTGGTGACACAGTTGACACAGCAACTGTGCAGTTGACTCAGTTGCTGTGTCAACTGCGTGACCTGTAGCCTGATACAAACCAACCATTTATTCTACATTTTGCATCATACAGAGGGTCTCAACACAGTCCTGTTAGAACCATGGATTGTGTTCAAGTTTGAAATGATTGGATTTGTCGCTAACATTTATGTATGCGCCAGCTTGATGAAGGTTACTGGAAATTGCGTGTGCTGTTATCTTTGTCGGGAATAGGAGCACAACATATTTACCAGCAATAAAATGTCTTAAACATTGTTTAATGTGGGCAAAACGAACTGAACGGCTTCATTCACTTCTTCCGCTGCCATTGCCAAACTACAACCCTATATAGGCAGAATACAATTCTAAAGCAGAACCGACAATCAACAACATAGTTAACAACTCCTTCTGCTCTCTGATTGGCTCAGGAGAAATTCAACTGGAGAAGTCCAGCTCTATCCCAGACGGAGCACTGAAGGGAGATGAGAATCAAGTGGAATTGAGTAAAGGCAATGGCCTGGCTTCGTGACTTGTGGCAAGCAGCGCTTTTTTCCACCAAACATGCAGTAGTTGCTGATTTGACAGAGTCTCGGACCTGAACTGTGGATGTCTGCGTCTCCTCCAGAGTTACCATTGGCTGCTTCTTGCCTGGTCTGTCAGTTTCGATGGAAAGTCGTGTTGGTAAATGTCCAAAGCTTGGGATATTGTTTCAGAAATGTAATGAAAAGTCTTTGAGAAACTCTAGACTAACAAAAGACATTAGGAAAGGTTGTGCCCTGAAATAGAAGAATTCAAATGGTGGCAAAGAAACTAGCCATGAAGGAACACAACCCTAACCCTGAGTTAAACTTCTCTATTAACCTTCTCCTTGGCCTGTCTGATGTGTTCCTTGGTCTTCATATTGATGATTGTTCATTAATATTCTTGCATTTATACTAAACTACATTTACTACTTAGGTGACTCAAGACAAGTTGTTGTTGGATTTTATTTAAGTGTGCCAGAGTTAAAGGGCTTTGGATTTTTATTCATAAATATCAAAAACCATATTTCACTTTTCCTTCATTTCCTTCCTTCTATTACTTCTTGTTGTAAGTAAAAGGTGCTCAGGGATGATTTCTACTGCAAGTTGCTGTAGTCATAGTAATGCCTCGTTAGAGGTCAGAGGGTTCAACAATGACGATTTCAGACCATCTTCTTCCTAAGTATAATTTTCCCTGTTAGTTTTTTTTTTAAAAAAAGGGAGGAGGGGAAAAAGGAGTTTTCCAGCCCACTCACTGTGATCCTGCGGTTGCACCGCTGCTACTCCTCCTCTGGGTGCTGCGGTCAAACGCTATTAAGGAGCCATAAGAGAGACGGATGGCTGCTGACAGGCTGAAGAAAGACCCAAGCATATTTATCTGGGTTTCTTTGACTTCTTAGTGTTTAGGAAGGCAGCGGTGGAGGGGTTACATACAGTGAGCACAAGTTTTGCCAAAGCTTCGGTTCACGACCTCCTTCCCCTCGTCAACGAGCGGGTCCTTGTGTTACATCTAATTTGACAGGCCTAAGGTTTCCCCACTCTGCTTTGGCTCTACTAGATTTTTTTTGTGTTCTCTTGTTGCTTCAGCACTTTTATTACAATAAAAAACAACCTATACTTAACATATCACAGTTATGAGGCTTTTACAGCAACTTTAGTGGGGGGGGGGGAAGGCAGAAATTTGTGAAAAGAGCAGTTTTATTAAGAGCTTGCCTGGTATGAGAGAGAAGAAATTCAGTATGTGTAATTTATAGCAGCTCCGTGCCACTGGGAGAAAACTCTCAAACAGCATACCAATTAACTTATTTTCTCTGGTTTTTGGAGGGCTGGTAATTATTTGGGATTGGGGGGATGCAGGGATGCCTGTTGTGGTTTGGCCTGAAGGTCCACATTAGGCCCGAAGCCTTAAGATTCCTCTCCTTTGGTCTTCACGACCATTGACGTCTCAGGTTACCTCGCATGCGGCCATCTTCCTTCCTGGGCCGCGTATTCTCGGACTCAATGTACCCGCTGTTTGTTTATGTTTCTGGGAGTGTGGATGCTGCAGTTTGCCTATAGATGTTCCAAGGAGCATGTGCAGCATATTGAGGTGGACCAGCGTTCTTCTGTTTGACCACAGCTGTGCAACAAGTGTCAATCAGTTGAGTTTCGCAACACTTTTCAGTTCGCCTTCTGTCAAACCGATAGTTAAGGGTTCACACCTGAACGTGGAAAGACTGGTATTAAAACCTTTAAATGAATGAATTTTGATAATTTTTTCTTTAAAAAACCCCCACTACTACTTACTACTACAATTTAATAAAATAAGCAAAGTATTCACATATTTTGCCGTCTAGCATTGGGTCTGTATCACTTGTTCCTGACTCCTGGGTATATTCTCCACACTGCCAAACTGATTTTCAGATCATTAAACAACCTTAAATATGAGAACAAGGCAGCTTGAGTAAACAGTTCTCAAATTATGGCTTCATTCATTGCCTGCCCTAATGTGAAAAGTTGTTGTCCCAACCCTAGCGACAATTGCTATCAAGTAACAATGAGTGTTTCACATTGCCTTGCTACAGAATTGTTTTAATTTAGCCATATTGAAGGGTGTCTCTGTGTTGCCCTGCGATGGACTGGCATCCTGTTCAGGGTGTACCCCACCTCTCACCTGTTGACAGCTGGAGATAGGCACCAGCACCCTCCCAGCCCCAATGGGATAAGGGTGTAAGAAAAAGGATGGATGGATGGATGGATGGATGGATATTGAAGGGTTTGAGGATGAATGGCTTGTTTAGGATCAGTCCGCAGAATCTCCTTTGGCTTCAAGTCCAGACCCAGTTCAGGGAACTCCAAACGTTTGTGTGTTTTCTGAGCCATTCAGAGGTGAACTTGGTGGCGTATTATGGATCATTGTCTTGTTGCATAGCCAAAGAGTTTTTAAGTTTAATGGCACAAACCGATAGGCTGGACATTGTCCTGCACAAATTCCTGTTAGAGGGCAGAATTTATGGTCATATACAGAAAGTGATCCAGGGCCTGAAACAGCAAAGCAACACCAGACCCCTGTTAGATATGATGTTTTATTTCTAAAATGGGAGTTTTAATGTTGTTTTTTCAGTCTGCAAAACATTTTCCCAAAAGCCTTTATCATTGAACCCTGACCTTTGCTGAGGGAAGTGAGGCCTGCAGAGATTTAGATGTTCTGAGTTATTTTGTGACGTCCTGGATACGTTGTTGATGGAGTTTTAGATTCCAGCCATTCCTTGGAAGAATCTCAAATATCTGATGTTTTCTCCATTTGGAGGTGATTATGTCTTATTTATTTGAAAACAGATTTTTTGTATTTATTCAAGTTATCTTCAACATTAAATTACTTTGATGATCTAAAATCTTTGTGATAAATTTTCATGGCCTTTATTTGGATCACACCAAACAATCATACAGGAATAAACTCTGAAAATGTGTCAACCATGGCAAACTATGCATTCCTGAAATCTGATTTTTGATGGTAGTCATTAAGCTCAATCTTGTAAACTACAAATAATCAGAAGACAAACATGTTGTTCCATACCGATCCGATGTTCATATGGAACGCCAGGGTTTCACTCAAACACCCACCTGCTCTTTTTCCATTTTCACGGCTAGAAAAAAAAAAGTGCCTCAGGGGTAAGTGACAGACCGCCACCCCGCATGATGCATGGCAGCACCATTTGGCGGCTGGCACAGCCAATCTGGGAGCTGTCATAGAGACCCACCTTGAGAAAGAAGTCACCCACAGTGTGACACAGATGGGATGCCACTGAGCTGGCATGCTGCTTCGGTTCATTGATTCATACTGACCTACTGATATTTTGACAAAAATGCAAGAATTAAACTATAACAACTCATGCATGAGAAATGTACAGAAAATTGGATTTTGCAGTTGCTTTTTTCTCCCCACAAGCAGGTGGAACAAATGAATGATGCTGCTGACAATTACTTTTATTATGCCATTAGAGTTTAATTTAAGACCTCAATGATTAGTTTAGCCAATGATTAATCAAACTGGGGCTCAACAGAACATCCCAAATAGGATGAAGACTCTCTATTTCACCAAAACTAATAATACACCTGTTCTAAGTGTAACAGTGATCATTTTGGAAACTCAATGATGTACTCAGATTGAACTTCCTACCATGAAAAAAATAGTTATCTAAAAATAAATAAATAAATAAATAAAGTCATATTGGGACTATTGGAAGGAGATCGATCCAAATAGATACACTGTGTGGTACTGGAAGAAAAAATTACTTTTAAAGTTTTTTGTTGTTTTTTTTACAAATAGAAATCTGAAAAATGTGGATTCTTTTGCACTGAGTCTCTCTGGAAGAGAAGCTTTGCACATCAGTGAAATTATTGGTGATTCTTCTTTGCAACATAGCTCCTTCATAAACTTCTCCAAAACGTTCTCCCTAACCTCTCTGCTGAGTTCCATGATGGTGTGAAAAAAGTGGGCTAAATACAAAAGCACACCACACATTTCAGATGTGATATTTGTCAAAAATTTTGAAAACCATGAATAATTTTCATTACAATTTAAATTGGTCACTACCACATAACTCTGCAGTAAATACATAGAAGTTTGTGGTTGTGATGTGCCAAAATATGGAAAAGCTCGCGTGGTTGGAATAGTGTTGCCAGGCACTGTTTGTACTGGAATAAGAAAACAAAAAAACATGGCTGAGCTGAGTACACAAAATTAGGGATCATTTAACTGTGGTGGAAAGGACACAAAAAGAGGGAGGCTGCAGGAAACGTGTGAGTGCAGGTTTGTTGACCCCCTGATTTATCTGCCTCTTCAGACTGAAGGGCTGTTAAAATAATATTTTCTTAATGTTAAACACTATGGTGTTATTTATCGCTCTCTCCTCCTGTCGCCTACAGCGTACCTGTGGCGGTGGTTTACATACCTTTTGACTGGACTGAAAAGGACCATTGAATCCCAATTAGATGATATATGGCTCTGTCTGGAAGTGTGTGGCCCTACGGCACACACAAATTGTTCCAGTGTGTACGCAGAGCGATGACCAGAAATGATCTTTCTTAAACTGTCTTTTTCCAATTTTGATTGTCCCAGTAAAACAGCCCAATCAATCCTGAATATTCTAGCTGACCCAGTAGTGATTATATAACAAATATTTTGGGACACAAAAAATTACCACCAAGAGAACAAATATTTAATCTTCAAAAAAATAATGACAAGCTCAATTTCAAATAAAAATTTCAGATGTTAGTTTTTACCGTAACTTTCGTTGTGCTGATGCAAATTGTGCCAAATTTGGCCGGTTTATGTATTTCAATATTTTTTTTCTTTTTCAAGCCTTTCTGATAACATTTAAAGCTCCACAAAGGAGTTTAGCCAATGAATGTGCCGATACCTTTCATTCAAAATGTATGTATGGTTTTAATAAATTACTACTGGTATTTAATTTGTCTTTCACTCGCAAAAACATACCAAATATCAAATTCATTGTGTGTTTATATATTTAAAAGATTCAGAAAAGTCAGGAACATCTAACAAAAAAGTTCTACCTAATAGTTGTAATTAAAATATACAAACACTTTTAATAAAAATAAATGGAATATTGATGGAATAATTTAATGTATGATGAAATTCTTACTTATATTTTCCTTTAAATGTTTTGTCCCAGTGCGCTTGCAGACTTTTGGCAGAACCTTTAGCTAACATGTCGTTGCTAAGACCTTGGACCGAATCCCAACACAGAGAGCCTTGGAGTGATTCAAATAAAATTGCAAAGCGTACAAACTTGCGATATCTCATAACATGCCTGGTTTGGACTGACATCTGAACGTTTAAAAATGATAACATGGCTACTTCTGAAATGTCAGGAGAATGAACATTGAAAACACGTGCGAACCCACCGTGGATCAGACTTCCACCCGTGGCACAGAAAGCACCATTCAGTGGGTTTTAAAGAGGAGAAAGAGCCAATGACACTCTGTTAAAACGGATGAGCAGCGAGAGTGAAAAATGGAGTGCGCAGAATATATTCCTGTTGTGAAAGGACTTGTATCTGTCAGCCAGCTGAGACAACAGGACTGTTTGCTGCTGCTCTGATCAGACAGCTACAGCAGAGGAAGACAGGAAAAATATATATACGCAACTCTTCATATCAGGGTCTTACAACTGACAAATGTAACTATAAAGAGAGGAAATCCAAGAGGCTTTCAAGGGCTCATATCAAATCAAACACCGGAGAGCTAAAGGGAACTGGAGATACTTTCTCATTAGACAGCGAGGAAGGGAGAAATGATGAGAAAATGAAAATTATAGGATGAGAGATGCTGGACAGGAACCAAATTCTAAAAAACCCAAGTATATTTTAATGTTATCTTTGGCAACTACCATTATATGTGTTTGTCCTCATTGGTTTTTAAAGTTTTGTTTTGCTTTTTTGTCACATTGAACCATTACAAATTATTTTATTTGCTGCGCAAAGGACAAACCTACAGATGTTTATAGATATATGTTTTTTGGGTTTTTTTTTTAAAGTAATTGTTCCCCTAAAGTTGCTTAAACTTACTGAACAACAACCAGCCCTGATTCTAGTCTGGCCTGTCAAATAGAAAAATAAAAATCACTTGAAAAGAGTCCATATGAAAATATTTTGAAAACTAACAAGATTTTAAAAAATGAAATGTTTTTGAGGTCATGCGTCCCATTACCTCTGGTAGAACCATGAATCCTACTTAAAAATAAAATCAAATAAAGGCTTTGGAGTGGCCTAATCAAAGTCCAAACTTAAATTTGATTGGAGATTTTTCAGACAAGAACCTCCTGCTTAAAGTCATCCCACAGGATTTCCCATCTAGGAGAATTAAAAGAAATGAGCCAAAATACCTGCATATTTATTGCCATTTTTTATCAGGGGCACATTGACATGTGACAGGAAGCAGCTGAAATCGCACCCACAACTTTAGAACTGCAGGAAAACCACTCAACACTGTAGCACGTTCACACCAACAATGTACAAAACGCCATGTATATATTTTGACTCAGTCATGGTGACATTTGTCGACGTTTTAAGTTGTTTTCTGGCAAAAAATGTCAAAAACCATTTCCACTTTAAAGCTAGACACAATTCTATGCCGCTTCATCCACCTCCTTCCTCTCCATCATAAATTTTAATCGCCTTACAAGCCTGACAGTAATCTTTCCATCCAACAAGCAGCCATCACATCCGCTCATGTGTGACCTGTGATCTTTGGTGCTGGTGGTTAATTTGGGCGTAGATGGGAGGGTTCCCCCAGTACGTGGAGTTGGAATAGAACAACAAGGCCCAGGACGTGTTGCTTGGTGCACACCTGGAGATTTGCGCTGAAGTGAAACTAATATGCTTGAAATAACATGACCTGTGTAAGCTTCAAACACCTGGGTCACCGGCGCAAAGCTGTTGGCCGCGGCACCTTGCCAAACCAGATACGGTTCGTCAGAGCTTTTGAAGCTGAAAAAGGTGGTAAACTTATGTTTTATGGTTTTTCACCCATTTTTCAATGCCTGTGCTTTCTCATCCTGATAATGGTTTCACTGTGAGCAAAGCCTGAATATGGATCGCAAACTGTGTGGCCATCTGGTGCAGTTCATCTCAGTTCTTGCTAAATATTTTCCTCAGACATTTGTCTCTCTCTGTCAAACATTTTTTTGGGGAAAAAATGGTGTTTATTTCTGATTTTGGTCAATAAATACTTTGATTTACTTTTGAGAAACAGAAAAGAACATTTTAAAATGAACTGGAACAGGGATGGCATCGCTAAACAACAAGAATGTTAAGCTTCAACAGTTTGTTCAGTCATGCACCTGCACTGGAAACTATGAAGTTCTGTTTGTTAGCAAGCTAATAGCTTTATTGACAAACACAAACCAGCTCAAAATACCCACTCCCCACTGAAAAGTCAACCCACATGTACCCAAATTTAACACAGTGGAAATAAGAGTCAGAAACACGATCACAAAGGCAGCCATGGGTATCGTTTGTTAGCATAAAGTTTCTCAAGTGAGAAAATTACATTGTTAGGTTTTGACTTATACTTTATTTCAATTATGTGAGTTTATTAAAGAGAAAAAATAATGGTTCTAAGATTAAATTAAAATCATTGTAAATTAAATTATTTCATTATAATTACCTTTTTTTTTTTTTAATCTCAGGCTCTGGGGTGTTGTGGTGGCGTAGGGGACGTGCGCCCCACGTTTGGAGGCCTTGAGTCCTCGACGTGGCCGTCACAGGTTCGATTCCCAGACCCGACGACATTTACAGCATGTCTTCCCCCCGATCCTTCCCCCTTTCCTGTCAGCCTACTGTCATATAAGGGACTCTAGAGCCCACAAAAAGACCCCCTGGAGGGGAAAGAGAAAATTAAAAAAAAAAATTCTCAGGCTCTTTTCTTTTCAGAGTCTGACATAAATAAATAATTGAGTGAGAATTTATTTTCAACTAATTGAGGGAATTTTAGTTTCACAAATTGCTATTTTGTTTGTTTTACAGTGGAACACCAGTTTGTGAGGTCTATGATTTCTCTTAGACAACATTTTTAACAACTTCCCTCTCAAGTGATGAATAAATTTAATATTGTATTTATGACTCAAATTGGACATGGAGCGCTGGAATTCCTACTTAATTCAGAATAGCCCTTTTAGGATGTTTTATACATATAGTCTTCACTCTTTGGCAACTTTACACTTTCCTCTCTGCCTTGTGTTCACTTTGTTTCCCCTTTAAATAACCTTTCCATCAAACTTATGACCTTGTCCTTTTTAGATTAGTGTGATTTTAGCAAATTTTCTGGTAGCTATAAATGTTAATTTGGTTTTTGCTCAAAGCCAATTAGAAACCCTAGAAATAACTTGTAGCCATTTACATAATATATATAAGGTTTATTTCAATTTAATCATATATGCAAGCAAAAGCTTCTAATAATTCCCTTTAAAGCCCATTATAACACTACAGACTGACGTCGCAGCTCAGATAGAAACATGGCAGCTTCTTTACATGCTGCTCAATGCTACTCCAGAAAAGCCATCACTATTGTTGCTCTGCAAGGTCACTCCTCCAAGGGGAGCGAAGTATGTGTAGCATCTAATGAATGGGTTTGAAACTGAGTGAGCTGGCATCATCATGCAACTTTAATCCAATATGGTTGATCAAGTCTTCTTCCCCAGGCAACTCCTTCCCCAGGCAACTCTCCAACCTGTCTAACATGCAACAGTGAGCCAAGAGGTTCTTCATTATGAGAGAAGACTGGAAGAGTTGGAGAGAAGTGGATTTGTGTCATTTCCATCATCCATCCCAGCAGTACAAGTGATGTTCCTGGAGACGCCCGATCAAAATGTAACAAAGAAAAGTTGGAAAGATCACAGAGCATGGCATGACTGAATTAAACAATTTTTAGTCAGAAAACAATTTTTCTATTCAAGCGGTGTAGAGTCTGTTTAAATTTTGTGACTGACAAGAGAAAGTTTAAATAAATGAAGAGTCAAAATTATTATTATGTGGTAGATTAAGAACCATTTGTTGTCCAGATTATTTTCATTACAACTACCTGCTGCTTTTCTCCATTTTTTATTAAAAAGAGCCTGAATGCATCAATGCTCCAAAAGAGCTCTCATTACGTCTATTAAGTAACAAAATGCAGTTATACAAACAGAAGATTCAATAAACTGTTGCACAAGGGTAAAAAAACAATACACACACAGGAAAACAAAATCCAATAAAGACATGTGCTTTCTGTAGGAAACGGATACCGCAAACACTTCAAGATAAGTTCATGTTTCTAACTCTGAACCCTGCGGTGCTTTGCCATAACTCTGTAAAAACAACGACTGACAGCTGCTGAATCTGTTGTTCATTTTCAGAAACACCATCAAATTATGTTGACAGGTATAACTGAGAAGGCCAACAGGGCAACGTGTCTCTAGAGTGCATTTTATCTGATTGCATAAGTTAATGGTTTCTCTCTTCTTACCCTCCACTCCTCCAGTCTGTGGGGGGGAAAAAAACACTACAAACACTAATGTGGAGAATTGCAACACAAACAGTACAAAAAGCAAAAGAAGAAAGGTTGTCGCAGCACAAAAACCAATTGTGTTTGAGATCTCAAATTATGATTATCTTAGTTAAATGAGAATTAAAAAAGAGCAACATTTCACATAACAAGATATTTGCTACGCTGTCTGCCTCTCACTTTTGTTTTTTCTTTAATAATAATCTTTTATTAGGAATCTTAAAATGTCATTCAGCTGTGAGACAGAAAATGGTTTTGTGGGAAACATTGGAAATGACCAACGCCATACTTTTCTACAAGGATGGAGTCATTCATTTAAACTGGAACAATTTTGACAACCACGTGTCAATGAGATGCTGCCACCTCCAGGATAATGTTATTTTCAGAGTGATTTGTACACTGCTGATTTTCTGCCATGTTTACTAGTTCTGGTTTAATATGGTCAGAGCACCTTTGCTGCCCATCCTTGTGTTATTTTTCAAAACATGTAAAACATAAAATCTCAATAATCACCTCTTTTTGTTCATATCTTATATTTTCTTGCCTTCTGTTGCAAGAAAACAGTTTTCTTCTCTACTTCCCACCCTAGGTTAGCGCCACAGTGTTTGGAGGGTTTTAGCACTTTCAGGCTAACAAAGTAAATAATAAACTGTTAGCATTTAGCCTGGTGAGATGAAAGTTTTAACTATAAGAAGACTGTCTTGTCACATCTGACAGCCAATCATTCTCTAGTTACTAAAAAAGCACAATGGTGATTCATCAGCTGCATTTCCTATTAATATTATTGTGGAAATGCATAATGTGATGTAATCTGCACTACTTTGCTACATTCCCTTTAAATGTTCCCACTCCATTGTCACATTTTGGGACATTCAACCTCAACCGGATTCCTCAAAGAAAAGAAAAACTACTAGAAATACTCAGTTGAGGTTCCATCTGACTCACTACGAAGCCATTCAATCACAGATAATTGCTTTAATTAAACTCACGCCATCATAGTAGATGTTTGATTAATTGAAGACAACTGATTTGCAGTCACATCTCCTGTCACCTAAGTGGTGGGTGGGTGTAGCGAAAGAAGCTCCTGAGTTTCTCCAGGACAATAAAGAAAAAGAAATGCCGAGGCAGTTTAGAGAGGCAGCACTGCCATGCACCAATGATCAGCAGCAGCAGCAGCAGTAGATGATAATCGAACCAAGCAAATGTCAAACTGGATTTTAAAAGGGGATCAAAACAGGCCCAGTAAACCAATTCTAGAGCTGCAGGTCAGTAAGGAGGGGGAAAAAGAAAAAAAAAGAAAAAGACTGACAACTTATCTGCTGATTTATCTGCATGTGAACGAGACACAGTCTCTTCAACACCTCTGTGACTGACTGACAGTTAAATGAAAACAGGGAGTTTTCCTGTTTGGGTTTAGACTCACTTTTTAAAGTTACGCTACAGAGCTGTCTGCGTGTGTTCAGATATGAAACAGCGCTGTATTTGTTTGGTACATGTACTGAAATGACACAGCTTAAATATTTTCAGTACGAAAAAGTGCACCGCTACATACATGACAAAAACTCGTCCTTTTAGTGCACTTCAAAATACACAAAACAACTCCAAATACTCTTGGATTAGCATTAAAAAATGTGTTTGTTGTAAGCCTTTTAGAATATCACAAACTTAAAAGCATGTATTATTTTATAGAATGGGTTTATGTCAACAGTAGTGATAGAAGCTCAACTTGAAGTTGATTGTTGCTTTTTATGTCTTTTGCTGCTGAAAAACAGAAAATAGAACTTCTCTTATTTCCTCGCTGTGAGTTTAATTGCCTTTTTGTTTGGAAATCATTAACATGAGATCCACCAAGTCAAGCTGAATCATGAGTGTTTTCCCAGTTGGAGTAGCAGAGGCTCTAAGTGTCTTCACAATAATTAGGAGGAAGCCAGTCTTATCACAACTGTTCTTTGGTAAACAATTCTGACTGACTAACAAGGCGACCAATTCTAGTAAAGAACAAATAAATTATTTGCTGAAATAAATCTTTGCTGAGTTATATGTATCTAAGTTAGCTGTGTTTATTTTTGGCAGGGTATAAAAGTGGATTAGAGATTATTACTCTGCTCAAAGAGAATCAACAAAGAGCCACACATTCAAACAAACTGGCACTCGCACACGGTCTTTTCTTTAAACATGCCATTTCCAGATAGAGTTTGAAGAAGTTCCTGGTTTAAACAAAACTGCTTGGAGTCAACTAACTGCATAATTAAAACCTTACATTGTAGCCAATAATTCAGGCTCACACTACTGAACTAAATTATCACAGTAAACTCTAGAGAAAACAACAAATAATCTACAAACAAGGTAATGCAAAATAAATAAATAAATGAATAAAAAAATTAAAAAATTGAGCTTTAAATGTTGCAGTTTTTCATCATTAGAGGCACAAAAACATGGCATATGTTTGGTGAAACCAGGAAAAAGTATTTAGTTTGCCAGCCGCAGTTGGCTACAGGTTAGCAGGGCTGGTTTAATGCAGATAGCATGTGGCTACTAGACATCATGGACCTGGCGACAATGCAAGGTGCAGCCTCAGGCCCTGTGAGCATGTAGCGCCTGCATGAGCTTCAAAGATATGGACGAGTGGTCTGTTCATGTACGCTCATGAAATATTAATCAGCAAATATAGCTCTGCACATTATGTCTCTGCATTAGCGTAGCATTTATTACAAAACATGAGCTTGGGCACAGATGGAGTGAGCCGCAGAAAAAGATTCCATTCCCAGAGAAATGTTTCACATTTTAGTACAAACAAAAATTAAAATTAAAATTAACACTGTGACTATCTCTGCTGAATGTCACAGTAAAGCAACTCTTGAAATGAAAGCTTTTAACTTAGAGGCAAAAACAGCAAAAAGATTTTTCTGTTGCCAACAGTGTTCTTTAAGATGTTTCAGATCACAATAAAAAGTTGCGAAATAATTTGATAAGGAGTAAAAGTTTTTTTTTTTTCTCTTCAAACAGCTTCCCCTGCAAATCAACAGAAAAAGAAAAAGAAAACCTAAGAAACGCGTGTCCTGCCACCAAGTCGTCTTGTTTTTCTGTCGTTGCTTCATTCCACCTCGGGGAAAAATGGGGAGTCACTGTAAAATTGATTACAGATGGAAAATAATTAAGTCAAAATTAAATTACAATTATGACTCTTATCTAACAGTCATTTCTGGAACTGAGGAAGTTGAAAGGGGAAAAACTCATTTTGAGAGACGTCCATGATTTACAGAACCATGGGCTGCAGGGAGACAGGCTGAGGATCTGTAAAATTAATTACCCCCCCCTCCCCCCCCCATGTGGGGAGGCAGCTTTATCTCAGAGATGGAGCCAGATGACAGTGGAGCAACAGTTTTTAAACATGTCACTGTAACAAATGGATTTAAATTTGGGCTAATTGCAGGCTGAAATCTTTTTAATGACTTTAAATATCTATAATCCTTCACTAGTTAAACATCTGCCTCAAACACTAATTAGGCTGTTGACAATCCCTTCAGGTTACCACAAATGTATTAAAACAATTAAACTGAAGTTAAAGAACATCACAAAGTTTTTTTTGTAGGCATACAGGCACATCAGAAATTTTGGATATAGGAAAATTATTCAAATCAAGCAGTCAGCTTCTCTGTATGGAATATCTGTGATGCCAAAAAAGAACATAAACGTATTTTATTCTTTTCAAAGTGACATCAACTGTCAAGTTTCTAATTCCAGAAATGATTGTCTTTTCACTGAACACTAGTCATCTAACTATGTAATTAATTTTGTAGGTAATGAATATAATTCATTGGAAGATTGGATTTCTTCCAATTATCAAGTGATATTTTCAAATATCATGTCAACTTTAAAATATTTTTTTACTCAAAAACATGGCGGGCAGTTGGATGAATGACTGCCAAGTTGTAACTTAAATATACAATTGTGTTCTATGAAAAACACTGCAAATAGGTTAAAACACCAGCAATGTCACATTTCTTTTCGAATCTGAGAGAGAGGGCTTTCATTTTTAAAGAGCCCAATTAAACAGGGGTACAATTAAATGCACCCCTGTGCACTTAATTGTACAACTTTTCCTCCTTAACCCAAGGCAAAGCTAATCCTCCAGATGATGTCAGATCTGACCTACATGCAACTCTACCAACTACAGAAAAACTATGAGATGACAGGAAACACAGCAGATACCGGCCTGCTTCTCAACCTAAAATAGAAAAGAGGTTTTCATGGCCTTTAAGCTTTACTGTGACCTTGACATCTCGGGGCAGCAGCTATCCCTGCTGATCTAAAATGGCATTTAAGAGCCATTCTGTGGAGAGCAGCTTCACAGCCGATACTGAAGCTGTCCAATTAGACTACAGACAGAAAGTGTCAGGGTGAAGGCAGAGCTTTTTTCCTGCACAAATAAACTCTTTATAGAAGGATACATGAGGGCATTGCCTCTGATTGGAGAGGACTTCCTTATAATTCAGGGTAGCTGTGGCTACAATGTAGCTAATCACTATCAGTGTGTCGAAGTGTGTATGAATGATTTATGGATGCACAGATTGCAGCTTTCTGGACAATTATGATCTTTAAAAAGTCTGACCTGCTGATTGTGATTTTGGCCAATACCTTTTTTTTTTTGTCTTAAATGTAACAAGAAAGTCACTCTGTTGGCAACAGAGGGATGGCTATTGTTAGCTGCAGACATGCAGAAATGACCTGTTGGTCGGCCTATCAGTCAAACCTCTATCATGGGAGAGCAGAAAAGGACAGTGCCTGATTTTTAAACCTTTTTGCTGAGGTAGAGAAGATCGAAGGACAAGATCTCGGCTGATCACCGATCTCCCAAAATGCAGAAAATCGGTGCAAACCTAGAATGATAATCTCCACAGCACAATGCAGCCACCACCATGCGTCAGTGAGGAATGTGCTTTAAAGGCGATATTCGGTGTTAACTGTCAATCCAGTAATTTTTCCACAATTTCTGAGCTTCCCATCAACCATCGATTTTTCATTTTTTGAGAATTGGAGCTAAGCCTGTCACAGTACATTTTGCTGGAAGATGCATTGTCCCAGACGTTATTGCAATAAACAATAATATTGTTGTCTTGAGATCATTTTCAAGTAAAATAATGCCATGATTAGACAAGAAAACATTTTCAAAGATTGGTAAACTTAAAATTCCAGCGAACACTGAACTGGATGGTATTTTAAATATAAAAAATAAATAAAGGAAAGTCTATGTAAACAAAAAAAGTCTTTCAAAAAAAGGACCTTTTCTGCCAATGGTTTGTAGAAAGAGAGAGAAAAGAGAAAAACAATAAAGTTTTAATTTATCATGCGATTCACTGATTAATTGCTTATTGCAACAGACCTAATCAGAGTTAAGGGGCGTCAAATTGGAGTTAAAAAAATTATAAAAACATCTACATTGTTGCTTTTTTGTTTGTCCATAATCTTCATTTTCATTAAAACTATGATTATATCAGCATATCAGATTTACTTTGTAAGCATAAATATAAATGTGACCTGAAGTAGAAAAAAAAAAAAAAAAAAAAGCAGAAGGTTGTAGAAACAACTGTAATCCCCAGTACTCCGGTAACGTCACACTGTTTTTCTCCTGAGCCTCCCAACCTGTTGACAAGATGCCAAAAACCCAAATCCATATCATCATGTTGACAAATGTCAACTTTCCTTCTTCACCATATCAATCACAAACAGAATACCAGGGGGGAAAAAACGCTGCTACATGGCAGCACTTGTCAGAAAATAACTCCCTCAGCAGCCAATTCCTAAAGCTAACAGACTGGGGGTTTTTTTCCCCAGTATGAATTGTTAAAAGGTGTTTTGTTCTTTTAAAGAACGTCATCAAAATCAACACAGCAGCACAGAGGCAGACAGAAGCGTAGAGTTCAGCCATCACACCCTCCATATACACAACAGCTCTGTTTAAAACTTTTACAGGGAAAGATTTCACTCAGCACTGTGGTTCTATTATCCCTGTGTCACTGCAAGGAGCTTTTCCTCTTCATTGAATCTTGAGCAACTTCCATGAAATTTGCTTAAAGAATTTTTTTCTGTAAGATAAACAAACATACAAACAGCTAAAATACATTTGCCGCTTTTCCAATTTTTTGTTTTCTGTTTTTGTGCAACGGCCTATAACCACATGCAGTCAGTCAAAAGTTCTAACTCTGACAAGTTTCAATTCCAATCGAAGGAGAACTTTATCCTATGTTGTCTTCTCTAAAATATTCATGATTCTGTGCAGCACAACTAGCAGGATGCTTCACAAGAGGCACACGTTTGAGACAACTCATAGCTGCCAAAGTTTTGTTTATATAATCCTAAAACTTTCCTTCAGGTTTGACCTTGGAAGAACTCACACGTTTTAACTAGATTCACAAATTATTTAAAAAAAAAAAAAAAAAAAAAAAAAAAGGCTGTTTTAGTGTGAACTCAGTGGAAATTCTTATGGTCCAGAACGCACTCACATGAGATGAAGCAATGGCTTGACCTAAACCAAAGCAGGGTGCCCATTTTGGAATCTGAATAAGACTGCATTGTTTTAATTGGCTGAACACTCTGTTCCAGAGCACATCAGTGGCCCCTTTACATGTAATTAAACTCCAGATTTCCTCAATTATCTGCAGTGGGGAGAAATGAAAGGTTGAAAAGTGAGGAAGAGGATGAGCACAGATGGAGGATCATTTTATGAAGCGTGTCGCACAAAAGGTACAAGTGTGTTTAGGTGTGTGTGCGTGTGTGTGTGTACGTCGAGACATCCCGGGTGTACACACTGTGATCATATAGAGGATTAATATCTCTGCTGTTCAGGGATCAGAGTGAAATAAACGGGAGTCCCTGTGATTTTCACTGCTTCTGAGCCGATTCCTCTGGAGAGTAGAATGTTACCCAGATACCAGGCTTCTTTTTGTTTTCTTGTTCCTCTGGTTTACTTGATGAATTTAGTCTAGCTAGTGCACTGACCTTCAAAAATATTACCAAAAGAAAAAAAACTCTCCTTGCATGACATTTTCATGTTCCAAATAGAATTTTACTTGTTTATTTCTAGACCAAAAAAAAGCATTAATACACATTTTAAAAATGTTGAGTGTGCTTCAAATAAATTTGCTATCATTTTTCAGCATTATATTTTATCTTTATTGATCATTGGCTCTGACCAGTCAGTTCTGCTTTTGCTCACTTTTGCTTACTTCTTGTGTGACAGAAATTATTTATATATTCTTTTTGGACAACAACAAAAAAACCTAATAAATAATGCCACCTTTTGAATAATTAAACTGTGCAAATAGTTAAGACCACCCCTCTAAAAACAATTATAATTGCCTATTGGTGCAGTTCAAACACTAAGCATACCTTAATATCATTACACACCGTAGAAAGTCTTTTGACACTACTGCAAAAGACAACATCCATGGTTTCTCTCATCTCCACTCTTGCCAAAAAAATGGCAAGGAAAATCAATGACGTTCCTGGATTGGCTGCTTCGCAAAATGCCAGCCAGTAGTGTGTCAAGTAGCATTGTGTCCAGGTATTTCAGCTTTCTGATTCCCATTCTTTTTAACCAATATTTTAGGTATGCTCAATGAAAAGGATTTGATTGATCCTAACAGCATTTTTGCAAATAATGTGGAGACACATTCCACAGACTTTGTGAAGCCGTGAGTAATGAACCGCAAATAGACGGGGGTCCACTGTACAGGGAAGTGAAATGATAGTTAAAAAAATGTTTTGGACATAAATCTTGTTCTGCTTAATGTTCTCATCTTGCTAATCATAAGTTTACAGATGTTGGCAGTGAGAAAGGATTTAGTCCTCAAGTGTATAAGTGAGAAAATCACTAGCATCCTGTTAGGTGTGAACTTTACACACAACTCATCAGAAATAATGACAAAGACCATGATTTTACTAGCACTATTGGGAAAAGTAGTAAACCACAATTTGTTTTCCCCCCAAAAAATGCTTCACTAATAAACTTTTAAAACAATCTATAATCAGTTCAGAATAATCCATTGCAGGTTTGTCTAATCTAAATATTAAAGTCATTATTTATAAAATAACTCTTACTGCCAAAGATGCACTGAAAATCCTCTATTATCATTCAGGTCAGGTTGGATCACAGTAAATATTTTAGATTGGACCTACATATGATCAGAAGTAGACTGAAAAAGGGTGAAATCACCCTTTAAAGTAGCACAGACAGAAAGCAGGTGCTCAGTTAAGGATCATTACTGGTTCACAGCCGTCATCCATGATCATATCTACCCTGTCTAGCAGACCGTTCTACTTAGCAGTCAATTAATTCAGAAGAGATGAGGCTTTCTGAAAGCACTCACCTTAAAACCTGGAGTTGACAGCAGCTAGAGAGCTTTTCACTTTGACCAGAAATACCACTAGGTCTCATTACAGCACTACTCACAGAAGACCACCAATGTAGAAGCAAAGAATCTGCTTTAGAAACAAACTAAAAACATTTTTTTAAAAGTATTTACAGGTGTGGTGCAGCTTGTTATAACGTTCCCGCCTTCTTTATGTTTGTCCTTCTAGAAGTCAAGTGGCTCTTTGTGTTTCTGCCTAATCCCAGATGACGGAGCGGACACCTGGAGGAGAACGTTAACGAGGTGCCCTGCCAGGTCACAACCTGCCTCCTCACCTGGCCTCTTCACCAGGACTCTACAGAGATGATAAAGGGCCATCACGCATATGCCCTCATGCATACATTACGGCAAGCAGAAACTTCAACCACAAAAGTTGAGAAATGCTTTCTTTTATGCTATTCAAATGAACAACGGCAAAGAAAATAGACTTTGTGCTACATAAGCATCTACATAAAGAGTAACAGCCAAAGGAAGCCTCAGCATCAGCATTCTGTGAAACCCACAGCTGGCGCTCATTCCCTTATTGTCCGATCTGTTCATTCACAAAGTCTCTGTCCTGTTTTCTTATGCTTGGCATGTTTGGATGAGTAATTGCCTCAGATCATATGGGATCTGCTTTCAGTTTGCCTTGTTCTGCTGTTTTTCCTTTGACTACTAACCTCTATTGTTCATAAACAGAACTTGCGTCCCTGTTCAGAGAACACAGGACAGCGTTTGGTTAAGTAAAGCAACTTCTGCCTTCATTTTAGTCTGCATTGTCAAAGTTTAGATGCAGAGTTGTCATGAGGCATGATGAGCATTGACTCTTGCACAAAGACTGACCTCCAACTCCACCTCTATGCCAGAACTTACAAACTTTCCATCAGTGTCTTCCTAGTCATTATCTGAGGATTATCTTTTCAGTCTCTTTGCCAGACAACATAAACCTCTTCTTTTGCTCCTTTCAGAAGTGTCTTGAACCCGGTGCTTACCCGTTTCCGACTCACATCGATCCACCAGGACGTTGTCTGACCTTGGAATGTTCTGTAAGGCTGGACTGAGCCCCTTTTCTGTACTAAGGTGACTCCTGAGTCCCACCTACACTGGAGAGCACCTCCTGGCCTTATCACAAATAGTGACCACCAGTGTTGGCATAGTTACTTTGAAAAAGTAACTTTAATCAGACTACTGATTACTCCTTGAAAAAGTAACTTAGTTATATTACTGACTACTTGATTTGGAAAGTAACTAAGTTACATTAAAAGTAACGTTTTAGTTACTTTCAGCAGCTGCTAACAACAACAACGCTCCGCCTCCTGTGAAAATCACATTGAGCTTTGCCAAAACTTAATTGTAAGCTATTTTATAATGGTAACATCAACAATGTGTCTCCACTGATAAGGTTGAACTGAAGAGGAGATTGTACAAAAAAATAAAAAACGTGAGTAATTTGTGTGGTCCAAGTGTTGTCTGGAAAACTCTAAGAAGGATTTTAAAGCCCCCGCCCTCTAAATCCCCCCAGCCTCCAGGTTCTGCGTTACGGCCCTGCGTTTGGTCTCAAAGCTCAGCTCCCAGATCTCCTCCTGCAGCTCCACAACTCAGATGGCTTCACAGATTTGTGACACTTATCGTAATATTAATAATTATAATGGCGTTAAGTTTCCATTATAATTATTGCCAACTACGGACACATTTATTCGTGGCTGTTTTCACGTTTATTGCGCTGTTCATATTGGTCTCGATGTTTGCAGTTTTCTGGAGCGCAACGCGAAACTCGACGTCATTCAGAGGTAATACATTATCTTGACATTAACAAAGACACAGCGGGACGGATCATCGGGGAAATGATGGACAGGGAGAGACTGACTGAAACTACCTTAATGACGGACAAATTCTTGGATTTATTATGAGTCTCTGCTTATTTCCAAGCCCAAATGAGCAACTTCACCAAAAAGGCGCAACCCGCCACTCATTAAATTTGCAAGCGACTTAAAAAAATAAAGCCCAAAGCCGCTTGTAATAATCGGACTTGGCGACAGAAACTGAAAATAGTTCCAGTTTTTCCACCAACAAAATCTTCCTCCATTGTTTACATTTTTGTCGCATAGAGACGTCGGTCACTCGACAAGACGAGTAGAGGAAATACGATTACGGTAAATAACAAAAGAAGATAGTAACGCACAGTGATTTTCATAAGTAACTGTAGTCTGACTACTCGATTTGAAATAGCAACGCGTTAGATTACTCGTTACTGAAAAAAGTTGTCCGACGTCAGTAACGCGTTACAAATTAACGCGTTACTGACAACACTGGTGACCACACATACTTCCAAGGATGATTTGATGAAGTAGAATGGTGATGTTATAATTATTGCCATTGTACTGTAACAGGTGTCATGTACAATACATTTTTACATACTTCGAATCTAACTGATAGCTTGCATTCCTGAAAGGTAACTTGGAGATAAGTGACTTGTCCATGGAGGGATTGACACATGACATGAGGACGCTGAAATTGAACCTACAACTTTGCAGTTGTAGAAAAAGCTACTCAACTAATGTCATGGGAAAAAAAAGGCCTACGATAAAAGTTCTGCAACACGTTCTTGCAGGTTCTTCTTGGTGTTTGTGTCCATCCTGGCAGCAGGTGAGAATTTTCACTCTTCCAGCTGAATGTGGAGCTGTAATTCAACACAGTGAGTGCATTCTGCTAAGTGGGTCACAATCAGCACAGTCTGTCTCCCACACATATGCTCAAGCAGCACACGTCTAACCCCAGGTAATGTATAACAAGGAACAAAAAGAGACATCACATGCAACTCTCACCACTGATATTTCTTTGTTTCTTTGAAAGCCCGCATCAAGACTGAGTGGAAACATTTCTGATCATAGAGAAGCTGCTGAGCTCAGCCAGCTAGATAACAGCTCCTCAGTAAAGTCAATACTGATGTGATGAATTGAGACAGAGGAGCTGTAATGGAAACAACCAGGCCAGTTTTCACACTGAGGAAAAAGAAGAAGAAGAAGAAAAAACAAAATCCTCGCTCTGCAGGAAAGCCTTATTTCTCAACAAGGTCACAGAGCAAGCGGGCCAGATTAAAGTGACAGTCTGGTACTGCTGTGCTGAAGGCCAGCAACACCTACCTCACTTCACACTTTCACTAAGCACTCACAATTGAGAGAGCCGTTTAAAAGCAGCTAAATAGCACACCCTGTTGTACATCGGGCTTGTTGTTCCCTTACTTCTGACAAAACTTTAGAACCACCAACTTCTTCTACATCAAAGCTTTTGGTCCTTCTACAACACAAGATTGAGACACTTTTACAATGCAACTGTAATCCAACAGCAATTAGATGTAATAAGGTAGCAAATAAATTTAACTGAAAATATTTCATTGTTATTGTCGCATGTGAAGGGAGAACACAGTCAGAAGCAGGTTGTCTACAATAACTTGATGAAACACAATAAATTTCTTATTTTCCTTTTGTGTTTTTAACATTTTGCTTTGAAAAAAATGAATCTTTTATATACTTGCTCTGTGCCCAATATGGCTTGTAGAATCTTTTAGGACTTTTCTATGACAAAGTGTTTTATTTTTGTATTCTTTCATAAAGGCCAGATGTATGAGTGCATAAGTAATAGCTTTTCTGTCAATTGATTTTTACAGGAGCTTTCTGCTGTGTCCTTTAGTCTTCATGATGCCGTTTGTTCACTAATGTGAAATCCAACAAACCTCTGAGGTCTTCAAATAGTAAACTACTCACATTAATAAGTTGGCTCCTGTTGCCGATTTGTTGCATGCGGTCCCCATTCCTCTTGATTTAAAACATCAAGGATCAGATTTTAGCATAAAAAGTGCTAACATTCCCAGTGGGAGTTACTTAGTAAATTGTTAAGCTCAGCAGTTATTAAAAGCCAGCAAACCATAGGACACATGACTAAAAAAAACAAGGTCAGAGAAGATAGCAGCATGAGTTCATCTTGTGATTGATAGTGAAAGTGACAGGGGTCAACCTGATTAAGTGCTTCTAAAGTTGAGGCTGTAGGTGTAATTTACATGCTGTCTCCGTACAAGGAAGTAATGACGACGAGACTTGGGCAACACAGTGCAAAGGCTAAATTTAAAAATCCCACCTAATTAACACTTCCAACAGAATCATTAGTTTTTTCTGGGCCTCACAGCCATGACATCAGATGGACTAGGTCACAGCATATAGAACAAACAGGAAACAGTGCAGACGATGTGCATACGTTCAGTTCAGTCATATGTTCTTCTTAAGTTTATTTATAATTTGGTGTATCCTTTTACCAAGGGATGGAACAATTTGTCTAGCTCAGACAATAGCGAGTCCACAAGAGCGAAAGATTTTAACATTATTTTAGGGAAAACCAAGGTTTCAGAAATCCAACTATAAAATATTTTAGGTCATGTTTAGTCCTTGCTGTTTCAATACATCTGTCAATCTATGACTAATTTCAAAAAGATGTGTCATAAATATTTAGTTGTGTTTTAATAAACCTCTGTTCAGTGTAGAATAATCAGATTCATGTTTGATCAACTTCATTACTTTTGGTTCATTAAAAACGCAACAGTCCCTTGGTCTAGTGGCAACTGAAACCTACAAATGAAGCTTTTGCATTGTTAGCAGTGAACGGTTAGCCAATCACAGTATTTTTATGGCGCTTATAAAATGGTCGTATCTTTTCTGTCACTGTGTTCTATAAAACGGATGCCAACTTTAGCCCAGGAGTGGTCAGCGATTTTTCCCGAAGGTCTGCTTCTAAAGGCACTGGCACTAAAAGCCTTACAGGGACACTTGTAGAAAACAATTCCTCGCCTTTGAAGCTAAATCCCTTTTTTAATCTAAAAAGCACCAAAACTGATGCCAAGAGATCTTGAATATTAGTGACGCAGACTTGGTCAGCTAGCTTGACGGCCAAAGATCTCCCATGTTCTTGGCCGTTCTTCAAAGCTGATGTCCACCAGACAAATTCATGCAAAGGTGCATTTGTACAACCGTGTACACATACTCACCATTGCAAAATAAACAATCACATTGAACCGTTTTGCACTGAGCTGATATGGTTGAGAGTAGGTGCATCCAATTACAATGACACGCAGCAGCTACACTGCAACAATGCACAGCAAACAGTGCAGAACTTACAGTTGTGCAGTGGCTGCTCTGGTGGAGAAGAAACTGGGGCTGGGGTCCAACTTGTTAGCATCCAAGTTTGAATGACAAATTCCTTCATTGTAAGAAATGAAGGATTTTGTCACGAGAAATGTAGGCACTATAAAATCTCAACTGAGAGCCGAGTCAGTGCAGCTCACAGAATACACTAGAGTATGTGGGAGCCTCCAGTTTTCTTTCAACAGAAGAAGACAACAAACATTTCCTCTTATACTTCAAAATAAGTTACTTAAAGATACATTGTGAAATGTAAAGGACTCACCCTCATTTACTGGGCTCATAATAGCTAAATTGCACAAAAAGATAGAAAGTCTTTACCTTCATGAAAAATATGGAGACATACTGTTATGAACTTTCATATATCTTGCATAGACAAAATAGTTAAAGCTTTCTTTTCAAGAGGAAGGTCTGGCCATAAATCAGACAGGGGTTTCTACATTATTGTTTAAAAGAAATTCACATCTTCACAAAGTTGTTGCTTTGCATGCCGAGTGGGCACAAAAACAAATATTTTAAGGCATTTCTCAAAAATATTGGACCTTTTCAATGCAAATAGTCAAAAAAAAAAGGTTTTCTAAAGTATAAAAGGGTAGACAAATCATGGCATGTACAAGAACCACAAACTAAAGCAAGAGCATTTCAAATTGTCCATCAGGAACTGCTTTCTACGTAAATAAGCAGGTTTAAAAACCTAGACGGGGCCAGAAAATTGCACACTGGAAGAGGTTTTCCATTACATTCTGAGCTAATTATACATCACCTCAGATCTTTGTTTTCTGGTCATTACCCGCTGAGATTGAATCTAAATAGCACAACATGACCTAAGCTGTTGCAGCCAACACAGAGTGGCAAAGAGAAAACCACGTTTCCACTTGCCAACCATGGGTTCCCACAGAAATGATACCTGCTGTGTGATCTGTGGTGCTCAAAAAACACAAAGCAAGTTATGAGACTTAAGTATTAAATTCTTATCTGTGTAAATGTAGTGCAGATAACAAAAAGAAGAAAAAAAATCAATGGAAGGAAATGGTGTCTTTGCAGTCAATACACAATTCTGATGAATAGGATTTCAGCAGAATGGATTAGCCAGTGTTTTTCTAAGTGGAGAATTGTGTATTTTCTTCTCTTAAAATCAATAAAATAAGTTTTGTTTTCTTTGGTCCTTTTCAATGCAGAACTGTCATTTAAAAAAACGATGGCCAAGACAGAAACACACCCAGGATTAAAGATAAAAAAAAAGAGAAAAAGAGAACTTTTCTTCCAGACTGCATGTTTATCTGAAGGGGCTGAGAGGGTGTTTTTATCCAAGGCCAAAGTCTGGTCTCTGTGATCAGTCGGCCATGTTGCGGAGGAAATGCTTATTATGTGGTTGTCCACGGGTCTTGTTTGTTATGACCTTGAAGGCTCTTCTCATGGCACAATGGGGATGTAAAAAATATCAAAGGAGAGACCACAGGAACCATCTTGGGAAAGAAAAACGTTGACTCAACCACTACATTTTCCCTCTTTTTCAGCTTTGAACAACCACTTTCTCACTGTCACTAAGTTTTAACACGTTGTAATGTTTCTATTTGGTTTTTCTTAATTGCAAACAGGTGACCAAAATAAGGATCACATCAGTGAAATTAGAAAATAAACTAGTTTCTGACATCTGTGGCTCCAGAACAAATTTGGGGAATTTGCTTTATTACACCAGATTCCTTCATGTCTATGGAAACATGTCGTCCACATGCAATGGAATGCTGGTCAAATTTAATTACATTTAATGCACATGGCGGCATCAGTCGCCCCCCCGTCACTGGCAGAATGTGGTGTGCTTCTGACATTCCACAGCACGAAACCCAGTCATCATTTTCACACTGACATTTCTAACTAAACTATCCAAGGCTGGAGTCCAGTTACCTGTTCTGTCTCATGTGTCGTCTTTGGTACGACACATAGAAACTGTGGAAATTAGTTACTTTACAAAATGTCCTGATAGGGATGCACTTAACCCATTTTTTCCACTTTCGATACAGATACGGGATTTAGTATCGACCGATACCAATCCGATACAGAAAACCAGCACTGAATTGATTTGAAACTATTCTTTTCTTTAAATCAACATAAACGGACTGAATTACAAAATTTATTTGATAGCTGTGAGCCAGTACAGCACACTTCAATACACCAATGGCTTCACATTTTTGGTCAAGTATGTGGAAACAGCTCAACTTTAATTTCTTCAGTCAATGTAATTACGAGTACAACAGCCAATGTAAAATAAATACAGATTGATCACCATGGTTAAACATGCTGGGATTCTCCCAGTATATTATAAGCCTAGCGGGCTGCTACGCTTTACTTGCCCCCCGCCAGTCTTAGCGTCGGTTGGTTTTATTTCAAATGGGTTTTGAAATGACCCCAACCTGCATGCATCTTTGCTGCATTCTGCTGCACACTTTAGTGTAACGGAGTCGTTCCTGAAAGATGGGTTTATAGATGATTCATTGAACAGGGCGATGCTGGGGGAGCCTACCAATCACATAGTCAACGCCTCACACACTGCCGCGGCTGCATCTCTGAAGTTTACCAAGTATAACCCATAGTTGTGCTTTTAGAGGTTTATGTGGTGCGTGCTGTGCAGCGAGAATGATACATCTTTGTGAACAAAGAATTTTGTGGCATGTCTGTTCACATCTCACACACGCTGCCCCGATGAATGGTTTTGTGTCTGTGTTGCAGCTTGACAATGTTCCTGTGTTCTCTGGTGGTCGGCTGGTGGTTCAGCCCATGGAGAAGCTGTTGAGCCCGCCACATTGTCACGCAGTACACTGTTTTGTGGTACCAATCTGCCTCAAGCTGCGCTGTATAAATATCTTTCTCTACCTCTGCTCCATTCCAGTCAGTGTCACTCCAGTCTCGGTGCGAGTGGCCGCAGAACGGACCTTTGACACGTTAACAAGCACTAAAGGGCCAGCCATGGAAGAGTGGAAATCAGAAAAACATGTCCCATAAAACCGGGCAACCAAAACAAACAGCCTCTGTGATGCTTATTACAAACTCAGTTACGAAACGGAAAAGCCTCGTCTCTACTAGCGCCACATAAAATAAATCTCCCAGTTTGTTCCTCACATCCAGCTGAAAGACGTGCAGCGCAGCAGCTTTAGCTCGTCTTGCAGGGCTGACCAAAGGTTGTATGAGGCCTTGAGAATAATTCGATTTGTGGTCTCCTCTTCCTGGTAAGAACATCAGCACCACAAACAGCATTTCAATATAAATTTAGTGGAATCTGGTAGAGGGGGGCTAGATTAATTGGCCGAGCATAAGCGGAATCATTGATCATTGTAATTTGCTGTGATGTATTTATGAACAAACCAAACTCCACCACAAAGGTTAAACATAGTCTTGAGCTAAAATCCCTTAACCCTATTCATACTTTGAAGCAACTCCACATCATTGTTCTTATCAGTATGAGTGCAAGGCAAACACGTTAACTTCAGTGGAGACAAAGTGGTTGTAGCTATCTGCCCTTATATGTCTTCACCATGACGATGCAGATTAATGCACAAGGACAAATGGGACAAATACACAAATACAATGCTCAATGAATGGCAGGAAGCATTGTTAATTCACAGTAGAGCATTCATGCATCAGACACCTCTTTAGCATCTGTAGTCACCTTTGAATCCCTGCTAAGATAATCCTATTAACACATATGGAAGGTGAAATGGAGGAAAGGGTCAAAAATTAACTCAAGCTAATGCCCATCTGGCGTGTCTAGCAGCTGCCACATAATATTACTGAGAGCTTAGTCTGTCATATTTTACTTTAAAAGGTCAATGGTACACTGCATGCCAGCGTAAACATAAACAGCCTTTAACATGGACATACTCGAATCATCTACATACTTCAAAACAAATGTTATTTTTGCCAAAGGAAAAAGCAAAAACTGCCAATTAGATGTGCCTAAAAACAATTAGAAAATGGATACATTGGGGCAAAGTTAGGCAAACTTTGTAGAAAAGGACCCTGACCATGTGCAAATGCAACTAAAGTAAGCAAAGCCAAGAATGGGTGGTGGTTCATTTTGTAGACTACCAAACATACCGTTGTTATAACACTAGACAGCCATCTTCTGGATATCATAGACGAAATACAGTAGACCAACAGCAATAGTTAAATGATTCATTTAAACTTTTAATGAGCAAAGTTTTCTCAGGTTGTAGGGAACATAGAATAGAAAAGCTTTCCCCATCCTCCAACTGAAAGCAGTCTGTACTTTTCCTTTGCTTATCAGGACAAATTGATTTGAATAGAAATGTTTCTTTTAACAACTATCAAGTCTGATAAGCAGCCAACTGAAGTCCCAACCAGAGCAGGTGGTCTTACTAATATCAACTTGTTCTGCTGTAAAAAGTATGCTTACTCAAAATGTACTACTAAACCGTTCTTAAGGGAACGTATCCAAATGAACATTCCATTCTGTATTTTACTGTTACACCGTAAAAACAGGATATAGATGACTGCGTTCTACCAATATGTTGTTCTGGATACATCTGAAGAAATTTTGAAAGGACCACCAAATATGCAGTGTGTTTGTGGATGAGCACTGCAAGTTCTTTTTATTTCACCAACATAAAACATAAATGACTCATCTTTCTGTAACCCTGCTCGACTCAGTTGAAAAACAACAGATGTTTCAAAATGAAACGTTCATTTTTTCCAATATGCAGAAAAAAGATGGACAACACAAACCAGCCAATTGAGCAAACATCCATTTTCTCCAGGTTTTCAACTCTTTTATAAATGGCAGCACACTATCATCTGCAATCAGACGATGCTTTTGGGGGTCATTATTACTTAATTGGCATACTGAGATGTACAAAGCATTTTCCACCCACAGTGTAGAAAAGATAACAGATGGCCAAGAAACATTTTGTACGGCTAAATTAACAATACAGTATCAATTATATGCTTTTAAAAATGTGTCAAATGCACAGTATAGTCATTTAGTTTCCTCAGCATGTAGGCCATCTGAATAAAACCATGCAAGACAAATTATTCTCTTAAGCACATTTTCACCAGCTGCCATATTATCCTTTATTATGCCACCATCATACGGATCAAATACCATTTGTAAAACCCAGTGTGCTGCTGAATTATTTACTCATGTTTGACTAGCCAGCTTTATGCAGCTGGAATAGTCATTATGAGAGAAGAAGAAGGGGTCTCATTCAACAGCAGATAGCAAATGAAAAGGCAAAGGTGACTGATGGGAAGTGTGATGACTTATGTTGCCACGTTTTAGAGGGAGAAAATATTAAGTAAGACATTTTGACGTTTGAACACAAGCAATAGAAAACATTCCTTCCATTATTTTTCAAAGTAGAAAAGTAATTTCTTTATTTTCTTGTCACAAAAGCAGAAAAGAATGCTCTTGTAAAGAATATGGATGGAGCTCCTTCAACGGATTTGCTCCATTGAGCCCGTGATGCGTTATTGTTATAATATGACCACTTTTTCAGTAATTAGTAATCTAAAGCATGAGTTCTTCCATTATAATATAAGTGTATTTTAAGATTTTATTGTTGGTGTTTTGGTAATAATGTGTTCTTGTAAACTTTAAACATTTCTTAACTCAAAAGCATGCTGGGCCACTGCTGCACTAGCACTCCCATAACTGGGCTTCTCAAGTTTCCTGGAGGAAACCCTTCTAAATTCTTCTAAATATATCCAAACAAGTAGTAAGATTAAAGTTACTAATCACTGTGTGTTGTAATTTCTGTCACTTTTCTTCGTATAAACCCATATTTGCCATTTTCTGGAGTCATGGTGAGTGGTGTCGCATATGCAACAAGTCACCAAGCAACCAAGGAGAGAGATGTGCGTTTGCTAGCTAATACTGTCACTATTTTGAGTTTGTGTCAGCTAAGGTCAAAAATCTTAAGGTTCGCTTTACAAACTATTCTGGTAACAAGGTCTTATTCAGCATCAAAAACCGCCAAACTTTAAGAACCATTTTAGAGAAAGTTCCAGCAGCTGGTGTGACTACAGGAGGAAGTCCTCCACCAACCCAAACAACAAAAGCTCAGTACAAAACCAGTTAAGAGTTATTGGATTTTTTTTTTTTTTTTTTTTATTAAAACAAATATTTAAGCTAGGTTACCTAAAGAAAAACAGTATGCAAGTTTAATTTAAGTTTTTAAGAAAAAATGAGACCTAATTAGGTCTCATTTTAACTCATAAACAGAGTGAGTCGCTGGATGCAGCCCACTATGTTAACACATTTAAAAAAAAGTTGATTTCACTGTTAAAAATACACTTCTGATAAAGTGAGGGTCATGGATGGCAGCAGCTGCTGGATTTAACTAAGAAAGCAACTTAGAATCTAACTTTATTACTTTTGAAATCAAATTAAGTTACTTTTTAAAGAATTAATCAGATTACCTTTTCAAAATAAAAGGGGTAACAATGGCTCCTATATGGATCATGATGAAGAAAACTGCTATAAATCAAAAACTAGATTATATTCTAGATAAAAAATTAGGATTTTAACTAGAATGCCTCAAATATATGTGCAGCCAGTCAAGGAAAATCTACCACCTGCATATAGCTGGTAGATGAAATCAGATAAGTCTCCATTTTAAAACTGGTTTATAGATTTTTATTATTGTTTGTTTGTTTTTTTTATAAGTTAATTTAATAACATCTACTAGCACTCAATGTTCTTGTGCTTCAACACATTTTAAAAATGCTTAAATAAATTAAATCAAACCCACTAATGATAAAAGGGAAAATAAAAAATAAAAAACAAAAACACAGACCCTGGCAGAAAACGAAGCAGCCTGCTGTTAAATTGTGAGATTTTTACAAGCACCAGCTGTCCCTTAAACCTTCAGGTCCAGCTGTGAGATGATTTTATAGTTCTAATGATCAAGGTGTAATCTGCAGTGTTTACAGTTACGAGCAGTGGTAAAAGGGTGAAAACAATGAAGCAATGTTTCCTTTTTGTCATTCCCATCCACACAGCCCACGTGGATCCACGGTGCACAACTGTGTGTTTGTGTCCTAATAGCAGAATCCTTCTAAGCCCTTGACATTACTGGCAAATATTGGCAAACTCATGTAATAAGCAAAACAAACAACTGCTCTTACAGCACAGATGGTACATCCTCATTAGGCTACTGATGTCTGGAAGCAACAATAACAGCAATATGTAAAAAAAAAAGTCAATATTTTTGTGATTTTCTAATAGCTGAACATCAATGCTTTTTTGCCTAACTGATCTCAGGTCAAATATAGTATAAATGCTAATTTGGTAAAGATGGCTCACTATGATTCCTATCGAGCCATCTAGCTGCATTTAGCATAATATTTTTTTTTAAACCACAGCCGTCTTCAACAGCTTGCAAAATTGTTTGACTTCAAAGTGTTACGATAAAGTTCACAGTGAAAGTGAAACTTTCTGACTGTGTCACACAACCGTTTCTGCACAATGTTCTATGCAGACACATTGTGTAAAAGCGATGTGACAGCGTTTTTATGGTGTAACATTCAAAGTGCTAGGTTTATCAAGCAATAGAGAAACTCATTTTCTGCAAAACTATTTTTGCAGAAAATTAGTTTAGCAGAAATTAGTTTTCTGCAACTAATTTCAGAAAATTAGTTGCAATTAGCTGGCTTATTGTTTCTTAGAACAATAAGCCAGCATTAGCCTTGCACTTCAGCTAACTACTCAGGATAAAAACATCAGTTTACTGAAGTCTACAGCCATGTGTTGTTAGGTGCCTTAAATAAGACAAACATATTACTAATGTAAACCAACACTCATTCAAAACAACTTTTTATCTGCAGTTATTTATCTGCATGAAGGACCGAGATATAAAAATGAGCAATATAGCAATATACGATATCAATATTGCTGTTATGTCTGAGGACAAATATTCTGAATATTTTGCTATTACTTTGACACCATGACTAAAAAAATTCAGGAAGTGACATTGCTTCTGTGCACCACAATCACTATTACATGCTCAGATAAATACCACATGACTGTTTGGTCAGCAAAATATTCAGCATATTTTGTATGCTGAATAACATACAAAAAATAAAAATTTGGAAATAAGCTTTGGTTATTATTATTATTATTATTATTATTATTATTATTATTAAGCCAGTTTTACTTATGGGACACATACTGATATGCCAAATAATAGATGCTAATGCAGTAAAATATTCTTAAATTACATTAATCTAATCAGTGACAAATCTTTCAAAAATTGTGCCCGAACAACGGTGAATAAGATGTAAAAATCATCTAAACTATTATATGTATCCAATTACCTGAAGGTGAAGAAAGGGAATGTTAAATAATAAAGAAACAAATTACAGGATTTCCTATGCTGGAGTAGAAAATACTTTAAGAAAAAAAAAACCTCAATGATGGCAGTGAGGTCTAAAAGGAGAAAAGAATACTAAAGCACCATAATGTGTTTTGTGAAATCCTAATAGTGCTACAAATGTCAAGGCTGATGTATTACTGCACATTTGCTGTACTCAGACGTTTCCTGGGCCTCGCCACAACGCTCATTAGGCTTATCAAAAGCACCTTATTAGAAGAATCAGGTCAGACGTAGAGAGGATGGAGGGGGAAGAGTTTCTCTATTGGTTTATGTTCTGGTCCTGTAGGTATTCACAGAGGCGCGTTTTGCCTCGGTGCGTCTTAAGGTGAGCAGGCACATACAGAAACACCTTTGTTTTCTAAAAATACTTCTGAATTTATTCAGGCTATCGTGTCAAGATTATTACAGATCATTCAAAGTGTATGTTTTGAGTTTTTGTTTAATTACTACTATGCTAATCTGATGGAAGTGTGGAAAAACTAAAAATCCCCTTCCTTTTAAACTGAATAAAACTGATGCCACATTTTATTCATTATAAAACCAGAGAAAAAAAAAATATTTAAAAACACTTCAGTTTTTGTGTATTCTAATAAACTAAGCATTGACATTTAGCTTCTTGTTCTGGTTCGGGCTTAGAAGAAAATAAATGTAAAAGAGGATGTGGTCGGTGCTGCACAGAGTAGTAAATCAGAGAGGTTTTACTGATAAAGAGCACACATTACATCCCATTACAGATTTTTATGGGAAATTACTTGTTTTGCATGAAATTGTGAACTCAGCACTTTTTGCAGACAAAAAAAGAACAAATCATCACAGAGGTTTTGGATTCGGCCCTATTACACAGGAATATTAGGAATTCACAGGAAGTGAATTCATAATAACTGGAGGGACACATTTCTTTCCCAGAATCCATCAGAAGACGGTTACAATAGAGGCTAGTTTGTTGATAAAGTGACATCTTATTCTCAGCCATAAGTTCTGGTTTAATCAGTCTCTGCTCTTTATTACATTTCAGTGGTACAAGGGTTTAAAACCCAGATATCTCGTATAAACATTTCTGAATCGCCAGGGTAGTTTACCTATTATTGGATGAACAAAAACTAATATTTAGCAATAATAAACTTCATTAGATGACCCTCAGTGAAAATGGTCCACTTCATTTCCAAAGACAAGCAAATCAGTCATCCTACAATGCACACAAACGTCTCGGGGGCCCATCTGCAGCGGACAACAGGCGAGAGAAAGCAACACCTAGTTCACAACACTCTCACTGAAGTTTAGCATCTGAATCGTTGCCTAATCCTGTAGTTAAATTACTCAAATTCAGCTGCTGAATCAGAAACTAAAAATCATATGCCAGCTTCTGCATTTAAGGACAACCGCACTAGCAAAACTTTAACTTAAGGCAAAACTTTGACTAATATTCACCCTCAGACAGCTTTGTACAATAAAATAAAGTACCCAAGTGAAGGGCGAAATCTACTACATATTTTACCCTTTACTTCCATACATCTTAAGTTCACACCCAGAGAATTCACAACCAGTTTAGGTCACTAAAGAGTTTGGTTTGTTTGGGAAGGAGTGCACAATCGAACTCTGATACGGACCAGAAAAGCTAAGTCTGGTCCATCTAAAATTCTCTGCCTCGTCTCAGTTGAGGTAAACTCTGGTGCAGTTCGAATGCACGTGTGGATGCAAGCCATCCGCAGACCACTCCAAAAGCAGAACCAGAACTACAGTGCAGGGCACTCTAGGTAAATATAACCAAAACAAAGGTGCGTGTCTAGCACTAAAGAGAGAAATGGCTTGTGAAGTTGTGATTGTATCTTGTAGTTTTTTGGGTGGTTTACTTCAGTGGTTCTTGGTGCAGCAACTAACTAAACCAAAGCGAACCACAGCAGCTGAAAATGTGAAATCTTGCAATTTTGGCTCCCAACGGAGCAGAGTCTACCGGACTATCAGGTATGAAAACACCCTACATTTTTACTGATCATACTATGGCTAGAACTGTCATTCTTAAGCCAAGATTCAGACAAGAGTGAAGTCATAAACTGCAACTCCTCCCCCATCCACTCACCCATCAAGACCACAGATAATCAAATGGTACTTGGCAAAATTCAAAGTATGCCTCCATTAACCCATTATTCGGTCAAAGTTGGCCATCCGCAGCTTACCAATGTGAAACACAAGCAGGAATATACCACAAACTCCAGAAGTGAGATCATAAAAAGCATCTCAAACAGAGACGAATATGTAATCCCAGGAGAAGAGTTAGAGCTGGATCTGCCCACCAAGCCACATAAGCTCAGATGAAAGGCAGAAGGCTCTGAGGGGGAGCACAGACTCCACCTCTTCAATCTTATCTTTAGAAATAGCTACTGTACAAGTGAAGCAAAGAAACTCCTGGGAACTGAGATCGGATCAACATCTGGTATTTTTTTTCTTTCATAAAGAGGAATAAAACTTCCCTCTGTCAGCTTCATAATCGTAAAAACTGTATAAGTTGATTAGCTAAGTGCTTGCCTACCTTTTTCTGGTCTTCAAGTTTTTGACATGTGGACTTCTTGCCATGCTTGCTCGACTCTGGTACGTCCATTCCTGGTCCAAATGAAGAATAACTCCAGGGCAAGATCACGGGGAAAAAGTCCAGAGCGCTACAGTTTGCCGACGAGGGCCTGTGTCCAGCTCACGCCTTCAACTGGACACAGGTGATCCATTGCAGGAGTTTGTTTGTATGGTTGGAGGAAAAAAAAAAAAAAGAAAAAGAAAAAAGGTCTGAGCAGGAGGACGAAAACCAAGCAGGTGAAGGTTACAGAAACAGCACCATGGTGATTCCAAAGAGGACGTTCAGACTGGAGGCTGAGCAGATGCCCTCTGAAGCGTCTCCCTCAAAGCGCGGCGTCCGAGCTCAGTTCCCTCCCTGCATCTGTGGAATGAAGAGATGAGACAACATTTAGAGGCGAGGCGAAAATGAGCAGCTCTTCTTTTAGGCTCTCAATTAATGCAAAAGATCTGCCTCTCCAAAAAGTCAATATTCCCCCTTGGTGCTGCACTGTACAAATGGCAAGAGGATCTGCATATCAAAGTGAATGTTGCCATGGAGCTCAGAAAGCGAGAGAGAAGAGCATTCTGCAGCATGCTTTCCTTTTTGGACTGATTTTGATTGGGTGTGTGTGTGTTTGTTTTATTTAAACCAAAGACCGAGTCAGTCAGGAGAAAATGAGTTGAAGTAAAGATGGATAACCACAGAAATGTTAGAGTAAAATTTTAAATGAATTCATCTACCATTTACGAAAATCTATGCATAGGAATCCAATCCTTTTAGAAAATGTAGTTATGATGAATTAAAGTCTTTTTATTTGGAAAGCTGAGTCTAATTTAACTGTTAACATCCAGTCGTGGTTGCTGCTAGAAATGAAATAAAACCTGTTTAACATAAGCAAAAACATCTTCAAAGCAACACATCCTGTCAAAGCTTAAAGGAAATCAAGAACAGATTAGAAACTAAGTTATTGATATTTATTACTATGGAAAGCCAATTCCAGACCTTTGAAAATCCAGTGAACATCAGTGGGAGGAACTGGTAAACCTTCAATGTAGTGCTGAGAGAAAACCTATGACTCATTCATAACATCACTAAAGATCTAATGGTGTGTAAGAGACATGGAGCTGATCAGATAGAGGGTCAGCGCTACTTTGTGCTGCACCAACAGATGTGTGATGGCTCCCAGTGGAGAAGAAACGGGACTAGACCCCCAAATAGTTCAAACTTTCTAGTGTCCATTTGGATTGTGGGAAATGAAGAAATTTGTCACAAGAAATGTAGGCAATCAATACGTGAATGGTTGAAATCTTAACCATCTGAGCGGCTCGCATGATATCCAGACTACGGCCAAATATGTGGGAACCTTTAGTCAGCGGAACAACACTCAAGACAAACCGATAATCCCACTTCTAAATGGGATTATCAGTTGTTTGATGTCAAACATATCCCAAACCAGGACTATTCTGATAGGTTACAACAGAAAAAGTAAGCTGTGTGAGCAGCTACATCTTACACAGCTCACACTAAACAGACAGGAGTGTGGACTGAACAGGTGCTGGTCAATAACCTTTACGCAACTAGAATTGTTTCATAGCTCTCTCACTAAACTTCACTTTGAATCAGAGACAAAAAGAGGAACAACGTTTATAAGAATTTGAATGTGCCACCCATATTTTGAATTCAACTTGTTCTAAATTACATTTATTTGGTACAGTTCTCTTTCCAGGACTGAACTCTTGGCTTGTTTAAGCCACAAAATATAAATCGCAGATTTCAAGGGCAACTATGGATTATTTGATATATTGAAAGATTTCAATACCTTGCAGACACATAACTTCAAAGATAAACTCTGACTAGGAGATTGTGTGAAAAGCACGTCATCTGTTGCTGTAAAGTAGGAAAAAAAAAAACAGAACATGTACTGAACACTGGTTCCCTGTAGGGAACATGTTGGCGCTGTCAAATCCACATTTTATTGAACTGCAATGAAGTGCATCAATACATCGACACATGAGGCTGGCCAGGCAAACGCCTAATAATCTGTGAGGGCAGCATCCAAATGACAAGAAGCCTGAGCAACACCGCCATGACACTGGGCCATGCGACTTGTTTCACCCTTCATCACCTCTAACACGATCCTCATCTCAGCATGTTTTCTGAGCCACTACACACTCCCCCCCCCCTCCCTGCTTTTCATGTCATGTACCACTGCGACCCGTCACTTACTTAAGGCCAGTTAAGTCAAGTGCTGCCAGCTCACGACTGGTTCTTCTGGGACATGAGGGACAAAGAGCTCTGGAGCCCCACAAAACACCCAGAGGCCTTGCTGTTGGCAAAATGTTGGAAAAGCAGGCTTTTCACGGCAACGAAAGTCCGCTGTTACATTAGGCCAAAGAAATGCACAATACAAAATATCTGTTGCCATAGGTGATGAAGGAAATAACAAGGCAGGAAAAAAAATTAGGGATAAGCAGTTAATTACAGAAATGCTAAACTTGCTAAAAACACAGCTGGGCTGCTTCAAATCTTCTTTTCCCTCAGCTGTGGAATTACATGGGGGGGCTTTCGAAACTCATCCATGATGCATGAGTACTAATTTACCCCTTTTTCTTCTTGAATATCACAAGAAACAATATAATCTCATGGGGACACCATGCCACACTTTGTCTTTGAAGCACAAAAAAAGAAAATCTACCAGGCATTGGCTAACTAAAGGTAGGCAGAAAACAACCTATCACAGGAGTCATGAGGCAACAATCCCTCTCATCCCAAATGATGGATTTGTCATTGCACTGATTAAGAAGAACCTTATTCAGGTTTTAACTAGTCGTATTACAAAATAAGAGAATTTAATTATAAAACAATAAATTCCATTCAATAAAAATAAATGAATAAATCACATAATATAAAAAAACCAAAGGTCAGTGTATTGATTTCTGCTGGGTCAATGCCTTAATGCCTTTGTGTCGGTAATAACCTTTAAGTATGCACCAGTCCAATTACCTCCCATTTTTTCACAAGTCCCATAAAGGGATTTCATGGAAAGAGTATAAATTATATTAGTTAATCTGATATTAAATGTTGTATTTAAAAAAATAAATAAATAAATTAAACATAAATCTGACATTTATGAATTTGACATATGCAGAAGAACAAAGATAGGTACCCAAAATAAAAAAATGCAAGCACAGCAACATTTCACTACATTTTAAGCAGTTACAAAGTTTACTGGTAGTAAAGATGATATCTTAAGGTTGTTGCTTCTATTACTCCCCAATGTGGTGAAATCCACATTCTCCTTTTATTCCACACAGAAAATCACCAATTATTTCTAATGCTGCCAAAATGAACCATTTATATTACACAATTAGCTTCAACAAGCTAATTTAGGCCTATAGATTTTGTAATTTTCCTACAAAGGCAAGCAAAAAGCACAGACTAATCCCTTGCTTAAGTGGTTATAGTTTAAATGCTTATGCAGCTTCTTCATGGAGAACCTCAAGTTCGACAAGTTATGTTAGCTAATAAATAAGTCAGGCTATCTGCTCCAACTTAGCCTGACGTTAGCACTCTACAAAGGCCTTTGTCTTCGTTCTACCAAAGAAAAGCATCGAAACTAAACCAGATGCAAAAGAGAATATTTGATAAATTTTCTGTGAATGAAAAGATCCCTGGGCTACAAAACACTTCCCAAACTCATCACAAATGGCATAAAGCTTGATTTTTTTTTTTTTTTTGGCAAATAGGTTCTTATATTTATTGTTTAAGGGAATATCAATGTGCGCTTCAATCCCCCTGGTTGTAAAGAATCTCACTGGGAGCGGAACGTAAATATTTATGAGTAGCAGCTGCAGCAGTTCCATCACAGTCTGTTTGGTTATCCCGTCTTCAATCGCTACGCCTCGAAGACATCCCCCCACCCCCACGGCCTTTTCACCGGCACTTTGCATTCAACGGGTGTCCGTAACTCTCCAAGTGGTCAATAAAGTTTGATTCATGAGGCCTGGGGCCATAACTACACACTGCTGCTTTAATTCGAGGAGATGTAAATGATAGCCATAGATCCAGCCTGATTTCCTCGGGGAGAGCTCAAGAGGTTGGGAGAGCACACGTCGTAAATTATCACCTCGGCGAGCCAGAGGTCAAACATTAAGAATGGACTGCCGTCCAATTAAAGCGCAATAATGTGCTATTAGTGTTCTTTAAGTGGGGGTTTTTATCCCAGCTTTATTTTAAGTTAAAGCAAATCAAAACAACAATTACGCCCCAATAAGGTTATTTAATATTTCCAACATGCAGCAGATTTTTGTTTTATCAAGACATTAAACCCTGAAATAATTAGATATGACTTCAACATATCTAATAATTTTCGCATTTAATTGCATATTCAATAAATTTTGACAATTTAACAATCACGCTTTTTTCTTTCATTTCACATATTTCTAACAGCTGTTGTAAACTATCACATATATAAATATCTCCTTTTTGTCCTTAAAAGGAAAATCTGAGCTTAGAGTTTCTTTAAGACCTTTCATTTGATTCAAACACCCATTTTTGTAGTTTGCCTATTGTGGTTTTTTTCACTCTGGAAAGTTTTGCACGGTACTGCTATAATCTCCATATTGAGTTTTTATGTATTTATGTATATACAACCTAATAAAAAATTTCTAAGTAGATGGATTTTCTAAGGGACTTTTTCTATTTTCACCATCGGAATGTGAAGACCAGATAGCTCTGACTTTGTTTATTACAGATAAGATAAGAGCTATCCAAAAACTGCTGGCTGTCCAAATGAGAGGTGTCCACCAACAGGTGTTTAACAGCCAAAATTAATTCCTTCTAATTATTAAATGTGTAGTGGCACAAAATAAGCACCAAGTGCCGCTTTTAACAATGTATATTAGACTTTGAGCGCCTCAGAAAGCAAATTATAAATGGAAAGTTGTTTTCCATGAGAGGACAACAACAATAGAACACACCAGCAGGGGTTTAATAATAGGCTACTTAACCATTATTAGGTTTTTAACCAGCGCCACCTGGTGCTTAGTCTGTGTCACACCAGCAAACCTAGCCCGGCCTAGATTTGAGTGTCATTTAGCCATTTTAGTAGACAATTGTCAAACTTTCTGTCATTGAACACAGTGAAGCAGAAATGTATCATAACTTAAGAAATCATATTAAATGGATTTCCACACATTCTTTTTCTTTTTCTTTTTTTTTTTACAGTATCATAACTGTAAAAAGAAAAATGATTTTAAAAAAGCACCAGGCCATGTTGCTCCAAATCACATAGATTCAAAACATATGGAAGAACAAAGAAACCAGATGCTACGGTAAATATTAATGATGTGCAAAACGTGCAGTAGTGTCGTATTAACATAAACAAGCCTGCAGAGGCCATATGTACTGTAAGCATGTATAGCATGTGTGTGAGTCTGTGTGCAGCCCTGCGGCAGGATAAATGCACAACAGATATGAGGAATTGTAACATTTCCTGTGTTGTGAATATCCAAACCCTCCACGAGAAAAGCATCAGCCTCTAGGAACAAGCTTTGAATGCAAAAACAGTAGTACCGAGTTTTTCTTGTACCGCATATGCATGTGGAGTTTACATGTCTATAAAAAGAAAAATCATATATGCGGTATATTTCCTTGATTTTTCATATTGAAAATTGAAATGAAAATCTAATTCTAGTTTCCATTTGATGTCAAAGTCATGATAAAAGGAGAAAGAAAGAACAGAGGGCAAGAAGAAAAGAAAGTGCGACAGACCCGGGAGCTAAACTGCCACAAGACAACAGCAGGCAGACAACAAAAAGCTCCTCAAAATTGATTATTTTCTCCCAGATTTTACATCCCAAAGACCAACTGTGTTGGGGGAGGGGAGTTTACAAGCAGAAGCCTGTAAAATGTTTAATTGATATTAAAGTAACAATCTGCACCACATTTAGAAATGGCTTCCCCGCCCCCCCCCCCAGCTGTCGTCGTAAGTGGAGAAAAAGAGCGGTGGCTGGAAAGTCTGCTCAAGCACCTGATGTGTATGTGGTAGCAGGTATCCTGGCGGCTTGTACCAGGGTGATCACTGTAGTGAGAGTGAAAACTGACACCAGAAGCGGCAGCTCGTTAGCCCGAGGAATGCATGTTGCGGTGTCAGTTTTGCGACGCTTGTTTTGTTCGACAGACTTGCCCGCGAATGACATTTTCTTGGCACCTTGCCGTTTATTATTTGCAGAGATGACAGGGTGTGTGTGTGTGGGTGTGTGTGTGTGTGTGTATTTTTGTGAGAATGGGAGAGAAAATGCTTCAAGAAAGATATCTGATAAGCTCAGATGGTTTGTTTTAGCGGAGCCATCTGAAAAGTCCCGTGTCTGTCACTCAGACCAATCAGTTCAATGAACCACAACAAACAGGACCAACCGCTGGAGCTAAATACAGACCAAACACGAACGCATGTTTAATGATATGCAGTGATAATGCATCTCTCTAAGTAACAGAAATTCAAAAAGATAAAGAAACACACTGCATGAAGTGAGCAGACTTTACATTGCTCACTCAATCTTAAAACTGCAATCTACAAGTTAAAAGCAACTACCTCAATGACTTCCCACTTTAAATGAACGTCAGTACCAGAGTATCAGGACTAACAATGGCTTACTTGGCTTTTACCATTCATTCTTGTTCAACCATTCAACAGGTCTCTTAAACATCATAATTGGAGATAGATGGAAGTCATTTAGGAAAACACACACAGTCTCTAGAAAATAGTTCCTTAGAATCACAATAACTTATAGTCATTTGTTTCTAAGGACAATGACGATGCTACGGTCTTTAACTAATGCGTGGCTCTTGTTCACAATGTTTGCAGGAAGTGCTTGGCTAGAGCTAGCATATTTCCTCCCTGTTTTGATATGGTTTATTGATAACAGGGCACATATTAGTGCAATTTTAGTGTATAAGAAACAAATATATAACATATGTTCTCCAGCTTCATAAACTCAGTGTCTTGTTGTGAATGTCTTAAATGTTAATGATTAGTGTTTCAGCTGCCTTCTGCACAGCTCCTTCCTGCTTTGTAAAGTATCTGGGCTTATCTGGAGTTGAGTTTAGCCGTTTTCAAACATTATCGGACTGGTGGACAGATGCATCCTTCCTGGAAACCTTTGAGTATTTTACTTCTTTCCAAAGAAAAATAATTGTGTGTTTCAAAGTAGATAAGGAAGCTTAGAAAAATTATTATAACTGGAATAGTAAAATGAAGGAACTCTCCTTTATTTTGATACATTACCTATCAGACAGATTTTCAAAGATCAATACAAAAACCTGAATTCATCATTTCAAAATTTTTCACACCTTTACTGCCACACTGGGAAGTGCAAAGACTGAGAACTGGTGCCAAAATCTAGAAAGTCAAAATAAATTATACATTCTCACTCACAAATATGATTTGTTTAATTAACCCTTTACAGAACAGTGCTGGATCAAAACAGTGTAAATACCTGCTAGGGTTAATTTAAGGTCTGATAACCACAAATAATGACTATGATATCCAATTGTCATAAGAGGATTTCCTCCCCTTTACCAGATTCCACTGCTAAACCTGGGCCAACGCTTGCGTGGCACCATCTGGTCGTCGGAAACATTCACTGTACCATGAAAGAAACAGGCTGCGGTTCAGCAACAGTTCTTTGCTGAGCCTGAATAGAGAATATCATGGAAACCAACGACTAATTAGAAAATAAAAACTTTGGAGTAGCATGGTAATTCTGGCAGGAAATGTCTCAACAATGATTTGCATTGAGAGTTCTTGTCGAAGTGAAGTCTGTGACGTAAAGTACCAGTTGTTGTCAGAGTGGATCAGATCTTTGGATCTGAACCAGCAGTCTACTGACCGGTTACTGACCTAAAGATGTTGGATTGTGAATACAAAGTCCTGACTCCCTCTGCTGAGCTCATTATTCCAGCTACCTCTCAGGGAAACACTGGTAAACGCATAGCTAAAGGGTGAATAGAAGAGCGACACTCTGATGACTTCCTGAATGCGGAGTTTCAGAAAGAGCAGGAGCTTCTTAAAGAGACAGAGGCCCAATTTCAAGGCATTAAATTAAAAAGTCTAATTTCTTTTGTCATTTGATAAAGGCAGCATTTTTTTTTCCCCCCACCAGGCGGTCTTTTGTGGGCTCTAGTGTCCCTTATATGACAGTGGGCTGACAGGAAAGGGGGAAGGAGAGGGGGGAAGACATGCAGCAAATGTCGTCGGGTCCGGGAATCGAACCCACGACAGCTGCGTCGAGGACTCAACGCCTCCAAATGTGGATTGCGCAATCCCCCACGCCACCACAGCACGCCCAAAGGCAGCATTTTTACGAATGAAGATAACAAAATTACTTGATTTTGCTCTAAAATGGCACATAATTCTGGTTTGTTTTTTAACTCTTGGTCATTGACTGACAATACCTTCACTTTTTCAAGTCTCTTGCTCTCTTCTAGCCTTCCCTAAAAAGAAAAAGAAAGGGAAAAAAATTATTTTCAAGGTTTTACTGATCCACATACATGTTGCATTACAGCACAATTACATGTAGATTACATTAACATGCTTTCACCAGCCAAATCTGTCCTCTACGTGCCAAATCCATTCTACATTATTTGCTATGCTTTTGTGGAGCTTCAGAGCAGAGCGCACGCTGTAATCTTGCGTTATTGTGTCGGGATTAACATCAAATCTCATTACAGCTGTGGAGGATCGCTGGCGAGGCAGGACTGAGGGGAAGCTGGGAGAGAGGCGGAGAGAGGGGAGGTTATCTTTATTTTTTATTAGGTTTTAAAAGCTAAATGTGAAAAAGAGAGGATGAAGATATGAGGGGGGGGGGGGTTGAAATCTCAATTTCACTCGTTATCCACGTCTGCTGGGAGGTTATTAAGTATGAGTCGCAGTCACCAGAGACAGAGCAAGCAGAGGTCCAGGGGTCAGGACGAGGTGCGTCGGAGGACAGGGAAGTGGAATACGCCACAAATCTAACAACTAAGCCCCCCTCCTCCGCCACGCCCCGCAGTCCCAAATACCGCTCATCAGTTAGCGAAGTCTGGCACGCTCACGCTTCATAAACCTCGCTTTTATTACCAATAGATCCGTGAGGGTTGTAATTGCCTGACTGATATACAACCGGCAGAGGGAAAGAGGCTCGGGTTCTCTCACTTTTAAAGAGCTGCTCGGCGTCGAGAGGCACAGGGACACGCCTCGGTTCGTCCAATAAAGCACACCGTTGTGTTTGTATATGCGTGTGTGCATGCGGCGCCGTCGAAAGGGACTCGCTCCGTGACAGATTACACACAGACGTTTACGTGAGAGATTTAACGTAAACGTGAAGTACGCAAAAAAAAAAATCTCCAACTATATGCATTCTAGCTCGAGTTGAAACAACAGGTGTTAAAATCTATCAGCCATAAAATGGTTACAAAGGTTTTTATTTGGGGGAGGAAAAGAAGGATTTGTTTTTTATACTGGATCTGATTTTAAATTGATTTTCTCTCTTTTCTAAAAAAAAATAAAAAAATACTAATGACAGAAAACATTTTTAAAAAGTGGGTTTTATTTCAAATACTCCTGTGAGTTATTACAATGGTGTATCAACCATGCTCTAGAAATTATTTGCTTAATTATGTGAATACAGTCATAATAATAGCAGAATAAGTCTTAAATTTGCAAGAAAAGTGTCATTTTATTGAGAAAAAAAGCTTGGATCCTTTATTTATTATTTCTGGTGTTGGAGTTCTCATTAAATTCATTTTCGTTCTCCTTTTACTATTACTTTATTCTTGTAATATTACAACTTTATTGTCATAATTTTAATAAAATAAACCTTAACCTGACCCTTTTATTTCATTATAAAGTTGACTTGACTTAAAAATCCACATAAACAAAAGCTTTAAAACTCCGTAGTCAAACAAGATGGCCGCCCTGGGTGTGGACCAATCAATATCTATTTATGGCCCAGGCCAAGGGGAAATTTTGATTTGCGTAAAACATGTTGAACCAGATCACAATTTACACAAATAATCCCAAAGCTAACAAAGGTAAGCAGCGCACACATTTCAGCACTTTCCGGTAACCTGACGCAATTCAAATTCCCTGACTCCACAATCCAAACATTTTAAAAAATACAAATACTCGCTTTGTATCGGAGCAAACAGTCAAACGCGCGTACACACAAACTCCTGATACCCACCCCTCCCCCGCAGCAGAGCGCCATGCTTGTAAGTGAGACCCCAGAGGCCCACCAAAACACATACAGGCCCCCATTAGAACCAAGAAATATCAGCACAGCAACACCGCAACCACTGATTGCCAAAGAACGCGTGCTCTTTATTTTTATTTTATTTATTTTTTTATTCCCAACTGGGTGGAGGGTGTTTGGGAGTCGACAGCTCATCAGCAGCTGCACAGTGAGAACTCGCTGTAAGTGGAGGAACGACTGAGGAAAATAAAGCTCATCAAAGACGGCGATCATTACTGGGGTTTGTCAACAGCACCGAGGAAAAGAGGACAGAAATGAATCAAATCAAACTGAGAGATTTGGGAATGTTCTGGTGGAACATCAATTCCCAGGAAAGAACATCTATAACACTTATCTGTATTAGATACAAGCTTAATCTGTATTCTCATTATAGCTAATATTTGAGCTTATTTACTTTCAGAAGATGTAAAGTCATAAGAATGGAAGTCATGAACTAGAAAAATCAGGAACTTGATGGAGTGATGGAGTCAGTCCTCAGAGGCTCCTTCAGGCTCCTACACTCAATTTACATATACAGAATTACAGTTTTGGCTTTGCTAAGTTATGCTAAGCATGGACGTATCTGCATTGTATATGAGTTTATACGCAATAAAGTAGTTATATTGGCAAAACAATAAAAAGGTATGCAAGTATTTTGTCAAAAAGCATATTTCAAAAACATAAAAATGAGCTCAATACATGTTTTAAAAAAAAAATTTGAAAGTTTTGGTGAAAATAATCATTCACCACTTTGAGATTTCACAACCTGCAATGTGTTTTACTGGGATTACATGACAGAGCAATGAGAAAAATAAAAGTTATGAACATGATTCAGAAAGTGATCCTCCTACATAAGATTCATCACAAATTGTGAAACACCTTTGTTTCTTGTAATTGACTTACACATGATGAAAGCTCACAATTTAATGTCTCAGAAAATGCTAACATTTTGTCAAGGTGATAGCATTTTGATAGAAAGTTGAGTGGAAGGTAAATATGTAATATCAAAAGATAGACATATAAAAAGGAACACATTTGTTCCACAGATTTGTGGATTCATGTGATTTGAATGATGTTCATAGTTTATAATTTGCAGTTCTAAAACAGCTTTGCCTTAATAAGAGTGATGGATGGAGACCTTTCAGTTTCCACTCCACAAATGTCCATGTTTTTTGTGACCAGAAATTTTTCTACACAGATGGGTTTTACTTTATTGTAACTTAGGGGAAAATGTAAAAATATTCTTTTAGGACTTTGACAGGAAGTGTGCAGCAGCAGGTGTGAGGCGTATGGTTCTACTACTTCCTGTTCCATACAGTTGGAGGAACTGTATGAAACTCTCTCTTCCGTCTCAATGAAAGAATTTCACACTGTAGGAACGCTATGACGGAACATTTTAGTAGCTTTGATACCATCCATCCATTGTCTACACCTGCTTTTCTTGGCGGCCGGCTGCAGGAGCCGGCGCCTACCTCCAGAGGTCATTGGGCGAGAGGCAGGGTACACCCTGAAGAGATCACTACTCCATGACAGACTAACGGACCAATGAATCAAAGAGACATGCTTTTGTACAGTATGAGGAAGCTGGAGTACATGGAGAAAACTCAGGACTGTATCCTTCATGCATACTAGGCCATACGCCACCATGCAGCTCAGACTTCAAACCATAACTTCTTAATACCTTGATATGTCTCAAGACCAGGTACTATTTGCTGAGATACCAGATGGAATGGCGGAAAATGAAGCTAATTATAGTAAAGGGGAAATGGCCTGTACTTGTATAGTGCTTATCAGTACATTCAGGCATTCGCCCATTCACAAGCAGACGGTTATAAGCTATACCGGAGCTGTACTGCCCTGTGGCAGACTGACAGACCACCAGCAGGCAAGGGGAGTAATGTGTCTTGCTCAACGGCACAACAACAGAGGTGGACCAATCAGGGATCAAACCAGCAACAAATCGATTGTAGGATAACTTCCTACCACTGCTGTCACCATTGTCTCAGTGATCCCTTATCCACATACATCTGTTTTGGGATGGTTTTTCAGTCCAAATCAAAAAGTCTTGAGGTTTTAAATACAGCTTGGAGGAAGTACAAAGATTTTATCTCAACATGTATGCATGCAGTGCAGTGCCTGTGTGTTTCAGACCAAAAACACACTCCCCTCCTGCAGCACGGTGTGAAGAGAGGGCTAAAAGAATTACCAGTGAGAACCCGTCAAGTCCCCGGCATTCCATTAGCCAAGCCAGTGATGTAGTGCCATACCACCTAGCTTCTTTCTCCCTCACACAATCGGGAGCGCGGAGAGGGGGGACCAGCAACGCTGCCTCCACCCGACACCCTCCCCCTTCCTTCACACACACCTCACAACCTCCATCACTCACCATCCATCAGAAGACCTCCACAGATGGGCTTGCACATAACACATGCAAAGAGGTTCGAAACTCACCAGTCATTGCACTCAAGTCCAGGCACATACGCACACACACAGCACTCTGCTTAACACAATCTCTTTCTTCCTTCCCAGACGTACACGCCTTTCTGTTTCACACACAAATTGCACGTCTTTCATCTGTGGCTCAGAAACAAGGGCTGAGTGGGAAGCACAATTAGGACCCAATTAGCACCATCAGATCTACCTGAGAGAGCCCACGCTGGCAAAATACAGCAGCGGACAGACAGTGGGGGCACATCAAGATGTTGAGACTAAAATGCCAGAATATTTCTCGCCAAATGGAAGCTGTTCCCGTGAAACGCTTTAGTTGCTGTTAGCACTCTGAATCCGTGTTTCAGACTTTTAATTTGAAGCAGAAAGGGACGGAGTTCTTGAGTCGTCCTTTTGAGTTGACAACACTGTTACAATGGCACTGAGGAAGCCTTCACCACTCCTGTAGGCTTTTGGGTAGGAAGTAGGAAAAAGAAATGGAGACAGAGAAAATATCAACAATTTGTAAGTACTGCACCTAGCTTACCATTAGTGGCCAATGATGCTACACCTCGCACCTGTTTCATAGCTTCAAATGTTCACTGGATTAAAAGGTTATGTCATGGTTTGTTAATAAGTTTTCATCCCATTTGATCCGTTAAAATCAGAAATATTTCGACGGACACAAAACGTCAGCCGCTAGAGATTTCAGGAGAATGTTTAGCGTATGCAAGCTATGCTAGATTCTCCCCAAATCCTTGTAGCAGTATAACTCACTGCTTTAGCAATGCTACAGATCTTCTAATTCAGACTTTTAGTGTAAAAGTCTGAACTGGATAAAAAGTCAACAGTTGTGCTACCTGTTGGTGGAGATTACATGCGTCAATGTTTTTAGTTTAATGGATTTTGAGGTGTTTTTAATACAGGAACAGATGTCCATAGATGGGAAATTTGGCTTTAAACCAACCAATCCCAAGTAATTACCTTTTTGATGAAATTTAAATTTACTTACGTACACCTGGTATTGAAATGGGCACCATTGTTGTTAAAAAAATTATCTAGCAGTTTTTCTGGGTATCCGGTAGAAAGAAACATTTACTGACATGACAGAAACAACCTGAAAACTCTTTAGGAACACAGTGAGTCAGTGAGGAGTAGCAGCAGAGCAGGGGCCCATATAAGGAGGCAAATTGCAGCCGTCCGCCGTTTAATTTCCGAATCTGGGACCTTGAATCTGCGAGTCTTCCCTACTGCAAGTAAAAGTAATTTGATTCCATCCCAAAAAAAAAGTACACTTTGAAGTATTGCATTAGAAAAGAGCAAAATTCAAAGTAACTTTCTCAATTTCGCAAAATTGTTCTTACGCTCAATTGAGGAGGCTTGCAGCTTTTCCGAAAAAGAGTTAATGCGCTGCGGTGGAGTCGGAGATACGCTTGCCAAATCAATTCTGACGTAGCGAACATTTATCTGACATGCCAGGTCAGCTGTGTCAGCTATCGGCGTGCATTAGAATTGAATTTCTTTCTCTAAGTCTTCAGACAAGGCGTAATATCGGCAGTACTCGTCTACATGGCAGAACGATTAAACTTGTCGTTTAAGGAATGTTCAGCAACGCATTCTTGAAAACCTGATGTAGAAAAATGCACAACATCAACATCTTTACGTAGCCTGGTTGATTCACTTCAGACCAATAGACGGAAAAACATCTAATTCACCTATTCTTTTTAAGCAAACTTTTTAAAATTTGCTTAAAATTTAGGGTTAGGGTTTACATGGAAGCATAGGCTTCTGACTGATTAATAGTTAGGTGCTAACAATGCAAAAGTTCTGCTTTGTACTTCATTTTGGTGCTAAACTAAAGTGTTAGCTTTGAGGGTTTTTATTCAATGACTAAAGGGCAAGTACTTCAACTAACTGAATCTGAACTGGATAAGAGAGTCTTTAAAAACGTTTTGTGTTTTATAAAACTTTTTTTATTTTTTTATTTAGAAGTAAAGGCTTTCTGGCATTAGCAAAGAATTAGCAAAGTCTAAAACTCAAACTATGGACTAGTCAAACCAGAACTGGAATATTTTACATTATTCATAGTTTTCCCTAAAAATATTATTTAAAAGTTCTTATTGTTTAAACCCTGTAATGCATATTATCATGTCTCTAACAGATCACAATGGTGAAGAGGGCGGGTGAGGAGGAAATCCGCCTCTCACCTATTTCAAGCTTTTACTAACTCCTTCTGTGTTATAAATCAAAAAATAAGAATTATATCAGCACTTAAAGTTTAAAAAGTTGTGCACAGACAAAACATCAACAACCGCATGGTTTCTTCCAAGGATCATCAACAAGTTACCTGCTTCACAAAAAATACAATTCTCACCTTTAACTTCCACGGACTCGTTTAAAAAAGATTAAACAATATTCCACTCAGACTCCAGCTCAGTCTCAATATATTCCACTCTGCCGGTACCAGGGGCGGGGAGAAAGAAAGAAAAAAAGCGTCTTGTTAACACTCTCCACCTGAACGTTAGCTCCTCATCATGGTAAACGGTGAGGAGAGCCTCCTCCGGAGACGTGTGAGAGCCAGGAGAAGGAGGAGCGGGGGGGGAGAGGAACGAGGGATGCCGGCGGAATCCGACGATCTGCGAGGCTCTCGGCGAGGGGATCGAGCCACCGGAGATGAGGAGAGATGAAGAAGAAAAGGCGGAGGAGGAAGAGGAGGAGAGAAGCATGAAGGCAGGCAGCGGTGAATGAGTGGAGGATGCGATTGCCCTCCCCTCACACCACCGAGTCTCTCTCTCTCTCTCTCTCTCTCTCACTCCTGCACAGATACAGTGGAAAGCGCACTCCTACCCCCCGCCCTGCCACAGATTGCATTGCACTGATGAAATTTTAATGGTTCTTTTAGGAAGAATAATGAACACGCGAGTCCCTGGAGTTGCTCATGAGAGCGGAGGTTCTGCACTGCACACACCTACAGAGGTATGCAACAAACCTGCAGACGGCACCGGGTCTCATCTCCCCTCACACACTCCAAACTCCAACACGCCCGTCTTTCTTTTCTTCCTTCATCTGCATACGACTTACCAAAACACACACACACATATATACATATATGCAATACCAGCTCACACTGAATAACATCAAACACTACTCCTGACACACACACACCCACACACTCCATGTTCCCATCGTAAAGGGAAGACGGGGTGGGGGAGTAGACCGAGAGATCCAACCCATCCTCAAAATGCTCTCTTGGAATGCATTCCCATCCACACACACACACACACACACACACATGCCGGCACACACCCAAAGGAAGAGGAACAAAGAGCGCAGTGGCAGCATGTGGAGACACCAGTAGGAACATCAAGATGGGAGGATAAATCTGAAGAAAGTGCAAGAAGAAGAAGAAGAAAAAAGATGCTGCTTTTAAAGTATGTGCAGTTCACAAGTACTTAGGGAAGTGATGCAAAACTTAAGATAAAACGATGCATGTCAGTGTTATTTTTTTTACTGCACTCCTTTAATTTAACCCATTTAAACCCCACCGGTCACAATAGTGACCAAGAAATGTTTCTCACTTTCAAGGACTCCAAGAAGCTTACTGATTAAATTTTCATTTAAGGTTCAACAAATATTGAAAGTTTAGAGTGTTTAGATAATACTGACGCAGTATCACATGTTTAGAGTAAATTATCACATCAATAATTTAGATACATTCAAATAAAGAAACAAAGTTCCCCTTTTATGATCTTTTCTATTTGGAAAATGCACATATTATCCCACACCATATTATCCCACTGATCATAAAACACAATTTTTTATATATTTTTCCACAATTTTTTAAAAATTATTTCCCCTTGATTAGTTCAAAGGACTATCAATGACATCTGATCTTAATATTTTCATGTCTGGGAAAAATTTGCGTTTAAATGGGTTAAAAGCAAGAGGCTAAATTGTAAAACATTCATAAAAATGATGGAAAACTGCTGATTAAGGCCAGAAGTAGTGAAACGTATCCAAGTCTTTGCAGTGGACGCCTGCCTCTTTGTGCTTCTGTGTTTTCAGATTCTATGATTTTTTTGTTAAGCTTATCTAAATGTTGTAAAGAAAATGCAGTTTAGAAAGTTCGTACAGCACAGGTAGGTGAATCTAACCAAAAGACTGATAATATCAAAACCAAGTCGGAATCAGAATCTGTTCGATACTACGATGGCAAGATTGGTACTTTAGTTTCAGATTCCCTTCTCAAATTCAACTCAACTCTGCCGAAAATAATATATTTCAGTTTGTTCTCAAATCTCTATTTGTTGGATGCAAATCGTGTTGATATGTTATCCAAATGGTCTGTAGACATGTATAAACTTTATGCAAATTCTGTCCAAAGTTTCAACAAAATTAGTCACAAAAAAAACACCAAAAGGACTAAAGTTTGATGGGGTCTGTACTTAGTATTGGAGCGATACCGATACCTGAGTAATACAAAGCAAAACACCAGGATCCTGGTGACTGTGGCAGTGAATACTGGAAGAAAACTAAAGCAGAAAAAAAAAAAAAAAAAAAAGTTTGCTGCACTAGATGCAAATCTGCATTTTTGTTCCCTGGCTTCTTTCGTAGGCTCTTCAGATCAATTTAGATATGAATATAGAGAACATGAGGGAGTAATACATGTTACATGAAGGTATCCTGCACTTGAGTGTTTTGTGAGGACACTCAAGCAGCTGCCGCCTGCTGTTGAAATGGGTCCCTTCTTATTGACCAACAGCAGAGCCGTGCCATCCAACGCATAACAGAGACATTAAAGTAAAACATGAGCACGGCAGCAGTTTTTGGGAAGTTTCTGAAAACCTCTAATAAACTCCCAGCGAACTCTCTACTGGATGTAGAAATGACTCCCAGCTGCCCTATTTCCCATCAAAAAAGATGCTGGGCGTAGCAGGTTTTTCTTGAAAATCCACCTGTGAACATTACACTCATAACAAGTAAAAAAAAGAAAAGACAGAAAATCTCATTCAATTCTCTACAATCAGCTGCACTGTTACACACTTCTGACACTTGAATTCCCGACAGACCAAAGCCAAGTTTGCACATGAAGTCAAGAGGACACATTGTTCAGAATGTGCTGCTTGGTCTTCCAGGCACGCAGAACCACTTTAAAGTCTTTTTGTCACCTCCTTTTCTCTCTCGCTGCAAACAAAACAACACTGGAGAACCGGCGAGACGACGAGCCTGCCGAGTCTTTCCGGAAGACGGGTTGAGCTCTGTCAATAATGACGAAAACGCCAGAGAGAGAGACAGCATTGAAAGCACTTACGAGCCACGCAGGGGTTTGGTGATGGCTGTGGTGTGCGACATGCGAGTTGGTAATTATCCTGGGGAACAACAACACGGTGTAGCTCGCAAGGTCAAAGAAAATCACACCTGCCACTGAAAATGTAACATTATGAGTAACGTTGTGCTGCTTTCGAGGTTGATTTAGGGGACAGGTTTCAGACACATGGAGAATACACATCTGCAAAAGACAACGACTGTCTGGAGGTAAACTATAGTCATCGACAGATAAGAACAGGTGACAGGTTTGCAGATGCGACTCAGTAAACAGCTTGTGACCTTATATTTAGGTTCTTTTTTCATCTTTACAACAATCTTTACTACAAAAATACTAAATTTTACCAAGTATTCTATCTAGTTTCTAGTACAAATTTTTTCATATACTTGAAAAAGTACAAGCTAACAGGTGAGTTTTCAGCAAGACATAGAAACTTGTTCTAAGTCAATATTTTCTTAATATTAATAAAAAATAAAAAGTAGCAGTTCCACTGGCAGAAGGGAAAAATGTTAGTTTTGTTTTTTCTCTTTCTGCAGGTTTACAGGCAGACTTCCAGGTCGCTGATTTGTGTTCTCTCTATGCTACTTCCTCCCCTCTACTCACTCCGTTCACCTTTCTTTTTAAACCTTCTCTCCACTTTTCTTTTCTCCTTTTGTCTGTGTCTGTGTCCATCACATTTGAAATAAAACCCAAAGAAATCTCTAATAAAGTTTTATACGCATGTATACCAAGTGGAACTTCATGGTGAAAGCCGTAATGCTCCGCTTGCGAAAGTGAATCTGTTCGCCCTCACCTTGACCGTAAGAAAAAGGTAGAAAGAAAAGAAAAACGCCTTGTTATCAATGAAATAATCTGCCAGTGAAACTGGTAACTTTTTAAGTAAAAACTAACAAAACATTCACTTAAAACAAGCTCCTATATCTTGCTGAAAAGCTACTTGTAAGTAAGTTCTGTCTTATGAGATATTTGCACAGGAAACTAGACCAAAAATATGTTTATTTTGTGTTTTTCCAGGATTTACAATGTGGAATATGAAGTGTCTCAAACATCATAAATATACATACGGTATTGACCCAAGGAAGTCCTCACAAGGCTGAGTCCATTTGTGTATAGCTTAAAAAAAAAAAGAAAAGTTTGCATCTTAACTCTGGGCGATTAAACACGGTATAGTAGATAAACGGTACAGTACACTGCCTGGAAAACAACAGGCAACTCTGGCATCTTTACAGCTCACCATTAGCTCTCATCTGCCTGGAAAAGCTGCAAAGGACAGATTTCATCCACCAGCAGTCACCGTGTTCACACCCAGTCTCAACACATTACCACAACCCAGGTCACACTCCTCAGAACGGTCTAGAACATCCGACACGAATACACTCAACGAGCTCTAAAGGAGGATGTGATCTTCAAAACGCACATGTCAGACACGTAATGCTGTTAATTAACCATCCTTTTCATGCTCCGCCATGGCCCAAGCTGTTTGGGGAATAGAACGAGCAACTAGAACGGCTCTCTGGGGACGATCAAACCGAACGCGGCAGCTTGCCTCAACATTATGGGCTGGCGAACTGGAGGTCCAGTCTACACAGAGATATTAGGATATGACAAGCCTTTTGAATTTCAACTTAAACTTTTTTGTTTTTAAGTTAATGGGGGGTTTCTGGAAGCTTTTGTTTGGACATTTGCGAGTTTCTGTTTCTCTGAGGTGTAAAAACGATTTGTCACATAAAGCACATTGAGCAGCACGAGAAGGCAGGTAGATGTTAAGACGACTGCAGCAAGGAGTCACAGTATGGGGTCAAAACGTCTTCATGACATCATCCAGTAAAAGTCCTGTGACTTTATCTGGTATTGTGTGATTTGATTAGATGAGGCGAACACTAAGCTTTTTGGCAACAATTACCCGAGCATCTGCGATTTTATTCACATTGACCAAAAGATGAATATGTGCATCATACCCACTGTTTAGTCAGGTGTATTACGGCCCTGTTTCACTTTTCAAGGCGCTAGAAACATTTTCAAAGAGCAAGTATGTGGAATGCTAGCAGATTTGAACACAAATGTGGTGATCTCGAACTGAAAACTGAATGAGTTATTTTGTTAGCTGGATAATAATCAAACATGTGACCAAATAAACACAGAAGGTTTTTTTCCACCACTAAATAACTTTGCAGAAGCATAAAGTTACAAAATGCAACTTTTATTTTAAAATATGTTTTGTTTTGTTTTTTTTGTTTTTTTACATATTTCTTAAAACTGTTGTTGTAACAGTATGGTATCAGACGGAAACATTTTTTTTAGCTCCTCTGCCTCCTTCCTGTGGCAGAAGGTTGTAGGCTTGATTCCAGCTTCCTCCTGCCTCGTGTCGATGTGCACAAATTGCCTACTGATCTGCATCTTGGTATATAAATGTGAGTGCAAATGGGTGAATGTGACTCTAGTGCAGGGGTAGGGAACTCCAGGCCTCGAGAGCCGGTCTCCTGCAACTTTTAGATGTATCTCAGCTTCAACACACCTGAATCCAACAGCTGAATCACCTCCTAAGTGCAGTCAGGTTCTCCAGAGTCCTGCTATTGACCTCATTATTTTACTCAGGTGTGTTGAAGCTGAGATACATCTAAAAGTCGCAGGAGACCGGCTCTCGAGGCCTGGAGTTCCCTACCCCTGCTCTAGTGTAAAGCACTTTCAGTGGTCAAAATGACTGGAAAAGCGCTACGTAAGTTCAATCCATTTACCATTTTAGTTCTGTCAATCATTCTAGTGATTGTACTTTACGCCACAGCTCCTTCCCCACGGCGAAGTCTGTTATGAATGCTAACGGTAGTTAACATGGCCACCAATGATGGCGGCTAAACAATTTCCCTGTAAGAATAAGTTTTCTGCCAGCCCATTTAGCAGCGCGTACATGAGCTGGATAGACGCTAGGCCCCTCCTCCTGCCTCTGATTGGTCATTTCTGGCTGGGTGCATTTCTGCAGATGGCAGTCGGACCACCGGGAGAAGGCAGAGGAGCTAAATTTTTTCACAGATTATCTGTCTCATACTCTACTGTCACAAACTAGTAATATACTAAACAGATTTTTATAAAAGTTGCCCACCACAGCTTTAAAATGACACTACATTCATGCAGGATGGACATGAATTCATTTAAAGGCAATCTCCTGGTTAAAGTGCGACTTCAGCCGACCTGAGCAGCAGCCATACACAAGGACAACAGAGAAATCAGGTGCCAGTTTAACCGTGCACATTAACAACCTCATCATGTAGAAATAAGGTTGACTGATGAAAGCCAGCCACCCTGATAATGAGCATAATGAGCAGACACCAGCAACCTGCTCGGAGGGAAGGGGGGGGCCAACAGGAGAGACCCCCACCCACTCCTTCTGCCGTCTCCAACTCGTACCCATCCCTCCCCGTTGCGCTGTCGCATCTCATTTTCCCTCGATCAATCTCCGTGACACCGGTGAGCGTACATTCAGGTTGGGGTCAGGGCCGCTTGATGGAATTAGCGTCTTGGGGACGATGGATTACTCCGCCTCCTGCCACCAGCCTGAGGACTGGTTCGCGGGTTATTTGCTCCGACAATGGCTGATCCCATAAAATAAATCAAGATTGTTGGTTTGTTTATGTGGCACATAATGTGTAAAATTAGATCCTCTATGAAAAGCTCCATCAGTCAGGATAGAATGTGGGTGTGTTGCATAAATATCTATAAATGTGCTTTATTTGTTCCCTCAATGAACCCGTGGCTCCTCTTCCTCCAGTGATGCACTGATAATGAAGACATAATTAGAGTAAACACACTTAACTGCAAAAATATTCACACCAGTTAAAGGCGCTTGCATTCTGCTATATTAAAAACCCCAAATTAACAAAATTTTTCATAATTATGTAAAAAGGAAAAGAAGAAAAATGATTGAAGAGTGAAAATATTTTTAAAAAGTATCTTTTGAAGAACAGTAAGAATTCGAATTTACTGACAGAAAACAAAACTACAGCCCCTCGTTGTTGTAAATCTGTATTGTTATCTTCTCTTCCTTTCAGTTAATGTGTTATTTTTGACTTGTGTAAGGAGGGGTTAAAAAAATGACTCAAATGAGTAAATAGGTTCAAGTTTCAGGTATGGAATGAAAACACAGCCGCATTAAATCGCTTGATCTTTGTGCTGGAGGTTTGTAGTTTATACAGGAGGATGTAGGGGCTTTTTATTAAGTCGGTAGTTCCTTAATAGTGATGAAAAAGTACAAGTCTGATTGGTTGATTATTTCACTGAAAAAATGGGAAAAATATCTTGTCATAAGTGAAACAATCTGCAAGTGGAACAAGAACTTATTCAACACTATTAACAGATTATGGACTTAAAACAAGCTCCTGTATTTTGCTGGAAAGTTATTTTTAAGTTAGTTTTTTTCCTATTTCAAATGTACTTCAGATATTTCTACTAGAAAGTAGACCAAAGTTACTTGGAAATATTTTGTATTTTTGCAGCACATTTACCTTTTGAAAGCCACTCCAAAAGTCCTGCTTACCGTTTAAAAACAAGACAGTTCAAAGAATCGTGGCTTAACCACATATGGAGGTCCTGACAAAGGTAAAAATAAAATAAATAAATCACTCAATCCCGACAAACCTACCTAACGCCAGGCAACACCCAGCAGACTGCTTCTACTTGAGCTTTAGCTGCTGGAATGATGATCTAATTCTAGTTTATCTTCATGTTTAAATCATAGTAAGAATTGATAATTAAGCAACAAAGTGCACGACAAGAGGTCCCTTAATGCACATTTACACCTGTGCCTGGCAGCTAAATGGCGGCTCCGAGGGTTTTTGTTTCTGGCAGGTTTTCTTTGGATGCAGAGATAGAGATGAAGCTGCTAGGCAACAGAGCCGGCTTTTATGCGCGTCTCTGCTGTCAAAGGGCTACCACAGGAACACAACATGCATTAAACTGGTTCACGTTGTGGTCAATATGCACTTGATTCACTGCAGCAAAACATATTTGTTTGTATCCTTCGAATGTAAAACCAGTCTCACAGATCAAATTTCAGAGGAATCCAGTTCATTTGCATATGATTCCGGATGCCAACAAGGTTTCAATTGCCTTTAAAGGACAGGGAGGCCCACAGCATCACAAATCCTCTACTGTACCTACTGTAGCTATGGTCTCAAAGAAAAGCTAAAGTCTCAGTACAGTTCAGCAAATTTCACTTTTAAACCAGGTGTTTGTACATCACTTCTTCCTCGTAAAAAATAATGTTTGGGATGTGCAAAATGGGATTCTTTACTTATCCACGAAGAACAATTTAGGGATTTCACACTTTTTTACAAATATGTCCCATTTCCGATTCTTTACCCTCCTCACTTTTAATACTTAAATCCCCTTTGAAATGCTTACAATTGCCTAATTTAGACGTCCAAACACCAAAAATACCTGAATGTGCATTAATATGCACAGTGGAACCCGTCCTAGCGCTATCGCAGACGTGCTCTTGGTGGGACAGCCAATCAACACCAGGGAAAATAAAAGGGTCTCCTGGATTGGCTGCTTTGCAAACTCTAGCCAATAGTGTGTCAAACAGCATTATCTCCACATATTTTGGCTTCCCAGTCAACATTTTCTTTCAAATATTTTAGATACGCTCTATGGATAAAAAAAAAAGACCCAAACAGGTTCCTTCGTGAACACTGAACCAAAACAAGGGGTTTACACCAGCCACTATCCACAAATACAAATACTTTTTACAACTAAAACACGCTTTATGGATGACTGAAATTGAAATCTTACAAGGTGAAGCTCTCATTTCAGATCAAAAAGAACTTAGATTAAGTTGCATTGTTTTAATTTCATTTTAAAACGTTTTAGTGATAATTCCACTCTTAGTAATTTTGTTAAAACCAAATATTGCAGAAAATTTCCTTTTTTTTCTCTCTCTCTTCTCTAAATGTGACTCACTACTGTAATAAAAGAGGAATTTATTTTTAGGCTTTCTACACATTTTTATTGAAGGTTCCCCCAAATGTACGAAGAAACATCAAGGCTGCAAAGAAATGGGAGAAGTAGGTGCCGCACTGTAAAAGGGTCCATTTTTCTTTGCCTATTCTTCTTGAAAACAATGGCCTAATGGAGGACACACAGGATGATTCATGGGGGATATTTAGTAGCCAGGAGACCAACTAGAACATACAGAGTTGTTGATCAGCTAATCTTCAGGATGCATCCTGCTCCTTTCCCTTCCCGAACTCCTCCAAGCAATCTGGCAGACAACCATTCCTACTAACAAATGCATAATCCTGAGGTAAACAGCATCCGTCACTGATCGGCTGATTAGCTCGGAGCAAAGAAGACTGGTGGTGGACAGTGAGTCAGCTCCCATAGTTCCTGCAGCAACCTTGGTAGAGATGTTAAATTACGAGCCAAATTATGCACTACCTTTACTTAATGGAGAAAAAATTAAAAAAATAGGGAACTGCCTGCCTGTTTTTACAGTTAACTGATAATGAGAGCAGAGCTGCGTTACGTGGTTAGTGGGCCAACAAGTGTAGTTTATAGAAGGAATTAACTGAGTCATTTAAGTAAAAAAAACATGGCTGACATGAATCAAATAGCACACTAATTAGCTTTGTGATTAATCAAGAATTTGAGAAGAAAAAAAATGAATGAGTGAAAATGAAAGCAAAATAGAGAGCCGTGGTTTCATATTTTAAGCGCACCTGACTTACCTTTCGGAGGAGGCAATCTTAGTGATTGGCATCATCATTATCGTTAATTTGCTTCAATGCATTTGCAAAGTTATAATGAAGAGACGAATTAAGACGTGTAATTGAACTAATTTCTCAAGCCTTACAACTCATTTGCAGCGTTTGTGGCGGAGTCGGTAAACGGCTTCTTTAGCTTTACACGGTTCTGGTTGGGAATCCAGGAGCAGTTCTACTACTGAACCCCCGACAGTTCCTCCCCCAAACAACCAGCTGACCACGAAGAGTACGTTTCCTCAAATTTCTCACCTGGTGAAGACACACAGGATTTAACAGCCCAGTTGGATTGATGGCAACCGATCAAAATTGTCTGAGATGTGGGAGGAATCACTGTGCATCCCCTTCAGCTCAACCTTCTCTTATGACTGCAAGCAACTGGTCATGCTGACTCAAAGCGAGCAAACTTTTTGAAAATTTTTAAAAAATTGGTGCTAATGTGCCCCCATTTTATTGCCACTCTGGGCAACCGCCCAAGTGTGCTTACCAAAAATAACCAGAATCTTAAGAAAAGTGTGAACTGTCAAAATCATCCTGAAGAGTTTTTGTCTGCAAACATAAAAGCTCCCTGTTGATCATGCTGCTCACCAGTATTATCAGTAGGTGTGTGTGCATGTGTGTGTGCGTGCACCAGCGTTCCCGCAAGCAGCGAGAATTAATTGTGAAGTCGCATCAATTGCATTACTTTCAACGTGCGGCGTAGACACGGATCCATTTCAATTTGGACCCCCAAGGTCTTTCAACACCGTTAGTCATCATCACAGAGAAGCACTCGTCGTTATCGACTGATTGTGAGGCGTTATCGCGTTTGTTGTCGAATCAATGGAAGGGAGCGGGGCGGCTGTGTTCTCTGTGTTCTTTGGGCAACGAGGCAGCACAAAAGTAAAGTAAAGTTTTCATTTTTTACCTATAACATTTACGTTTTAATTCAACTCGTGGCGAGCGAAGTTTAAAACTGGCTCGTCTTCAGCCACCAGGGGTCGGTTCCATGAGTAATGATTGTAACACAGTCATAACAGTCATTCAGGAACTTTTTTGTTTTCTAAATCACATAAAGTAAAATTGACAAAAATAAAACAACTTGATCTTTGTAAGTGCAAAAGTCAAGATAGCCCTGAGCAAAGGGAATGGATGAAAACTATGACAGAGATTACATCTTTTGAATTATTGATAGCCAAATTACATGGCTGGCTGACGGAAGTGATTAAGTTTCTTTTTCATGAAGTTGTAGTTTTTTTGTGGCATTTGCAATTATTTATCTTCTGTTGTGAATGTCTGGTGTGTATCTGCTCTTATTTGCATTTTAACGCCCTTTAATAATTCAATAAACATTTAAGTAACAAAACGTGAATAAATGTAAAAAGACAATTTTTCTTTTGTAAATTCTTTAAATAGATACCGATAATCATAACTACTGAGATTGTTAATGGTGATCATGTGCGGTCGATATGAGCAAAAAAAAAAAAAAGAAAGAAAGAAATAGGTGACGTTTGGAGATTGTAGATTTGGCAGAACTGGAATATTTAACAATCATCAAATGAGCTTGGCGAAGCAATAAAGTATGAAATATAAATCTCAGAGTAATCCTATCCAGCTGGTTATTGAGATTTAGAGCTCAGTTTTACCATCACAACTGGATGAATAAATCTATAACTTTGGTGTTCAGTTGTTGATGATTCCTAAATAATTAGTACAATGCTGATTGTCCCACTATTAGCTACAGTCAATCCAGGAGAGCCAATCAGTTTCCTTGATACTGATTGGATGTACTCCTAAGAGAGAAGGAGAAGAAAAGTGTAGATGTTAGCTTCTGTGGTAGCGCTAAGACAATTTCCACCGGTATGTCTGGCTCTTGAACTACTAAAATAAACTGTTAAAAGTGATTTCAGGGAGAATCTAAAGGAATCGCTTGTTCTAACTACTCGCACCATTTGAATTCATAAAACTATCACGCCTTAATTCACAACGTCCAAACCTGGTGACGTGAGGGAAAACAGATTCTGATGTTTTCCATGTTCTATAAAGTCTGCAAATCAAACAGTGGAAGCTGGGGCCAGACCCACCAGAGAGAAATCAATATCGCAAAGAACAACATCTCTGGCTCCCGTGGGGACTTGATCAATGAGCCGCAAACATCTGCAGATGAAACGAAATAAGCACTTATTCTGTGTCGCATTAAAGCTCATTTAGCCTCGGTCGGCATCGTCGAAACAAGAACCAACGGTGGCTTGTGCTGGGTCGGCATGAAAAGGCAGGACATGGTGACAGTGAATAATAGGAACACGGTGAAAAAAAAAAGACAGGAAACAAAAACAAAAAATAATGCATATTGTCAGACATGCTTTTCTCTACTACACCAAGCAGTGTGTATCAGCTGCCTGTCATGCAAAAATGAACAGCCCAAGGGATGTTTGGTGCAAATTAAATTCCAATGAGGGGTGAATTCGCGTCTTTTTTTTTCTTAAATGCAATCTAATTAAATTGCTGTGCACGGTCATGTAGCTTAAATTACATGGCGGCACCGTGCAAATGTGGAAAAACTAACACCACATGCATGGCGTGTCTCATGGGGACAGTTATGTTTTGGGGGAAAAATATCATAAAACAACTTTATGGAGAACAATATTAAAGCAAAAAAAAAAAAATCAACCAAAAATAGAGTTATGGTTACTTTTCTTTTATTGCTACTTTGTACCAAACAAAAAGATTTCCTTTTAAGTCTAATATCATGCTTCATTTTAGGAGCATGAAGCCTCCCTGAATAATTTTGTAATATTTTCTTGTTACTATGTAATTTATTTTATTATTTTTTTGTTTTTTAAAACAATTTAAACAAACTCAACATAATGATGTATGATTCACATTTTTAGTTCAAATGTGATCATAAATTTGTCAGTTTCCTTTCACCTACTTCTATAATTCTCTGGGGTTTGGTGTAAAATCTGACTAGATTTACTCAGAAGGTGATTCAAGCATGAAGGTTTACACAAATGCTTGTCAAAGGGTCCCTAATCATTTTAACATTCACTAGGAAGTCATTATAACATTAGAATTTAATGTTTGCAGTCATATTTTGGCTGAACACCATTTCAAAAGTGGAAAAACAGCTTCTCTGCTGTTGTTGCTGTTAACCGCCTGGGTGTTAAGCCCCCTTGTCCTCAAAAACATAGCGACTCCCCTGTCTGATATGAAGATAATTTCAACATAAACCAGCACATCGACATTCTTCGACCCCGGGAAGTTGAAAGATATCGGAGAAAAACGTTTCCAGAGTTGCGCAGTCGTCCTCCAGAAGGGGCGAACTTGTTGATGTGGAGGATTAGAGCCGACGCTGAATTGAATTACAAGAGGCGACTCTGTGGACACAGCCTTGATACCGGTGTGGGGAGGTCAGCAGAGAGGAGAAGGTGACAAAGAGAACCTATTACGGTCCGGTCTGAAGCAGCTGGGAGTGTTCTCTACAGATGGGATCATTTAAATCACACTCAGGAAATGGAATAGGGCAAAAAAATAAAAAATAGACAGAGGTGACTCTCCAAAAATATTACATCTATTAAGAAATTTATGAAGAAACAGAAAAAAATTATAATCACAGACATCGGAAGAGAAACGTGTGAAGAAAAAGTCAGCGCTTCACGTTTGGGTCGCCAATAATTTATGTTCGCTTCAAGATCAGACGTATCATCAAGCTTTAAAATACTAAAATATTTTTGATTTACCACCTTTTACTGAAATTCCAGCTGCAAGTGTATTGGAATATATGCTCAATATATCATCCAATTTAGAAGTCCTGCCATGGATTCCAATTTGAATTCATAGCTGGACTTTGACTGGACCAAAAGAAACAATCGATTGAGAAAATTGGATCTGCGTTGATTGACTCTTCTACGTAAATACCACTGTTTTGGTTTTTATTGTTGAGTAGGTGAAAAAGTTTTGAATACATTTTTATTTCTTGCATTGCCACTACTATCATGACCGAAGCACTTATTTACTCAACGCTATCACACCGAGTCCTGGATGTAATGGTTGGAACAAGCGGAAACACCCATTTGCATCGCGAGTCATGTGATCAACAACCAGATGTTACCAGTGGAAAAGACGAAGAAGCTTACAGGAAATGGCAGGAGGATGATGACGCAGCATGTTTTTTAAACGACTTACCGCGTGAACATGCGCATTCACGTGTGATTTTAATTGCGCTTCTTCTTTAACCCAGCAATTGCAAAATGTTATTTCTGCAACGTTAGCCGAAAACAACATTTTTGCGCACATTTGCAAAGGAAACGTAGCTTGTGATTGGTGAAACCTTTGTAACAAAAAATACGTTTCTACAGTTTTCCCCAAAATATCGTCCACATCTCGTTCTGTTCTTTTGAGCACAATGGCGGGTATCATCTCCTCTCCTGAGCTTCCTCCATCCTTCAACCCTCTTTGACAGAACGATGCATTCACTACATTTGACTTCAATCAGACTGTTGGGGCACAAAGACCATGTAAAAAAACAGTTTGTTCAAACTTTCCTTGCTTCCATTTTGAAACTTCAACATCTAGACCTTTACTTGCATCATTCATGACGTCAGTTGTAAGCCGACTAGATCTGGTACAGCTGGGACAGATGGATGGAAACGACTCGCACGGTGCAAATTGTGAAACTCAGATCTGTGATTGGAGCTTGGCAAAGTGTGTACTCACTGCCAACATTCACTTGGAAAACTAGCTAGCCTTTCAGGGCATTTGCTACTTTCAACACCTCACATCTTTCCAGAGTATGTAAAGAGGAACAACTTCTTTCTCGGACAAACTCTGAAGGAAAATTAGGTTACTGGAATGAACTTACAAGCAAGACCTCTCCAACCGCTGTCGGACTAACAAGAAGCTCTGGGACAACACCAAACCTCCAACCAGCCCACTGCAATAAAACAAAACTATTGCAACACCACGAGGCAGATTGCCTCTGTGTTGTTACAGCTTTTCTCCTTAGCCCACTTCTATTACTTCACAATCATCCCAACTCTTTGCTGAAGCAGGAACTTTATTGGATGTGCTCTGTCGCAGCACAGAACTCGACTGGTTTGGTTTCTAGAAGCCAAACTCTCCTTTCACAAAGCAACAGACTCAACAGTTCAGGTTTCTGCCAAAGAGCAGGCAGCAACAAGCATTCAGAACAAAAAGTATTAGTACGGTATTATCGTTCTGTAGTCTTAAGACAGGGCTACAGCCAGCAGGCTGTTCACTGGTATTGGCAAAAAGAAACAAAAACAGAGAAGCGACTAAAACACGGCTGCAAACGTAATTCTCAGCAGTCATGTTTGTTTTAGCCGCAGTGCAAAGAAAAAGACATGGAAGAAAAAGTCTGCATCTGTAACTGCTGACAACGTCTGAATCTTTTGGCAGGTTACACTTCAAGATGGAACTCGAAGTCTGGGATCTACCTTGCAAAACCTGGAATGTGTGAGATTACTTTGATAGACTGGTTCTAATCACTTCCTATCGGTCGCTTTGCAATGTTTGGAGCCTCATAAAGATTTGACAGTTTTGCCAGACAGTCTCATGTTATGTTCTACCAGCACAATGAAAGCCAGTTATATTTTTTCTTGTCTCAAAACACCCGACAGACAACATGCGTGCTGCATGCTAAAAACCCTTTTCAATATTCATGGATAGCTGGTTTTCCAGACTGAGTGTAGTAAGACTCCCTGCTGTATGCAGCAGGGTGGGGCTGAGGTTCACAGCATCTGTGACTGTAGAGGGATGAGTGAGGGGGGGGTGGGGGGGTCGCGTGCACTAAACTGACTCAAATGACGGCATGTTTAAAAATAGTTGCATGCCGTCATGTGGAGCTGCGTCTCTGGAGGATCCAAGGAGGTGAGCGGAGCGGCATGTGGCACGCTCTTCCCCGTCTCCCTCGCTCATGTTGTAGATCAAGGCACCAGTGCTCCCACTAAAGAGTAAGATAACTAACTGGTGGGGGGCTGTCAAAACGTCTCATTGTATAGCATGTCGCTACTTCTTTGGTGGTCTGTGAGAGGTTACGATCCGGAGCCTTTTGCATGTCTGGGTGTGGCGTCGCTGAGCTGGTTTGACTGTTTTTTTTTTGTGGTTTGTGTTAATGGAAGTAAACCGAGCCGTCCTAATAAAATGTGTGTAGGTTTGTTGGTGTAATGTGGAGGCATGAATATGTCTGCAACCACAAGCTAGCGACGAATCACAACTTAAAAATGGAGACGAGTCAATTGGCCAAACAGGAACTGCGGCAACAGCAGACAAAATCCTGCAACCCCAGGAAATTGGCGCTAAGGGGAGAAATGCCGCAGTTATAGAAAAACAGTAGGAAGTATGAAATGCTGCAAACTTGGTCCACAAAACAGAAGTTCTCCACAAAACTACGGGGAGTCAACCAACAGATCGTATGAGGCTAGACTTCCAGTGAACATACAAGGTGCTTTCTGCTTTATTTTTCTCAAACACATGGTCTTTTACAGTATAGAACAAGAGAATATTTACAAATATAAAATTACCAACTCCAGATTTCCCTCTAGTGGTCCAGCAGATTTCTGTCTTGTTTAGCAAATTTGTAGCTCACTTTTAAAGTTGGTCTTTGCGTGAATTTCCTGTGGTTGGAGCATTTTGCTTGAGATTGAAGCAATTCTTGACTGAATTCAGTTTGTTCATTGCAGGATTTTGCTTTTATTTTTTTTGTAATTGTAGCACTTTCTCTTTTTTTCACTTCCTTGAAAAGACAAAACAAAAAACCCCCCCACTAAATTCCAACATGGAGATCTGAGCGTTCTGAAACCATGACCTCATCTGTTGCATCTCTACAAACATTAATAACCCTCTAAACCTCATCCCACAACAATACAGATGGAGTTCTTTTAACACTGTATGGAATATTGGACTCACTTTTCCGTCTGCTAATAGCGAAGACGGTAGTGGAGCTGATGTGCGGCAGGGCCTCACCGTGGTAACGGGGGTGGGAGGGGGTTGCTGGAGATCGTTATCCTCACCATTAACATCTCAATTACACACCTTGGCTCACATTAGAGGCAGGCAGAGAGGTGAGGTGACCTTTGTAGAAGACATTACTCCGAGATCTGTAATTCACTACCGCAACCTTGAACCCCGCTGCTTCTACTCGCCCTGTCGCTTTGTAAAGGTCCTGTTAAATCCCTGCTTGATGTCTGCAACTGGGGCCGATCGTCATAAGCAGAGTGATAATTCAATTTGTGGGCTGCAGGTACGACACGCTCCGCATCACGTGAAGCTATAGAGACGAGGCACAAAGGTTTCATACCTACAGATCTGTTAATAAAGCCTTAAAGCTTGACACTTCTGTTAAAAAGAGCTTTTTAATACGTAGTCATGGTGATAGGATATTACCATGGGACAAAACAGGAATAGGGAAGGTTTCGGAGTGTTTTTATGGGAATAAAACAAGAGTCATTCTTGCAGAGGAGCAACCGTACGAACCCGCAAGGCTCACCGCTGCTGCTCTGATTCAGCCAAAAAGAGCTATCAAGAGTAATCACTAAATTTCATCCTCGCATTTGAAATATGGGAGTTCAAATTATAAAAAACGAAGATGAAACGAGTTGCTGCAGGCAATTTTACGTGGAATAAAATGCAGTAGTCAGGAATTTTAATAATCTGACAAAGTATAACAGTAAACTCTCAAAAAACCTAACCATCAAGCAAAACATTTTCACCTTCAGAGAATACAAACACTGTTAAAATACTGTTGCTAGTTTGTAAATCACTGAATGGCTGAGGACTAAAGTATATAAAGATCTATTGCTGTTGTGTCAACCTTCTCCTGGTTCTGCTCTGCGTCCCCAGAACCAGAACCAAACATGGAGAAACAACATTCAGTTTTAATGCTCCACTAACAAACTTCCAGAAAACTGCAAGACTGCTGAAACCTTGATTCCTGAGTGCTATGATGTTGTTTTTCAGCATCTAAAGCACTTTGAATGGCCGATGTTGCTGAAATGTTCAACATAAATAAACCTAACTGAACTCATGGTCATCGCCCAGTATGCTAGAATGGATCTGGTTCTGCACTTTTCATATTTTTATTTTCAAAAACATTTTTCAATTTCTAATATTTCACTTCTACTTTGTGGTTGCAAAGTGTAAACATATTGGTTTTTCATTTAGTGCTCATTCTGCCAAGGTGTCCCCCTTTGCAAAGCGTTGGGGCTCTGTTGTTTTTGTTGCCATAAGAAAATTTTATTTTCTTACCACCAAAAGTAAAATAAAATGAGCCTTTTACTGCGTCCGGAAACAAACAATATCACACTCATTCACCCACGCATTTTGCTGCCGCAGGAAGCGGCAACAAAAAGTACAAAATAAATAAATAAATAAATAATAGCTGTCACCTGCAAATGGACAGAGATGTCACTTACGCAGGATATGGGAAGTGAACACATCCCATCTGCCAGCAAAGCAGACAGATGAAAGCCGTCGCTCCTTGTCCCCAGCATCCTCCACTCATCTTCCCACATGACTCCCCTTTTCTCCTTTGCCTCCTCCTCTCCATCAAAAAGCTGCTTTACATGTATGAGGTGCAGGCCGCGGAGCTCTGATGAAAGACGCAGAAATATACGGCAGAGGGACACGGCCCTCAAGCACACACCTATGGCACCGCTGGGATCGTACCCATAATTCAACGCCACACCCAGTCGGCAGTTTGTCGCCCCTCCCGCCTACGTGGCGCGTTAGCTGTGATGCATGGACAATACAAGGAGATGGTTTATTTCATGTGCCATTTCAAGCTACACAGCAGTAATGAGAAACAACATTAACATTTTGCTGACAAGTGTTTCCCCCACACCCCCCCTGCCCTTCTTCTGCCTCTGGCAGGGCATTAGACTCCAGCGTGTGAGCTTAGAGCTGTCCGCTGTATTTCATTCATGCTTGCAAGCTTTGCAACGTGTGCATCAACGTCTTAAAGAGAACATCCCCATGCAACGGTTATGTATACCGGAACATCCTTCATTTGGATTTGAGTTTCAAGATGCTTTCTAATGATAGAAATACATTTTTGCTCTAGGCACCATCCTGACTAGTTGGTGCATCGAAAATAATGGGTTTCATTACACAGAGGATGCTAGGGGAGAGACCGTATCGACAAAAGAAGAAGAGGTCACGACCTCACAAGAGAACCTAACATAAAGACAAATATTTTAAGTACTTAGAGTAAAAAAAGAAATTAATTTAAAAAAAAGAGTTAACATTTTGCTTTGCTAGCTATACATTAAACCAAAATGCCATTTTTGAGTTGGAATTGGGAGTCTTTATTTGAGAGTAATGTAGATATTTAAATGTTATGCAATTGCACTGCACATTATGTGCGTTACCAGTATTTGGTTTAAAAGTGAAGACCGTCTAGACAGGCTACCTTGTTAAAAGTTGCCAGTACTGGGCTTTGCAAGACCGCAATACTCTTTATTATTACAAGCGCCATAAAATGAGGCGCTCTTTATAGAGAGCCAGGACGCCTCAGACTGGGATGATCTCAGTAAGGACGAGGAGAAGTCGTCGTCACTCTGAGGCAAGCCCTCCGTCCCATTTCTCCCGTAAAAAATAGATGGAACCAGTCAATCTTTGAAAAGTAATTGGTTCCCTGGTGGCTGTCTCGCACGGCAAAAAAAAAAAAAAAAAAAAAAAGTTTCCCACCCCCCGAAAAGAAAACCAGACAGCCACCGAGAAAGACTAATAGGCAACAGAGAGGGTGCTGGACATAAGGATGCTTACTGCTCTCAAAATGAGAGACGGCAGAGATGAAACACTCTCCTTTAGGTGGCTGATGATTGAGCTTTAAATCCCCCCCCCCCCATTCGTTCCTAAAGCTCCTCTCGTCTTTCTATAAAATTTCCACAATTACTCAGCTCGGCAGATAGCAATGTGACGCCCCTCCCCCTTCCCACTTCACAGGTCAAGGAGCCTCTCCCTCGTGTTTTGTGCGTTGACCGTCTCTGGGTAAGCATTACTGATGTCACGGCCAATTCCAGTTGATCAACTTTCGTGAATGTCGGAGGTTGAAGAAATCAATCATGTGCCCCCGGCTCTTCTTGTGATTTAATTAGTCCGTCGGACAGCGGAGCAAATCAGCGGTGCCCTCATTAAAATGCACGAGGCTGCGTTCAGGAAAATGGCAACCAGCTTAATTGCCTGCAAATGAGCGAGTTAATAGACTTTGAGCTTCAATGGGTGGTGTCGAGGAGACGGCATAGTTCACAGGCTAAATATGAATGCATTTTGTTTGTTGGGATTCCTCAAAAGAAAGCGGCGTCTGTATACAGTATATTCATTCATCTCATTTAGGAACAACGGTTCTTAATAATCCAATCTTTCACTGAAGGGTAATTAGCAGAACTGCTAAGAGTTACAGAGCTGGAATAGGTTTTGTCATTGGACTTCTTGACAGAAAACAAGTCCAGCTCCCGTTTGATGCTCGTAATTCCTTCATAGACATATTTAAACCAGCAGGTCTGCTAAGACGCCGCAGATCATTAGCTCCAGGGCCGTTTGTCCTGATGGACCTTATCCTCAGACAAATCCATAAAGACAAAAACCCTTAGCGGTGGGAGTGAAAAATATCAAGCCAAGTAAAAAAAGAGTTTACAACAATTCTAGAAACAACTGTATTGGCTGTAGAGTTGGGCAATAAATCAATATTATATATTGGGAAAGACACATGATCAACACCAATAGATAATACGACTCATACAATATTCAATAATTGCACTGAACTCTGGTCCAGAATCGTACAGCATTCTGAGGAAAGACTTTAGTGGCTCAACCTCTCACAACCAGCTAAATCAAGATGGCCGTCTTTAACTACCTCAGTCTTTGGTTACCTAGCAACAACCTGTTGAGTAACTTGCACAGGAGCAGTTTTGAGTTTCGCCACTGTGCCTCAAAACTGTTTTGAAATTAAAAAAAAAAAACTAAAAAAAAACCGTTGTGGCGTGTAAACTGTGGATAAAACAGGGAAGGTCACACACAGAGTTTGGCAGTATTTCAAATCTAAAAAAACCCCCAAAACTAATCAATAATTATTGATATTGATTCATATGAAACACTTATATCGTGATACGTTTTTCAGTCATATTGTCCAGCCTTGGTTAGTTGCAATAGCTCCTTTGTGTAAAGCCCAAAACGCACACCGCTGTGTCATGTTTAAATGAAAACGTTGTTTTTCTCTCCAGCATTTGTAATTGCATCCAGCTGAGCATGGTTAGTTTCAACATTATATTTTATATTACCATAAACAAGGTTCCCTTTTGTGTTTTATTGATTTTGGATTAGAATAGGATTCTACAACATTGGAGTAAAGAATGACTTTTTTATTGTCTCACATTCTGGATAATTGTGGGTGAAAAAAATTCAGGATCTCAAAACATCATAGGAGAAATTGTTCAAATAACTGGTTGCCTGTGTAGAGCGTTGGCTGTCGAAATTTCATTCCACAAAAACGTGGGAAACCGCAGGCTGCAGAGAGGTTACATCCCTTTTTCATAAACTGTACATTATCTTAAAATTGTACACCCGTAAACATTGACACCATGCTGCCTCGAACCACCAACGGTGCAACCCGGTCCCGGTTTGCATTCCTTATTTTCCCGCTTGATTTGTAGCAATCCTAATTCCCACATCAATGCTACAAAAACGAATTTTTCCCCTGAGCCTATAGCCAGGCTTGTATCAATCAGAAAGTGCCTTCGGTAAGAAAATGTACACCTGAGGATTCCTGCTGAGGTGGTGAGGGAATTACAACAGGAGCTACAGCCGGACTGATCCCAGCTCCATTAGGAGGCGGTAGGGGAACAGGAACCAGGTGTGGAAAGGGGCCTCGCTTCATTTTATCCTTGAAAAGACTTGAAATAAAGCAGAGCTGAAAAGGCGCGAGTCGTGTAAACTGATGTGTAATGATTCTGTCCTCCTCCATTTCCATCCAGCCTGAGTGGGCAAACAACATCCCGGCGAGGCACGGACAAGTCCCCCGACTGCATGTGGAGACAGTCAGGTCTGTTTTTTTTACTGTTGGAATTGTCAAGGAACATTTTTCTGGTTTCTCCCCCCTCCCCCCAAACATAAGCAACTCGGCTTCCAGCTATTTTCCGGAAGGTCAGACACAGCAATCCCTGTTCAGGACAGAGGTTTGCAGAGTAAGCAGAAGCGTGTGGACCCTGGCTGCAGCGGACAGCGCTTCATCAGGGAAATGTGCCAGATTTCCAACACTACTAATACATCTTCTGCAAAATTAAAAAGAACACAAAACAACAAAGAAAAAAACTATATTCTCCAGCGAGGCTCCCTTCTTTCTTACAACACAGTTTTAAGAGGCCACTCTGACACAGTTGAACTAATAAAGATTAATTCACAACTGTTGCAGGAAAATTGGTCTAACTTAGAATTAAACAACCAGTATCAGAGTCTATGAGGAGATAACTTACACACATTAATGTATTTTACTGGGATGTTATGTATTAAGCCTAGGAGCTGCACCTTTCCAGAATAAAAGACGGGAAGACAGAAATTATGGCGTTTATTATGACAGCCCAACATTTTCTTGAGTCAATTTTTGTTTGGCCATTACTGAATGTCCACATCATTCACTTTGAGCGTTAATCAGTAAAACTATGAATCGGATGGGAGTGAAAGTTCATCAAAGTGGTAAACATATATTTCCTGATATGAAGATGATTGGAAATATAACATGTTAGGGACACCAACACTGGAAAAAGAAAACAGTTGAACCAACTTAATTGAATTGCTTCAATTGGTCACAAGTAACTCAATTTGGTTTTTCCTACTTAATTTATTAAGTTGGTTTAACACAAATGTACACACACAAATCAATCCATTCAGGGATTATGGTTAAAAGCTGCATGCTGTTAATGTTTATGCACTAGATGTAAGGAGTTCCATATTCTGGGAAGACTTCCAGAAACATTGAGATTAAAGGCTGTTATCTGACAAGGTTTAGATATAAACCTTCTGCAGACTGGATGGACTGCTTACAGTGTTTGTAACTCTGATTTAATGTGAACTCTGACATAACACAGCCTTGCTACACCGTTTAAAAGTTACTAAGCCGTAAAATATGTCACTAAATGGTTCAGATTTGCAGAATAATCGACTCAAAGGAGATTTTACCAGCCTCTCCGTCTCAATATTCATCCATATTGAACTTTAAATTAAGGTTTTTCCACTTCTTTATAAATGGGAAGTCCAAACTATTGTCAATTGCACACTTACTGACTTCACTTCACTTCACTTCACTTCACTGGGCCCTTTCTGAGCACCGGTTAGATGTTTTACTCAAAGCTTTGTTTCGCCATCTGAAAAGCATAAAACGCCGCCGCAGCAACATGTCAGTCTCTAAAAGAATAATAATTAAATGAAAAACAAAACACCTGTAAACTAATTGGTTCAACTAAGTTTATATGTTCTGGTAAAAAAAAATAATAATAATAATAATAATAATAATACCAGCAAGGAATCAATCAATCAAGATGTTTCTCCACAGATCTGTTTTCCTGTGTTGCTCTTCTGTTCCATTCATTATTTAGCAACAGCATGACTCAAAGCATTACTGAAGCCGGTACAATGATTGACAGCTGCTGACTTTACTGTTGCCTAGAGACACCAAAGGGATGCTCTTGGTGTTTCACTGCCTCAGATGCTTTTTAATTGGCATAAATGTAATAAATAAATAAATAAATAAATAAAAATTAGCAGGAAATGTTCTAATGTTGTAGAATTAGAAACCGTGGCAAGATGAGGTTGCGGTTAAAAAGCGTAATAATCTTCCCCTGTTGCTAGGCAGGTAATTAACAGCATGTAACCAAGGTTGCTTGAACTGTGATGTGAATGAGAAGATTTCTAAATAGTCGGATGTACCTGTGGTGGTACGATAGAGAGCACAGAAATATCCAAGCGTCTTCAGTTTGGATGCAAAATAAACAGCAGCTTATTAACAAGCAGTCGTCTCGCTCTGACTGTAGTTTTAACTTTTAACGCAGCCTTATTATTTTTCTCTTTTTATTATTTTAACCTGACCATGTTGTCACAAAACCCTGTCAAAATTGCCAAAATTAAATCCAGAAACAAAAACAACAACAACAAAAAACCCTCTGTGGAAACCTGGAAGATATGTTTTGTTTTGTACATTTCTTTGCACCCACAATAGCTTAAAATCAGTCAGACTGGCTGAAGAATAATTGAACATCCCTTTTCAGTTGATTCTTAATTGGAATTAAGTTTCAACTTTGACTAGGCCGTTCCAAAAGAAGGCTATTCTTTCAGCTAAATCATTCCGTTGTAGCTCTGGGTTTACGTTTCAGGTCTCTGACCTGCTAGAAAGTGAACCTCTGCACAAGTCGCACAAATCTTTGGCAGCATCTGACAGGTTCCCTCGCTCCATCCATCTTCCCAACACCTGCAACACGTTACCTGTGAGATGTTCTCTTTCTAATCTCACTCGGCTTTAAACTTCTCCACAACTTCCTGTCTGACTCGTCTGCTCTGTTCCTCGGTCTTCATGACGCTGTAGAACAGTTGGATTTCTCCTCAGATAAATTACACACTGACTGGCTGTTTGATAAAGTTGGACTTGGGTTTCGCTGCGTTTTAGGAAAGGGGTATGAAAGCTGGCTGAATAGATTTCTATTTGCAGAAACATTCATTTCAATTTCATAAATATTTGTGGTGATAACTGAAAATAAATAAATAAATAAATACAGGTTGACAAACTTTGTTTTAGCCGGATCTTTACATTAACTTCATTTTGTTCTATTTTTGATTTATTTTATATCATTTACTTAATTGCCAACTCTTCTTCCATTTTTAAGTTTTACATTTTTAAGTAGATATTTTGGCATTTTTTCACCATACTTTTAGCATTATTGTAGATTTTACCATAAAGGAATGTAAAGTTATGCTTCTTCTTATTAGTGTTGCTCTTAACGCTCTTTTTTTTGTCTGCTATAAAATTCCTTTTTTTTATTCTATCATGCTTCTGTCTGTCCCTCATGTTTTCTCGGCTCTAAATTTCATACACCATCTTAAATATTTCACCAGATGTCTAGCATAGAATTTTCTTCATTTTTTGCTTCTTTTTTCCTTTTTATTATTATTAATTTGGTCGATTCTGATTTAAATTTTGCTTTTTCTGTGACATTTGATTGTTTTAAAGCTTATTGCAGTGAAACAAGGCAGTAAGTATAACAGTATTTTTTTAAGGCACTGTAGGTTGAAAGAACCAAAAAAGAAAAAAAGAAAAAAGTGACTATTCATTTTGAGCAACAGAAATCAGCTAATAAAGATCATTTAACATTCAAAACACTCACTCACACGAGCTGTTTTGAAGTGCTGTAAAAATGTTTCCCGGCCCACAGAGATCGTTCTGCACCTCTGGTCTTTGCACGACTCGCATCAGGAAAGTGTTCAGTCCTCTGCTGGTTCCTGTCACCTGCTCTTTCGGGTAATCAACTCTAAAGTCCCCAAACAGACGTCCTTTGGCATCAACACACCTGCAGCAATCTGGTAAGTCTCGGAGCCATGTTTTACCTGTCAGCCGCCACCGAGAGAGACAGACAGACAGAGAGATAGAGAGAGAGAAAGAGAGAGAGAGGTGTGAATACGGCCCACTTTGCAAATGTACCTGTTCTGCTTGACTGGCTGTCCCTGCGTGTAATAACACAAACAGCCTGTGTTTGTGGGCAGCTTGGAGAGCCATCGCTCTCACACAGCTGATCAATTTTGGGATTTAGCTCTGCCTCTGCTCGTCACTCCGCGACCTGCACAGTTATCTGTCAGAGTGATTTAATGCAGCAATATCTTCACACCTGAGAAGGCGAACGTTTACTTGAAAAAAACCAAATAAATAAATCTGCGCTTTTTTTTTTTTTTTTTGAAAAACAAAACCGATGCGGGTAACAGTTACTGCAGCTGAACCTCGGGTTTGAGTTTACAGTGAGCCGTGGGTTGTGAAAGAAAAATGTTGAGCTATTTCATGTTCCTATATGCTGAATTGATCTAAACATAGTTCAGAAAATATATCCTGAGGTGTTATTTTTCCAGGAATAACTTGAGAGCCTAAATTATTAAAAGCGACAAAAACATGCAATTGGGTTTCTAAAGAAGTATCAATTACTGAAGGATACTGTGAGACTAAACCTTTATAAATCATTGTCAGTCGATAAAAGTAACCATTTAAATTAGCTGCTCAGTTCACTGCTCACACTACTTGCGCTTCCATTGACTATATTATTGGGCAGTTTGACATTTCGAAAAATAAATTTGCCTGATGGAAACACGTTGCTTTTTTTTGACAGATGAAATATTGACGAAATTTTGTCTTTCGTCTTGTGAATTGGTGCTGCATACAGAAATAAACCGAATTCAATTTTAGCCATAAAGTCTGACGGCTTTCTGCTTTCCTGCAACTGATGCAGGTTGTTTAGCTCTGTAGATTGTTGGCTCATGGTGATGTCCCCTACATGACTTGCCCCAAACTTTATGCAATTTTCTGTCTGTGTGACACTCTTCTTAACTGCTGGGAGTGGGGTTATCACATAGAATCCCTATAAAATTCATCATGGTTTGTGGCTGCATTGTGACAAAATGCCATAATGTTCAAGATGTATGAACACTTCTGCTCTGTAAGCAATGCCATCATTGTATGCCTATTCAAGCTTCAGATTCCAACCCCCAATTTAAAAGGAAATAGATATTTCTATAACAAACCAATTTGAAAGACATGACAGAATGAATGAATGAAAGAAAAATAAACATAGCCAACTTAATGGTGTAGAATTATAAATATCTGTCTTCATATATTTCAAAATATTACACAAAACTGCAGCATGAATGAAGAACTCATGCAATGTCATTGAAATATGGACTCCAATTCCATGAAGGCTGTGCACCATTACCTTCAACCGAAGAGCAAATACAATATCTAGATGCACATGTTGTCCTTAAGCTACAATCTGTAACCGTCCTTACGGTGTAATGTTTTTCCTACGAGTAGCAGCTATAGCAACCACATGAACTAACATCATCTGATAGCAGTGGCACAAAGCAACATTTCATTGGTAATCAATGTGGGCTTAGAGGCAATTACTGATCAGTGTGGAGATCCTTTGATCATGGGGTGATGTGGATTTAAGGCCAACAGTTGGCTGATCAATGGCTGTCAGACCCGTGTTGACCCACTGCACTCTGGTTCACTGCTACAGACTTCAGGAGGACCAAAACATTAGATGAACGCTAGCATGTTAGCCCGCCAGGCCATGTGGAGGATCATTGGGCATCCAGTTTATAAAATTTCTCTAGATTCCCCATTGATCTGGATCCTTGTATTTTTTACTTGCAGTCACTTGCACACATCCACCTTCCTTAACCAATATATTTTCTTGTCTATCCCAAAATGGACAGTGGCTTAGTGGTACTATTTATCAAATTCTGAATCTGTGACAGTAGAACAGAGGGCACTTTTTTGGAATCACAACCAAATAGGTTGGCATGCAGGTGGCATCTAAAACTTATTATGGAGACTTTAAACCCACTGCAGTCGTTTTCTAAACAGTAAGCTCTGGAGAAACCTATGGATTACTAGACAAACATTCCTAATCCAGGTGTGGACAATTTGAGGTCAGATGTTTTGCATCCTTTATTTGTTGGTCCCTTGGTGCAGAAAAGTTCAACCCAACTCAGTCCAATTGAAAATTTAAACTCACTTGTGATCTGCTCTTCTAGTGAGAAATTATTTATTATATATAGAAACAAAAAGGGTAGAAGTATATTAGTTTTTTGTTGGGTATTTCAAAAATGCAAAAGAATAAAAAAACCTGAAGGTTTTGTATAAATTCACAATGCTTTGGTTTTTCTTCACTCGTCTCCCACAACTTCATTTCCATCTTATTTAAACCAAGAATGAGAGCTCGAGCTTCTCCTCCGCACAAGTAGGACCAGAGTCCTGTGGGTGTGCTCAGGTGCCACCATCAGCCGGGATTTCTCGGTAGACGTATGAAGAGGGATGAATGAGAACGAGTCGAGGACCCTTCAGGGGTGTGATTTTCTATTAGTGAGGCTGTGATGTACTGCTGGTGCTCCTCAACACTCACAAGGGAACCATTTTGAATTTTCTGCCAGTTAAAATGTTCTCTTCCTTTGTTTGCTATGAACTTCAATGTTAAGCACATCTTTGCTCTTAAATCCAATACCTGGACATATTGGAACAACACCTGACTTCAACTGTTTGCGATAATAGGCAATGACATTTTTACATTGTTGTGGAGTAAACTTTTTTTTGCAGAATTGTTTTAATTCAGCCACAGTGGAGATTTTAAGTATGAACAACCCATTTATGGTCAATACCAAAGCCTCTACTGGTAATAGACAAAGACATAGACAGAGTTTATTGTAATCATTAATTGGTAATGATTGGAGACTCCACCAGTCCACAGAATACTTCCTGAAAGTCAAGATCTTTTTTGGTAAATTTGTATTTTTTCTCTGAAATTTCCAAAACAAAAACTGTCATTGTAGCCAAGTAGTTTTTTGTTGTTGAATCATAAGAACTCCCTTTTGCTGAGTCAACTTTTAAGTGTATTTTTTTGTGTTCCATTTTGGCCTCCTGGATGAGTAGTCAAAAGTGCTTTGGGAGTAATTTTGGGAGTTCAGCTGCTCCTGGGAAGATTCACTACTGTCCCATGTTTTCTCCATTTGTGAATAAACGGTTCTCAGTGTGGTTTGCTGGACTCCCAAAGCTTTAAAAAATAAAAAAAAATAAAATAAAAAAAAAAAAAATAAAAAATCGCTTGGTAACCACTTCCAGACCTTTCCATGTCGATGACATGTTTAATCTATTCTTTAATTTCTTTAGCTAGGACATGATGTGTTCCTTATTGAGATCTTTTGGTCTACTTCCTGTTGTCAGACAAGTTCTCCTGAGGTAATCTCTTAGTTGTGGCTGGTCATGACACCCAATGTAACTTAGATTGGTTTGGCTCAGTCTGATAACCAAAATCAAATCACAGAAACTGATTTTTGCATTTACGCTCATCTTTTATCGAACATGTTTGATAAACTAAACCATTTGTTTTCCGTTACATAAAAATCCCCCAATAAAACATCCTTCAGCTTCTGGCTGAACAGTAACAAAATGTGAAAGAGATCAAGGTACATGAGTATTTTTGTAAGGCACTGTTCTAGCCCTTTGGGAAATAAACAAACAAGGTTCATTAACAGCATTTTGATTCTATTTATTTTTTCTGAAATTCGGCACAAATGGGACATTTCAATTCCAGCCCATCAAAGCTTTTTACTCGTCCCTTTTACACTGTTATGTTCACATCCCGGGGTTGTCCTTGAGCACGGCTGACCTCTCAAGTCGTTGCCTTTCACAAGCAACAAATAACCAAAGGACGGCCCCTGGAACACTTTCTATTCAGGAGAAGGGGGGAAAAAAATCTCTGGCAAAACACAAACACCTATTCATTTGTTCTCCAAGGACAGGCAAAGAGGTAGATTATCTTTGTTGATGCTAGACGTCTCGTGGCTCACTGGCTACAGCTGAAGATGTAGCACACGCTGCTGTCTTTATGCTACACAATTTTGGGCCGGAGGGAGCGAATCAACAAGAGAAAGAGAGGGAGGAGGAAGGAGAAAGCTGATGTACAAGTAATAAAGAAAATGGATCAACAGGGAGTGTATGACAGGAATGGAGTGAATGTGGGATAAAAAGTAATAAGGTTGAGGAAGAGACAGTAGAGAGAAGGCGTACATGGACTGCAGAAAAAAGCGATAGACTTGAAAGAGTAGCTGACATTCTCCACTGAAAGCAGCACTTTGACAGGTAATTTAAGATGAAAAATACAGGTTTCTTTCAGCAGTTAAGCATAGATTAAAATATGCACCAATCAGTTATTCATGCCCAATTTAACATTTTTGCAAATCTTGTTACCGTCCATTTCAACAATTATGATTTTTTGTAAGAACAATAAATAAAAGGTTTCTTTGACTTTGTACTGTAAATAAAAAAAGGTTTTTGTTTGGTTGCTTGTTAGCTTTGTTTGAAATTCAATCCAACGTTGTGCTGCTGAGTTTTGTGGGGAAAATTAAAGAACTGTGTGTTTATACCAGTCAGTATTTTCCCTGAAGGAAAATCCCTGAGGGATTAATAAAAAATTTCCATCCATCTATCCATTGGTTCTCATTGAAGCCCAGATGTGTGTCAGACATCCATATTCAAACAGTATAATATCTTAGACTCAGTGGTAGACCAGAGTCTAAGACCATATACAGAGGTTACAATCCTCAATGCTAGGTCTGATTCCCGGCCAAGAAACTTTAACTTCATGTTTACCCTTTTGGTTTCCTACTAATAAGTAAAGGTCATTAGTGCCAATAAAATATCTTTAAAAACACCATATTCTCATCAATGGACATTAAGTAGGATGGGACAAAGTGGCAAGTTGCGAAACCAATAAAAAGCAGTGCTGTATTCTGTGCTTTTAGCTAGCTAGCTAACAACTATCTTGTCCTGAATATTTACTTACAATCCCGTCATTCATTATTATAATGAATGATAAGGAACAATAGTCCTAATAAAGTCTCCTAATTTCTAAATTATAGTAAAGAATATAACCAAATGCAAATGCTCCTCTCTCATCACTTAGCATTAGCTTAGCAGTGAATTTGGTGTTTTGGAAAAAGTGGATTCACAGAGGTCCTACAGCCCAAATGGTATAAGATATTCCTGTACAAGATTTCTTGTTTTGTAAGTCAATAATTGGTACCTGTAGTTGAACTCTGTATCTAGTTTGAAACGCTTACTTTGAAATAAAAAAAGAAGGCAGTTGGAGTTGCCCTATTTTGTTGCCCCACAAATACAGGCTTCTTTGTTAAAACCTGAATATAAAAGTTTTGAAAATGCCTATATCACTTTTGCCTAGGAGCTTTATTGGTACTCAACAAAAACAAGAAATGTGTCATACATGATACTGATCATTTCTAAGTTCAGTGAGAATACTGCCACTTGCTAATCGCTAGCCGCTAAAAGCTAAATTGGTTTCTGGTTGATGATTCCCTTCGGTGCTAAAGGTTGTTTTCACAGATTTTTAATACGTCTGGACAGAATTTGACCAAAATCATTTTTGGTCCAAACTCTGAAATACTTAAATTGACAATTCTACACTGATCAGAGGTTATTGAAAACACTGATTAGACGATGGAACCCCCTTTTCTATTTGTGGAAACACTAAAAATGTTTTTTGACATTAGGTCTACCATAGATGTTAGCAAGCCAAAATATATATACACTTAGCAATGACTTTAAAATATAGTTGATAGGATCTTTGAAAACAAAAAATGGGGAATTTTATTCTTTTGTCTTATCTTGTTATGAATCCAATATTATACGTTATCTGTATCATTACATCCCTTAGACTACGTTTAAATCTGATTTAGGGTGCCAAATGTTTATCAGTGACAAACGCGTGAATGGCCAAAGCCTATTTTTCATGAGCATGGAGTTGAATGTGTTATTAGTTACTACTTTGTAATGTAACATTACATTCCTGCAACTTATCAGCAGACTTTACATGTCATTTTTGAATCCTAGAAAACCTTTCAGCTTTGATGATTTAATGATGCACTACAGACCATGATCAAATACAAGTGAATCATTTAGCTGTACTTTGTTCACTCAAGTAGACAGATGCATAGGAAAACCTTGGTTTGAGAGGAACCACGGTTTCCTCTCTAAATCTAGTTGAATCTGCCCGGCAGGCCTTGTAAAGGAAAAGGAGGCTGGAGAATAGGAGGCCAGACTAAAGAAAAACAAAGCCAATTAAAAAAGGATGTTTTTAGAGACGGGACAAGATAAGGGGGGGGGAGATTATTGGACCAGATGCAGAGAGAAAGAGTCCAGCAGGAAAAAAAATGCAGGGAAGAGAGAGGAGAATGGATATGTACAATGACAGAGGGAAGACAGGGTGACAAACTAAAATGACAGGATATGTACGAGAAGATACATGGATGAAAGAATACCACTGACAGAGAGGTGAGAGTGGTATTCAATGGGGAGCTGTGTGCCTAACCAAAGTCACCGACTTAAAGCATTGACACTCTGGTCTGTACTGGGCAGGTCCCAGCAGCAATCACTGGGAAAAATTCAATTACACTAGGCATCTTCCTGTGGAGATCTACAAGACAAACTGAATTGGATTAGAAAGGCTTTCTTGTAGAGCGAAAAAATAACTAATTCAAAGAATCTCCGGGTAGGGACGTCAATGCAGAAGATGAGGCCAAAACGAGGGCCGGGGAGGCTGATATAACAGGGAGCCAGAGCGAGCCAGATGCAGCCGGAGAGGTGACAGCTGACTGCTTCCAGCTCACATCCACACAATCCGAACTAGTTCCAGCTTGGAAAGGATCCAAGAGGAAGCTTTGGTGATAATGAGACACTCCTCATCTCCTCTGTCCAGACTGACCAGACAGAGGCGGAGGAAGAGAGGACAGAAAAGAAGGCTGCAGGGTCATAATGACCAGCCAGCATTCAAACAAGCATCAGGCAGAGGGGCTGATGGGAAACCCCTGCAGCCAGGGGTTCAGCAGCAGGCTGGATTACATTCGCTACAGCAATAGCCCTCTGTATGTTCTCCTAAACAGCACAGGGTTCTAAATCTGTTTTAAGGCGTTCCTCTGTGTAATTGTCACACTCAGACAGTCAGCTGAGGATAATTATCATTTCAAAGTGTTGATGTTTGAGTAATGTTTCTGTATGGAACAAGTAACATGCAGAGACAGTGATGACAGTGTTCCTGTAGACTCGGTTTCATTGGGAACCAAAGTTGCAACATTTGTTACATTTTCAGCTGGTGTAGTTCCCTTTCAAGAACTACTGAAGGAAATGACAGGAAAACTTCTGAAGAAGACATAAGCTCAACTACTTTGTTCACGAAATGTTAACAAAAAATGGAGTAGTGTCAGATTTTAGCCGCTGTCGTATTTCTCTTTTGTATTTGGTAAATGATCATGAGTCATTTCTCTGTCTAGTGCTAGATTAGCATTTTGTTTTGTTGCATTTACCCAGAATGCCCTGCCCGCTAGCATGTACATACATCGTACAGTAGCAGAGTTCACTTTAATCAGAAACCAAATCCAGTGACTAACTTTTTCTCTAGGTGTTAGCTAATGTAGCTTAGATGGTTGACATTTTGAGCTAACCAATATGTTTACAGAGCCAGCTGTAGCATGGTGACATTATGTAGGGATCAAATTTCCATCTACTGTGTTAATTTTTCTCATGTTAGCGACTGACGGTTTTGCCCACTCTTGATTGCAAAAACTTGACAGAGTGTCAGTGAAAATTGCTGTGTAAGTCTACGTTTTTATAGACTTTTAACTGGATTTAGATCAGAACTTTAACTGGGTCATTGTGATATGCAAATACTCTTTGAACTGGACCATTCTATTGCAGGTCTGGCTTAATGTTTAGGCTTTTGCATAGCACATTTCAAATCCTTTAGACTTTTTTTTCCCAATGTACAATTAAGCACTATGTATTGGTCTACCAACGACAAATTCAATATCATTTGAAGGCTTTTTGGAAAAAAAATATTTCCCCTGTGTACATGTATAGGTACACTCTGAATATTACATAAAAATAGTGAAAATGATATGTAATGTGTCACTGCATAGACAATACTGCTTACAGGTTAAATGCAACGTAAAATGTCAGTTCACCATATTTTGTTAAATGACCACATTATTAAAAAAAAAAAAAAAAAGAGAGAGATGAGGGATATTACGGCACAGTGGGTACACTGCGCCTGCAGAGAGGAACTTTTAATCCTTGACTGGAGAAGGTGGATGACTTCAACATTTTCTCATGTTTCTACACTAAGACCAAGCACACACACACCCACACACACACACACCAACGGTTCCTCATCTTTAATGTAGAAAAGTTGACGTCATTTTTACATCAGGCAGCATGACTTCATCTCTGTCTTGAGAAACACATGGGACACTTTCTCTGTTAAAATAGCATTTAATGATGAAATACGGGAGATAGCACTTGGGCTTAAACCCTTTATTAATTAACTGGCGACAAATCATCCCTAAATTGCTTTGGGAGTCATGTCTAAAGTTTAAGACACAGAGGTCTCTAGTTGTCCTGTCCCATTCTGTCTGAAGTACAAAATACCTGTTTGTCCAAAATAGAAAAACAAAGAATTTGCTATGCAGCCTAAACAAAAAAATATGAAATCCAACATTGAGAAACGCTGTATTCTTAAAAGCATTCTTTCAATCCTCTGGATCAATAGGTTCACACATTCCATCCCATTCCTTAGCCAAAGGTGTACATTAAGTGGTAAAGTTACGATTATCCTCTGAAACCCTATGTCAGAGATGTTTACGTTTCTCCATAAAATGCATAATAAAAACAGGAAAGGTGGGGTAAGGTTATAGGGTCAGTAAGAATTTAATGAAAAGATCAGCACCAACTAAATTAGAAAAGACTAAATAATTCTGGCGTAGTGGTACTGGAGAAATAAGTTTATATATCAAATCGTATATACCTGCTTATCTAGATAGGGAGGGGAGTGTGGAGGTGGTTGGTTTGCTTATGCCAACCTCAAACAGTGATTGGGCAACAAGTAAGCTACACACCCTGACCAGGTCACCAGCCCGTTAGAGGGCAACGCAGCCACACACGGGACAAACAACTATATGCAGACACACTCATATCTGAAGACCATTCAAATCTACAACCTTCTTGTTCGAAGATGAAATAGGACACCCAACCCCATCGGATTGTGGTTGGAGAAAACTGAGTCCAATCAATCAGAATTAAAGGTCTGTAGAAGAATGAAAACTTCTAAAACGGTTGTTAGAACTCCATTAAAATGCCACAACATTTAAATCGCTAGCCTTTCCTTGCCCATCTTTTGCCATGATGCAAATTCTTTTTCTGAGATATCCATGTGTTTAGAACAGGGTAGTTCCCTAGATATTCTACATGGAGACAGCAGTGATTGTGTTCCAAAATAGGAAAATCATGTAGAAGGTTATCTATGCAACTCGAACTTTTCTTTTTGGTATTTTCTCTAATGTCCAACCATTTTGGTTTATCATCTAGAATCTGTTTGGACAAATTCTACATGTAATGTGTGAAATATACCTCCAGGATTACAGCAAAACTAAATGAATGTGCCAATAGTACTATCTTCATCGAACATACAGTGTCCTCTCCAACTATGTGGGAGTCAGTAGGAGAGAAGAGCTGCGATAACAAACAGGTGAATCATTGTTCTTATTGTATGTGAGAGTCCGGTCCTCCTGAGGATTAGGACAGAACAGCGGACAGAGCTGAGGGAGAATCGGCTGCTCAGTTATTAACTCGCAGCTCAGATAAGCAGCGATTGCTCTAGCTGCCAGCTGCACTCGGAACAACACCAACATCTTGCCAGCTAGATAAGAGGATCAGACGGCACAGAGGCGATTGTGTTCGTCCAGTTGGCCAGCAGTGGCATATTAGAGATGAATGTGTGTCCTACTCAACTTGCAAAGTTTTACCACCATACCTAGGTGTAAAAAGGCCACAATAGATAGAACTCAAGTTGGGGTTTGTTCATTCATTTTAAAAAAGAAACTATATTGGTCCTTATAGAGTGTAACCAGCCACACCTCTGTAATCTCACAGCATCATGAGTCTGGAGAGCTGGATTATGGTCACCTCTAAGTGTAGATAAGTGCAGCTTGATGCCGGTCTTAATTGGACAGGGGGATTAAAAAGAGATGGGAGACTAGAGTGCAGTGGTATTGACCTGAAGTGGACTCGAGGGTATTGACGAAAATTGTGCTTTTTAATATTTCTTGAGAATTTTCCTGTTTCTGGCTTGAGGGGTTTATGAATATAATCCATCCTTCTGAGCAAACACCTTCTGACTTCTCTCTGTTTTTTAAATTCACCACTTGGTCTGAATGAAGGATCCATTTGAGTTAAAAAATATTTTAAATAGACAGGAAATTTGAAAATATTACTTGATAATTATGTGTTATTGGAAGATTGGAAAATTAATATCTGAACACCAACTATAAGTTTTTAAAAATGCAAACATTTTTTAAAAACTTAAATAAGCTATGCTTAGCCTGAAAGGGGTGCAAGTAAAGCCTGGTGGCCTGCCAGGCTTATAATAGACTGGGGGGGAAACCCTCCAAAGGAAAAGACCTAATTCACAAAAGTAAATTAAAATGAAATAAAATCAACAGGGAAAATTTGACTAGATTGAAGGTCAGGACAAAAACGACTTAGACCTGAGTGTTAAAACCATGGACAATTATTTAGGCTCTGTCTATTATTTTTGGTGACTCAATTTTATTTTATTTTTTTCTGGAATTGTGTTCCGAACGTCACATGGTGACAATACAAAAGAGAAAATATCGACAAAGTTGGGTGAAACATTAGTGGTTTGAATTGGAAAATGTTCAAAGCAGAGCACAAGATTTATCAAACTCGAGCGAGTTTCGCTCACACACCATTAACTGGATTTATGTTGAAATATGTTATGAGCCAACATATTAATGATTCATATCAGAGGACAAACATGCTGTTGTTCTGTTGACCTTCAGCAAGCTGCGGCATAAAAATACTGTCAGCTCATTTTAACTCTGCGAGTTAAGGTTAATTTAAAACTATAAGATTGGAATGGAAATGGAAGAAGAAGAAAAGAAAACACGTGCCAGATTCACAATACCAGGACTTATGGCACAGTATAAATTTATATTTCCTACAATCTCTCTAAATGATGCTACATTTCATCTCAGTGTGCCCAGTCCCCTCGTTGTATGTTACCAAAGTGACACAGTTTGCCCTAAAGGATCAATAAATTTTATCTTATCACACTGTGTGAAATTTCTCATTTCACAAGCATTGCTCTACAACCAGGAATAGCCTGAGGGCCCTCAGGTGGCGTTATCACTTACCAGTCATTTCCACAGCAGGAGAGCACCCTGTGTCCCTCCATATTTCTCTTCCCCCCCTGTCAGAAGCACAAGGCGGTATTTCTTGACCTCAATACCTGCCTGGAGGGCAATCCTTGCCTGATTTGTTGAAGAAAGGGCGACACTCTCGATTCCCTCAAGCAGACAAAGCAATACATGGGCGGACTGAGCACACCAACAGCTGTGGCTTGGTGTACGGAGGCCAGATGGATCAAAAAGGAATAACTGGAAGTTTGGCCCATCAAGAAATGTGTCCCATAAAGACATGTCTCCAAGACATTCATATATTTCTATGGAGGCTTCATTTAAGATTAAAGGGACTTTGTTCTACCAGAAGCACTGGATGTAAAGAAGATCAACGACATGGTAAAGATTGAAATCGTCTACAAAACCCATACAGGACGATAACAATAATTACTTAATATTTCTATAGCTTATATAATTAAAAGTAGTAATTAAAGAAAAAAAACAAGACAAATGATAAAATACTAAACTCACAACGAGAAGCAAAGGATTTTTCTGAATGGAAAAATGTGAGTATGACAAGACCTTTGGCGAGCTAACTAGCTAGTTAACTTGCTCCAATTTATTTTTCATGAGCTAGTTTTCATTTGCTAGCTGACTAAATTTGAGTTAGCTAGATAGCCTGCTAGGTAGCTAGATTGCTCAATAGTTAACTAGCTAACTATCGAGCTAGTTAACTATCTATTAAGTTATGTTTCTAATTTAATAATATAAAAAAGTACCAAGTTCATTTAAAGTAAAAGATAATGGCACTTAATGAAACTAAAGTTGTTTTTTTTGTATAGTATACTTTACAAACAACCTTTCATTACAAGTCCATAAATAGGCAGCCAGCTGAATTTTTTTCTGCTAAAATTTGGCAACCCCAGTAAAGTGAAAAGGCGGTTTAGATATCAAATATTGATTTGATTTTGTTTGAGACATTTATTTCCAAAAAAATGACCTTATCCCTCATTTGAAATTACAATAAAATAGATTGTGCATCTTTAATCTAATACATACAGCTAGAAAATATGTCAGAAATCCTTAAAATGCCCATGAAGTAATAATTAAATTCAATGAATTTTGTCTAATCAGCAGGTGGTGAGGAAGTGCATCCTATAGCAATGGGTGGTCTGCCAAGTGATAAACATCCTACCAACTGTCTACCTGAGCATTTATATTCAAATTGCATAGCTGTCTTCCTCCTCTAATGTATCATACATATTGCATGCACCAGTGTCAGCCTTTTTCTGCATGGCTGCTTGTTCTCTGCCATAAACAAAAGCACCATGAGAAGCACCTAGAGAGAAGCATTCCTGCGCGGAAAAAAAATAACAACAATGTGGACACAGAGTCTGAATCTGGCTCAGTCGCCAATTGATTTAATAAACGATATGCACCGAGGAGACAACTTCTCGATTTGTAAACACAGCCGAGTGTTTGGGACGACAGCCCAAGAGAATTCCGGAAAAGTCTATAAAGGCTTGAGATCAGATAGAAAGCAAAGGTGTGTGTGAGAAAGTTAGGAAACAGCTTTCTGACTTAAGAGGCCCAACTGGGACAGAGTCACCAGGACTTAGAAAAACACTACAGAAATGAGAATCAGTTTCAAATGAATATTTTTAAAAGATACTCAGTCATAGTTGGTTGTGGATAGGTTTACCTAGCTCTCTGGGTTTGCCTCAGAGTTTCAACATCTTTTGTTGTACCTAAACCACATTAGGATTCGACATGTCTAATTAGAAATTATAGAGATCCCACATAATATTGTAACAAATGGTCACTGGGCTTACCTTTGATCATCTCTATCGTTTTAAACCCAGTATCAGATTTGATTTCCGTAATAGAGTCAAATGCATTAAAAAAAATAGCAATGCTGGAACAATAGTTGGTTCACAGCGGGCTTCTGCGATTGAACTGAAGGTCAGATACGCAACAGTGTGATTGGGGTTTAATAACAGTTGAAATTTGACAGTAATTCACAGTTCACTGCCCGTCTTGGCAACACTGCCCCATCTTTCCTGGCTTAGAAGGCAATAAATGCTTCAAAGTGTTTGAGTCATAAGGTACATGATGAAATGTGTGTCTATTACGCATTTCACAGCACAATGAAAAAGGAAGTTAGCTACTGCAGATAAACTGCTTGACTAAAAGAGCTGAAATTTTCATGCTACTTTTGCCAATAGTCCTGCAAATCGATCCCACAGAGGAAGAAACTTAAAGTCTTATTCTGAGTAAGAATGGTCATGAGAAGTGCTGCTGAAAGTGCCATTTTGCCTGCTGGACGATTTCTGGTTTGCTTGCTTAAAATGAGACCACAGCGCAATTTAAAGGGTCTTTAGGAGAAGCGAAGAAGAAAAGAAATGCAAAGACAGATGAAATGATTTGTGTTGCTTCTCAGAGTTGACCACATGAAGTCAGATGATGAAATTAGATGTTCTGCTAGAGTGGCAGTAAAAGAAAAAAAAAAGAAGACCAATTAGAGGGCAGTGATGCGTCACCACTTTAGCCTGTGGTGAATTATTTGGAGCAAAGAGCAAAAATCTTACAGCTTTGATGCAGTGGCGGTGAGAATCTGGTTGGCCTTGCAACGTTTCCATTGCTGCTAGCAACAAAACCTACTCTAAATTCAGCCCAGTTATTACAGGTAGTTTATTTTAGTTTCCTCCCACAGGAACCAGACCAGACTTCCTATCACTTCTGACTGTGCCGCGCATCGTAATGTCAGGAGAAACATTTAAATCTAACAGTAGGAATGTGTGAGTTTTGATCTCTAAGAAAAAGTGAAAGTAAAAAAAAATGTAAAAACCAATAATTCATTACTGGTCAGCAATTTTTTATTTATCTATTTTTTTAACCCTGTTGTTTCAAAACATTTACTGCTCTTAATAAAGCTATAATCAAATCAATCCAAATTAAAATTATGCAGAAAGATTCAAATACATCCATCCCATTTGTTTAATAATGGCCGTCAATTTCAGGTAAATTACAAAATAAATGAGATGAAGCAAAAACAATGACATTGAGAGTTCTTTACATCACTTCCTACAACTGAGTATCATGTGGAGTCAGAGGAAGGTTGACTATGTTTTGTAGTTAACTCTATGGATTTGGACCGTCACGTTATCAACTATACATATCCTTAGTTTTCAACACATGGTAGAATGTAATGTCACCCAGTTCTAGCATTCCAAGCTCACCACCGGGTCAAACATGTCATGATTCTGCACAGAAAATTACCTCACAATTCTATGGCAACATCAGTGTGAATGAGGTGTGCTGAACCACTGAAGTGTCTTAAACACAGAGGACAGCGTGCCAATGACCACATTCAGGAAAATGTAGGTCTGTTGTTAGTCATTATCATTCTACACAATCACTTGTCAGAACAAAACAACAACCACTGTTGTCAATCAACTCTGAGGCCTCTTTGTCTTCAAAGCAATCTCTTCAGAGCAATCGCAATCTCCTTGGCGTGGGCATAAGAGATCCGTGGTAAATGAGCCTGTGTTGCGGTCAGAATTAAAGCCCATGTTTTCCCCAACGGGGAGTGTATGAGCTTCAAAAATTTTAATTTGGCAGAGATTGGCAGCATGATTACAGTATAAATATTCTTTTTAGGGAGCTTGGGTGTTTTTAAGACAATCAGGTGGTCTAACTATCTTTGTGCATCCCACGTTCTCTTCAGGTCATCCCGCCTGTATTGTTTGTCTTTGGGGTTCCAGCCGGGCGCACAAACTGTTGAAAGGTGGCAAACTAAAATTGTAATTTCATCTAAATGCACTGCAGTTAACCAAGAACAGTGGGCCACGAATTGAATAAAAAACGTTTTATTTACCCAAACGAAACACATGGATCGGCATAGCATGCAAAAACTATGCAGAAGATTTGTTGACAGTAGCTAATTTTTATAGTCATGTGATTAGCGTATTTAGCTTAGTGCAGCTTAAATCTATAGAACTTTATCTTCAGTGCCGCTACGCTAACTCTGTTCAACTTAACTTCAAGTCAAATTGATTGAACCATTACACACTCCCAGTATTTAATTACCCCCATTGATTCTTCATGAAAAGTTTTATTTGTGCAGTAGTTTGAGGCTAATTCTGTCTTATTATTATCAAACCTATACATCAACTTGTCACGAGAGATAGAAATTGTCCACTTGGCTATAATCTCAGGTATTGGCATGTAAATGTTATTTAATATGCAAAGTTTAATAAAAAAAAATAAACTTGAAACAATCGACATCAAAAGGACAATTTCTGTCATCTACTGACAGAAAAGGTAAAAACTGGCTCTGCAAAGAATTGACTCGGGGAGAGTGAATTTTTTTCTTCTTTTATATAAAAAATGTTTTATTTCACTTCCGCTTCACAATTATGAACGCTGAGTCTGTCTGCCACAGAAATCGCCAGAAAAGCGTTGGAGTTGGCAGTTGGAACGTAAGATGTGGAAAAAGTACACGGATCTCCAAAAGTAAACACTTAAACAGGTTTGTTTTTGTTTTTTTAATGCCTTCTTGCAACAGAGGCCAGTAGACTTTCTACACCATAACAACCACAATGTCTAGTGTCGCTGCCCCGAATATGCACCAATACAATAAAAGGCTTCTCTGACATCTGGCTTACATTATTAAAAATTTTCATTGCTCCATCTTGCCTTCTTATTGCTGTGCTTTTATTTACTCTGAGAGCTGATGTTGCTTTTATTACAATGTGTAAATGAGAGTTACTAATTCCCACTGGACCCTCCTGCTTAAACGAGAGCTAATAGAGGAATCGAATGAATGCAAACAACCTCAGCTCACTCATCAAACCCTCATCAACCCCCACCCCATCCCACTACAGGTAGGCCACGGCCCGGTGGACCACCACTGAGTAATCACCTACGCCGAGTGGATATCTCTGTTGCTATGGAAACATCATTTAGGAATACCGTGATCCAAAGTGCACATCTTGCCTTCTGGCTAATTTGCCAAAACTCATTCATAAGACGGGTCCATCATGCTGTAGTAGTAAAAAATAAATAAATATCGACACAGACACTCAATGGAGCATGCAGTTTATGTTTGTAAATGTTACAATTTTAGCAATGATACTTAGTTTTTTCTTAAAATTGCAACATTCTTATGAAGATAAAGTGTCTGATAGTGATCTTAATGTGCTGTTTTTATAAAAATGTAAAAAAATTTAAAAAAATAGCCTACCAAAATTACTCTAAGAGCACGTTAACAACTCATCCAGGACGACTGCATAGCAGGTCTGGCCTCAGTTAACAGTAACTGTTCATGATGTAAACAATAAGAAAAAGACTGGGGATAAACCAGTGGTTTGCCAAGTGGTTAGTCTGTTGTTTGACTATGAAACATTTCCTACAATTCAGTTAAACTTTTCAGTCAAGCTCAAAATCTTTGACTTTGGAGCAGGGGGTTGTTTAATTTTTAACATTTTAATTCATTCTAAACTTATTTTGCTGTAAAAAAAATAAATAAATAAATAAATTGTCTACCAGCTTTTTGCAGTTTAGGATGAGCTTCAGTCATGGTGATTCATGGGTTTTATCTGAGGGAAACCGGTTTTTTAGCAGATGGTTAAAACTGTTACTGAGTTCCAGTTGAACTTGGATCTGGGAAATTTTGACTTCCCAGATGGAAATAAATCAACCGGAATGCCCTCCGAATTTCCCACAGGGAAACTGTGAGCAATTCTGGCTACCCCGTTACGACTTGTAACACCGACTTTTGTGTTTCAATATCGCCTCATATCAAAAGTAGTAAGACGTGGCAGAACTAAAATCAATGTTATATGCAGTGCCTGTGAACTGAGTAAACTGGAAAGCGACGTTTGCGTATAGTAAGGAAAACTTCAATGATGGTAAGAGATACTAGAAACAATGATTTTGGGCGTCAACATGTTGAAACCCTGACTTCTTAACTGACATAACTGGAAGACAGCATTTCACACAGTTGGGTGTTAATAATCCAAAACAAACCAATTAAAAAATAATCTAACAATTTGACCAAAAAGATTGGTCAAATTGTTCTACGAACTGGGATCTATCGGGTCTTTCCATGTGCAACACTAATGCTTCAGACTGCACTGACTGACACCAATTGAATATAAAACTTTAAAATGTAGTTCGTGTGAAGCTTCAGATAAAGAATCCTAATATTTTATTGAATGACTTTCTCTCGCAGTCATAGCTGTGATCAGTTTCAGCCAACCACAACCCTGAGCGGGACAAAGCAGAGATGGAAAACGGATAAGAGGGAGGTAAATACAATTTACTGCACACAGCCTCTCATCAGGTCTGCAGAGAAAGCACCAGGGGCCAAAATGTTTGCCTCTGTGCCATTTAATGGGGCCTGCTCTCAATGAATCCCAACAGTTCCTGCAATCGGATATTTCCTCGTGATCGTGCCTTTGTTTTCTGCTACTGTTACATAAACGCCGACTGCGTGTGGAGAGAGATCACATGCTGGACATGTTAATGTATCATCAGTCCAATAGCTATGTAAGCCAGTGAACTCTCTGCCTTCCTTTCAGGTCGCCTGAGGACACGGTTTACAATCCAGAATGACTTTTTATCCAGCCCCCTCTCTGGAAGAGCACTAGCTTTGCTCTATAGCTATTGTGTCCTGCAGTCTCTAAACAATTATCTTGCCCTATGATTGCTGCAGCGCTGGCAGCAGCATGCAAATGCAGATTAGAGAGAGGAAGAGAACACAAAGGCTAAGCTAATTGCTGAGAAAACTGGTTTGTGTTGCATGGGGTTAAACATTTAGCTCATTAGCCTCCTGGATAAACAATATAGTGGCATATTCCAGTGTTGGACTGCATAGTATTATGTAAAGTCAACCTTTTTGACCTTCACTTAATGTTATAATGTTATTCCCTCTTCAAAAATGTACCTGGAGTGTTGTTTGGTTATTTCATGCATGTTTGAGAAATCCTTTAATCTCCCGTGGCAACCATTCAGCTGGGCAAAACACTTGAGTGGACTTAGCACCGCCTTTTAGACACAGCTCCTCCTCCGACGTGCAGTTTCCAAGCTTCTGAATTACAGAGCATTCATTCCCTACAACTCCCCCACTCAGCTCCTTCAGACTAGCCAGCAGCAATTAGCAAACACCTGGTGGAGCTTCGCATATGCTGAGCTCATTTTACAAGCTATTTCTCAGTGCAACGTTGGTGAATACATTGTTGAAGGGTTAATAGAAGGGCGATGTGATGACTTCCTGAAGGTTCAGAAGTTTAATATAGGACAGGAAAGAGACAGAGGCTCAAATTCAAGGCTAAAAATTAGAAAGTCACATTTCTTTTTAGTTATATTTGATATATAACAGTTGAAGGCAACAGTTACTTGATTATTTTATACAATGGCTGGAAAACACATAATACTTTCCCTTTAACAGTTGGCTAAAGGCTAAAAGGTAAAACAAGTGCAGCAGAAACTGAACAAAAAAGCCCTGTGCTCTGGGATCATGTCATCCAAGGACAGCCTTGGTGCTTGGGGGCAGGAGGCAAAAAAAAAAATTTTTTAAATCGAGTCGCTTCCACAGACTCCCGCAGCGCAGAGCGCAGCATGACAGTTTCCATTTAAGCAGAGTCAAAATATCATAAATACATAAGCAAAATTAGGCTTCCGCACAGAGGGGAGGCGCAATAGTGCGGAGGGTGGAGCGAAACCGTTTACATCCCAAACTCATGCATTATGAACGAGGTAATCATGACAGAGGCAATTTCAAAGTGGAGGCTTTTCAGAACAGCAGGCGAGGAGAGCATTAGCTGTTCATTAGCAGGCAGGCAGGAGGCCACAAGCACATTGATTGGGTCTGCGTGCAGCGCCACGGCCGGCGTCTGTGGTCGGGAGAGAACCGCCGTCTTGCCTACAACAAACTGCCAATACAGTATGCTCACCTGATTTATTTCTTGAGAGACAGACTGCTCACATATATATAATGCATTAATGCTCGCCTGTCACAATTTGACCATCTCTGTCTAAAACAACACACTTCCACCCACCAGTGTCTTGCAAAAGCCTTTGAGTGCCAAACTCTGGCCTATCTTATCAGAATTGGACAATAAAATTTTGGAGACTTTGGCAAAGATTTACCTTCCATCAGGACAACAACCCTAACATAAAACCAGAGTTTCAATGGAATGGGTTTGGAAGACGTCCTAATAGTGTCATCCACATCAGCATTGTGTCAGTTCACCAAAGCTTATTTGATTTGTCAAAATGTAAATTACTGAATAGCTTTCTGTCTGCAGGCTAACCTAACTTGTTGGTCCTCAGAGTCCTGAGCACATAAAGCAAACAGCTTGCAAAAGAAAAGATAGTTTTATAGTTACAAGCTTAAACTGAAACTTCCATTGTGCCCTTGGCAAGCTTTTCTGTAGATTAGCTAAAACACTGTGAATTGAAATAATGAAAGCAACTTTGCATCCATACTTTAAACTTGTTTTATGACTCCAAACAACAACCAATTTAAAAGAGTGCAAAATAGTAAGTCTAACTAAATTGAGACATTAGGGCGTTTTGTATGCCGTGTTCTCGTTCAACCAGAAATCAGGGATCAAACAAGCTTTTTCTGGGATTTTTCACAGTGTTGTTCAGCTTTAGAACCACGTAGCTCCAAGCCAGGTTCCTCCTCCCTAATGTGGCCTAATCTTGCACTCAAAGCAGACGTTCCCCTGTTAGATAGCAGCTCCTGCAGAGAGGTAAACAGAATACCCCCCCTCCAATCCCCAATGGTACTCCAAACTTCAAAACCATTCCATTCTCATGGTACCGACATGCCGTGAACCTCCCCTGGCAGTCGCTGTCAGGTCTGGCTTGCCATGACTCCCTTCAGTGACACAGGATGAGATACGATCCGGTTATCTTCACTGTAACGCTTTGTCCTCCCACCTACAGGGCTGCTGAATCTCAGGAGGGAACTCGATAATACTCTAAAGGTAAGATCCCCGTATGAGATGGGAACTGTATCAGAGAGTAGAAACATAATCTTATTCCATATATCTTGGTTATCATCCTCCAACTAGTCATTTACAAAAGGTGGAGCCTTTTCACTTCCCGTCTCCTTAACAGAGCCTTTACTTGAGTACAATCTTTGTCCCCTGTGGACACATCTAATGGCAACAATCTCCTCCCATTGTCTTCCCTTTCATTGCCGACCTTCCCCTCTGCCCGTTCCTCCATGTATGGGCAGGTCTGAGACAGAAGGGCAGTGGCGGGGATTATACGGTCCTCCAGGCAGCTGTAAAAGATGACTTATGGCTCCACGCCGTTCAGGACGCAACAGTAGTTTCCTCAGATACTGTAAAGCAGAACGCTCTGTCAGTGTGAGGGGATTGATCCGTTAGAGACTGGAGAGAGAGAAATCAACCATAAGAGGCATAGCAGATTTCTTTTCATGTTCTGCAGAGGAGATTAAAGCTTTAGCTCAGACAAGTCGCATGGAAAAAAATAAATCTCACTGGGCAGAGGAGGGGAAAGAAAAGAGAGTCAAACAAGGCCACTGCATGAAGTCGTTTTTTTTTTTGTTTTTTTTTGCTCACTCGGATTCCCATGTGTGAAAATATGACAATCCAATTAGTATTTAGTTTTAGACCAATACACAGCTCGGTGTCAAACATGAAATAGATAGGACAGCGGCTCAGATAGAGCCTTGACATTTCAGGTGAAGGCACTCAGGCTATACATATATATATATATATATATATATATATATATATATATATATATATATATATATATATATATATATATATATATATATATCTCCTTTAATATATAATTGTTTTAAATTATATTCTTGGACCCTCTTTTGCCTTCAAAACTGCCTGCTTTTTTTTTGTCAAAGTGTATATTCAACAATGCGTCAGAAACATCCTTTGGGGTGTTTAGCTGTGGCATGACAGCTTTACTTGGTTGCTGCAGATTTTTTGACTGTGTATCCACAATGCAAATCTTTTCCACAACTTTCCAAAGGGTTTCTGTTGGATTGGGATCTAGTGATTGTGGAGACAAAAAAAAAAAAAAGTACAGTTAGCTCATTGCTATGTTCTAGGAGCCAGCTAGAGATGATCTGCGCTTTGTGACATGATCCTTTACACTGCTGAATGTATCCGTCAGAAGATGTGGCTACTATGTAGTCATAAAGGACAAGGTCAAAGATAACTGCCACTGGTTTTTTAATTGCAGTTAGTGAACAGTTTGAATTAAAAGGCTTAGTTAGGTGGTACATGCCAAAGTAACACCTATGAAAGGGCTTAAGAGTCCCCAGCAGAGTATTGCCCAAACCATCACAATGATACAGTTGTGCATGTGTTCCACAGGTAAGTTAATTGGGAACGGGCTCACTGAATGGTTTGTGAGCTCATGGTTTCCTGGTTTCCTACAGACCAAGAACACTTCTTAAGAGCTGCAGTTTATGGAGATGTTCAGAGGAAATTGTCAGAAATGTTATTTTCTCAAACTCAAAACTTTTTGCTTGCTCCTCGTTCCTGCTTCCAGCACGGCAACTTCAAGGCCAAAATGTTCACTTGCCAAAGATTACATTCAACAACCGCAAATAAGGAAGAGAAGAATTTATTTTTCAATAAGCAAAACTGGCAGTGATTTCTCCCCAGAGACCAGCTATCCTGTGGAGAAAATCAATCCTGGTGAATTGGCCAAATCCCAAAAACTTACTTTCCCAATCAGTTTACCTTGTTACTCTGGCTCCTATTGAACAGCTTTATTTTCCTTTTGGACAACCATTGTGTAAAGATGTAGGAGTGTGATGAGTACCATGCTACTATGTAATTTTTGTTCCGGAGAGTTTTAGAGTAACAAGGCCAATCTAGGAGGGCGCAAGTTTAGTTTTTTTTTTTCTTGAAATGGCTCCAACGCTATTGCGAGTTATTTGAAAGAGACTTATTCCCAAATATCTCGTGGATAGGAGCCAAGACAACAGCATATGAGGGGTTTGTCTAACAAAAAAAAACCTGCTTTGACTGCCTCCAATAAAAAAAATATATAAAAACTGTTAAAATGTCTAACAGTTTTTTCATAAGCAAAGATTTATGAACAATACTTTGTTCATAAAGGAAGTTTGCTGGGGTGTTAAAAGCCAGAAATCCCTTTGCAATACATACAAAGTATGTTATATATAAGCACTTCTTTGAGCATGAAGAAACCAAAAGTAAGTCTGAATCCTCTAAAACCATCCCAGTAGATCATAAATGCATGATGCACACAATCACACTGCCAGATCAATGCTTATTCCAGCTGCACTCTCAGCATGAATCCATCTGATGCTCCTGCACTGATGGTGGGGGGGAGGATGACGCAGATTTATTTATTTTTTTTATACACGAGATTGATGACCTCTGACCTTGCAAGTGGTGTCCTGATTGACGGAACATAGATGAGCATCCAACTGAGCGACAGAAGCATTATGTTTAGTGGCCGGAGGTCAGGGCAGGCTGCAGTGTGAGGACGGAGAGTACCTGGTGAAAATTGTGAAAATAAGGGTAGAAGGGCGTCTTGGTCATTAGTCTTTATGTCCGTCGAGTAGGAGTGCAGGTTGAAGCAACATGGCAGTTTCGTTTTAGGACTTTACTGTTGTGTAGCTACCGAGCCTTGAAAAAGCATTCGCCCTTCCTGAACTTTAACAGATATCATTAGGATTGTAAGAGACAGAACACAACAAACTGTGGCTCTAGAAGTGCAAAGCTGGTCAACACATCTATCAGCTGCGTCGGTAGGCCTGGACCTCTACATGCTGCCAATGGTAGAGGTACTATGTGTTGACTCGGGAGGGCAAGCCACACTTCTCAGATTTATTTGTAAAACACTATAAAATAATTTAATCTTTTTTGTTTTTACTAAAAATATGTCTTTATCTATTACATGAAACCTCAAATATTCAATAAATATGAGATTGAACAAGTATGAAGACTTTTGAAAGGCACCAAAGTTGAACCCAGATTCTCTCTTAAAGACTCTTCAAGGAGTTGACACCAAGGGAAATTTCCACATGGCCAGATCTCTGATCGCAGAGAAAAATAATGTCTAATTAAACTTAGAAAAATTAGGCTGTCATACAATTTCATTGGCTTTGACTATTTGATCCAGGAGCACATAGGATCAGATAAAAACATTTAATGTCCCATTCTCATATCTAATTCATAACCTAGTTTTTAGAAGAGAAAGTATTGTGTGTGAACATATTGGTAATTCAGCTCCTGCTGTTCTTTAGGGTATTTGTAGTGATGCAAACTGCATGTGACAAGCGGAGGTCCACCTAAACAGGTTATTTCAACACGCTCCGACGACTGCATCATCGCCAATTCCTCCATCTCGCGCACGGCTCAACACCTCCCCTTGCTGTTTTCAAATCTAATCACAGATATTGCAAAAGCCTAACCAGTGCTGAGCTGGAGGAAACCACTGAAACTGACAGGTCTCCTTCAAAGTCCAGCCTTTTCTTTGCTTCGGCTACAAAAGCCAATCTGCACATACGACCCCCAAGTCGTGATCGAAATCACAGTCATGGGCTCTGAAAGACAATTCCTCCGCCTCCCCACACCCAGCGCCGATCCGTTAACAGCCACCTCTACCGTTCGTCTTGCGTGACACGTTTGGCAGTAATGCGGCTATCCGTCAGCAGCAGTACGCCTCGGCGTAAATCATTCGCTGGCGCTCGATGAGCCCCAGATATCTGGGGGAGAGAAGAAGAGAGTGGATGGAAAGAAAAGAAAATCACTTATCAGCTTAATATTTCTAACAAACTCTCCCTCCATTGATTTATTTTCTTAGGCGAAGTGCTGGGTCACATTTCGGCATCGAGTTTTAGACTTGCGTTGACATGAAAAACGCTGCACCCACAAAACAAACTGCCAGGAGACAAAATTTCAGCTGAAACAGAAATGAACTAAAATATATGAAAAAAATGTGATTTAACTTCACACATATACGATGAAATTAATTAAAATGAACTACATAAGCAACATTTCCAACAAGGGAAGAAAGTATAATATTTGGAATCACTGCCATGATATTTCTCGTCAAACTGAGGACGGTCTTTATAAATACCATCTAGTTAGTTTGTTATTAGTTATATTTCCATGTAATTTTAATGGGAATTTAATGCAACTGTTTTAAAACGTCACAAAAAAAAAATATATGAATGTTGCATGTTTCCATCAGTTGGTTTGAAACAAATCAATTAGAAAGAACTGCAGTCCTAATGATGCTCAGTGATACAAAGAAAATGTTCACTGCATCAGAACTTATTCGGGAAATTTAATTTAATCTCCACTTTATCGCATTAACTAGTTTATGGGGAAAAAAACAAAAAACAAAACGAAAACCATCAGATTATCAGAATTTTATCATGCTGTACTTCAAAATGTGCATTACAAAATACTTCGACAAAAACCCAATTACTCTCAGCCAAAAAAAACAAAAAACACTTTATTCGGTTTGTTTAAGTTAATGGATGAAACTCAACTAATTCTTGTTAACCCAACCCTCTTACCTCATGAGCTGTAAGCATATCTAGAGCTATACTTCTAACTTCAGAGTGAAGAAATATCAAAATTTCACTATTACTCAGTAGAGGTTTTGATCTCATTGCTTGTACTTGACATTATAGAAATACATTTTTTTCAGGAGTCTTATCATGGGAAGAGATTTTGCCAAAAAGTTCATTTTAACTCTGGCATTTAATAAAGGAACCTACTGATTTGTAGATATGCTCAGCAGAGCAGATAATAAAGGACAAAACCAGGCTTATGGCTTTCAGCTGCCAAAAGAAATCCACTGAATGTTGAATGTAAGTTAAGGAAACTATTAGTGTATGTGCACTGATCTCTCAAAGTAAACTGCTTTATTAAATTGTCTTACAAACCAACAAAAGAATCACTTGCTTTCAAAAGGAGATCATTTTGATGCAGGAATTACTCTGTCAGATTCAGCAGTTCCACATTCTATTCACTGTCCACGCTTGGTTGGTTTGTTTTAATAGGTCATTATAAAGAGGGCTTTTATAGGATTTACTTAAAGAAATAAAGTGGCTGAAGAAAGGAGAGGCTCACATGGATTACATCCCAAAGCAGAAGGAAAAAAGTGCTCAAAAACAAGCATGAGAACAATTATTTTGTTTTTGCTAAACATAGCAGTGCCTAACCGTGTATCTGAGGCAATGTCTGCCCTAATTTCTTCCACATTGGCCCTCAAGTTGAGTGGATAAATGTGTGTCTTTTTAATGGTGGTTCTCCAGTGGGCCCAGTTGCTATGTGTATGCGTCGACACTACAAATAAGCATATCAGCTCACTGCGGGCACGTCTGCCTGTCGGTCCACTCTAGTAGAGCATGGGTTATGATGAATGAGCTTTGCTCAGTTGACAGGAAAGCGCCCTTGCTCAAAGTCACAGCCCTGAGCGAGTTATCGTACTTTGGGGAGCTGCCCTATGCTTCCTGAAGCAGGACAGTGCAAACCTGTTCGTGCATTCTCATATATCCTTACATGAGTAGGCTTAGATCTCACCAAGCTATCCTTATCGAGATATTAACATCTGTAGACACAAACACACAGTACACTGGCATCGACCACAGGCGATGACTGGCTTTCGGGGCAGAAGTCAAGAAGTCCACCACCATAAAAGATGGAGTCTCTCTTGAAATACGCAACTACATTGTGCTAAACATGGAAAAGAGCTAAACAAAACCAGCATTACACATGATTTCTTTGCTTGTATGATATTTATCCAACAGGAAATTCCTTCATAGCACCATCAGCTCCTCCTTGTATAAATTTCAAGATCTTTCGACGGGATGGGTTTGTGAAACATCTAGATAGACCAGCCCATCTTCGAGTTGTGATCCTAAGATGTTACAACGATGGCACATGAACAAAGGAAAAGAAGAAAAGTGGATCGTCTTGAGCATAGCATACTCTCTGTTAACAGACAAACCTTTGTCAACCAGAGTGACCATGTGGTGACAGAAGGTTTTGCAAGAGTTTGGAGCAGTTCCATTAATCACTTTGTTGGTTAGCATCAGTGACTTGAATATGAAGCAGGCAGAAGCCAATCAACATACAGAAGGATGATGGTTGCTCTCTAGGCTGACTGAAAATCAGATGTGCCCTGCATTCTTGACCATCTTGACCATCTCCAGGGATTTCACAGCACAGCCTGGGAGACATGTTAGGAGGGTGTTTCAGTAGTCAAGACAGGATGGTATGGCCTGATTGTGTGAAACATATTTTGGCAACGACCAATTATAATGCCGCAAATCCGACTGTGTGCCCTGGTAAAAATTCACTGAACTCTGCACGCCGAGTACTTGAAGTGGCCCAATCTAGCAAATAATTCAGCAAAAGGTTATCTGATCAATAGGGAGCACTGATACAGTGCATAGAAAATTGACCTTTCATGTGATTTGAAACTTATATTTCAAAGTTTGAAATCAGACCTTTAAAACAACCTAATTAGTCGCTAAGCTGTAGCAAAGGATGAACTGTTTGCCTTTCATTCCACACAGAAGAGATAAGAGCACTTAGTGGAAAACTAAGTGTTTGTGTGACAAGATGCTAAAAAAGATTTACACTTGATCCAGGCTATGTTCTACAAATGTATGAAAGTGTAAAGCCCAGAGCCTTACTTCTGCATAGCATCAAATACTTCCCCCACTTCTACACAGCACAGTAGAGTTAACAAACCCCATAAAAAAGAGATGACAATCTGAAAAATGTAACTTGATTGAAAATCACTGAACAGAAAGAAAGGATTAAACATATAAATACTGTAGGCCCCAGTTAAAAATGTATCTCAGTAAAGAGGATGTCTTTAATCATTATTTAAGGTTTCAGAGTAAAGGCTCTCAACGATTACCAATAACCCACAAGTCTCCGATCTCAGAGAGATCCAATAAAAGCCTGTCTGTGGTCAAAACAGCAATGTGTTTACTGTAAAGCCAACCATCGACTGCAAATCCCTTGATGTAAAACGGAGGTTAATGAGTTGTAGAAGATAACTTTTAAAGATAGCTTGTCATATACCATTGTGAATCTGTGCCACAGTAGGGCAAAATGTGCTAATCATTGAGAATGCTTATTTGGTCTTGGATATAGTGAACTTACTAAACTGGTAATGATGATGCAAGTCAGACTGACATAAAAAAAAAAAGATTCGAGTTGGAGTTTTCTGTAATCAGAGGAAGTGAGACCATGGTAGTTAGGTAGCCTCGTCTGAAAAGAAATTCCCCATAGGAAAAGACGACAAGTCTGTCAGTTTGTCAGACTAAAAGACAAACTAAACTAATTGCAATGCCCCAAATAAATCCCCAAACACTTGACACAAATTGCTTCTTTTGCTCTCGTACCAACAAAGATGTTGTTCTTAATGTGTGTGCTACACTGTGAAATACAAGCTCCGTTCTTCATAATGATATAATCCCATCAGTGGTTTAGGTAGATTTCCCACGGGCCCCCACAGGAGGAAACCGGGTAACTGCTGCTGCAAGTATAAAATGGCATAAAGTCTGAAAATTCAAAACGGAACTAGACTTTCTACAGAGATTGAATGCAAGTGTTGTTTCGAAATGAAGCCAATCCTTCTATTATGCAAAACAAATTTGATGCAATTACGCCCTCTTAATGCTTGCTACTTGAGCGCTGGCGCAGAATTATATTGCTAAGCAATTCACATCCTTTATAATCGCATGAAATGTCTGGAGCATGACAGTGTACTGGGCTCTGTGATGTCACAAGGCTCAAAAGTGTGCTCAAGTGGGGGGTTTTTCCCATCCAGAGAAAGTACTATCGGTCCAAGACAGATCGTCCTCTTCAGTCTTGTTATGAACGGAAAAAGTGCAATTTAATACCTTTTAATCTTCATCTAATTCATTTCTAAAAGTTCAAAATTGCTCATGTATGACAACATGCCATTTAAATGATAAAAAAACTATTGCAATATGTAATATTTGATTGTTCCATTATGAAACTGGTACCTTAGATCTGATGAGATTTGGGGTGAATTCCCCCCAAGATACATTGAGATCAAAAAGTAGAGCTGCTGGTTTTAATATGCTTCAAAGCAAACTCCACCGGTAAACAAAGGAAGTTGTTTTCCTTTATGATGGCGTGACTTCATAGTGACCACATGTGTTTACCTGCTTTCCAAAGCCTGTCTCAATAAACCTTTGAGCAATGGTCAACCTGGTTCTGTTACCTGAGGAGTGCTGCACGTGATTACGCTCACTGTACTTGGGTACTTCCTTGAATTTTACTTTTAAATTAATTATATTCCAAAGAATAAGTCTGGGGTGCGTTTTGATTTAGCAGCTCTTGTGTGCACTAATTCGAGGAGTCTGTGAGGGTGAAGGTTTGGGGTCTCACTTACAAACTTGCATACACTCAAAAGGGGGTCTCAAACTTGGGTATGTCACTTTCCATGAAAAGGTTCTGAATTTTGATCTTGCACGCAAACCTTTAGGCATAGCTGTGATTTATAAAAATAGCTTGTTGGTATGTGTGCGTGTGGTTTTGTAAATCATCTATATTTGGTGTATCCCATTTTAAGTTTGTGTCCTAGACAGTCCTTTGTAAATGAGACCCCTGGCTCACAGTTTCATAGCCAGACTTGTTGAGGGTAACGTGAGCGTCCTGTCCACATGGGATCTGACAAAAATGACTCCTTATTGCCTAAGTTTATTTACAATTATAAGAAAGCTAAATTGTGATTTTGCTGGCGAGACTAAAAAGTATAGCGATTCAAGAATTTAAATCTATCAAACAGTTGTGTACCATCTTTATCTTAGGTAGTAGGATTCTTGCAGGTTTTGAAGGTTCAAATGCGGTCTAGCTTTGTCTCTGTGGGATTCTATATTCTAGGGTAACACAGCTGTCTAAAAAGAGAAGAAAAAAAACAAATCAAGATTATCAGAAATTATGGGTTTGAGTTCAAGTTTTCAGCAAGAATAGAAAAAGGAAACTTCCAAATCAAATGCTGAGTTCTACTTCAAGGTTTGCTCTCCTCTGGGATTCTCTAAAAGATGCCCAGTCAAGGAGGATTGACCATGTGCTTCTCTGGGAATAAAACTCACACCAAAAACATGCAGTCAGCCCTATTATAACAGACAACATCTGTTTGCTTCAGGTTGAAGCAACCTACTTTAGTCACAACAAAGTTTGAGTTGGTAGTAAAAAGCTACAGGTCATCTTGCTTTCTCACAGGAGAATTTACTTTAATTCTTTGCCATCAGAGATCCTTTACCATCTTGCAGAGAAATTGTTGCAAATAACTAAGTTGTGACAATGTGGATGTGTCTCGAAGCAACAATTTGAGTTCCAAAGAAATCATAAATCTCTCAATCGTAGCACACATACACAGTTTCTCCTCTCCTCATTAGCATCTCATAAGTCGGATTAAATCAGTGCTCACCTTCTCAGCTGCCAATTTAAAAATAAAGCACTACCTGACTGCGTAGCCTCCAGCGAACCACCTGGGTATACAGCTTACACTTAGCAAGTGTTGGATATGAAACACAAGCAGCGTTTTGCCATGGGAGACTTGTTCTCTACCTTCTTAGAACTGAAATGAATGAATGTGTGAAATAAGGCAGGCATAATTCCATTAAACCCACAATAATACTGTGTTTCTACCCATTCTGCTGCCAAAAAAGCCTTGCTCTATTGAAGCACGGACTCTGCTGGACCGCTGTAGATGTGGTATCTGGAATAAACTCCTTAGCAATAGATCCTTTAAGTCTTACAATAGCCAGTTAACATGACAATATTTTATGACGATTTTTGCCACGATTTCTCCCTGACGATAATCTTAAGGACGTCCCGATTATCGGGACAGCTCTTAAAATAACCTCAAAAGATCTTCCTGCTGTGCTGCCGTGTTTTTATGTTCGATGTCATTGCAGACATTGGGAGGTAAAAATATTGCTCAACTGTGGCATTTCCAAGCCCATGGGTTCAAAGTTCACATGTAAACTGGTTGGAATGAAAACAGTATGAAGCAAAATGTCCTTGAAAGAGCAGACTTATTTCAATATCTGTGTAATCGGGGTGCAAAAATTCAAGTCTATAAAGTTTTTCACAAGGTACACAAATGATGTCTTAGCACAAGTTGATGCCTTTTCCCTTGACTTGGTCATTAAAAAGTATTGAATATGCACAACAGACACAAAAGTCATAGTTGCTGAAAAAGGTTACTTGCATTATTCAGTATGTTTGCTGAAAACATGCAACACGGATGGTATTCATGGCTCCAACCCTCGATGTCAATGATCCCCTGCAGGAGTCCAAATGATACAAATTCCAATTTTCAGTGTTCAAAGAAGGCTCTGGATTCACGAGTTCAACCACATTTCCTGTCACATATGGCACCCGTCTAAACATGCCAACGCACACTGTGGCTGGGCAAGCACGACTGCATGCCCGAGGTCACGACAAATTGAACATTTGTCATAGCCAGACAAGGAGCAAAAATGAAAATGAAAACAGTGTCTGAGAAAAGATTTCTAAAGGTGGATAAAATCAGAAATTTACGAAGCAGAACTGGAGCCTGAATATTGTTGGTATCAAAGCACAGAGTAGACTTTACTGCGCATGTCTCAAAGGTTTTACCTTCAAGACCAGGTAAGACTGAGAGCATCAATTTGTGGCTGAAGCCAGTTCAAAAGGAATCACTTTAAACCACAGATTATTAGAACCAATAGTACATTTTTGTTATATTAAAGAGAAACAATCGGTACAATGAGGTTTTCTGTCCGTTAACCAGTTCTGATGATTAGCTCCAGTCAACTTGAGAAATCCCACACCTGTTGATTTAATGTCAAAATCACAAATCACAACGTATCCCACGTATTCAGCCTCCCAAGTAATCATTAACCACGCAGTAGCAGATTATTTCTATTGCTTTGTGATACCCAAATTTTCTACAAATCTACAGTGATACCAACTTTTATATTTTCCTTCCATTTGTCTCTTTTAAGTCAAACATCCATACTTGTAGATCATCTGGCAAATTTTAATCTCAGACCTGGATTACCAAAAAGCAGTTTAAAATGATTTCTTTATTAAGTTGAAAAAAACCTTTCCAAACCAATCTAGGCCTGTGTGAAAAAGGATTTGCTCCATTGGTATTTTACCAAATAACCAAGATTTATTAGAATGCGAGTTCAGCTTTACTAGTAGCATGAAGTCAGAATTATTGTCTTCATTTATAGAACTGAGAAATCACAAGCAAATATTTGAGAAAACCTGAGTAACAAAGTAATTGAGACCGATCATTCTTGAAACCGTCACCAAAATTTTTTTTAAGACTTTGGAACTCCAGTAAACCCCAACAAGAGACATAATCCATAAACAAAGAAAATATGGAAGAGTGGTGAGGTTTCCCAGGTTCGGCTGGACTTCCAGAATTACAGAGCGCATCAAGACTTAATCCAATTAGAATTAATGCTAATGATTCGACATTAAAATTAAAGTACTCTTCAAAAACGATCGCCTGTTTCACATTTGCAAACACCTGACCATAATGGTGGTAGAGTTCTGGTCAGGGGCTGCTGTTCTCTTTCAAGAATTGGCCGACTTGGAACCATAAATTTTGGTGTTTAGCAGAAAATCCTGAAGGAGAATGGTCATCCTATCACTTTGTGACCTTAATCTCAAGAAATTTCACTCCTGAATGCCAAACGAATTAAAGCTTTTAAGTGGCAAAGTCTGGAGTTAAATTGTTTTGAGAAGCCATGGCAAGACTCTAAAGAAGCTAATCATGACATTTTATATGGCTAAAGTGAAACAAAAAAAAAAAAGGAATATATGGACGGCCAAAATTCCTCCACAGTGAGATAAAATGCTCATTACCAGTTATCCTAAATGCTTGATGCCAGATGTGGCTGCCAACGGTGGATCAAGCTGTTTGGGTTAGGCCAGTAACTCATTAGTCTGAGATTGGTAAAGATGGCTATTTTCCCCATAATGAGTGGAGTCTTACTTTCAAAGGTGTTTTCTGTTTACTATGGTTATCTCCTGAAACATTCAAGTGACTAAAAAAGGAAATCTGCCAGTGAGCTCCGCAAAAAGGTCACAAACCTTGATCACTGTAGCCGCCTGTAACCATGCCTGCCATAAATAAGAGATGAGGGCCCGGTCAGTGCAGACAATTCAGATAAGAGCAAGAGTAAAACACCACAAATGATGAAATTTTTTTTTAAAAAGGATGAAAGGTTGACAAGACTTCTGACAAGCTCACGGCAAGCCACTTTGGCTTTGATACATTATGCATCAAAGAGGAGTCGAGAGCGTACGGCGCCGCTTTTTGTTCAGAGCTCGATCGGAGTTAAAGGGACAACTTCTGACGAGGCCTGTGGGGTCACTGAACAAAATCTTTGCAATATGTTCAAGAACACCGGTTTAAGATCCGTCGTCGAACAAGAACTCAGGCTTCTGGTGTTTCCTTACAAAATGTTTCATCCCTCGACATTTACAGCAGAATAGGAGCAGGAATATGTCAAGACAGAAGCCCGAAGTCAAGATTAGCAAAGTAATTTTATTTTTATTGCAAACATGAACAATAAGCAGCTTATCTCTATTTTTTTTTTTTTTTATTAAATGGGTGAAATTAAAAAATGCATTTTCCTAAAGACGTGCAATTATTCTGCATTTCCAAGTTGATTGAAAAACTACTGTGATCTTTAAAAAAGATCAACAACTCCAAACTTTTATGTCAGATATTTTCTTAACTATTCCTGCTTTATAATTTTTAAGGTTTTCTTGTGATTCAATTACAAATTTTCAAAGGTAACATTGCTTTAAAAAAATATGTCAAAATAGTTCTGATATGGAAAATCTAAACTATTTTGAAAATCGTGTTTTTGTGGCCCAATTGTTAGGCCTCTCTAAATGAAAGAGGGAAAAGTGCTGAAGGGATCACAAATCAAATGTTATAAATCTCAATATTCATAACATGTTGAGACAGAAAACATATATTAATAAATATTCAAAAAATAATTATAAACATTTGTTCCAACTATGGTGCCATGCTGAAGTTTCCATTCTTCTTCTGCTTTTTCAAATCAAGTAGAAATGTTTACGTATTTTAATTACATGATGTGTGACAGACCAATGAAAAGTAGAATGAATAACACACATTAAATTCTAAACAGTGTGGAATTTATTCAGCCCCCATTTACTTTCAGGGTGACTGAGCAGTAGTGTGACATTTTGTTTGCAGACATTATACTGGCAGCGTTATTATTAGTAAATGAGGACATTCCTGATTAAAGTCTGAGGGGTTGTGAAGAATAATGGTAGCCATATGCTAAAGGGTGACAGTATGCAGCAAAGAATAATAAAATTATTGCATTAAATAAACATGGAGTTGAAATGAATTTGGCATTGTGGCTCTTCAACCTGATCAGAACTGGAATGATCCGTCCTCTTGAGGTCAAAGTGACAGACAGATTTAGAGAAAGTGTTGCCAGGGAAAAAGGTAAATGCACAGTCTTTGTTTGGGAGTATTGTGTCACTAGGGAAACCAACATGTACTGTTGATATGGGTCATGAAGCCACAAAGGACCAATCAGGATGGCGCAATTGATGAAGTAGGACCCAATCATCAAGCAAATAGTTTTGGACTCACCCGGCTCGAATTTCCGTGCAGGTCCAGCTCAGGGCGTAAAACTAGACTCTATGACAAATCTAAACACGCCAACCAGAACTGCAACTGAATGGTTTAAATCAAACCATGTGCATCTGCCCATTCAAAGTTCAAACTTGAATCGAACAGAAAATATCTTTTATCAAAACTAGAACACTGTTGTTCACAGACACTCTCCACTTAATATGAATGATCTGATTGCAGACCAGCCATTGTAAACAAAGCAAGAGAAAAATAAACTCTTAGATGATTATGATGATAATAATGTCTGGGTGGGGGGAAACAATATAATTACTGATTCTTGAGAATCAAATTCTGCAGTTGCTTTGCTGTCGAGTATCTAAGCAAGCAGACATCGCTCTGAATGTGTGTGTATGTGTGTGTGTGTGTCGGTTGGTGACAAAAGGGTTTGCAGTGTCATTCCAGCTCAGAGGATATTAGCAGAAACGCCAGAGAAATGAGAGAGGAAATGATACATAAACTAGGGTTCATTGGGTATGCATGAGTTCCCGCCCCTGGGCCTCGTAGTGTTAGCATGCTGCATTTGCACCATTTTAACATTGTTTGAGCAAATGCAGCTTGATTTCTCAATTGGTGGGTCATAACGCTCGACAACCCTCTGTGAAACAAACGTCACTAAACTCTGAAAAAGGGATGCAAGATGCCGTAACTGGTAGAGATGAAAACAGCCAAGGCAGAATGGAAACTATCCAGGAATAATTCTATTACCAACACTGTAGGGGTGAGGGGGTATGATGTCACGTTTTTTTGAAAAGCAATTTTATGTGCCGTCTACATTCATTACGTTTAAGCTTTCTGTTTTTTCTCAATACTTTTTCCTTATGCTGTCGCTGTAGTCATGTCTGGCCTTCATTTATATCAAACAAAAAATAAAGTGCTCATCAGGAGAAGGGGTATACTTATCTAAATCTGTGACACAGGAATTAAATTCAAAAACACTTTATAAATGACTGACTGCGATTACCGAAGGAACAAGCAGGTCTACCTGTTGGCTCTGTGGCATAATTTCAGTCCGGCTTACATTCATGAGCGAGTAGCTCCCGAACAGGAGAGAGAGAGAGATCATTTCTCTATCAGTTTATTTTATAATTAATCAACGTGGAGTGAAAAAAAAAATAGAAAAACAAAGTGTCATCAGCTAATTAATCAAGAGGTGTGTTTCCAAAGCATGTCAGGAGGTCATACTAGTAGGTTTAAACGCCAAAGGCAAACATTTTAAAAGCTTCCTTAGAAAACATCTGCAGCTATTCATTTTATCATAAGGTCTTTTTTCTCCAACCCTTTCCTGTATCAGCCAACGGAACTACAGGAGATAAAGGGATGCCTTGTGTACAGACACAACTCAGCTTGCAGAAATGTAGACAGAGGTAAGCTAAAGAAAATCTGATTGTCTAAATAGAAACGAGCTCTGAGGAGAGAGAAACTGTTTTGTTTTTATTCAGACTTGGTGAACTCTACAGGTTTTCTTTAGAAGAGGGATTTAAATCTGCCTGGCTCAGGTGCTTGTAGCCAGTGGCAACTCAGCAATGTGCAGCATTTCTACGAAATGAAGCCTAAAACGAGTGTTCAAAGTCAAACTGATGCAAATCAACAGCATTATTACAGTTGTAAGAGTGGTACTAAGATAATTATCCAACAAAATGTTTTGTTTCATGCACAAATATTCATTTTGTTTCAGTAATGGTTAACTCTCCTTTAGTTTTCATCCTAACTGTTCTAGTTTTTAATGGACAGATTCATTACCAAACAGCTGAATTTGTGTTCTTTAAGCCACCTGACAAGCAGTGCTCAGCAGAAGGTGGAAGAGGGGCCGGCGGTGTTGTACCTCTCTTCCTCTTGCTGCAGACTCATGGTCAGCTGGTTGGGAAAAAAAAAAAAAGGCAATTCCACTTTTTTCTTGCTTACAACAATGAACAATTTTGGCAGTTCGGAAATATTTCAGGAACAAAAGAGCAGTTGTGGTGGAGAAACAAAATTAAAACCAACCGAACTTTTTTCTAACACCGTTTCAAAACTACAGGTGCACCGACTGCAGTATTCGGGCCGTTCACTGATCTTTGAAAAGGCTGATCCATTTTGCTCAGTACCAATGCTTTGTCTGAAAAGTGACTAAATGGTTGATTTTCAGCATCAACAGAAATCCGGCTCGGCTATTTCAGTGAACCTCACTCAAAACGTCGGCATTGTAAATGTAGTGAATGTCGACAGTACGTTAAGCTACACTGACTTTTGCAGTTGTCTGACGTTTTAAGAACAGAAATACAACATGAGGCGTTTGGTTATTTAAGTAGTAGCAAGCACATTTCTCACTTTTTTGTTTCAAACAGACTGAATCCTATTCACTCAAATATATTATTTCAAATCAAGCAAAATCAACTCTTTTGCTGCTCAAGGTTATCACACCCTACACTAAACCACATGCCTCATTCAGGGAGAAGGGAAAAAAGTGGTTTCCTGAGCTGGACTGCTGCCAAACCTTCCAAGTAGCACACAAAAAGAATAAGAAACTACAAACACACATCAACACACAGTGCTACTGCAACCGAAAAGACAATCACTTCATTTCGTCTCAACATATGACCTTGAACGCACCACGAAAGCTTGATCTCAAAAGGACTGCTCTCAGACCGAATCCTCTCGTAATGACAAGTTGCCTCGCATTGCCAGCACAAGCACCTCGAGCAGATTGGATTTACTAGTTTTCCATTCAGCAAACAACAGATGGCAAGAGAAGGCAGCTAGGTTTAAAGGCTGCTGGACTCATAATGGGTCCACATGCACTACTGTGTGCGAGACGCAAGCAGAAAGTCATTAAGGAGCAACAAAAAAAAAATAAATCATTTCCCAGCCAAAACACCAAAATGTAGCCAGATGCAACGTTTTTAATAAAGCCATGACATGGAGATGGAACTCGTGAATATCTCTCCGGTATCTGTGGTCTATGTCTGCAATGAACTGACGGCAGAAAGACATCAACATTGTTTGGTTAAAGGATTTCTTCATCCAGCTCAAGTCATCACCAAAATCACCAGCAATATTCCCATGTCGCACGTTTTCCTTACACTGAACTGCCCTGGCCTGTGTGCATCCAAAAAGCAAAAACGTGACAAATCTTAAGAGTCCCAGAAGATGCATTGGACTGACAGTCATGGCAATAAAAGCACATTTGGGCCCCAGGATGTTGGAAAACTTTGCGACAGCAATAATTCTGGTAAATATTGGTATACATGCCAATTTTCTTTTTCTTCCCCTCTCTCTTCGGTGCTTCCATCACTCCTTTCTCTTTAGCATTTTGGCCAATTTTATTTGTGACCATTATGAGACTCCCAACTGGTTAAATATTCCATTAACATGGAAAATGCATGTGCATAACATTTGGAATATATTAGCCAACAATTATTGCTCTCCAAACATTCACATGTTCACATAAGAATATTGAACACGATTACCATTGTGGTCATGTTAATTGAAATATATTGTGCACCCTTACAGGATATCATTTGTCATTGCAAAAATCACTTTATCACAGCTTCATCTGTACAGTCATTCATCCACACATGTAAATTGTCAACATTTACTAAAGAGAAGCAAGGCAAAGTTTAAGGTTGGTATAGAAATAACACAAAGAGTATATATTTGCTGCTTCCAAACAGATGTGACAAAACAATGTCGAGAAGAAAAGCAGCAATTGTAAAGAAGCAGTTGTTGGTTTTCAGTCATTTGGGAAGAACAAACTATTCCCTAAACAATTTGAAGTCACTTTAAGAAAATAACTCACCTCAATAAGAGGTCAATCAAAAGTCAAACATTCAATACGGTTGCTGATCTGCCTACAGGCATCAATTAGCATGTAAAATGTTAGCATTCGTGACAGCACTAAGTTTGGAAGGGTTACCAAGAAAAAAACTAAACAAATTTCTTTAGAATTAGGTTAACAAAACTTGAGTTTACAAGTCTTCCTCTCTCATTGAGACAGTAGGGCTCAAAGTATTGCTGGTCAGGCAAAAATGTGCAGCACCATCCAAAGACAACATTAGAGTACCAGCACTTTATACTAACTGTCAAATATGGTGGTGGTGGGTTTCTATTTGGCTTCTCAGGCCGAGTCCCAGCCTTTTGAATAAATCTGAATTATTGACCATTTATTCTGAGCTGCTCCACTTAACCAGAACTAGAGGCTGACATGACCTCTTTGTCTGCAGATGTTGGCCCACCATTTTCTGTAGTGCTGTGATATAGATACAAGGATTTGGGGGACAGAAACGTATGAAAAATGGTAATGGTGAAAAAGGATAGGACCAAGCTCCTATTTTACAGGAGCTCAGTCTAGCAAAGGGATTGAATTGATTTTTGTGTCCAAGTATTCTAGTGTCAAATACGCCCAACAGCAAAAGGTCGACCAAAACTGGGTCGACAACAGTACAATGATCCCAACCACAGCAGCAGAATGGCAGAAAGAAGAAAATAATCAAGGCGTTAGTGGTCCAGTCAAAGCCCAGACGTCATGGGACCTCACCACTGTACATGTTTATGATAAAAACATATATTAGACTCGTCCCTTGCATGTCCTTTTCACTCGACAGCCCAGTCCTTTAATTGAGGAACGGGATTTTTACGAGATTGCCTTACGCAGTCGTCAAAAGTCTACCCTCATCTCTCTGCCGTTAGCGTGTAATGTGCCTGCTTCAGCACTTGCATTTCCACTACAAGATCATTAAAGTGCCGTGCCATCCATCACTTCTCCTTCGCTCTTAAGAAGGAGGGGTGGAAAAGTGATACAAGCTCCAGTCTGCTTTCTCCTTGCTTAATACAGAGCCATTTCAATGTCAGCCTCCGCTGAAAGCACGGGGGGAGATGAATGAGTGTGATGTAAATAAGAAACAACTCTGGATAGCTCTCCTTAGCCTGAGCTCGCGGTGCCAAACTCCGAGGTCTGGGCTATCAATCTTTAAGCAAACAACACAAACATGCAGATTCCTGCCATTTGTATGGGGCGCAGTGGTGGGTTTCTATTCACACTTTAGTATTATTCATAGCTGAAAGATGTCTTCTCTGGTTCATGATGTGCTTCTACAGTCAAGAGAGCAAATGTAGGTTGTATTTTACAACTAGATCATTTCTACTCGTTCTCAGGCATTTCTGGGCATCAATATGAAGGGTATATTGTCAATACTATCAGGAATAGGGGGACACTGATAGCAATCAATAAATTTTTTAAATTTGAGCTGATTGGCGTTCGGCCAATACTTACTTGTACAACTGATCTTATCCATCTCCAAAAAGGTCTGAAGATCATCCAGGCTCCTTTTGGTTTGCCATGATAGATTCTGACTTGTACACCAGCTCATGTCTTCATGCCAGCTTAGCAGCTTTGATTTAGCTGTATTTAGTGAGTTTTCTGACTAAAAATATTTATCAGTATCGGCCAAAATCGCCCTGTCAAGCTTTTTAAAGATCTGTGGTAGCACCAGAAATCTGTGCACCCCTAGATTAGAAATCGTGTTAGAAAAAAGGTTGGTTTTTATTTTGTTTCTCCATCACAACTGTTGCCAGCTAAGCAACTTTGTTGGTATATTTAGTAACTTTTCAGACAGTCATTCCAAAAAATATATATATATATATACATTTACATCGGTATCTGCCCTAATCAGAATCATGGGAGTGGTGTTCAGTCTTAAATGTAATGCCACAGCATTTCGATCGCAGTTAACCAGCTGTTTGTGCTGTTCGTGACTGAATTTATACAATTCTGTAATAAAGAGTGGGCCCGTTCCTCCACAGAGGTAAGAGACACATTGATGGTTATTGCAGGCACTTAACTTTACATGCTGTTGGTTTACAAGGATTTTTATGCATGAAATGAGTGGTTGAAAACTGCTTTTTAGTTGCAAGATATTATCATTTGTCTGATGAGATTTAGGTGTAAAAGGAAAAAAGGCTAAAACAGAGCAAATGTGTAGGCGGTTGAATACTTTATTGGCGCTGCACAGATGTTGGATAAAAAGGAACAGAGTTCTTAGTGATGCTTAAAACAGAGTTGGGTAATTTAGTCAGATCTCGGTCTCTGAATACCACATGAAGTACTGTTAGCGTTGTAACTGTGATCTGGAAAGAGCGTGGCACAACTGCAACCAAACAGAACCTGAAGTTTCCATATCGGAAACTTTATGTTCGTTTCCGACTAAGGAGACCCGAGCCGGCCGATTGCAGAAAACTGCAAAAAAAACAAAGAGAACTGATACATAGCATAATCCATGGTGTTACCTAAGTGATGGGTGTCCTAAATAGATACTCTAATAATGCACTTTATCATTAATAAACATTTTTCCCCTAGAGGTGTCTTTTATACAGGTAAAGAGAGGAGAACAGGAGGATTTCTTAAAGGAAATTGGAGCCAGAATTCTTACTGGTTGTTGGTGGAACCAAAACTTATGTCATGCAATAAAATGGAAATGCCCGATCCTTAAGGGCAGATCTAGTCATTCTGATTCTATGCTTTGTGCTCCGAGTGAAATCAAGCTTTCTCATTTATTTTGCATTATATTTAGAAGGTTTGTTGTAGTTTATTTTATATGTTTGACCAAGATAGTCCACCTATTGATTTTTGTCAGTTTACAGCCATTTCACATTGGCTGCCTGACTCCTAATGGCTGAACAAATTAAGCAACCATCAGTTCTTTTTACATGTTTAACCAAGCTTCTGAAGCTATTGGTGGGTTTAACTGTGCTGTACTGGTGCAGAGTTATCAAATAAATTTGTAATTCAGTATTTTTATGTCTGTGGTTTTTAAAAACAAATAAAATAAAATAAATGAACATTTTAATCAGTTCAGCACTATTTTTTCTGTATTGGAAAGGTTGCGGACGAAACTCGACGTCAAATATCGGTATCGGAAGTGAAAAAGGGAGATTGGTGCATCCCTAGTAACTGCAGCAATCAGTGGTTCACCAAAGTCAACAAAGTGCTATTCCTATCCTACTCTACAATTATGCACAAAGTTAAGAATGTTTACAGTAAATAACAAAAAAAAGACACAAAAAAAAAACAAAGCATGACTGCATTTCGCTCCGTTGCTTGATGGATGATTAGCTTTTCTTAATTTGAAGGGAACTACATCATTGGCCCCTCCTCCCTTCCCAGCACCACCTCCCAATCTTTCACTTGCAGCAGAATATCTCCACAGCTCCCAGCTGCTGATGGATGCAGAGCTAACCGTCACGGAGAAGAGAATAACTCCACGGGCCATCGGTGTCACAAAGATCTCAGCCTCCAAACGCTCGTTGGTGACACGTAATCCCTCTTGCTTGTCTTCTTGTCCTCTCTTTGCATCTCTCGTTGTTCCTTTTTCTCTGTGTCTCCAAGCACAGCGATACCGTTCCCCACAGCGGAGATGAGTAGAAAGCCGACTTTGTTTCCGTCTGCGTCTGGATCTCGTGCGGCTTATGACTTCTATCCTCCTTTTGCAGGCTGTTTATTCCTCGAGTCTTTTCTTCGTGAAGAAATATCTCTGCACCCCACCCAGATGTTTTACTAAAAGTGAAAGACATTTGCGTCGCAAGGTAGCAGAAAATGGGAGACTAAACAAAAGTACAAATTATTAATCTATGAAAGCATCTGATGACGTCTCTCCAGGTACGACTTTATGCCCAATTAATCTAAAGAGTTTCTCTCCCGCAATGACAAGGCAGCTAATCTATGCTGATGGGAGAGCTTGTCCCTGCTCTATATCAAGGCCGTTAAAGTCTCATCTGACGGCGTTTGCCCTAATTCAGTCTGACACTTCCAGTGAAATATTCTTAAACCGTCATTGATCGAAGTAGGAGGAGAACAAAAGGGGAGCAGTTCCACGGTTATTACAATGCAGCAGATCCAAGTGGGGGGAGAAGTAGACGTGAAAATGAGAAATGCGAGATTAAAGGAGGAAACGGAAGGACGGGATGAGAGCGAGAGATGGATCAAAAGATATGTAGAGCAGTGTAATGGTGTGGTAGTGAAAGAAAAAGTGATCTGAACGGAGCAACGCCAGCTGAGGATGAGAGTCCACTCCCTCACCGTTTGTCGTAAACCAGGTTCATTCAAATGGAACATTCAGACTATTTTTATTACTAGTGATAATAGTAATTTAATCCAAATGAAATTAAAGACGCTTTAGGAATCCCAGAAGGAATTTTGATGTTGTTGTATTTCATCTTATCCAAAGTTATTCAAAGGTTTTTAGTAGACGTAGCTGGCTGTGGGCAGCAAGGGTCTCCTGTAGCAGTCTGTATTACAGCGACTCTCAAGAAGCCGCTGTCTGAAGAAACTCTGTTGTTGTAAAACGGTCTCTTTAAGAGGAGGCTCAGAGTTACCTCTAATGTTCTCCACTTCAAGATGAAGCCTTTTAATCTCCAGAACAGAACCAGCCGTAATATTTCAACGTAAACTTTGGCAAAACCTTTTTAGCCTGACTAAAAAAAGAAAAAGAAACTCATTTGAATAAAAATAAAAATGTTATATTATTTTTGCACATTTCTGTATCGTTAAAAGGCAAATGTAGGAGCAAGTGCTCATGAGCCAAAAACCCTAAACGGAAGAGCGAAGTGCAGACTGCTATGTTTATCGTTGGGTTACTTAGTGTAATAAAAGTACATGAACCTGTTCTTATCACAAATCTTACCTTAAATAATTTCTGTTGTGATCTGACATGGATGAAATATAGCTTTGAAGTTCACATTCAAATGGGGTACGGTGGGATGATGGCGTTGCAAGGACAGAACCCCCCTCAATAGAAAAGTCCATCTTGAAAGGCAGCTACTTTTTTCACCATTCATCAATCAAACACGTCAAGGGAACGGGATCTTAAGAGTTTTGCTATGTAGGAAGGTGCCTTTTTTTTTTTTAGTACCTAAATGAAGGGTTGAATTCCCTTCAACCTTTTGTGTTTACACTAATTAAGACAACAAATATTGTCATGTTACATTTACCCCCCCCCCCCCCCCCCCGGTCTGTACTAGAAAGAACAAGAGCAGATATCTGGTTAGGATGAGTCCTGGACGGATCCCTGGTGAGATGTTTCGGACACGTCCCTCCAGGAGGAAACCTAGAGGACACGCCGGACAGAATGTCTTTCCGGGACAGCCTGGGAACACCTTGGGATTCCCCCGGGAGGAGGTGGCTCAGGAGGCCAGGGAGAGAGAAGTCTGAAAGCTGCTAGCTTCATGATCTGACCCTGGATTCAGAGGAAGATTAGGGATGTATGGATGGACGGACTACAAAAGAACCCTTGCAGTCATAAAAAAACGAAGGATAAAACCTTGGCAAACCATTCTAACCAGGTGGGTTAGAATGTATTAACTGTATTTAACCATGTCAAACTCAATCCACCTCCACCATAGCTGCTGACTCTTGGTACACAGCTGCTGACAGTGATCAAGGTTTGGGCAAATCTCTTTGGTGAGGGCAAAGAGTTCCCCTCAGGACGGTGGCTTCAAGTCCTTTCAACTCTGCAGCTTCTGGTTGGATTCTTTGACAGGTTCAACACCATCAGCGAGCTCCAGCCAGCTCTGGCGGCGCTCCGCTCCCTTGGGACGGACGTACCAGATGCCACAGCAGCATCTCACTGGTTACACAATCAGGGAAATTATGAGGGAACCTAACGTGGGCGTGTAATTTGATTTGGGGTAATAAGAAGCCTCCAATAAAAGCGTATATTTGAATGACCGCCTTATATGAGCGGATTGGGAGATTATTTTAAAAAAAAACTAAACTCTTAACAGCATCAAAGCCATTATAAGACTACAAAAAAGAAAAAAAAATCTGTCATTCTTTAGTAAAACAAGATGTCCTCAGGTCCTTTAGGTTCTCATCCGGACAAATCAATGCTGCAAAGCAGCGAATCTCTTTTGTCATCCATTATTAAAAAATCTTCCAGGCATTTGTGATTGCAGGCTGAGAGCTATGCTAAATAGATTAGGATGAGTCCCGGGGATTGGGAATCAAAAGCAGATCCTACACGAAAGCTTTGCCAAGGTAATCTTTCTACATTAAATAGATCTGGAGCTGCAAGATCATGACAAACTTATTAAAGGAGCAATGAGGAGCGTGAATCTCAACCATTTTCTTGTAGTTCCAGCTGAATGTTTAGAGTCCATTTTCCTGTTTGATGGTGAAATTCTACCTCAGTCTCTAGTCTTTTGTAGCCTCTAATGGCTTTTCTTCCAGAATTGACCTGCATTTAGTTCCATCATTCATCCCACTAATTAGGCTAAACTAGACACCAGTGGACTTTGTAATCAGGTAACTCCTGAGAGAAGATGTTTGGGGGTTGAGTTTATTTAGGGGTATTTGAGTAAAAATTGACTTAAGAATTCTTTTCAGCTCCTTTTACTCAATTACCCCTAAAAACAAAGTCTAGTGTGCCCTACCTAAAAAAAGACTTCCAAACCAAGTACTACTTTCTGCCAATCTATATCATAAAACGGCAATAATATACAGCAAAGTCTGTGTCTGTGACAAACTGTGTAAAAAAAAAAAAAAAAAGTGGCATAAATTGCTGCAAGGCACTTTAAATGCAACTCTTACTGAGATCAAAGTTGTAGAACAAGAAGTGCTAAAATGTTTAAGGGGCATAAAGTGGAGAATCCCCAGTTTTTGGTGTAAGACTACAATCCCAACATGTTTTCCTTATGATTATAAACATATTAAAGCATGGTCTTTATTAATATTCTTTGTTTTTCAACTGACAAACCATCTGGTTTATATGTCAGAACCCTGGAAGGGTGAAACTAACTGGCTTTATGCTCATTTAGAGCAGGTGCAGCCTGCCTGCTCCAACCCATGCAGAGCGTTGGCTTTGCTTTTTTTTTTTTTTTTCCTCTTCCCCAAAAAGCCCCTGACAACTAGAAACTCCTCACTTGCTGCAAACAGATGGCAAATTGTCTTACCTTGTTTCTGCCGTCGTCACAGAAGAAGAACAGCGGAGGGGGGGGGGGTTCCCTGTATCACAGGTCTTTCTTCCCACTGCCAGTTGAGAGTGGCTCCAGCAGCAGCAGCAGTGTGGGAGCGAGCTGCTTTGTATCTCCAAAGAAGGTGTTCCCAGAGAGGAGGAGACGGCGGGCGCTCCGCTCAGCTGTCTGCGGGAGAGGAGGCTCTCCTCCTGCTGAGGCGCGGGGAGAGGAAGCGGGATGCGCAGCTCGGAGCGCCGAGCCCTTCACAGCGCTCTGCGGGGCACTGCAGCTGCCTGGGCGGACACGAGGGGGCGCTGATGTGCGACAAAAATCCTGAAATACCGTCCCACCGCGCTGTGAACCATTTACACTGGCAAGAGAGAGTCCCTGGAAGATGAGACAAAATTACACGGTTAAAACTGGGGTATGACGTATCACAGGGACAGCAGTCTCCTTCCAATACAGTTGTCCAGTTTGAGCCATTTTAACTTTAACCAAACGTTCTTTCTACAAAAGAGGATATAAGCACCTGAGCAAATTGCCCCCCCCCCCCCCTTAGGGCGCAACTACATATTTTTAAGGTGGATGTGAACATCTCACCGGCCCCCCTCCATCCCCTTACATAAACTTGTACAAGTGAGCCAAAGAGCCGCTTCTCTTAGCCTGTGTCAGCAGGTCTGAGGCTTTTTGTTAGCACGTTTTCTATCATTCTTATAGCTTGACAGGAAGCCTGATCCAAACTGGCAACCCGCATTAATAAAATGATGAAATAATATTGACCACAAAACACTGTATTTATAAAAAATATCAACATGTTTCCTACACAATCCTAACAAACGTTTTTAAAGTTCTCTTCACAATATTTATTATTTTCTATTAATCTATTTGTATGGTTTGTTCTTTAAATTGCCATCTATATTATTTTTCGGTCTCAGGAAATAACTGAGGGATGAAGAGACTGATGTCTGGTTCTTCAGGTTCTGACGGGTCTGCGGTTCCTCTCCTGATCCATTCTGTCTGATGTCAAACCCACTGGGTGCCACTGAATGTCACCGACACATTTAATTTAATGTCCTTTTTAAACTTCACTGTGATTGTTTAGCCTGTGTCTTCCCACTACCGTCTGTATTTTTGCCAGAAGTTTTATTTCTAAGGACGGTGTAATATCGGGTGGACATTTTAAAAAGACACTGGTTGATAGCAGCTCACTGCGGCTGCGTAGTGTCCGTCTCTAGGTAACCATGACAACAGCGTCAGTTCGTGGGGTCCTATTTAGGCCCCGCGTCGACAATTTAGCTGACCCTAATATTTCCCGTGTTTTGTTTTGGTCATTATTATTACACTTATTGTTGAGATGTGTGTGATAGGTGTGTCTGTCAGACATTTTCAGCAATACGGAATAAATTGCGTCCTGTATTGGACAACAACAACCGCCTGTCATTTTAAGCTAGCTTAAGCTAACCTGAATATTTCCACTCTCTTATTGATACACTGATATTACTTACCTACTGTCTTTCAACTTCTTTGAAAAGCTCTTCTTCGTCTCTCCAACATCTTTATCCTTCCTCGTCTTCCGTTTTCTGGTTTGTGGCCAGGAGTTTTTTCTGCGCCCCATTATTGGCTTCCTGTTGTCGAGGCATTACTACAAATTTATGAGACAAAACGCCACTCAGCGCGTTCTCGATGGGACGCTGCCCAAGCTACCTGTATGGGAGGGGAGAGCGGCTGGCAGGGAGGGCGGCACCTAATCAGTGCTGTTCCTCTGTTATTGATAATTTCATACACAAACAGCTGTTAAGTACATAAAATGCTGATTAAAAGAAAAAAAAATCCCCACATCGTTTTTACGGCCCCGCTAGTGCAGCGCCCCTATGCATTGCATACACTGCATAGCCACCTTTTGCGCCACTACCCCCACCTTCTTCAAATCAGACAAAATTGGTGTCAAACGTTTGTGCTATGTTTGTGCAGCAAAATAAAATTCGTTCAGTGGTATTCTTATTTTGAGGTTTATTCCCTGCTGTGCTTAAACTCCTGGGAGAAGATTTACAGCGCTCAAAATGGTCTGTTAAAGTGGAGTTTTTGGTATAGCCCCTAGCTCAGTGGTGAGCAATCCTGGTCCTCAAGGGCCGGTGTCCTGCAACTTTTAGATTTATCTTTACTTCAACACACCTGAGTCAAATAATGAGGTCATTAGCAGGACTCTGGAGAACCTGAGTGCACTTAGGAGGTGATTCAGCTGTTGGACTCAGGTGTGTTGGACCAGAGAGACATGTAAGAGTTGCAGGACATCGGACCAGCATTGCCCACCCCTGACCGAACTGCATAAATTCCAAATTGCCCTCTATCGAATATGGTTCTTGATGAGAGCTTCAATATTCATTCATGTCGTCACCTATATATCGTTTCTGGTCCACCACATCCCTTTGCAAGGTCTTTGTTTTAGCAGTTAATGCTGCAAGGTCAGCTTCTAGCGCAATTTGCTCCATCTTTAGCTTCAATTTTGCTTCCTCCATTTGCAAAGCATGTTTTTCTTTCGAGGCAGCAACTTCAGCAATTTTTTTTAACTCTGAAGAGAGTGAGGAACATCTGGATGTTGATGATCTAGTGGAAGAAGATGACTTTGATTTCCGTGATACATAAGATTTGCTGTCAGATGGTCTGATTGTTGATTGTGCAACGTCTTTTTCCATGTTTCAACATCTTTCAAAAAATAATTTAGGTTAGTTATAACCTAAATTATAACTAACCTAAAAAATAACTCAAAATAAAGAGTTACTATGTCATTATAATGACTAAAATTGTTTTAGACCATCATTTGCATTCTTTTTTTTTTCCCGCCAGGGGGTATTTTGTGGGTTTTAGTGTCCCTTATTCGAAAGTAGGCTGACAGGAAGTGGGGAAGACATGCGGCAAACGCCAGCCGGGTCCGGGAATCGAACCCGCGACCGCTGTGTCAAGGACTGAAGGCCTCCAAATGTGGGTCGCGCTATCCCCTAGGCCACCACAGCACACCCGACCATCACTTCTGTACGGATACCCTCAAAAATCCTTAGAATAAATTTGAAAAGAAATATCTACAGTTTCAATAAAGGTTAACTGGGTTCAGCTTAGCCTTTTACCATGACTGGGACTGAACTGCGTCTGTTCAAGTAGGACATCTTGTGGCTCTTTTAAAACATTACACCCTCTGAACTAGGGGTGTCAAACTCCAGTCCTTGAGGTTGAGTGTCCTGCAATGCTAAGGTGTTCACCGCACCTGATTCAAATGGATAGATTACAGCAGAGACACATCTGAAAGTTGCAGAAAACCTGTGTTTTAAAGCAATTACACCATCAAAGGTTCTCTCAATACTGCTTAAAATGGCACTTAGTATCTTGAATTACAGTAAGAGGAGGAGGGAATCCTTCGTCAATTTGTGCATTCAGGACTTTCACCTGTAATTAACACGATACCACCAGCAAACAGGTGGAACGTGCCTCTTTATGAATCTGACTTGTTAGTCCAGTACGACCCGCAGATGCCTGAGTAGATTTTTCCCCACACTTGTTACACAAAGTTTGAGTTTGGTGACCTTTGAAGAGAACATCATTCCACTGAGCAAGACTGATGAGTCTTGCTGACAGCACTGACCTTTCAGGTGACTGGGGGAACAGAACAATCTAAATCAGTCTACGCTCCTCACAATCCCCTCATTTGATTTTTTAAAAATATATATACAGTATCTATAATTAATATTTGATCTTTGCTGGTGTGTATTTTCTACGTCTTTTATGAGGAGTTCCCATCACTGTACACAAACAAGTTGCCTCACCAAAGAATATTACTTATTACTTATATTATATTACTTATACTTATTACTTATACTTATATCTTATTACTTCTTATAGTCTGAGCTGACGGGAGCATATATATATTAAATAGAAAGGGCCACATGATTTGAAATTTGAGGTACCCTTCATGTGACTTTGGTCTGCTCCAATGAGAAGTAACCTGACACAAAGAAGTCCCTGCTCTTTACGTACGATTGCTGTGCCTGAAAGTCCAACCCAACTCTCCAGTCACTTTCCTATGACATAGACAACAGTGTCAAATGCTGCACTGTGGTTCTTCCACCGTCTGTATTAATACGGATGACATTTTGAAGTCTCCGTACTGTGGTGAGAACGGAAACCAGGCTGAAAGACGTCAAAGCAGCTGGTCATTGTTAAGAACCTGACTGTTGAAACAGCTTTAACAATCATTTTACTGAGTTAGTTTAGTTAAATATCACAAGGAGCAACTACCATAACAGGTAGACTAATAAGTCGGCACTAGCAAGAAGATTGTGGCAAATTTGCAGTTTCCTGCTTTGTGTTGATGAGCAACTCCAAATGTACAGCCAACTTTTGGTAAACTTTTGGTGAGAAAAAAAAAAAAAGGATGGTTTGTGTTTGATGTTAAAGAGCATATCTTTTATATCTTCCAGGTTGGGAAAGTAACACAAAGACTAGTTCCAAGAATCAAACACCCATGCTGTTTTATGACGCTGTAAATGTTTCAATGTTTCAAAAATTGAAATACAAAGGCAATGCAATTCGATTATTATTAGAAGAATGTTGATCAGGATGAATACAAGGTTGGTGGAACTTTGTTGCATAACGTCCCACATTATTACATTATCATTTAAAAAAAAAAACAACAAAAAAACCCGCGACCTCCACATTTTGGAATCATGCATGATGCAATAGAAACTATTACAATATGTGTGCAAAGATTTTACTACATTGCAACCATAATGTGGTTGCAAAAATGTTTCATTACATATTGAAGCCAGAATGTACTATATTCTTACATATTGAGGCGTTATAATGCCGCATTACAAACCTCCTGCTATGGTTAAACAGGAGACCCAGGCTGTTCTATGGCTGATGATAAAGCACAAATAGGGTTGAAGCAAAGAAGTCATGAAAAGAGAAAAGTTTCAAGTGAGAACCTCCACCTGGTTACTTGGTGCATTTCACAATGAAACCTGTCTCTGTCACAACCCACAGATACCCCAGGTCGTAGCTGGCCTGTCTGATCTTCACAGACATTTCAATTATCCTCCAACCTGTGCCCTTGGGAACTTGGCCAGAGATGCCAGTTCTGGAAAAGAGAAGGTACTTTTTAGTGGCTGTTGTAAAATAAATCATCTCTGTACTTTGCACATTTGGAACACAAATGTAATGGAGGGCTTTACCTTTCGTAGAGCAGTCCATAGCGATTTACAACAAAGACATTTCCGTCACTCCCAACTTCAACATTGACTGCCTCTCCGTCTATGTGGTCCCAGCTTCCAGGCTGGTGGCAGGAGTTTGAGATTTGCTGTCAAAGTAAGCAAAAATGGCAACAAGCCCATTGGTGAATATTGTAACAGGAGTCACAGCAAGAGTTTGAGGATGCAAGTTTACCGTGAAGTAGATCCATTCTTCCGAGTTCACACCCCAGCATCCAGTTGGAGCACAGCTGAAATACATCAACAAATCACTTATGGTGCTCCAGTTCATGAGCTCCTTCGTGGATGAGGCTCTGTTGGCATTCAGGCAGTGGATGTTGTCATTGCTAGCAACTCCTACTACTTGACCTTGTCCTCCTGCGTCTACCTGCTTTAACTCCAGACCTGAAGACACAAAGAACAGCATCACAAAAAAAATAAAAATAAAAAATGAAAATGGGAACAAGGCCCAACCTGTAAAATCTGGCTCTGAAAGATAATACTCACCACGAATAGGAACGAAATCACTGGCTACAAATTTATAGACTTTATTCTGCTGGTTGACTCCCCAGATCCCTGCAGGTCCCACTGAGACATGCTTAAGAGGCACAGAGCCCAGTTTGGACCAACCTGAACCACTCAACAAGAAGACGTTGGACTTGATGTCTGTCATCACAACCATCCCCTGGCCAGCATCGATCTGGGCTGCAGGAAACTGCTGCGGAGCAGCGCTGCAGGTCCAATCTGTAGAGAAGAACCAACTCATAAAATGAAGGCATAAAACACATTTTTGTGAATAAATTTGCCTTTAATGTCATTTTCTGCCAATCCTTCACACAGCCATGACCTCCTGATAACAAAGTGAAAAGCCTCTCTCACTATTTGAACAAGGCAGGATGTTTAAGAGGCCCTACATGGGCCCTGAGGCTGGACACAACCAGGCAGTTCTAAACCAACCTGAGGTGTATTGGACAAAACAGGCAAGTGGTCGACCAATGCGTAGGGTTTTCCTTAATAACTAAATAGTTATCACTGTCTCTGATATGGGTTTTTGTATATCTTTTTTTTTTTTTTAGGACAGTTTATTCTGATTTTATAACTAGATAATTCTAGCTAATAACAATCTAATAATAATCTACAGATTTAGCAAAGTGTTGCTAGGTCCACAGCTGAATGGTTGCTATGGGAGATAAATCTGATTTCTACATAACACCGTAAAGGTGAAGGTCAGATTTACTCCAAAGTGGTTTAAGGAATAAAATAAGCCCATTTCCAGCTTTCACTAATCACTTTGTTACAGTTTTCTAAGAGTTGACACTGATGACCAGTCTACACCAGTCTTCTAGTCCTGCTTACCATGTGTAATAGCAAGATAACTACAGGTCCTCTTGGTAGTAAGTGGTTAGAAGTGACAAGCATGTCATGTCATGTTTTTACCCCAGACCAGTGGAAAGTCATGGTGACTTTGTTCACACTAATTTCTCGACCTTGACTTTTTTCCAACACTGAATCAATGTGCCCAGATGAAAGGTTACATTTTCCTGTCTAATTAGAGAGAAGAGCTACTATTTTCAGGCACATACTGCAATTTTGTTGCACAATGAAGTTACTGTAACTTTCAGTTGGTAGAAAAACACTGAATATGTCAAACAGGACTAAACACAAATCTGACTTGGGCTTCTCTGTGTTTTTTTATTCCTTCACTTTTTCTGCCTGTTTTGCGGTCGTCACAATGAAATATTTCAAATGTTGTCATTGTGATTGTTATTCAAATGCTCATTGCCAAGCAATACAGCTGCAGTCAAGTTAGTATCACTACATCTGAAATAGAAGTCGGATTGTCGCTCCACTATGCCTTTTGATATGATTGGCAAAAAGAGATGTTAATAGTTTTTGTATTCTGTTGCACTGGGGATCCACGCAAACAAAAACCTAAGCTGTCCAACAATCTAAAATATTCATTTTTGTGATTTCAATACGATTTTTTTTTTTTTTTTGCCATTGTGACAAACCTCCAGATAGTTGTAGATTTTTAACCATTTCGTTCAGGTTTGCTGTGAAAGTGGGAGACGGCTTGTCATTGGTGTCCTGGGTCAGGTTGGGCTTGATATTGGAAAGCCCTGCTGCCAGATAACGAGCTGAAATACACCAACAAACATGTTTGTGAAAACAAGAATCATCTTAGAAAACAGTTCAAGAGCTGTGGTCACATTCATGCCTGTGCCTGTAAACTGCTGTGTGTGCGGTTTTAAAAACAGGAGCAGCATGTCAACTCAATCGGAGGCAAATGAAGAAGTGTTGCCGCTGCGTTCGGCGGAAAGACCAACGCTGACAACCAATCAAACACATGTAATAATTATTTTCACTAAGCTTTTGGCCTTTAAAACCCTGATATTTAGTTCACTTGATTTCAGAAGGAGGCTGGTGACATTAACATTACTGCAGCATAGAGTATTTAAGATGAGTAGAAGAAGACTCACAGTGAACGCCGAGGGCGATGAGTCCAGCCAGGAGTAAAACATTCAGGATTCCCAAAAATATAATAACTTCTAGGTAAAGTCTCTTCTTGGAGCTGCTTAAAACTTAGCAAGCAAAATTAATATTAACTTTAATAATAATAATAATGATAAAATACATAATGCATTTCTCTGTTATTTCATTCTTACCTCTGTCCTTACATGTAGGAGCTTCGTAAGCAAGTTCATTAGAATCTAAATTCCCATAAGTGCCTTCCATTGCTTGATGCTCAGCATTTGTCATCTAAAATCTGCTGCAGTCGTTACGTTCAGTAAAGACTGCAGAAAAGAGCTATGTCACCCGATAGGAAATACCATAATTAGCGATAATGGCAGAATAAAGAAACTTGTGACCACAGTTTCAACATACCTGTGTAGATTTGTGTAGATTTGCTGATTTTGCTCTGAGTTTCCTCAGTTTTTTTTTGAGTAAAATTGTTTTAGATCTTTCAGCTCTTGAACTAAAGATTCCTCTAACGTGAGACTTTTCGTTGCCGTTTCCCTCTTGCTAAGTTTGCTCCCTACACACTGACTGAACAGTAGGTTCCAAATATTCTCACTTTTTAATCTTCTGTATAAGAGGTTTAGTTTTAAAAGAATCAACAACTCACTGCGTTTCATTTACTTTGCACTTTTAAAGCGAGTATCTTTATCGTGTTGTCGTGTCGACTGGCTTTGGGAGTTCATCAGGAGATTTAAGGAGGGGGAAAGTTTGTTCCTTTAGCAGGGTGTCGTTGCTGTACTTGACTGGGGCACCAGGCACAGATCTACTGATCCAGCATTGTTTATTCATGACTATTATCATTTTTTTGTCACTTCAAAGAGTCTAACTTGTTTAAGATCCTTTCTGATAAACATCTAAAATCTATGGAAGAGGTTAAAAATTTGCATTTAAGTCCAACACTGGATGTTCATCAGAAGAAATCATGTTTATGAATTAAAAAGAAAAAAAAAAGAGTGCTTTTTAAATATGCTAAATATTCATGCAAGTGTTAAATACATGTTACTTTGATACAAGACAAAGCTTTTTTCTACTTGCAAAAGACCAAAGAAATGTTTATTATTATCCTTTTGCCTCACTTCAGAAATATTTTTTTTAACAAAGAGAAATAAAATTAGAATGAAACTTGAATTTGTGAACGGATAAGGTTTATGACACAACGGTTTGATTTTATTCCCTTAATAAAATCATCATGCACAGGCACCAACATTTCCAAACATGTCTGGACCTGTTCCCGTCAGCTTCACCTGATGCTCATCAGTAATGAGTCAGGAGAAAGAACAAAAAAAGCCACCGGCTTTGGCAGAAACTCTGGCTGCCTTTATGTGACGCTTTAAACCAAGAAGCACATGAGCAATACATTTCTTTTTCAAGTCAGCTTGAAGTAAATGCATTTGAATTGACACCCTGTACTCTGATCACTCAGCATTCATTCATCTGTCCATCCGTCCATCTCTAGCAGGAACAAGTCATTTGGTTATGTAGTGTGAAAATAGAGGGAAAAGGGAATTTATACTGCAATGCAGTGCAGTGGTTCAAGAAAGAAGTGAAGTCGTATAAGATATTTAGAAAACAATACATTAGAAGCTTTTTCCGTCCATAGCCATAGTCCAAGTGCTCGAATATGGCGTATCAAGTGGATATTATGCAAACTATAGGGGTTCGCGGTCGCTCCCACATTTATTTGCATGCAGAGCGGGACCTGCAGTTTCTCTCCCGCTGCAACTTTTCGCGCTATGGTTTGGGCATTGGCAGCGCCATTCGTGTAAACCCCCACCTGGCAGCTCTCACTTCCATCTGTCTTTCAGTTTCAGACGTTAATTACATCCCACGGCAGAGACAAACGCCTCGTTGATTAGTTAAAGGCGTTATCAGCGGCTTTTGTAGGCCACGCGTCTCTGTGGGAATTGGAAAGAAGCAGCGGTGCAAGCCAAAACTGTCCGCAGAAGAGCAAAGATTGTTGGTAAGGACGATGAGCCCTGGCGTCCAAATTGTGTGCATGTTTACAAAATCATTTCTGTCGGACAAATGTCCCCTAATTAATAAAGGTAATAACCATGAAGAAAGCATTTAATAGAACGACGTGATTTGGAGTATTGGCAGTCTTTTTGTTGCCGTCAACGAAAAAAATTAAGCATTACTGATATACGTTATACTACTTTTTTGTTCCCAATATTTTTATTGCGTTTCATAACTCATCATAAACAAGATCATAAATACTCTGTGAAGGAACTTTACGGGCTTTTTCTGGGGATTGGGTGTGTGTTCGATATTGCTGAAGATCCCGTTTCCACACAAAAACCGCATCTGTCACATGCGGTTTGTGGTATAAATGGGATCTTCGACGACATCCTAAGTTAGGAAGCAGGGTGCGAAAACACGTTGAGAGTGAGACCTCTTTTTTTTCCCCCAAAACCTATCTTGAAATGAGCGCGCCGGCTGCCCCGCCACCAAAGTAAAAGGCGTGGTCGTTCAGCCTCTCATTCCCTATGAAGCTCAGAGCGCAGTACTGTTGATTGGCTGGAGCTCGGTGACGACACCAACCAACGCGGTTTCCGATTGGCTGGAGCAATCCAGCTGCTTCAGAGCGCCAGAAAACAAGCTTGAGCGGGTGTTGCTGTTCAAGCGGGGCAGTAGTACACAGTGTCCGCTCTCTGGATGTCACGCAGGACACACATAAGCGGTTAGGAGTTACCCGCTAATTTTAAAGAGGGAAAGAAGTGGCTATGTTTGGCTGAAGCAACTAACGCGGTGACAAGACTGTGACCCGCATCGGAATACATCATTTATTTCAACGGTCACAAAAAGGTGAATAATTGTGCATTTCTTCCAGTTGTTTCCTGTTATCTGTGTCATGGTATGCTGCTCCACTGACCTAATACCTTCAGCTAAGTTGATAATTAAACTTATTTTTGATCTCTTTTACTATGTGTAAGTTACAAATAAAGTATTTTTAGTTCATAGGTAGCTCATGTAGTGTAAGTAATTAGGATTAATTTAGCCGAACTGGCCCTTTTCTGGTTGATATAGTTAGCGGTATAAGTTACGTTTCAGATCGGATTAAACTTTGATTTGTTGCAGTGTAATAACACATTAAGTTTCTATCATATGGCACCGTTTATGTCTCAGCAGGTTAAGCTTAAAACATGGTAATAAGGGAGGGAATTAGCTTGCTGTTAGCCCGCTAGTTACCAGATGTTTGCGCCAAATTCTTCTGAACGTGTAGCCTGACATTAAAGCTACTCTTCCGCGGTGTGTTTCTTTACTACTGATCAACGTACAATAATGATAAAACAGATGGGTAACGAAGTGTGGATCCCATTTGGAGGATTTGCTAAAACGAAAAGTTTTCAAAAGCATACAGAAGTGCCATTTCTGGTTTACGGTCAGTTGGGTCGATGACATCACAAGAGGGACGAGCAAGTCAATATCTGGATCCTTTGATCAGCTTGGAGATTTATTCTCAGACATCAGAGCTGAGAATAAATCCGTGCATTAAATCACATCTGAGTCGAGAGGGTTCTAGTTACAAATCGAGGAAGGCGGTGGAATTAGCTTCCTGCACAGCAAAAGGCTCTGGATCAGAAATCCAACAGGGAAACCCAGAAGTCGCTGAACTCCAAGTTCACTATCCAACATGCTACGCATTTGAAATGTTAAAATTGTAAGTATAAGCAAGGGATGCACAATATAACTAGTATTTATCGCAGCATTTATTCATTTTCTTGCTCACAGCCATCTGAATCTATGAAAAAGTGCAATTTCTCTTTGCGATTAATAAAATATTTTTGAATTTGAAGCAAAAAAAAAAAAAAAAAAGGTTGTTGCATAGGTAATAAGCAGTAACAAAATATTGTTTTGTGGATTCAAGTCTGAGCACTGTTACTTTTTTGGCAGGTTTTCCAAATGGAGGTGGAATGCCTGGCACTGAAAGACCTCACAAGTGTGGGGAAAAGTTTTTCTGTTCTTAAAGAAGATGGGAGCCACGGTGAAAAGGTGGGCTTGGCTGTGCGTTTTACTGTTGAATGGAAGCGTGCACATCTACGTCTAGTCAACTGCATCCAGTAAAATCCGGCAAAACTGTTTCAATCTCAACCTTGCACGACAAGCGCAAACGTTCCCGATTCTCACCAAACTCTCTCTGTGTCGCAGGAAAACGTGTGTTCAGAGAGGAGGAGGTCCACTCCGCTGAAACCGTCGGAGTCCGGCGTTCCCGTTTTCCTGGTGAGCCGGAAGGCGTCGCCCTCCGACCTGGCCCACATCACTCCCGTCAAGTGTGCGGGCCTGGCCGAGCCGTGGTCGCCCACGGCCAACCTGAAGGTGCTCATCAGCGCCGCCAGCCCGGACATCAGAGACAGGGAGATGAAGAAGGTTCTGTTCAGACCTATAGAGAACGACAAGGACCAGGTGGTAGACTCAGAACCAGCGGTGGAGGATGCAGAGGTAGAAGACCCAACTCAGGTATTTGGACCCTGGAAAGATTGGTACCTAGCTCAATCTTGATAGACATGACGTATTAAGAGGTGAAAAACAATTATGGAGTCTTATTATATATATATTTTTTAGTTTGAAGGGGCTTTTGAGGAGGAGGATGCAGAGAAGAAGCCGAGCAGGAAGGAGAAGAGCCTGGGTCTGCTTTGCCAGAAGTTCCTGGCTCTTTACCCTGATGACCCACCAGCCCACAGCCCCGTATGGATCTCGCTGGATGAGGTCGCAACCAATCTGGGTAAGTTCAAGACAGCGATCGGAAGAGCAGCTTTACCTTTTTCACGACCCGGGGCCGATTTCATAAATTCCACTACGGCTGCCAGGAGTGGAGCGCCGCCGGATCTACGACATCGTCAACGTGCTGGAGTCGCTGACCATTGTGGGCCGGATGGCCAAGAACAGCTACACCTGGTATGGGCGACAGCGGCTGTGGAGCACGCTGGAGGTGCTGCAGCGGAAGGGCCGGGAGCAGGGCTACCACCTGCAGATGGACCTGCCCGCCGAGGCCAGGAGGTCTGGACTGAGCCGGGAGGAAGACGGAGGGGATGGAGACTCAGGAAATGGTAAAAAAAAAAAAAAAAAAAAAAAGACAATCAGAGAAATACCAATGCTTTAGGCATTTGTTGATCAATTTAAATTTCCTCTTCTCAAACAGCCTGAGTGTGAACTTAAATCTGCTTCGTTCTGCAGCCGGGGGCAACAGAAAGGACAAATCCCTGCGCATCATGAGCCAGAAGTTTGTCATGCTCTTCCTGGTGTCCAAAACTCAAACCGTTACCCTGGACGCGGCGGCCAAGGTCCTCATCGAGGAGAGCCAGGACTCCTCGAGCCACAGCAAGTACAAGAGTAAGAAAGAACCACAAGGCGTCGCACTTGTTTTGGTCCAAAAATCGGAATACAGCCCAGAAACGTTTCACTTTCTTTACCCATTTAGCCAAGGTGCGGCGTCTGTATGACATCGCCAATGTGCTGACCAGCCTGGAGCTCATCAGGAAGGTTCATGTCAGAGAGGAAAGAGCCAGGAAGCCGGCCTTCAAGTGGCTGGGGCCCGTGAAATTCAGCAGCTCTGGAAAAATGGGTAAGAATTAAAGAAAAGCTCATACTGATGGAAAAGTGGAAGGAAAGATCTGCTGAATGGAATCAGCTTATTTTCAGCTTGAGTGGTTATGAAATGAAAAACCTGGTTGCACTCAGAACAAAACTTTTAAGTGCGGACATTGCAACTAAGTGAAGAGGACTCAGAATTAGCTACTTTGAGTTATAAAGGCATGTAGCAAACCAAACTATTTCCTGTGACATTTTCAAGCATGTCTGCAGGTTGTGAAGGAGAGCAAAACTAAGAGATAACAGGAAGTAGGGGCGCACTGATTGCAGTTTTGGCCAATGACATTTTTTTTTTTTTTTTTTTTTTTGCTGAAAAGTTGCTAAATGTAGCTATAAATATAGCTAATATAGCAAAGTCCCTAAGTCGGTGACTACAGCGGGGTTTCTGTTGTTAGCTGCCCGTGTGCAGATGTGACCTTGTGGGGGGGTTTGTCGGGTTGATTTTAAGACTTTTGCTGAGGTAGGTAAGATCGGTTAGATAAGATGGATTTCTGAAGTATCAGCTGACCTCCCAAAAGTGGAAGAAATTGGGCCAATTTATCAGTTTACCTCTAACAGGAAGGCTAAACATAGTGCAGCAAAGTAGATCTTTGTATGAAGAAACACAAAATACAGAGTTAAATTAAGGATTTATATTCTCCAAAGAATTCACATAGTTTCAGTAATGCTAACCATGCCATTATAACTAACATAAGTTGCTATATGAAATATGAACCCTATAATTACTTTATTTTAGAATAGTAAAAGTGCTTTACAGCTTTTGCTCAAACATCATAGCTCTTCAAGGTAAATTAGAACCCAGCTTAAAATTAAAAAAACAATCGGAAGCTGGCGATAACATTCTGATTGGTGCATCTGCATCAGACATGCATGTCCAAAGCTTTGCCTAAATTCCGGTACCGTCGCATGTTTTTTTTTTTTTTTTTAACAGGAAGCTCCTCGGATGTCGCACAGAGCGAGGCCGCAGCGAACGAGGACTTCAGGAAAGGAAAGATGGCCCGCCATTCCTCCTTCACCGTCACACCTGCTGCGGCTGGCGCGCAGCGGCAGGTCAGCTCCGCCCCCAGCAGCCCGCGCCACCACCTAGCAGGTACCAATCACACGAGGATGCTAGCTTTGTCTGGTTTTAGCTCAGAACATGCAACTAAACCTGATGTTCTGCACGCTGCAGGTATCCAGAATCAATCTTTGGATTACTCAAGAAAGTCCACGACCAACAGCCCCGTGTGTCAGCTGCGGTGTGGAGGCGGCACAGAGTGAGTTCATACTGAAACATTCTTAAGCCTTGGAAAAGAATTTTGTCTCATTTCAATTTTTGTCACATTTTGTTGCGTCACAACCAGCGTTCGATGCTTTTTGTTGAGATTTTGTGAGACGAGCCAACAGGAAAGAGTAAAGCTGAAGGAGAATCAAACTAATTCCCAATCGGGTTTTGATTTGGACTTTGACTAGGCCATTTTAAGCATACAGGCTTGTTTCTGTCCAGCAGCTGCCTCAGCATGCCGCTGTACGCCCAGCTCACACACACCGCCAGCAGCTCCCTGCCATCGGCCTCCACTCGCCCCACTGCTGTGGCCGCGCAGCCCTGCCCCGAGCGCCTCCTCGTCCCCTCCCCACACTGCCTGGCCTACCTGCCCAGCCTCTCACACCCCTCCGTCGTCATGCTCTACAAGCCGCCGGAGCAGCAAGAATGGGCGCCTGAAGGTCAGAGGTCAGCCAAGAGGGCGTCTGAGGACGAGGGGAAGAGGAGAAGAGAGTCGGGTGAGGAGGAGGAGGCAGTGTTGAAAAAGAAGAGCAGATCTGGTTCAGAGACGTCTGAAAAGGTGAGGGGACAGTTTGTGGCGTTTTGGTTCAATCCTGTAGAGGTCTCTCTGGTCTGCGCATCCTTAAAAAGTCTACAATTCATGCATAGGTATATTAGCAGCTGTATTTGCAGGAACCATTGGTTAGGGTTCATTTCTTTTGTACATTTCTGACATTACACAGGTTTTAAATTTCATTCCTAATGGCCTTGCAAAGGTTTTTAAAAGTCTTTATTTTGAATTGGTGAATCCTGCAGAAACCCTTTATGAAAGTGTCATCCTAAATCCCTGTATTTGTTTCTGTGCAGATCGGCGCTCAGTCTCAAAGAGAAACAGCAATGTTCTCAGAGACGGGCAACACTTCTGCTGTATCGTGCCCCTCTGGCCAGCAGAGGGCCACAGAGAGTCGTGCTGGTGACAGCATTGGGGAGAACACACAGCCATCACACTACCTCTACGTCCCCAACAATGCAGGTAAAACATGCCACACTCAGAAAGTAGACATTAAAAATATAAACTTTTAAGAATAAAGAAATTATAGGCTCTCTTCTTCTTCATGCCTCTTATTCAGGATTAAACAACTTCAACTTCCTTATCCCCGCTGGACAGCCTGCAGCCAACCTGTCTCTCCCTCCCAGCAGCGTGCCCACCATGGCTCTGCCGTATGTCCTGGTGCCTACTGCCGCACTCTCTCACTACCCCTTGGTGGCCGGTGGCGTACAGCAGAAGCAAACGTCCGATAATCCCAGCGGTCTGCGTTTCAGTCTGCCGCCCATGTTGTCCCCCGCCGCCTTCATGGTGGGGACGGCGCCTCATAGCGTGATGGAGGCATCAGAAGTCAGCGTGCAGCGTCTTCCATCGGCGGTCACTCCGGAACAGGGCAGACACCACGTGTCGGCAGTGGGGACGCCGCGCTCTCCCGCAGGGCCCAGACAGAACGTCGGTGTCAGCACACCAGAACCTTTGGTACGGACCGGCTGTAGAACCTCGGTCTTTCTCTTTCTCCTGCTTCCGTCTTCAAATTCACTCATACGGAATTATGATGCTGCCACAACCATGCTTCATGTTTCTGCTGCGCGTTACATTTTGTTTGTTGGTCAAAAGGTTCTGTTTGGGTCTGGTCCAAACAGACCACTTTCTTCCATTTGCTTGAGTGAACTAAACTATAGCTTGATGTACACACCATCGTTATGGGTTCTATTTGAAAAGATACACAGTCAAAAATAATTTGGATTATTTCGCCTGTCAGAGGAAAAATAAAATTGGAGTTAACTTCTCAAAGTCATATTTTCACCATGCTATTCATATTTTAATAAATGCCACAGCTCTAAGCATCTAATTAGCAAGATAGGTATTTTGCTCCTAACTAAATACTTGGAGGTAAGTTTTTACCTTACTAATTAAACATTTTTGATGCAGAGCTAAATATTTAGCTCTAAGCAAAATTTTAGTTTGCTCAGTATGTAATTGGTTTGAAAATAAATATTTAGTTTGCTAATTTAGTTTGAAACCGTGACATATATTAATTATATAACAGGCCAAATTATTGCTAGTATTTTTTGACAGAATTAACTTAATAAATAACACTCATACTTCCAGTCACACCTTTCTTCTGCTCTCTTTTCTCAGACTCCACATACCCCCAAGGACACCACAGCTTCCTCTTCCAAAGCGTTCTTCCAGACCCCAGGAACTCTGGGAAGTGTAGTGAGTGCTGTGCCAGCCGCTCGGAAAAGAGGCTCTGCACAGAGGAGACTGGATGTCGGCCACTCAGCGGCGCCTTGAAGGGATGAGAGTTTGCTTTTAGGCTAGCCACTTTAAAGTGGGGACACTTTAACGAAAGCTTTTGGTGCTCACGTTTCCCGGAAACAAAAGGGAGAAGAAATGTTTTAGCAAAAAGACTGATGTTTATTTTTTTACTATGTATCACTCTGAAGGTATTAGCAAATCAAATATGCCTCGAGGTTCGATTCCAGGACATTTCACGGTAAATTAGCCAAGCAGTATTGCCAATCTACTGCCCTCTCGTGGTGGGGATTGGTAACCGCTCTGTCTTTTTTTTTTATTTATTTTTTTTTATTAAATTCAGTCTTAATATTCCCTCCCATACGTGATCAAGCTACCTAATTCTTCCTATTTTATGTATTAAAGCCCAACTAGTATTTATACTTTAGCTAATATATGTTAATTACAGAAGCTGTAATGGGACACTTAGTTTTCTTTTAGCACTAAACATTTCTACATAATATGCATCTAATTTTAAAGAGATCTGTAGCCGGCCCCCTTTGTATTGTGTTACCTGAAGAAGGTGTAATAGGAAATCTGCTCTCGGTTAGTGGTAGGAACAACCTCGTTTTAGACATTTCTGTACAAATCACTAAAGCCTTAAATGTTTACAGCCTGTCACGTTGATATCGCTCTTCAGGAGGATGTTACTTATTTTATTTTCAGGGTAAACCTCAAAAGCCCAGCGCTAATACTAAGAACGAAATGTGACGATGCTCTCAGGTGCTTGAATACTGGTACTGCATGAAATGTATTTATATCGGAGTACTGTAAAAGACGTACAGGGGAATCGATCTTATGTGTTTTTAAACTTTGTTCTCACATGTCCAGCAACCTTACAGATACCTGAGTTGGATGTTGACAGCTGAGATAAGAATGTTGTCTTTAACCACTTTTTCTCTGGTTGGTCTTGCTTTCAGTCAACCCAACAGAAATGCTGGTCCCTAGTCACACCACTCTTAACCAGTGGGTGCGTGGGTCTCTCTTTTACAGGTTAACGTGAGTTATTAATATTCCTAAATAGCCGGTGTTCACTAGCAGAATGTGGGTTTCTGTGTTGCTATCTCACTGTAGCGCTGCTCTCTATAGTTCTGGGAGTGTACCGGTTTTTCTTCGATGCATTTCACAAGCTTCATTTCAATAAAATGTGTGATGTTTTGGGGTTTTTTTAAGTTTTGTGTTACATGTGTCTTTTCATTCTAACATTCCAGTCAGCCAACAAACAGCAACCAGTCTTTATCAGAAGACAATAACATATTAATTTATTGAGAAACTGCGGTATTACACTGTTTAAAACGCCATGTTGTGTCAGTTTTTATGCCGAACCAAGGCTCGGTGCTGCCTCGTGCCGCTTACGTCACACTCCGCCGGTGGTGATGAAGCTGCTCTGTCAGGTGCGCTCCGCCCTCTACGTCCGAGCCAACAGTAAATGGTTGTTGGTTTTTTTCCCCCCCAAGTGCTGAGCTCACTCCTCCGTGAAGCTCCTCCTCCCGGGGAAACAGTAGAAATGTGGAATATGTGGCATTTCGGCTTCGCCGTTAACAGTCTGGAACCTCCGTGGAAGCGTCTACATTCAGGGTTAACGCGGAGCAGCAGCTAAGCTTTTCTAACCTCCGGGACCAGGTCTGCCTTTTAATTCGTAAGTACAGTCTAATTTTTGTTTTCTACCATCTAGAACACTCTTAATGATAATGTTACTATGTTTGTGTTTATAGTATTGAAGGTAATATTTAGCTAGGTGCGGGGCTGCTTTCCAGCTGCATTTGCCAAGTGACGCAATGTTTATTATTTAGTGGAAATAACTCGGCTGGTTGTAGTGTTTTACGCTCAGCCTAAAAATAAGCCACATAATACATCTGTTAAAGCTCAGTTACAGTGTTTAAATTTTACCCTTATTTAACAAAAAATATATATATATATTTACCTTTCCCATGACGTGTCCTGCGTGTGCTCTCATTTTTACCTTAAGAGTTCCACAGTGCTTGAGTTCTGTTAGTGTCGGTTCTGAAAATCAACTTTAATACAGGCTGTTGCAGGTCCCCTTCTTGGGAGTAATTAGTGAAAGCGGGATCAACTTTCCCACTTTAAACCTAAATGCAAACGAAGCAGACCTTACTTCCTATTGGTCCGTTTCAGTGAAAGTGCACCTTACGCAGACCTGGATAAGTTTCTGAAAAGGAAACGGAAAAAAATTATTTCCGGACTGTAACCCGCTCTATCCCATCCGCAACTGTTTTTTTTTTTGTTTTTTTTAAAAACCCAAAAGGGATTATGAGAGAATGGTTATTTTTTTTCATTCTATAACAGATGTTTTCATCTGGCTATCTTCCATTCATCTGTGTGGGAACCCCCCCGAAAGAATAGAGATGTATTCATATTTCAATATTAAATTACCTATTCTTTAAAAAAGTCATATCCATCCTCCAATCTCTTCCAGGGGGAGAAAAAAAATTATTAAACCAATCTACATTTTCATACTTTATTCACTATCTTCCTTTTAAATTGCTCTCCTCTCCATGTTTCATATTGAAATATTGCAAACCAAGGCTAATAAAGAAAATACTGACCAAAAAGAAAGTAAAAAAAAAAGAAGCGTCAGAAAAATGTGTAGACGCCCTGTAATCCCCCACTACTTTTCTACTCTCTCCGGTTACTTTTCAGCAGGTCAGAGTTCACATAACTTTCATATTTTCATCCGTCGACCAGGAGTGAATCTACAAAGCCTGAAAAGAGCGTAGCTTCTCACTCACACTCCGTCATGCGCTGATCCCAGGGCCGCTGCAGCCCGAGGCATGGCGCCTCGCGAACATTCCTCTGGGTATTAGTCTGCCCTCTTGTTTGGGCTGACCTTGTTTGCACAGCTTTGTTTTTATTTTCCTCTGGGTGGCAGATGCGGCCATGATTTGGGGCTGATGCCTCAAATTATGGACCGTAAGCGCGGCAACCACAGGCTTTTATGGATGGTGGAGGGGGGGGGAGTACAGTGTCAGAATGCAGAACGGCCTTTTGTTGCAGGGCATGTCAAAGCAGGACGGTCATAATCTCACCACCTTTCCGCAGAAAGACGCACAATGCCCAACTGGGGAGGAGGCAACAAGTGCTCGGCGTGCCACGGAACGGTTTACCACGCCGAGGAGGTGCAATGCGACGGGAAGAGCTTCCATAAATGCTGTTTTCTCTGCAGTAAGTACATCTGGGAAAACACACAATGGGAGACGGAGTGTTTATGGGAGATCCGCTCAGCGTTCATGTAAGCAGAAAAGAAAAGAATAGTAAAATAAGTCGTCGCGTCATGGTAACAAAAGGATATTACAATAGCCACGAGGTCACAGATGAAATCTGAGAAGTTTAGAAGTTAAGGATGTCAACAGTGTGTGAACTCGCCCACGCCAAGCGAGTGAAAACCTGAAGCAGAATCTTGCTAAATGCAAAAAAAAACAACAAAAAAAACAATGGAGTGTTGCTTCAGCTAAAGGTCAGAAGATTTATAGCAAAAGAAGAGAATTTCTGACTTTGAAAAGTCAGAAATTTTTGAAATAACCTCAAATTGTGATGTTAACCTCAGAAATCTTCAGGAAGAAAAACATGGGAGAGTCCAGAGTTTAAAAATATGTCAAATGTTTGACTCCTCTGATTTCTGTTAGTGTTTTTTCAAGCAAGTTTTGGATTTTTGAAATCAATGTCAGAAATCTTATAAAAATACTTCTGAATTTTTTTGGGGGAAATATGCTATTTTAATAACTACCGTAATTACATCTACGGTGGCTTTAACATGCCGTCAATAGGAACAACTTGGCTAAATGAAGTTTCACTTATTTATTTTTTTCATGTTTTCTTGTTTGTCATGGTGAATTCACACACAGTTAACGTCCTTATCTTAAATAGCCATAAACATCTCAGATGTCATCTATGACCCTGTAACTGCTGTACAGTCACTTTTATATAATGATGGGAAATAAAATCCACACTCTTACTCTTCCAAATTTTATGTTTCAACATAGGAAAGCCCACAAGACTCCATATTTTAATTATTTAGCTTCATAAGTCTGCTTATGGAGACTCGGAAAACTACCAAAAAGTCAAATTAATGTAATGTATAGTAAAAGTCCATCAGTGGAGCGTCACTGATGTGAAGTGAATACATTAAAGTTTTCACTTCTTTAGCCACAACTTACAAAGCTGTGGCTAAACTCTTCCGTCTCAGTACATGGCTCCACCTGATCGGATGTTGTTAAGCCGATAGTTATGCAAATTTGCTGCATATATTTGCTTATCTGGAATATGGGGAGATGTGTGTTGGTTTCACAGCCATGAATGGTCATGGAAGCTGAACTCTGTCTCACCTCTTCATCAACAGGATTTTATTTAATTTTATTTTTTGCTTAGGTTATTGAGTTCACGTTTTTCTTTTTGTGGAACGGCTGAACCATTTCACCCCCGTCTTGAACTGGCCTCGAAGGAACCCTGATTAGGAGGATTACACGTATCTGTAGGCAAGAAGAAAATGATCAAAGCAGCAGAAAAGGTTTATTTCTCACCTGGTTTAGAGAGCTCGCTTTGTTAAATCTTTTTTTTTAAACACTTGTGTACGGGTCTTTTGAGTCCTTCCCTTTGTTTCTCTTGCACCATGAAAGACATCTTTATTTGCACACTGTAGAAAGAAGGGGCCTCATATGACTCTCTGTACTTATTGTCCGTTTGCTCACAGCCAAAGCCTCTGACCGTAAAACTGATGATGTAACTGTACAGTGGAGAGGAGGAACAGTAAACACTGGGAAGATAATCAAGATGGAGGGATTGGACGTGCTTTCACCATAGAAACGATGCTCACCATTCAGCGAAAATCTTTGTCAAATGTTGGTCTGACTTTGATGTTATTTATCTACAAATGAAGGGAAACAGAATTATAATCAGAAGAAAAAAAAAAATTGAAACCTAAATGATCAATCTGTTTAGTTTTTGAACCGTTTTCATGATCTAACCGGAAGTGTTTCAGCTCATGTCCCTGCGTCTTTGTGCGCGTCCCCAGTGGTCTGCAGGAAGGGTCTAGACAGCACCACGGTGTCCATCCACGACCAGGAGATCTACTGCAAGTCGTGCTACGGGAAGAAATACGGACCAAAAGGCTACGGCTACGGTCAGGGAGCGGGAACGCTCAACATGGACCGAGGCGAGCGGCTGGGAATCAAACCGGAGGAGTAAGTTGGCCAGCCCCATCGGTGCAGAATGATTACAGAATCATAGGTTGTTCGTTTTCGTTACTAGGCCTCCTTTTGTCGTTCTAATTCAGTCCCAATTTTCAACTCCAACCTGACTCTTTGCAGTTCTTGTATATGAGCGGTCACAGGACTTGAGTGGTGCAGGGAGGTCGACGAGTTCTGTGGCTCGTTATGTGGAATGATGCTTATTAGATGTGGCTGCTGACTGAGACAACATGCCAACCGACTGGATGTTCTGCTCAAAAGCTAGCAGAACCAAGCTTCACATGGAATCAGTCATTATGGCATTGCAAGCTTATGTATCTTTTTTTTTTTTTCTTTTAATGGAAAGCAACCATCAGCCTCATACACACCGATATGTCAGGTGATTAGTTATGAAAGAGTTGATTATGTAACCCAAAGAACCCTGTTCTCACTCTGCTCTCAGTCCTTCACAACAAAGACCCTCATTCAGTCATCTCTTAGTAAACACTGGATCAGGGGTCCTAGAGTGGGGGAGGAGTCAGGTTTATGCTTCCATCTTAAAAAATAAACATGTTTATTCCTTTATCTTTCTCATTTTTGTCACAATCAGGTTGTCCGTGCTTACTTAAAGTCTTAAAAAGTCCTCATGTATCTAAAACAAGGCCTTAAAATTTCTTATATTCATTAAAAAAATAAGTTAGCCTTAAATATATTAATCACAGGTCTTACATTTTGTCTCGGCAGGTCTATTTGGTGTTGTATTGTTTTTTTTTCTTGCCGAGTGGCATTCAGACGCCTTTGTGTTCTTTGACTCGAGGGGTTTACTGCTAACAAGCCCTTGGTAGCTAGCTAGCTAGCATTTTTGCACTGACCATGGCTAAGTGTAAAATTATCACTACTTAAAAAAAAAATAAAATCCTAAATTTGAGGTGGTGAAACCTTAAAATTAAGTAGAAACCAACAATATCTCATTGTCAGATTCTTAATGTTGATAATGTAAAAGGGGAAAGAACCTGTTGACTGGGATTTATTATTTCATCTTTCCTCCTGTAGGACTCAGATTCACAAACCTACAACCAACCCCAACCCGTCCAAATTTGCCCAGAAGTTCGGCGGCTCGGATAAGTGTGCACGGTGTGGAGACTCGGTCTATGCAGCCGAGAAGATCATGGGGGCGGGCAAGGTGAGGCCACAACAACCGCTAGCATCAGCTTGCAATGAAAACTTCCCTCTCATCTTTTAAAATCAAAAATCAAAATCCAATCTTACGAGTGACATTGTAAGTGCATTGAGACCTTGAACCTTTTGACATTACTTATCTGTATTTATTTGTAAACAATTGAAAAAAAATAAAATCTTAGAAGCAGCTTTGTGTTGATCCGTCACCTAAAATCCCTATGAATCCATAGAAGCTTGTAGCTGTCATGTACAGGGCCTCCATGCATCCTTAAAAAGTCTTAAGTTCGTGCAACAAAAATGAAGGTCTTGAAATGCCTTACATTTTTAAATGAATTTTAGTCTGAAATATGTTAATCACAGATCTTCAGTTTTGTCTTGGCGGGACCGCTGAATCATTTAATCTTGTATATTCCAGGATTTTCTACTAGAAAAAGTTTGTGTTTGCACTCAAACATCTTGATCGCGTTCTGCGTCTCAAGGTGGTTGAGGCTACCGGTAACTAGCTGCTAATGTATCCTTGCTAGCTGGCTATTTTGCATCCATCATAGGTTAGTGCAAATGTTTCCCCTGTTGGATGGACGATGTTTGAACATTTTTGTGGAAACATAGGTCTTAAAAAGTCTTTCATTTGAGTTGCTGAAGCCCACAGAAACTCTGTTGTAACAAAGTATGAAAAGGTTTCAACAGGGTGAGCAGTGATGAACCTGCCAATGTGAGGCCTCTGCTGATTTACAACAGATGAGGTCACATTACACATTAGGAAATTAATGAACCGTATAAACAAATCCTCAAATAATAATTGTTGTCAGAGAAGAAGAGGGTGTTTTTTGTTATTTAGAGGCAGACCAAAGTATTTCCTCTAGCTGATGGGCTGTGGCTTCACTAAAGAGCTGATTTATGGGCCATGATGTAACCAGAAGCAGTCGTTAATGTTTTTCCAGATGAGAGCGAAGCCTTCAGTTGGTGCTGAAACCCTAACCTGTAATTTCCAGAGTAATGAAGACACCAAGAGGAGCCCCCAGGCTGCTGGGAAACTTTCCTTTATGGCTTTTAATGGAGGAATTTAGAGGTTTCAGCCTACATCTGGAATCTGTTAAAATCACTTCTGTCTTACAAATCTGTAAGGAGTTGGAAAATTGATTTATTTTTTGTGTGGACATTTTACACAAACCTCAATGAACTTTATTGTGACTTTTTTGTGAATCTGAAAGAAGAAAAAAAAAAAAGCAATCTATGAGACAATCTAGCAAGAAGAAAATTAGAATATAGCGAGTGGAATATTAAAGTTTAACTCCACGTTGATTACTTTTGCAATAACAAATAGCTCTATCTGAATCTGTAATAATCAAACTGGCAAGTTCAAGTAATTGTACCATCTGATGGACAGCATAATCATACTTTCCTTTGCAAATGTAAATAAAAGTGAGCAGAAATTGAACTAAACTGTCACTTTCTTCGGGGTTCTCTCTACGCAGCCGTGGCACAAGAACTGTTTCCGCTGTGCAAAATGTGGCAAAAGCCTGGAGTCGACCACTCAGACTGAGAAAGACGGAGAAATTTACTGCAAAGGTAAGATGGAAATGAATGTGATGACAGCCAGTCACACTGATGTAGCTTTGCTTTTCCTCATCTGAATAATCTACTGTAATAATCTCATCCTTATGTAGTAACCAGATGACTCCTGAAGACAATTTTCTTCAGTAGTATCAGAGTAGAGTGGGTTTACCCTAATGCACAGCATAACTTTACATAACATAAGACTACAGCTGCTGACCTCTGAGAATCTGGTCCTGTTGGTGTTCATCACGCTCCTCTCCTCGTATCAGTCTTAGTTTTGTCGGTTTGGCTGGATTACATCAGCTTGGTCCCCGTCCAGACAGTGTTGTAGAAACATCCATTCTTGTTGCTCTCCCTCACCACAATGACTCACAATGGTTTAGTTAAGCAGGAGACACGCACAGACGTCAGCAGATGGATGTTTGCTGTGTGTCAAAATGACGCCTGGCACTGATCACTGATATCTACTGTCTCCTTAAGAGGGCAGAAAAGTCTCATCTGGCACATTGCTGTTGAGAGATTTAAAGCAGGGTTTGGTAAGGAAACATGTCAACATTTCTTACCGTCTTCTGCAGCGTGCTACGCCAAGAACTTCGGGCCCAAAGGGTTCGGCTACGGCCAAGGAGCCGGCGCTCTGGTCCACGCTCAGTGATGCCACTCCCCTCCATCTCCAACTTGAATATTTTCTGACTGCTTAGTTTCTTGATGTCCTGTTGTGCTCAACAAATGTTCTAAATAAACACATAAACCAAATATTCGCGTTTGACTGTATTTTATTATTAAAGCCATTAAAACTGAACCATGCCCATATGTTTACATCTGAAGCGGAGTTACAGTGGTATCTGAAGGTGGGCAGAGAGGCACTGGAGATGATTATGTGCTTTTTTTTTTCTTCTTCTTCTATTATCCCACATGGTGAGGTGAATGATCTGGGGTGGGGCAGTAGAGTAGACATTTGCAGCTGCTGGAAGATCTAGTGTAATATAAGATAGGTTTTGAGATCACAATGAGCCTGAAAGTGATGAACCAAATAGCCAGCATTCACTGATGCCCACTTTGAAAAGAAAAACAAAAAAAGGCATTGTATGATACGAGTCGCATGTGAGGCATCCGTAGTGACATCAGTGATTAGCGACGGGCGTAGCTCCGCCATGACGACGGAACCCGTCTTCTTCTGGTGATGCGAAAGCCGCTTCGTAGAATATAACCTCTCTCTATCCTTTAAAACTATTGCATGGACACATCTCCGCTTTTAGATAAAAAAAAAAAAAAGAAAAAAAATTTGTATTTTTGCTTTACAATTTTTACATCCAGTGGTATAACAAAAACCCAGCAATGTATGACATAAAACAAACAAACAAAAAAAAAAACACTAGTATGAAACATTCAAATATATTACACACCTGTTTGGGATGGCCCACCTGGGAGTCTGGCAACCTCCACTGACAACACACTGGATCTGAAGAATGACTCAAAAACCCCTCCCAAAAAACTGGATGAACATAATGCAGAAACATACTTGCAAATACTTTAACATTCACTATATACAGACAAACGTGGCTTTTGCTGGGCTGTCACCATGGTGACCATGATAAGGGGGGGGGTAGGGAGGGGCCGTTGCGAGAGCCCAGCTGTCCTGTACATGCAGTGGAGAGATTCCAGGTACTTAAAGGGGAACGGGGCGGGCTCAAATGCCTATAGACAGCAGCGTCGGACATCACTAAAAGCTACAGTCATACAACATGGATTATAGTAATTTGACTGTCTCCGTTTTATGCTTAGGTCAACAAAAGAACAAGAAAATAAAATCCCCAGGAGCACCTTCAACTAACACTGACAAAGGAGAAAACCGTTTATATACAAATGCACATTCTTTACATCTCAGTCCCTCCTGCTGCTGCTGCAGGATCTTCTCACTCACACACACACACGCACACACACACACACACGCATCCGCACGCACGCAGGGGTTTCTGGGAAGAGAGGACCTTCTCTCCCCCCACGGTTCCCCTCTCCGCTAACAATGGAAGTGTTGGCGTGAAACTGCTGGACCTCCTGTTCAGTAACGGCCAAATAAAAATATATATATTCATCGAACTAAAATAAAAACACGATCAGTGCAACATCGTAGGCAGACAAAAAGACACAACAAATAAGACTTTACAGCTTTAAAAAGAGAAACGTCTGGAATGAGGCTTTTCTGTAAACTTCTTACTTCCTCTTCCGTTTCTATGAATAAATACACTCACTGTACCTGTTTTGTTTTCTAGTTATCCACTTTCATGTCATCTATACCTCTTTAAAATGCTCTCTTCCTTATTGGAAAAAAAAAAGAAAAAAGAAAAATCCTATACAGCTAATATGATGTGAAATGTAAAAACGATGGCGCTAGAACATAGTTACTTTCTCTATAAATAGTTTTAAAATAAATAGACCTGTATCACATTGTCTGGAGGATATCTGTGGTGTTCAGCGTGGTTGGCTGCTGAGGGAGTCCCAGTTCTGCTTGGGCGCTGCACCGTTTCCAGATTATTACAGTGGATGCAGCTTTATTTTAGCAGAAAGCGGTCGGGGTGGGGAGAAAAAAAAAAAAAGAGATGGGATTCCTCCAACAGTTCCCTCCTGAAATCCCAACACTTTTCATCTGATAAGTTCGGCAAGTCCTCGTCGGCTCTGTTCGTGATTCGGCACGGTGCAAAAAATCAAGACCTTTAAAAAGACATTCCCTTATTCCTATCAAACCGAGAGTCAATTCACGTTTCCTTTCCCTAAAAATCGTTCCTTTAGGCTTCCCTGGCAACAATTAAGCACTGCCAAACCGAAACATTCCCGATCTGATCATCATTCGAAACATCAAAGACACACAACGAAAACGGGATATAAAGTACAGGGAGGGCAGAAGGGAGGGTGAAGGGACAATGCTGCCTCATCACAGAGTTTCACGTCTCCGGGACAGACAGACAGACAGACAAGCTTTTATTTTAGAGCTCTCCCCACTCTGCTTGTGTTTGGCAGCAACACACCGTCCAAAAGGCCCAGGAGAGAAGATGGGGATTTGAGGGGGTAAGTAGTAGTAGTAGTAGTGAAAAAGGGCAGGGGTGATGATGATGCCCCATAACTGCATGCTTGTCTTGTCTAATTCTCCAGTCTTAGATTGGCAAAGGAAAGGTGGTCCACAAAAACAAGAGAACACTGAAATGAAGCTCCAGATCGCTCAAAATTACACAATACTGGTTTAGCTGTTTTCCTCCCAGCCTGGTCGTCTGTAGTCTATTCTACACCAGCTAGCGCGCGTGGTCCAGTCCACAGTCACAGGCCGGATCAGGCCACAGCAGCGGATCTCGAAGAAATCTATGAGATTTCTGATGCAGCCGTGGCTAGAGGGGTCACAAAGAGAATGTCGCAGTGCCCTAGTTAGCTTAAGATAGAATAGAATAATCAGCATGCAGCTGGAAAACGGTATTAGAGGAGTTGCTTAAAACTGAAAGGAAGTGGCACAACAACTGAACCCTGCGGCACACCTCTCCAGATGATATGAAAGCAAGAACATGACTTACTTGAAGGGGCTCTCGATGGACGTGGCCGTAACCTTAAAGTGCTTGTATCTCCGAGCGTTCATCCGCTCGTTTGTGGTGATTCCAAGAGCCGCGATCTACAGTCCACAGAGACAGGGTCAGCTGACATTCCAGAGAAACACCAAACCGTGTCCCCTCCCTCCCACCCGTTATCATCTAGATGAAGCCGTACCTGGTAGAGCTGACACATGATGAGCACAGCTACCCACATGAAGTGGAAGGCGCTGTTGAGGAACATCCAGAAGATCCAAGGCGAGCAAGAGGCAATCTGGGTCAGGTAGAGCCAGAAGCCATCCTTGGCATAACTGGTGGCACAGTGCATCTTCCAGTCTGGTGGACGGGATCAGAAAGACGGTAGTTAGAAGGAGGGATGAAATTAGGAAAAGATGTAGATAAAACAAAAAGTGTGCAGAGCTTACAGGAGATGCAGCCGTATATCATCCAGCAGATCATACAAAGCAGAAAGAAGAGATAGCCCATGAAGTAGCGGTGATTCCCACTTCCTGTAAAGGACAAAACAATTGATTTAATTTATATATATGTTTATTGATTGTTTATTCCTCCTACGGTACGAGTCGGTGGGGTTTGGTATGCTATATTGTCCATGTTGGCCAACCATACCACAACATTCCTGGTCCACCTTTAGTTGTAGGTCAATAGGACGATGGTACGGAAAGGTTAGAGTGGAACTACTGGCATCACTCAACACTGTCCATTGAGTGAGAGTCCAAATAACCATACTGACCGTTGCTGTACAACGCAATAGAAACGAGACAAAAGTATTGAACATGTCAACGTTTTGCTCAATTTAAATCATTCTCAAGGAGTTATAGACATACAATTCACATCGGATGTCAGCTACCAACTCAAGTAATTCACAGACACAAAGAAATCAAAGATAATTTCACAGATGAAGATATGGTAAAAGAATTTGAATTACAGGAAGTAATAAGACTATTTATAGAACAGGATTGTTTCTGACCAGTGTCAATATCATCGTTCCAAAATTGCAAGCAACTACTTAAATTACAATTAGTGGTTTTTAACAATATGTGATGATCCCACAATGTGAGGCGAGTGTAACACATGATGCTGTGTTATATCTCTGAAGACGTTTTTAAAACAGAGGTAAAAATTACACAGATGGACTTGCTGTTTGTTCAGACAGTTTCCTCACTTTTAAACCATCATCCTGACCACAAGGTTAGAAAAAGGAAGTGTTCAAAGCCCCCCACCCTGCTGCATAACTTCCTTCCACTATGGTCTCCAATCTGTTTTACAGACAATGACTCAGGTTTGCTTGTTTTTCCCTCCATTCTCGACATTGTTGGGTTTCTGTGGCCAATTGTAACCAGTTTTCCCTTTTCCAGGATGTTTGCTTCAACGCACCAAGGGCCTGATGGAATACCATGGATGTTCAGATGCTTACATCGGCTTCTCAATCTTGGATGTTGAACAAATCCTTGTAACTGACTTACCCACACAGTTCCCCACCCAGGGACAGTGGTGGTCAAACTTTGCGATGCAGCGGTTGCACACGGCACAGTGTTTGGACCGGATGGGCTTCCGTATCTGAAAGAAAAACACAACCAGATGAGCTCTGCTTTCTTTTCTTATGACCAGCAGGACATAACAGATTTCAAGGAGGAGCTTACCAAGCAGGTGCTGCAGAATATGCTTAGATCCAAGCTGCCTGTCTCGGCTAACTCCACAATTGTCTGAAGAAGAAAAAGAAGAAGAAAAACTGAACAGAAAATATTTACTCTATGGTCTACACTGTACATTAGCAAGGATTACATTATGGTCTTGGTCAAGGGAGAGGCACAAATCAGAATATTGTGGCCAATCCCTTTAGCATCTTACATAAACAATTAGCAGTGTGTACATCTGCAAAAATTTAAAGCCTCATTTCAATTCTGGATTGTCAAATGGCCATGTTCCATTGCAGACACAGGCAGAAAGCCACATACGGCAAAACGATGCAAGACTGCAGTACTTTATTTAGACTTCCTGTTATCTAGTGAGAGTTGGTCTCTCTTGTAGCCTAAATGAACTGTGGAGGGCTTTGTAGTCTCCAAACTAGGGTACATTTTGCTTTCCTCATTCACAGGTTGTAGAATCTGGGGCCTGGTAGGAGACAGAGACCCTTCTCTCCTCTAATACTTTGTGATAATGAGGGACAAAGAGGCCTAAAGCAGCAGGGCAGAAAATCTGAAACGTTATATAACACTGCAATGAAACACGGAGAGAAATATCAGCCAAGACTGTAATTCAAACTATAGCAGAGAGATTAGTGTTATATAATCACACAGTGAATATGAAGCTGGAAGGGAGGAATACCTTTTTCTTCTGCTCCTCTGATGCCTTAATGATTCCAGGATCAGACTTCCAGGATTTGCCGAAGTTGTAGAACAAAGCCAGGGTGTTGACCAGGAACGGTATATGGACCGTGGCAAATGGAAGGTGTGCAGAGGGGTCAAGGCAGATATTGATAATATGGCTTTATTTATTTGTTTTTATTTTTATTCTCTTTGATTTTTACAGTGAACTGACTCATGACAACACTGAGCTACTAATTTAAAACTGGCTCCAGTCAGTTTTACACTTTTTATTTGTTTCTCTTGATTGAAGCGAACTGAAAATATACTTGAAAACTTAATTATTGTGATATTTGTGCGCCATTACACCCCTAACTATGACTATTTTATTTCCTTTGTATACAAAACTACTACCTCTATGTAAAAACCTGCAGGATTATTTCACTTATATTTTTTAAAGTCATTAGAAAGGCAGCAGCATCAGTTGGCCAAAGAAATCTAGAAATTGGTTTTAACCCAAAAAATTGGTTTAAAAATTCTTTAACGAGTAAAACTTGCAGCATTTTTTTTTCTTTCATGTTTTGTGATTCTTAAAGAAAAAAAAAATAGTTGATTCAGCAGGCCAGACCTCAAAGTAAAGAGGAAATCGGTATAGACTAGGAATAAAATCGGTACAAGGTACAATGCTAGTTTCATGATGATAATAAAATATAAAATAAAAATTCATCTTCATGGGAAAATAAGCTCCACAGTAACGATCTGAACTTTCTTTTGCCACCAACAACGGCACTGATAAATCAATGGCAATTTCCATCTGCACATGTGCAGTTAACAACGGTTCCCCCACTCCACTGCTCCCAATTTAGCAGGTTTGTCATTATTTTTTTGTTACTTTTCAGACTAACAAAGAAAGAAAAAAAAGTTATTGGCCAAAATCGGAATCGGTTTTCTACTTTGAGGTTCTTGATCACCACTCAGATGGAGACACTGGGGTCTCCTCTGTTTCACAAACATTCCCAGTTAAACTGGAGACACTGATGTATGCTGCACCAGCTCAGCCCAACTTCCTTCCAAGAATTCATTTAGAAGCTGTAAGTCATGACTCATCTCACTCAGGAAAAGAAACGTCTCCAGCTCCATCAACAGCTGGGATTTGTTTGCACAAGCTAGGACATGAAGTGAACGATGCCTGGACCTAAAAAGCCTGCGTGTGACGCTATCAGGGCAGCCAGTCACTGACGTTACTCTGACCAAAGTGAAGGAAGGATGATCAGTTACTGGACCGTTGGCTGTAACTTGACGGTGAGTCAGCTGGATCCCACAGGAAACCAGCCAGCAGACACTCTGGACAAAGCCTTTGTGTGGCAGACTTCTAAAGAAACATGCAGATGTGCTAACACTGAAGCCAGCAAGGACAAACGGAACTGGGCGTGCTGTGGTGGCGTAGGGGATAGCGCGACCCACATTTGGAGGCATTGAGTCCTCGACGCGGGCGTCACAGGTTCGATTCCCGGATCCGACGACATTTGCCGCATGTCTTCCCCCCTCTCCTTCTCCCTTTTCTGTCGGCCTACTTTCAAATAAGGAACACTAGAGCCCACAAAAAGACCCCCTGAAGGGGAAAAAAAAAAAGAACAAACGGAACTGAAAGTCTGGGTTTAATAGGAACTCATTTCCACATGACTAATGATCCATGCCATCACTACACCATGATCCACTTTCTCTCTTTACAGATGACTGCACGTGTGCAAACATGTCTGCTCGAGAGCATTTAAGCAACTGTAATGGATGTAATGTTAACGCACCGTTGACATGGCAAACATTTGCTTTTCTTCTTAGATTATCTCAGGTGAACGGAGGTCAGCTCACTCCCACATTAGAGAAGCAATGAGGTGTAAAATGAATGCTTCCCACAGCGATCATATCCTTATCTCACCTGGTGTAATTAGAAGCTAGTGACCAGAAAGGCTAAAACGCGAGTACTGAGCTGCTGCGGGCGGTTGCCGTGAGAACCGAACACGTGCTGCGCTCGGAGCGCCGGTGTGGAAGGATATCATTCCAGAACCAGTAAAACCAGGTGGAGTACATCCAGAACTTGGTCGCCAGGTAGATTCCCAGAGGCAGAGCGCTGTGCATGGAGTGGTCAAAGAAAGCCCTGCAGAGGAAGAGAATCGGGAGGGGAGATGGTTACCGTTAGGAGCAGCTTAGCTCTGATTGGACCAGAGCTTGTAGGAGTTTTCTAAGTGTGTGCATGCACACAATAAGGATGATAAAAGAGTTTCCTTTTTGCTCCTAAAAATGTGAACTTTAAGTACCGTAAACAAGGGAAAGTGTGGGATCTATTTTTTTTTTTTTTTTTAAGCTGGGACATACTTGGAGAGGAACTGCACGGCGACCCAGACGCCAGCATACATGATGCCCTTGATCAGCCAAGAGTCGACGTCCAGGTCAGCGATGAAACCCACCAGCCAGATGACGACGAACGGAGTTCCCAGCATCACTTTCTGCCTGAACTCCTGATTTACAAAGGAAAACATGAAAATTTTAAGAATGCACAACTCAAAAATATATATAAAAAACTAAGTTATAAAGTAGAAAGTATCAATGTTAATGAGTTTGTTTCCAGCCTGAGAGCAACGTCCAGCAATGTTGACCACAAATGAGCTGGGACACATGTCCTGATTTTGCTGTAGAAATATAAATTGAAGGCAACTAAACTTGGTGACAAAAAGAGTCTTTTTAAAAGACAAAAAGTTGCTTTAAACAGCAAAGTCAGCATTCAGTCTTGTTATCTATTGCATGAGTACAGGTTGAGTCTAGATTGGACCAGAGCAATGGGAATGTAGTCAACAGAAAAAATTGGAGATATTTGCAGCATTTCTACCTGTCCTCTGTGACCACTCCACAATAACAACACTGGTTTCCCCGACTACAGTAATGTGAATGTAGCTAAAAGCCAGGCGTGTCGCAGGAATCTAAAACTACTAAAGCAAATCTATGCAGATAATGGAAGGCAAGCTAATTTACCTTCATGAGCTATCATTCCAACATGTAAGCAGGGAGACAACAAATCATTTCAGGAGAATTAATGAAGATAATAGTTGAAGCTTTGAGACAGTCTGGGGTGTGTTTTGGCTCGTCCACCCACTCATGTTAAGTTTAATGATCAAACATCAAATTCAGGCATGTTTAAACGCTGCTATAGGATTTGCTCCTTAAAACAAAGAGAAGGAACCACCCAAGGTGATCCGAACAAAAACAACAGCCTGGGACACTCCTGGCTGTTCGGTTCTGACTTCCTTCAGACGCCTTTTTGAAAGGAGATGTTTCTGGACAACAGGAAGCAGCGGTCTGACCGGCCCGGGATGATATTAAATATCTCTGGATAAAGTTGGAAAGGTGCATTCAGTCTGAGCGTGCCTCCAGCTGCCGTGTTCACTCTTAAACAGAGATTATTGACGCCTCTGATAAACTGAACAGCTACAATAAAATGTGTACCTTGTCCATCTTCAGTCTTTTCAGATATGACGGGCTGTCGTAACCTTTGGCCTGCCGCGCTTCCTGTAAGTGATTGATCATCCAGACATTCTTCCTTTGCTTGGCGAGGTCCAGAGGTGTTTCGCCCTAAAGGTGGGAGAAAGAGCAGTCAGTACCGAACATGTTTCTGTTTTACGGCTGAACAGTCCAGGAAGAGTCATTATTCTGTCATGCAAAGTATTTTGCTCACAGGAATGAGTTATTACCTAAATATGAAGGTGGGGGGTGGGGACTGTGGCGTTTAAATAACCTAAAATCATTAAAAAATTTTATTTCAAATTTAATTTGGATTAGATATCCAAGCTTGCCATTCCACACAGAGGAATATATTACAAGCATTTATTTCTGATTATTTTGACTATTAAGCTAATCGAAAACACCTAATTTAGTTTCTTACAAAATGTGAACTTTGCATTTAAAAAAAAAAGTCTATGTAGGGTGGGCTTAACCAAAGTCTACGCCTCAAGAATCCTCTCCTCCTCTCCTCCGTCAGCGGCTATCCTGTTGTTTTCCACCGCACTTTTTCCTTCCACTAAACATCTTATTCAAAATCCATGGAATCCAACATTTTAACAACCTGCAGTCAGTTTCTGCATAAAAAAAAATAAAATTTTTTTTCTTCCAAACTAGTCGTATACTTTTATTGTCTCAGAAAGTTAGGGTTTATATTAGCCGAAATATATCCGAGCGTAATGACGTTTTTCCATTTAATTCCTGAACTGACTGAATTTCTTGATGATTTTTTCCCCGACAGCTCTGTAAACTAAAGGGAAAGCATCACCTTGATGTTCTGCGCGTCGACGTTAGCGTTGGCGTCCAGCAGCAGGCTGATGACGGTGGTGTTGCCGGCCAGCACGGCCCAGTGCAGCGCCGTGTTCTTGTGATACTTGTCGCCCAGATTGACCGACACGTTAAAGGTCAGCAGCAGCCGGGTGGGATCGACGCTGGAACGAAGGGAAGAGAATAGGGTCAAAAATAGAAGAAATCCTATCTGATAAAGATGGTTATCTATGTAGTGCTTTCAGAAAACTACAAGTGTTGTAGCTCATCTGGGCTTTTATGTGCCGGATTTTATGATTTTTTTTTTACGTTTCAAAAGGTTTTCCCACTATGATAATGTACAGTAATATATCAAAAACACGCTACTTTACAAACATACACACCTGTGTGTCCTGTAAGCTGCCCACATGAGAGGAGTCATGCCGTTCTGATCCATCATATCCACATCCTGCCACAAAAATTTTTTTTTTTTAAAATCATAGTATCACTGGAAGAGGATGCAGAAGAACAGGCTAAAAAGTGAAGCAATGGGCGCCCCCTGATGGAGAATACTGGTAAAAAATAATTTTAAAAAACACTTTATTTCCTTTCTACACCTGAAAATAAAATAGGCATAATATTTTTTACAAGATTATTTCAAATAACATGTGTGTCTGACTTCATATTTAAGAGGAAAACCATCTACTGGCCATTATGTGATAGATTGTTAAACCACTGATTCATTTATTATAAAGATGTAGCAACCTGTTGTTTTTCATCATCCTTTATTTGCAGTCGCACAAGAGGCGACGTCACACTGTGTGTGTTAGAGGTTTATATTTTTCATGCTTTGATGTAAAACCTGATTCCAGCTATGGAAAATGAGAAAAACACAATTACAGAGTTGGCATTATAAAATCAGGGTTTAAAATGGGCTTTTAATAGTTAAAATTAGCATTAGCATTGTTAGCACAGTTGGCATTATTGGCAGCAGTTTCTGCATGTTTTTCAGCTACATTTCCTACTTCAGAGTGTTTTAGGCTGCCTGTTATTTCCTGCACTCTGGTATTCTGAATTATCACTTTTGCAGATAATATTTTTCCTTTAAATAGACCAAAACGTATAAGAAGAAAAATCTGCATTTATTTTATTAGTTTACACTAAACCGAAACATTTTTGAGTTTTCTTTACTCCATATCAGGAGGCATCTAGCAGTGCTTATGTACCTGTCAATTGCTAATTGGAACACAGTTGTTTTTAAGAGTTTATGACAGGTCAATCACTGATCATGAAATCAGTCAGATTGTTAAGTAGTTGGTTCTTTGTTCTTCCTACCTGTCCTTTGGCGATGAGGTATGCCACAATAGAAGTGTGGCCGAACTGGGCGGCCAGATGAACACAACTGCAACCTTCCCCATCGATCAAAGACGGGTCTGCACCATACTTCATGAGCTGCACCACCATGGAGAGATGGCCTTGTCTGTAGGACAAGAAGAGTGCAAGACTTTAAAATACATGCAGATAATTCTTCTACACCGTCCACTGATTGGGGGACAGAAAAATATCACATATTTGTGACCAGCATGTGACAAACTAGGGCGTCACAGTTGTTGTGGCAGTAGGATGATGCAACTTTAGGAATTTGGGTTTAACCCCATCTGCCCAGTGAGAGTCCAACTGGTGGTGGAAACGCTCTATGATACACCGGACCATAAAATAGTGCACAACCATAGCGCCATACCACTCAGTGGAGACAAAGGATTACCTATATCACGACAGAGACGTAAAACAGAAATACTGAACAAAACTGAAATTATTACGGTACTTTTGTGGCTCTTGGCAGCAGTTTTGTGCTTCTCACATAGCATATGTCTTTTTAACTAGCCAGCAGCTGCCTGACTGGAAAGTCCCAGAAGAAAAAAACCCATACAGTATATATGAGATTAAATAGTGCTGACACGACAAAAATTCAAGACCTGTGATTAGTAAGGCCAACTTACATTTTCTTTAATGCATTCAAGACATTTTAAGGCCTTAATTTTAGATGAATTAATTTAAGACTTTAAATAACTAAAAAAAGAAGTTCCCAAACAGTTGTTAGGGGCTTCTGAAAGGTCACTGACAGCTGGTGTTGGTGGCAGGGGGGTGAAACCGGACCCTTCGATGTCTAAAGCAGTGATAGTGCAGATGTCTGCTGTTGAATGGATCTATCAATAATTCAGGAAGAGGGAATGCAATGCCACCTGCGTGCTTTGGGTGCAACTTGTGTGACCTTCCACACAACGAGGACAATATTGGATATTACAGAAAGAAATAAGGAAGTGATTTTAGTGCATCAATACACGGTTTTATAGTCTTAACAGTGAAGAAAGCAAGTCCAAAATGTATGATTTACAAACTGACATCAAGAAGATGGACACATTTTTATATAAGGGAATTAAGATTTGGACCAAAAGGTAAATATTTTATAGGTATTCTTTAACTTCATTCCTTAAAATGTATGAATTTACAACATACATACCTTAAAAGGGTACCGTAATCAAATCAAAATCAAATCAAATTTTATTTGTATAGTACATTTCAGCAGCAAGGTATTTCAAAGCGCTTTACATCATATAAAACACAGAAACACAAAGTCACACAACATGGAATCAACAATCAAAACATGACATTAGGTCAAGTTCCATCATTAAATTTCTAATTGATTAAGTTTCAAATAAAATCCTAAACAAGTGGGTTTTTAGTCGGGATTTAAAGGAAGTCAGTGTTTCAGCTGTTTTACAGTTTTCTAGAAGTTTGTTCCAAATTTGTGGTGCATAGATGCTGAATGCTGCTTCTCCTTGTTTGGTTCTGGTTCTGGGGATGCAGAGCAGAACCAGAAGACCTGAGAGTTCTGGAAGGTTGATACAACAGCAGCAGATCTTTAATGTATTGTGGTGCTAAACCATTCAGTGATTTATAAACTAACAACAGTATTTTAAAGTCTATTCTTTGAGCTACAGGGAGCCAGTGGAGAGACTTTAAAACTGGTGTTATGTGCTCTATCATCCTGGTTTTAGTGAGAAAGCCAGCAGCAGCATTCTGAATCAGCTGCAGCTGGAGGATTGATTTGTTGGACAGACCTGTGAAGACGCCGTTACAATAATCAATACAACTGAAGATAAACACATGGATGAGTTTCTCTCGATATATAACGAACAGAAATACTTCTGACACCAACTTTTATTTCTATGTGTTGGAGAACATTAACCTTAAAGGGTCCTGAATGGGTTAGCAGTGTTGAGGTATTCTAAGGTTTTAACTGTTCTCTTTCCATAACCAATACAATTTGCCATCAAACCTTTATTGCAGTATAAAGTCCTTTTAACAGGATGCCAGACGATATGCTGCGGTGACCACACTATTCTCAAAGCATGCAGGAACAAAGTGCTGGCCCTTCCCATCAGGGGTCAGTGACCTTTTCAGTTCAAAGAGCCCTTTTGATGCTAGCACAATAAAATACAATATGTCTAGAACCACAAAACCATCTTAACTCTCTAGAAAAATGATTGAGATTTGTTTCCATTTAGATAAGAAGTTGAGTCCTAGAAAACACACAGAGTGGAGAACCTGAAGCTGCCTGTTTGAATGGGCTGACTTAATCAGTTTGACAATCTAGAAGCTACTTCTACTATCCTTCTGACTCAGTTTGAAAGGAGCTGCCGTCATTGCAGATGAGGTAGAAGTAGGAAGTACCTCTGAGTTATGCATTTTTTAAATAATTGCATTTTTAAGGTTTCTGCAGGTTTCACCAACTCAAATTTAAGACTTTTAAATATCACTAGAAATGGAATTTAATACACATATCTCCACTGAAATGTACTAACTTTGGCCAATTATCTGCTGATAATTTTTCACTTACCCATGATAAACACAAAAAAGCTAGCTAGCTAATAAAAAAAAAAAGGTATGTTAGCCATCTTGAGTCACAGAACGCAATAATGATGTTTGAGTGTGACTCAAATTTTTGCCTGATAGAAAAGTTCCACAAGTTACAAAAAACATGCAGAAAATATACAAGAATTTTTTTAAAAGTCCTGCCACGGCAACATTTATTAAAGGCTAATTTACTTTTTATAGTGAATTTAAGGCACTTTAAGGCCTTAATTTTATAAACACAAATGTATTACTTTTTAAGTATCTTCTTAACTCATCAGTAATCGACATGCATCATCCTACTCCCAGGTTATCTCTGGAATATCCAGATAATAACCAGGGTTAAGTAACAAGTGGAATAATGGTGTTACATAACAAATAATTTTGTTTTGTTCATCTTTGTGAATTAGCTCAACCTCCGTCAAACTGGATGGGATTTATTAAGTACAGGAGACTCAACCACAAAACGTAAATTTCAGATAATAAGTATGAATCACAGTACAACTCTTTGGTTCCTAAAAATACATTTTCTTGTCCTGCTACAGTAAAAATGAAATCCAGTCTGTTTAAACTCGATCATAGGAAGAGATTTAATGTAGACAGGTTAGATCAGGGAGATGTGCGTCACCTTGTGGCCCAGTGCAAAGGTGTAGAGTTGAGGTCTCCGCCCAGCTGGTCAACTATGGCCCCCTTTGATATATAGTACCTGCACACAAACACAACACACTGAGTGAAATATGCCACTTTGTCTATTTTCCCATCTTATCAGTGTTTAAACTCTATAAACAGAGAAAACAGCTTGTTCGTCTCACAGGTAATTACACCTAAGCTACTGCATGCACAAGATGTTCTGCTCCAACTTACTTCACCAAGTCTATCCTGTTGTTGATGGCGGCCCAGTGGAGGAGCGTTACGTTTTCTTTGTCTGGCTGCCGAACGTCAAAGCCCGCCTCCACCAGCTCCCTGCAGCGCTCGAAGATGCCGTACCTGCAGCACAAGCAGTAGCGCGGTCAGACACTGGCTGGGTTTCCACTGACTATAGAATTGCGCAATTTGACATTTCGAAAATAAAGTTGCTTTATGGAAACACGTCAATTTGATATAACCCCCCCTCATTTTTCAATAAGATGTTTTGGCGCTAGGATGAGTTAGTTTGTTTGGCCGAATCGAAACTGGTTTACTTCACAAAAATGGATTGGAAACACTTCTTATGCATCGCACGAGTCACATGATCAACAACGGGAAGTTACTACCGACGTAAACTACAAAGAAAAAGACAACAGGAAGTAGCTGCAGAATCATAGTCTGGCATGTTTTTTAAAGACTTATTGAGTGAACAAAGTTATTCATGTGTGATTTTTGTTTATTCTTTAGGTTCTGTTGGCTCTAGTAGCCTTTATTTGAAAGTAGTTCGATAGGAAACAGGGCAATGAGAGATGGGAGAAGACACGTGGCAAATGTCGGCAGGCTGGGAATCGAACCTGCGACCACCGGCACAATGACTAAAGCCTCAATACGCGGGTCGTGCTTTGCCCCTGTGCCACCTCAGCACCCATTCACGTGTGATTTTAACTGCATTTCTTTTTTAATGGAAACACCACAATCACAAAACTGTTCTTTTCAACACTCGTGGAATATTGACAAAGTTTCGTGCACCTTTGTAATATGATCAGGTTTAAATGATTCAAAGTCATTCCTGTGGATAAACCCCACAAGACATTCAGGGAAGTGGTTCCTTACACTATGAACAAAACAGTTTGTCATTTTCCTAATAATTTCTCATAAAAACATTCAGTTACTACAGTAACGACTACCCTCATTAAGCCACTCGTTAGTGAGAAAGGAGTGGCTTAATGAGACAATTTCCCCTGACACAGACAAGTCTTGTGCTCACTGTGTGGCTTTGACGATATCCCAGGTGCTGTAGTCATCCACATGGTTTTTCCGGCTGACGTTCTCGCTGTAGCCGTGGTTGTAGTGACTCTGGGGTTTGATTTCCTGGGACATCAGAGGAAAGATATGAAAGGAAAAGAAAAGCCAGGTTAGGCTGTGACAGAATAATGGAGGAGACTGTAGACTGGACAGTGTGTTTAGAAGAAGAGAAGCCACAAAATGTCACTGCTAAAGAAGCTGGTTGTTCACAGAGTGGTGTATTAAAGCATATTCAAAGAAAGTTGAGCGGAAGGAAAATCCGCACAATCAACGGGGATAACCACAGTCTTGAGAATTTTGCTGAATTATAAATTATTGACAGTAATTATTGCGACAAACGATAATATTGTTGTTTTGAGAACATTTTCAAGAAACATATTGATAATGACATAATAATCCAAGTTTGCTCTGTCTAAAGAATATATATATATATATATATATATATGTATATATATATATATATGTATATATGTATATATATATATATATATACATATATATATGTATATATATGTATATATATACATATATATATATATATATGTATATATATATGTATATATATATATATATATATATGTATATATATATATATATATATTGTAAACAACACTCAATACTGGAACTGGAAGACATTTTAAATAGCCAATATAAAGACACAAAATCAAAAAACAAATAAAATGGAAAGAAAAACCACAACCATGGATTATCATCTCTCTGTAAACAAAACTGCCCTTCAAAAAATATTAATCATCAGAATGGAAATGATCAAGCACATTTTAATTTATAACACGACTAATTCTAGAATTGCACAAAAAAAGGCTTAAATGAAAACTTTTAAGAATGCAAAATGAGGAATGAGCCAGTTTTTTAAATCCAATTAATCTTCAGAATAATCAATTACTTAATTAATCGATAACTAAAATTGTCTTTAGTTGCAGCATACTTTTAAGCGTGCCTCTGGTTTTTATTTGCAGGAGACGTCTGCGATTGTAAGCCTTCCAACTCATCTGGAGACTCAGTTAAGGGGAGCAAATGTCTTTCTGCTTCCTCTGAGCTTCTGGAGCAGAAAGAATCTGTTTTTGCTTTAGCGATTATTATTCAGTCGCTTTCTCAGGTCCTCCCTTCCTGTAGAGAAAACCTCTGAGCTCTGTTTTGATCCACCTTCTCCCCTCTGCCACCTGAAGAGCTGAGGATTGCATTTGTCGCCATGGTGATACCACCTGGGGGCATTTTTTATTTTTACTTATTTTGATGGTGTTACCTTACAGGTAAGATGGTGCATCATCTTCAAGCTGGGCCTCAGCAGAGCGGCTCGGTGAGGCATGAGGCTGCCGTTCCCCAGGAGGACCGGCTCACATGTTTATGGCTAAATACGATTCCCACAATCATATATCACACTCATAGTTACTGCTGTGCGGGAGAATTAGCATCAGCTGAAGATTCTCACTGAACTTGGCTGCCTCCCGGCTATTCTTTAGCTGCTGCCGGCTGTGGCCATGGCTCATAATCCAATTCAGCCTGAAATTAGAGTCATTTCAGGGCGCTAATTCAATACTGAAGAGCAGCTACAGTGCAGTGATTGGAGGGAGAGAGGGAGAGCGGATGATGAGGATGATTCACAGTAGAAGAATCAAGTGACTGAGCATCGGTCTGCCTTTGTTTTCATTTGATAACCAAGCGAGCTAAAAGCTTTCTCGCTCGCGTTTAAATTCTTTCTAGAGTCGCGCCGCTTATAGCGTTGGTATGTTGGAGAGGCTGTGTTACACTGCGGCAAAAGCAAATGAGGTGGATTAGCACCGGTTGCCAACAACGAATGGTTTCATCCAAGGGTGTGCTGCCATGGCCTATCGTCGCTGCTGCCCAGACGTTTAGCTGTTAGCATGCTAACAGTCTTCGATCAGAGGCCTCTGCAAATTAGTCACCACACTGACTGCTACTGGCCCACAGCATTAAAGTCCACAACAGCTTTTTGAAGATACTTGTGTGATATGAGATGACAACATGTCCTGTCACTTTACGATAAATAAAGTATTTTTGAGTAACTGAAGTTGATAATGAATATGTTGGGTTACTATGGTTCCTCTTAATTTTTCATATGAGAATTAAATACCTTCTCAGAATCCAATTCTCAGATTTCTCCTTCTGT